>NC_081360.1:26972240-27580701 GCF_030684315.1 Stegostoma tigrinum
AGTGTTGTATAAAGGTGGGGCAGTCTGTGTGTGTGCCGGTGCTAACATCATAGCGCATGCCTGTCACATCCGCTAATGTCACCAGCTCCCCATGCACTCTCACAGGTAGCCATTTTACTGACTATTTTGATGTTCTGAGTAATCACTTCATTTTCATTCAGTTTGATACCATCTTTACCACAGATGATGGGTCCTGTCAAAGGAACCTTTATTTCTCAATGGAATATATCTGATCTCTGTATTTTAAAATATCCCTTGAAAAGCCTACCACTGCCGTGTAAAGTAGAAGCTCATGGATGACAGACCCTCGGCTCGGTCATCGCAAAAACTTATATTGAGCATTACTCTCATAACCTACATATTGTTGCAAAATTATGCAATAAACTATACTTGCTAAGTAACAAAGTGGTGCTTGTTGCGTCAGTAGTAGCAGCTATTTTGGGGTGGCACAGTGGGCCAGTGGTTAGCATTGCTGCCTCACAGCGTCATGGACCCGGGTTCAATTACAGCCTCAGGTGACTGTGTGGAATTTGGATGTTCTCCCCTTCTCTGTGTGGGTTTGCTCCAGTTTCCTCCCATGTTCTGAAGATGTGCAGGTTAGTTGGATTGGCCATGCTGGATTCCTTATAGTGTTCAGGGATGTGTAGATTAGGTGGGTTACAGGGGGATGGGTCTGGGTGGGATGCTTTGAGGGTTGCTGTGGACTTGTTGGGCCAAAGGATCTGTTTCCACACTATAGGAATTCGAGGACACTTTTCTCAATAGACCAGGGCGTGATTACCTGAAGATGGCAGTAGACACATTTTGGAAACATGGCCATATCATGGGCCAAGGTGTGCTGTTTGAAAGGTTTTTTTCAATTATCTGTGTTTTCCCCTCCCCCTAACAACCCCTCAGCCCCTAACCACACCTCATGTCTACACATGTCAACTCATGAATTTCCCATTCCATCACTCACTTTGGCGGAGAACGATACGCTGGCTGCGGATGTTGATGGGGTGGTATGTGAGGGCCAGCGGGACTCTGTCTTTATTTTTGTTGGGAGCAGGGGTTTTGAGGGTAGAGGTGCAGGAAATGCAAGAGATGCAGTTGAAGGCATTTTTGATCACGGAAGTTGGGTCATTGCTGTCCTTGAAATTGGAGGACGGATGGGTGTCATGAGTGGAACACCCCATCTTGGGAGCATGTGCAGCAGAAGTGGAGCAATTAGGAGTAAGGGATCATAGACGTGCAGGAGGGTGAGTCACAGGAGGGTACCAGATATGGAGACAGAGAGGTCCAGGAAGGGGATGGAGGCTTTGGAGGTGGTCCTGGTGAATTTCATGCTGGGGTGAAAGGTGTTAGTAAAGTTGATGAATTGTTCAAGCTCCTAATGGGAGCACGAGGCAGTGTCAAAATATTCACCAATGTAGCAGAGGAAGAGGTGGGTGATAGTGCCAGTGTAACTGCAGAAAAGGGACTGTTCCACGTATCCTATGAAGAGGCAGGCATAGCTTGGACCCATGCGGGTGCCCATGGCCACTCCCTTAGCTTGTTGGGAGTGGGAGGAGTTAAAGAAGAAGTTATTCAGGGCAAGGACAACATGTTCCAGTCACCAACCATTTTAATTCCCCCTCCCACTTCCTGGGTGACATGTCCATCCTGGGCCTCCTCCAGTGCCACAATGACACCACTTGCGAACTGAAGGAGCAACAACCCCTATTCCACCTCAGGAGCCTGCAGCCTGATGACCTAAATATGGAATTTAAGAATTTTAAGATCTCCCCATCCCCAGCCTCATCCCTTGTCCAACCCTTCCTCTCATCCCTGCATCCTTGACCTGACACAACCTGTCCATCTTCTTCCCCACCTATCCACGCTACCGTTCCCACTGACCAATCCCCACTAGCCCTACTTGCACCCCACCTACCTTTTCCTAGCCTTCTTTACCCAACACAACCTGTCCATCTTCTCTCCCACCTGTCTGTCCCAACCATCCCACTGACCAATCCCCACTACTCCCTACCTGCATCCACATATCACCATCCCACACGCCTTCCCCAGCCCCACCCCTCTTCTCTACTTATTTCCCAGATTCCTTCTCCTTCCCCTTTCTGAAGAAGTGTTCTGACCCAAAGCATCAACTTTCCTGATCCTCTGATGGGGCCAGGCCTGCTGTGTTCCTCCAGTTCCACTCTGTGATATCTAAGTAATTAGTATGTTCACTGCATATGGAAGATAATTAATCTAAACAATGTCAACAGATGTACAACTCATACACTAATATTCATGATTGACGTGAGGCTTTTTTCATTTGTGAATGAGATATAGGTATCACTCTATTTTAAGTATTTTATGCCTATCCATCATTACTTTTGAACTGGGTGATTTAGAGGGCAGTTAAGAGTCAAATTAATGTCTCTGGAATTGGAGTCACGTATAGATTAGGCCAGGTAAAGATGGGGCATTTCCTTTTGAAGGGACATTAATGAACCAGTTGAGGCTCTTTTTAAAATCAGTGATTACATAGTCAACATTAGACCAGCTTTTATTTCAGAATTCAAGTAAATTCAAATTTCGCCATCTGCTATGGTAGACCTCAAACTCATATTGCCAGAATATTAACATGGCCCTCTAAGTTATTAAATGTTGCCATTACATTACTACCTCCAGTATGAGTTGATATATAAACTGCAGTTGAACTGTGCATAAACAGCACTTTAGTCAATGTAGTAAAGACAGATCCTGCCTAGTCATTCGTGACATTGAGTCTCCAGATCTCACTTAAACTATCTATTTCACAAGAGATTCCATTTCTTTACTTACAAAGATCTAGCCTTCAAATGCAGACTGTCTCTGTTCATACCTTGTCGGTGTGATGCAAGGTATATGATATATTATATATGTTATATATATTTCAGTACTATTTACTTTTGAGTTTAGATTTTTGAATTTTAAACTCGTGGCATATGACATTTTCTGTGTGTTTGATGGGGTTCAATGATTAATTTGTAAATATTTCTATTGTCGTAATTACTTTTAAAACAATCTGAATGATAGTTTCCAAGAACTCTTTTTTTTAATATATTCAGGACGAACAAAGTACACACTGCTATGAAATTTCTTATGAGAAGTTTTGGTTTTATTTTCTTTAAACTTAAGGGGTAATACCTGTAATCTGTCAAGAAACCTTTCAGTTTTAGTTTTGGTTTGGGATAGTTCTGCAGGGTTTTTAGTTCAAGATGAATGTGTAACACATTTGCACCAAGAAAGGAAAAAGAGAGCTTAGAATTGTTAAAAAAAATTAACTCAGAGTAAGGGATTTTGTAATAGATCTATATCAGACCTGTTTGGGTAAAACCCTAAAGTGGCTACTTGAAGCTGAGAAAGTTCAAACTGATGTCTATGAAGACACAATGAAGAGACTATCAGATTCTCTATACAGGACATTGAAGTCACCAGTAAATTAAGCCAACAGCCCAGAGAAGGAAATTGTCTCCGTAGTGAGCTCTATAAAGTCTTTGGACTAATTGGGTTGTATTTTACAGTATGTTCCTAAATCTGTAAAATTGTTTTACACATAAATAGTTGGTTTGTTCTATTTAATGTCCTCTTTTATGTGATAGACTTCTGTTTTATTGTTAAACCCAAATGTGTAACGTTGTGTGTTTATACTTCAGTGACAGATCGCTTTGTTGAAAAGGAGAAGAAAGAAAGATTGCTCAAGCTGAAATTCAGTCTGAGAAATGATTTGCTCAGTAACAACACCAGCTAGGGTCATTGCAGTAGTTCAATGTTTTTTCCCAAAAACAAGCCCCCCAGGACTCCTGAGATTAGACCTAATTAGAATTACAATCACAGATTTTATCAAACAGCTGATCTCACCGAGCTACTAATGAAATTCTCATAGTTCCAATCTTTTCCAGCAGGATCAAGAAAATACGGCTTATGGGCATCTTTTACTCAACACTCAGTTACGTTGAACTATCAATAGCTCCCAGGGCTTCTTTTTAGTCCAAACCATTTGCCACAGCATGCAACCATTACTCCCTAGGTTTCCTTCTGAAACTAGCTACATGAAGACTGCTAACAGCACAACATATGCTTCTTGGAGCCGTTGGTTCTGCTTCAGCTCCAGATCCAAACTGAAGCTAACTGCACCCAGCATTACGTACACCCAGACAAATTGAAATCGGATAACCTTTTCAATCTCCACCCATCTCCATGAAGATGTAGCCTCTTTTGAGCAGTCCTTCATCTGACCTTTAGGGTTTACTGAATACTTTTAAGCTAATTTAGTTCAAACATATTCTGTCATTGCTGGAAGCTTTGCCACATCATATTTCTAGCTCAACAAGCATACTGTAGCTTTATAGCTCTATGTCTCTGATTCTTTTTGACAAATATAGATAACCTTTGAACCAGTTGTTTCTGACAACCCTTAAAGCCGGCCTTTTAATTATCTTACCATTCTAACTGTTAACATCTGACAACCATGTGACTTTTAAACATGCTAGATTTCACACACTTTATCCTTTATTCTGCGGTTAAATTTTAATTCCTACTGTTACTAAAACAGGCAGCATGGTGGCTCAGTGGTTAGCACCGCTGTCTCTCAGCGTGAGGGACCCAGGTTTGATTCCACCTTCGGGCAACTGCCTGTGCAGAGCTTGCACATTCTCTCTACATCTGCGGGGGTTTCCTCCGAGTGCTCCAGTTTCCTCCCACAATCCAAAGACGTGCAGTTTAGGTGGATTGGCCATGCTCAATTGCCCATATTGTTCAGGGATATGTATATTAGGTAGGTTATAGGGGGATGGGTCTGGGTGGGATCCTCTGAGGATATATTTGTTGGGCCTAAGGGCCTGTTTCCACACTGTAGGGATTTGATGGGAAAAAAAAAGCACATGAAGGATGAACAAAATAGCAAGAAAGTAGATACAATAATGACTTCCGGCTTTCTTGGAAGCAGATTATGAAGCTTGGCATTCGTAGCTTTTGTGTCAGGAAGGCTCAATGTCTTCCTAGAAGGAGAACAAAACAGTATTACTGGAAAAGCTGAAAGAGTTGCTAACAATATGTGAGGCAATTGACAAGTTGTTGATCTCATGGCCAATGACAAACATCTCTGGTTACTGGTAATAATCTTGGTTGGCTATCATCTATTGGAAATTACTACTGTTTTTTAAAAATTTTTCTAACAAACCCATTCAGAAATGCTATTACCCATCTCTGGAGCAGGTTGGGCTTGAACCAAGCCTTCTGGCTCAAAGGTAGGGACACTGTACCACCACTTCACAAGATGACCACCATGTTGTCTGGTTGGCTATTGCTACCAATTGGAACCAGCTGGCACTATTTACTTGGCAGTTGACTTTTGTTCACATTGAGCATGTAAGACTTGTGCAAAAAAGCACTGATCTGAAACACTTATGACTTTAATTTAGTTCTTTCTCCAATATAATTTATCTTCATGTGTTATCAAAAAAAGTCAACACATGAAACAGGAAATATACCATCTGTATCTGAATGAACTAAGCCTGTGCATCAGGCAGGCTGTTATGTAAAGCTTTGAAAAACTTGAAGGAACTGAAGGAGACATTTCGCTGTGTATGCACATTTTGTGAAGAAACTATTTACTTGTATGATTTATGTGCGCTTTCATGGATCATTAAAACTGCCCATTTACATTTTAAATGTTTAGTTTTGTTTTCCTACAATGAATTTGAAACTCATCTATGTGCCTCCTGAAGCAAATCAGCTCCTGGAAGCTTCTTTTTTTGGTTGAAGTCATGTGTTGATATCGGAGACACAGATTTCTCTTTATGTCTTCTGTCATACTCTTTCTGCAATTTGGTCCTGAGTGCAGAGATGGTGGATGAAGCATGATGGCGGCCAAAGAGAAGAAAATAATTCAACAAGAGTTCACTGAAATTGTCCAGCAAAATGAAAAAAAATGCTCCACCAAAATTGCAGACTAATCTCAATTGAGCATAAACATATTAATAAAGCAGCAGCAATTCTGTCTCCTTACTAACCACTCTATAGCTCACTTTAACACAAAAGCAAGATACACAGATGTTGGATAACTGAAATAATATAAAATGCTGGAGCAACACAGCAGACCTAGCAGAATCTGGAGAGAGAAACATACAGATCTCCCCATGAATCACCCTCACAATTAACATGGTATGTTTTTATTTAACGTTTTTCATTAAAGCTATTAAAGGAGGAAAGAACAGAGGTTGATGTGAAGTAGGAATAGTTTAAAGAAATGGGATGATGGACATAATGTTCAAATGAATGATGCTGAGAGGCAGATGGGGTTTAAATGTGGTGTACTTGGTGCCCATGTGAAAAAGTCATGAAAACTGCTAGTGCCAGATTGCAGAGCAAAAGAATGGCCATATTGTGGTCACCTCCAAAACAAATCCAGATTTGACCAGATCAAAACCAGTATATGTCAGTAGATCTTGCTCTGGTTTTGTATGAGTTTCATACTAACGCATACAGCCTTTTCCTTTTGGACAGGTACCGCCAGACTTGCTGAGTTTCTCCAGGGCTACCCGTTTTTGTTTAATTTGTTAAATCGCCTCACTCTGTATCACTCGATAAATTCTTGCAAAGAACATAAAAATAAGCTCCTTAACGTATCCAGCAATTACACATTTGCAGAACTTTATAGTGGATTGAAACCTCTCTTTTTGAGCAGCCATCTTGCACGAGACTGGTTTTCTGTGGATTTGAATTCAACCTGCCAGCCGCTGTGTTCCTCCAGCAGTTTCTGTTTTTGTTTCAGATTTCCAGCAGCCACGGTTCTTTGTTTTAGATTAGATTCCCTGCAGTGTGGAAACAGGTCCCTCAGCCCAACAAGTCCACACTGCCCCTTGGAGCATCCCACCCAGACCCATCCCCCGATAACTCACACACCCCTGAACACTACGGGCAATTTAGCCTGGCCGACCCACCTAGCCTGCACATCTTTGGACTGTGGGAGGAAACCGGAGCACCCGGACGAAACCCACGCAGACACAGGGAGAACGTGCAAACTCCGCACAGACAGTTGCCCGAGGCTGGAATCGAACCCGGGTCCCTGGTGCTGTGAGGTTGTGGTGCTAACCACTGAGCCACCGTGCCGCCCCATGGTTTAGTTATATTGGATCCAAACATACAGACCTTACCGAGTGAAATTTTCAGAGGTAAAGCTCTTTTTTTCACTAGTCTCTGGCCAAGCAGCACACAGCAGGAGTGGGACTTCCGGTTCCAATCTGGTGTTCGGCAGTGGGTGACAAAACAGCCACTAGCCAATGAGATCCTCCGATTGGGGACCTGAGGTGAGGTGGATATTCTCTGCAAACACCTTTGTCTCACTGAAATAAAGCTTTAAAAAAAAGAACTTTTATGTAGGCCCAGTGCCATGATCTCTTGCCCCAGGTCAGCCAAGGCGCAGAAAGAATAATATGGATGAAAACCACTGTGCTAACATTTACATTGAAGGCACTGACTGACGTCGATCCACACTTACTGCCAATGAAGAATATGCATCTGTCCAGAAATATAATTATCTTTCCTTAAGAACACTCTACCTCTTTATCCCTCCTTATTTCTCTCATCCTTCCAAAAAAGATCGCATATCAGATGCAATGTGTCAATATGTAAGTACTGTTGAAAACACATGTGCAGTCTAGGTGCATTGGCCATGCTAAATTGCCCATAAGGATGAGTAGGTTAGGTGGGTTATCGGGGGATGAGTCTGGGTGGGAAGTTCTGAGGTTCGGTGTGGATTTGTTGGTCCGAATGGCCTGTTTCCACACTGAAGGCATTCTATTAAAAAAAAGGCAACGTTTACTTGGTACTGGTGAATCAACTCCCAGTGACCAACTCAGGGCCCTGCCCAGTGCACTGGCCTCTGGTCCCAGGCATTTCTCTGTAGTGCTTTACCTTGCAGCCTTAAAGAAGGTGGAGACTGCCTGTTCACCCATCTCAGCTTGTGTCTGAGATACATTTGGCAGTCAGCCCTGTCATGGAAACGTCATTGAAGGCACCTCCAGGGGTTGTCACATCAGCACTGATGCAGAGTTTGCCTCCTTCTTACATGCTGATCACAAAGTGCCATTATATTTCTCTGCGTGTGAGGACCCATTGTGTTGACTATATCTGCCCCAGTGGAGGATGTGCTTGTGAGGTGTGAAGATAATAGCTCTGAAATTTTTCTGGCAAGGCTTGACCCAATATAGACACAGGATTCTGTTCTTCCCTTTTCAGATGGGAACCTAGGGTTGACACGAGGGGAGATCACAACAAAAAGACTCTGAGAGCAGAATCCTCTGCAGTGTTGAGGCCTCCCAATGCAGCTATGCATTTGCAAAAGCAGGCGAGAGTGTGCTGCTGGAGAGCTTAAATATGCTGTGTCCCTTAATCTACAGATTCTAGTTTTCAATCACCCTTTTCACTGGGATGACTGTCTTGCCTTCCTGACCTGCTCACGGTTGTCAACCCTACCTATTCTCTCACTGCTTCCTTTTCGATGGCAGTGATGGTATGAGTGATCTGGACTGATCAGATCTGCTTTGCCCTTTTGTGAGCATTATGCACCCAGTTCTCCTGCAGGGGCAGAACACAGAGAGAGAGGGGGGCTGGGGGACACTGCTTGCCTCCATGAGCAATGTCAATGACGCATTGATATAGGAACCCGCAGGAGAGACCAGGTGGCTGATTGCTCTAATTGAGTACCAACAGAGACATTATGGACCAAACAAGATTCTTCTGTGTTGTAATCATTCTATGATTCAGTAATATCCAAATTTTAGTACTAAGATTAAGGACATAAATACTGTAAGATATGACTGATCTATAACACATCATTGGACTAAGATAGTATGGTTATCTTAAAACGGAGGGTTAAATCTTTCCAAGAGTTGGAACATTTTCTCAGTATCAAATACAGACTCTTGACCTCATTGCATGCAGAAATAATTCTGAAACTGTTTCTGTTTGCAGACTGTAGCAAAATATATGCTCGGAAAATACAGTTAGTTTTAAGTTTATTTGTTTGTCTATAAAGTGACTGAACAACTACTTGGTAAATAATAAGACTGAATATCAAATTGATGATGACCATTGTGAAGAAAAAGAATCAGGGTTAACATTTCGGGTCCGGTGACCCTTCTTCAGAACTGGACCCGAAAGGTTAACTCTGATTTTTTCTTCACAAATACTGCCAGACCTGCTGCACTTTTCCAGCAACTTTGTTTTTGTTCCTAATTGACAGTTTTTATTGGTTATAAGAACTGTTGTGCTTTTGCAGCAATGCAGAGGTGGTCAGAAAGATGTGTTTGTTTAGTTAATGTTCAAGTCTAAAAATGCTAGGATAGGTGGTTATTTTAAAGTTCACTTGATTAATTTTGAGAATGAAGAGGAAATTTTGTTAACTTTCCCCAGGAGGTGAAATCATTGGGAATTCACTTTATCAGGTGGATTGTTCCTCAACCATTTAGGACAAGTGATTTTTTCTCAGCCCAAGTTTGCAATGAGATAACAGCATATAACAGGTAACCCTACACTGTTTTGGCTGTCTGTAATAAAACAGAATAAGGCCATGGGGAAGGAATATAGACATCAAGGTATTTTTAACAAGGCAATTGCACGTTTGGCTGGAGGTTTTCTTCTCAGAGGGAGGACAAGCTGAGATATTCTAATAATTGAAGTGCTGATTGTATAACCAAGTTCCTATGGCTGTAGGATACAGTGTGGAGTTGAACAATGAAAATGATTTCTAAATGCATGCAATACTCAGGTAAAGTATCAAAAATCAGCTTGAGGTTGTACCTTATTGAACAATTTGAAAGCAAGGAATTGAATCTTTTCACTATTTACCCTTTAATAACTATGCATGCAAATGAGTAACTTCCGCGTGAGAATAACTTTCGTAGGAAGTGTAATGGAATAATATAATAATATAATATAGGTGTAAGGGTGAGGTTCCAACATGGTTTCCTTTCTAGCTGGTTGAGGCTGATTTAATATAATTTAACTTGAAACACTACAGGCTATGATTAATTGGAAACTGTTGTTTTCCCTAGTAAAGGAGGCTCTGTTATTTTCACAGCTCCATAGGTCTGTAGGCAATCACTGAAGAAGCAATCAGTTATAAAAGTGATAAATCTCTGGAGGTTAACAAGAATGATTGAACTTGGGTTTATTTCCGAAGGACCTGGATGGTATTTATCAAAGTCACTCCTTCTTTCTTCTGGGAGTTTGGGTTTATAAGGATTGCAAACATTCAATGAATGGAATCATTTGGATCATTATTTTAGATTTTCTTTTGATGGCAAACTTGTAATAGCCTACAAAATAATATGGGCTATGGAGCATAGCATTTTGCATAATTTTGATGAAATCATTTTGTGTGCTTTTGTTTTTGTACTGCTGGGACAATTTACTCTGAGGAAAAGCACAAACTAAATCAAACAAATTGGACAAAAATAAAAACATAGAATGTTGGAATTACTCAGCTGATCTAGTAGGTTCTGGGGAGAAAAAAAAACACAGATTAAATGGTTTGGATTTTTGCCCAGCTTTGGAGACTCCAGATACCTTTAGAAATGAGAGGTGGTACCTGGATACATCAGCCGTGTTCTAACAAACCCCAGCTTGAATATATCCCACAGCATGTCAGTTACAAATCTATGCATTGGTTGTAAATGCTCTTGAAGGGTGAATTAAACCTGTAGAGCTGTCATGTCATTTACATGGCTCGCTCTCTAAAAATTGAGAAATTCTGCCTGTCTGTTCTTATGAGAACCAAGAAAGATATGCTCCATTAGTTTTAATTACTGTTTATTGACAGAACTATTAACATTGCAATTTTAACATTATGAATGGTTGCCTGCCTTTATACAACCAATCAACGTCACAATGGGGGACCATAAGTCCATAAATTGATAGAAAGGTTATTACAAGTTTAACTGTTTTTGGTGCGCATTTATTAATACATATCCGTTTGTTTTGATAAGGAATTAAGTACTTTGGACAATTTCAATGTTTTGAATAGCCATCATGAATAGAATGTTTTAATACATTGAATCTGTAAGAGACGTTTAGAACTTTATTTCATTTCAACTCAGCATGGCTCTTCATTTCTTTGCGTAGTGAATACTAGTGGAGCTGGCATGGATGGTGTAAGGAAAGTGAGTGATGGAATGGGAAATTCGTGAGTTGACATGTGTAGACATGAGGTGTGGTTAGGGGCTTGAGGGGGTGTTAGGGGGAGGGGAAAACACAGGTAATTGAAAAAAACCTTTCAAACAGCACACCTTGGCCCATGATATGGCCATGTTTCCAAAATGTGTCTACTGCCATCTTCAGGTAATCACGCCCTGGTCTAATGAGAAAAGTGTCCTCGAATTCCTATAGTGTGGAAACAGATCCTTTGGCCCAACAAGTCCACAGCAACCCTCAAAGCATCCCACCCAGACCCATCCCCCTGTAACCCACCTAATCTACACATCCCTGAACACTATAAGGAATCCAGCATGGCCAATCCAACTAACCTGCACATCTTCGGAACATGGGAGGAAACTGGAGCAAACCCACACAGAGAAGGGGAGAACATCCAAATTCCACACAGTCACCTGAGGCTGTAATTGAACCCGGGTCCATGACGCTGTGAGGCAGCAATGCTAACCACTGGCCCACTGTGCCACCCCAAAATAGCTGCTACTACTGACGCAACAAGCACCACTTTGTTACTTAGCAAGTATAGTTTATTGCATAATTTTGCAACAATATGTAGGTTATGAGAGTAATGCTCAATATAAATTTTTGGGATGACCTAGCCAAGCGTCTGTCATCCATGAGCTTCTCTTTTACACTGCGGTGGTAGGCTTTTCAAGGGATATTTTAAACTACAGAGATCAGATATATTCCATTGAGAAATAAAGATTCCTTTGACAGGACCCATCATCTGTGGTTAATGAGAAAAGGTAAAGATGGTACCAAACTGAATGAAAATGAAGTGATTACTCAGAACATCAAAATAGTCAGTAAAATGGCTACCTGTGAGAGTGCATGGGGAGCTGGTGACAATAGCGGATGTGACAGGCATGCGCTATGATGTTAGCACCGGCACACACACAGACTGCCCCACCTTTATACAACACTAATTAGCTTTTAAACGGATTTGCTATCAAATCAGTGGGCCCTCATGCACTTCATCCTAATGTCCCAAGCTAAGCAGTTAGAGGGATAGCTGATTTTAATTTTCCGAAATTACCCGTAAGTTTTCATTGGAATGGAAAATAATGACTATAACTACTGAAAAAGGGAGAGGGACAGAAATTAGGAAACTGTGAGCCAGTTAGTTTAGCATCTGTCAGAGGCTACATGTGAGAAGCTTTGATTAAAGTAGAGAAAGCAGGGCACTTAGAGACATTCAAAGAAATCAGGCAGAATCAACATGGTTTTATGAAAGAGAAATTGTGTTTAACCAATTTATTTGACATTTTTGAAGAAGTATTGCATTTAAAGGGTAACTGGCAAAGAGTAGTGGACTCCGCTTAAAAGTCAGATTGGGGATCCGAGACAAGTTAGAGTAAACCAAGGAGTAGAGACACAAGGGAGTGAAAGATAAAATAGTTGGGACAGGGACTTAAATCAGGTTAGATTGGCATTATTTGCAGTTATTTTAATTTAGTCTATGAAGAAAAACGACTCTAGGGAGTGCCGCGATACATTATAACAAGGCTGATAGGGTTTTTAGAATATTGGCAAAGTTTGTGGGATTTGACAGTTGCCGTTTGATGATATTCAGCTAACGTTGTGAAAAGTCTTGAAGTCAAGGTTAAAGGGGGGAGGTTGGTCAGGATGGGTAATACTATAGATAAACGGGCGATCCGTCTTCTACACTGGTGAAACTGTGTGAAGAATATCCGAATAAATCTGGGGCCCTGCGCACACTTTCTGGAGCTCTAAATAAAAGATTAGGAGATGGACAGTGGCCACCACATGGCCCCAAAAATAACTAATTGGTTAAATCAGCCCAGCAATTGATTTGGTGCCAAAACATGGGCTAAAAAAAAAGAAAGAATTGATTGGACTGTGGCGACAATTTTGTGATGAAAGCCACAAACAATCAGTATTAAATTCATGGCAGGATTCTGCCACCAAATTTGGAATTAAACTGACTGATGATGGCACCATGAAATTAATTGAGGTCCTCAAAAACAAATGTGCTCGAGTCAAATGTCAACAGAAAGAAACAGAAAAGTCACCGGTGATGATTGGTGTTCCTATCTGCGCCTCGCACCCCTAAGCAAGAAGTTGCGTTTAAAAGACCGGGAGGTTTGATTCCCCCAGTGGCAGGAGAAGTAAAAATTCTGGAGGTTCGCAGGTAGAAAAACAATTAAGTCTGGAGGGGTTAGTATAAGACTGGTAAAGTAGAATAAGTATTCAGCTGTAAGTATAGGATAAGTACAGTGTCTGCCTGTCTCAAACACCCTGCCTTAGACTGGTTGTTAAGAGGGGAAATTCCCCCCGCGAAGGTCAGGACCCTGAAGTAGGTGTTGAGACCAAAGACACTGGTGTGGTATATAGAAATAAGAAAAAAAAGTAAAAGCGCTAAAAATGGGTTAAACCTTGAAAAACTTTAATATCCACGTGGAGAAAAACTGCTGAGGAAATAATGAACAAATCGAAGCTGGCGAGTTGGGAGAATAATGCATGTCGAAGAGGGATTCGAGTATGTGATCATGAGGGAAACTTTAAGTCGTGGGAGATATTGCAGCAGCAGTGTGAGGATAATGATCTGAGTAAAGCAGAACAGGAAAGGTTGAGAAAGGAAATGCAGAATAAAGTATTAGGAATGAAACTCCAGGCTGAATTACTGTACGGAAATAAAAAGGAGGTACCTCCTGACATATCTGGCTTGCCGATGTTGTTCCAAAGTAATGACATAAATGGGTAAGACAAGGAGGACTGGAGAAGGAAGTTGGCAACTTAAAATAAAGTGTTATGTGCAATGCAGATTATGTGATACATTAGACCATGTAGAAATATACAAAAAAATACTGCCAATACTGAGTTGCAGATCTGATGAATTGGCTTAAACTCCCTGTTAATAATGCAAAGATTTAGTTGGGTTAGAAGTGCCTTATAATACAGCATCGAGGGGCTATTTCCTAGCAGAAGTTATTTTAAAAGAATGCAGTATCCTGCCTTTGGTTGCCCACATTGAGATACTAGAGGAATTCAGTTCCTCACTGTAGTCATTTTCAGATTAAACATCAGAAATGCATTTGTGCTGTTGCCTAGCACACCACATTTTAGGTACAAGCCATAAGATAAAGAATACAAACCCGCGGCTTGTACAGGCCCTGTCTCCTGTTGTACTAGGTCTAAAACTAAACAGAGAAACAGGAAACAGAATATGGAACAGACTGCTAGTGGGCAAAAGGAGGCAGGTCAAGGTTCTTTTAAAGCTTACAGGGGAGGCCTGAAAAAACCTCCTCGGGTACACCCATCCAGAATTCCCTGTATGTTAAAACCCTTCTCCAGGCAATCCTCCTCCCTACACAGTTGGCTATTATCAAATGCGCTGCCCATGCCTCCGATGATTCTGTAGTTACTTAGGGTAATGCTCAGGTTGATCAGGCTGCCATAGATCAAACTTTTATTGTGCCGTCTATGCGCAAGCAGATAATAAATTGCTTGCCTCCTTCGAACACGACGGGCATGCCAGATATTGTCACTGTTCAGTGTTTACAGGGGGACGCCCCTGACTCTGAAAAACGATTATGGAAGACGCATGGATGTTCGCATTCTGTGTCCTCAGGCCACTGGGTCACTCCAGTCGGCCAAGTGTATATACCTGATCCTTTGTAACCAATGATTATTGACTGGTCAAGGAGTGTGGTGCGTAACAGGAAAACACTCTTGCCACGTGGTCTATCTGAGTGCATTCAGCTTGATTTTATTGAATTGCCGTGTGTACATTGCTATAAGTATTGTCTTGTTACTGTTGATGTATTTAGTAGATGGATTGAAGCCTTTCCAACCACGAATAATAAAGCCTCGACAGTGCTTACTGCTGACAGAATCATCTTCAATGATTTCAATGAAACAATTATTCAACCACATATCCGTACCTTAATGTAGATCCACCTCCATAGTAGTATCTGATCAGACTTAGCTTATTAGCCTCTGAAACTTTCCTCCATACCTTAGTTACCACAGTATTTGGCTGTTTGAATGGACTCCTGATCAGTCTATTTTTTATACTTTTTTTTTGTAAACCCAAGCTCACTCAAACTGTCCTCATCCTGAAGCACAACAAATTCCGTTAACACAGTAGTCGTAGTGCTAACTGGCCTACAGTGGCTCCTTATTAAACAAAAAATTAGTTTTGGAACACTCCTATGAACTCGCCTGAGACATTTTTTACGACATCAAATGTAGTTTAGAATGCAAGTTGTCATTTTGTCATTATATCCAGGTTTTCACTTGCTTCTAAAAATTATTCACGAGAAATTGAATTCATTAGCTTTCACTTTTCGAGCTATTAGTTGGTTACAGGTCTATTGCTGGTTGATTATTTCTGCCTTTTCCACAAGTATTAAGCACAGCCGATAGTCTTTTCAAATTACAAAAATCTACAGGAATAGTGTCGCAGTGCTCAACGGATTTCATTTGTCTGATTCTGAAATTCAATTTAAGTTTAATCATACGACTCAGACTCCAGCTAAGTGTAACTTCATTCTGTTTCGAAAAGGTTACCCAAACCACTAAGTTATCCAAACACATACAACAGAAGTGGCACTCAACCGAACAATGGAATACCAATCCTTAGTTGGCTGGAACATTGTCTATAGTTCATTCTTCTATCTTCTTTTTGCACCCACATCAACTGATGAGGACACCTCCTTAACTCTTTCCACACTAAAATCAGAGATGCCTCTGAACCCTAAGTCGTCCAGCCATTGCATGATCCGACACTTAATATCCAGGTGATGCATGCACAACACATGAACAGTTCGTGTCCACTTTTGGATTAACTAGGCGGTGTATGTCTAATTTCTGATTTATTTCCTTCAAAGTATTGGTTATTATCGACCTCACTTCCCATTTGTAAATAATAATAAAGTCTTACCAGACTGTAGGGCCACTTTCTCATTAGAGAGAGAGAGAGAGAGAGAGAGACAACAGGTGATGGTTTAACTTGATGGTTACCACTCCTCAGGTAAGGGGAGAGGTTGAGAAGGAGTCCTTCATGGTAACCACAGCCAGTGTTGGAATTGAACCCAGGTCTGTTGGTGTCCCTGTACATTGCAAATCAGTTGTCCTGCTAACTGGGGTAAATAGATCCCGTTCATTAACCCTTGATTGGTTCCTTAAGTTGTGAATTACCTGTGGGCCCGTCCTTTTCATTATGGTTAGGTATTTTTACTTCTATGACCCTTCGGTAAGATAAGTGGACAGTTTGATTCATTCTGTGGCCATTTGTTTTCGGAAGGGGAGATGTATGCTAATGGAACAATTTATATTCTTGAGCACTTTGCCTCAATTTCTGCTTAATTGGTGCAAGTTCCCAATAAATCAAACACTTATACTGACCATTTGCTCTTTTGGAGCCATTTGTGAGGTGGTTTCTTTTTAATTGGTCTCTGTGGTTGAGTGGTTGGAACTTGTTTCTTCTTTACAACAAATAAAATGTAAAAAGTTGCTTCATAACTTCAAAACTAATGAAACTAATACAGAAATTGACAAGGTATGATTGGACACAATTCATTATCTGAAGTATGTAAAAAAGGTCAAGTAGTGAAATATTCTTATACATTCTCTCAATATGGTCATGAGTACTAAAATGCTAAAGATTACACCATTACAAGCTGTAACATGCTTTATTAAAAGTTAGTCCGTGTACGGAGCAAGCTGCTAGAGGAAGTGGTGGATTTTGGTACAATTACAACATATAAAAGACATCTAGATGGTTACATGGATAAAAGGGTTTACATGGATGTGGGCCAAATGTTGGCAAATGGGACTCGATCAATTTTGTATATCTGGTCAGCATGGACAAGTTGGACCGAGGGATCTATTTCCATCCTGTATATCTCTATGATTCTGTTAATCAATGAATATGCTTGGATTGTTTAATTCTGAACAAACTAGTCGCTCCCTGCACTCAGGTAAACCATAAAGCATTTTCGTGGATGATATGGAGAAATGAGGCCATGCAGAAAAGTCCAAGCTGAAAGAAGATGGAAAAGGAAAATTTAGAGAAAGGCTTCGCATACGAAGCCTTATCCATTCAGGGAATTCAGATAAATTCTGTGGCGTGCGATGTTTTCACTTTATTAAGAATATTCCCACTCAACCTAGCCAGCTGTATATTAACATATAGCCACATGACTTAGAAGCAAAAGTATATCATTTGGATCCTCAAGCCTGCTTCATCATTCAATTCTATTATTTGATCTTATTGTGTTTTCAATTCCACATTTCTTCTACTCTTTATAACCTTTGATTTGCTCACCTAACAATAATCTAGTGTAAAGACATATCATTTTTTTTCTGAGATGCTAGGAACTGCAGATGCTGGAGAATCTGAAAAAACAAAGTGTAGAGATGGATAAACACAGCAGGCCAAGCAGCATCAGAGCAGCAGGAGTGCTGATGTTTCGGGCCTAGACCCTTCGTCAGATTTTCTGGAGAAGGGTCTAGGCCCGAAATGTCAGCCCTCCTGCTCCTCTGATGCTGCTTGGCCTGCTGGGTTCATCCAGCTCTACACTTTGCTGTCTCATTTTTTTTTCAGTATATTTGATTATAGGCTGAAATGGAAAAAAAGATGGAGTGCTTTTACAGCAAAGTACTAAAGAAGGAATTGTTGTACTTTTAAAAAAAACGAGTTATTGAACCTTGTAATCCATATTTACTTTGCTATTTTGTACAAGCAGTGGGGGATTTCATTTGCAGTTGGCACCAGGAGGCACATAGAAAGTGACATTTGGCTAGCATCAAGGTGTGGAGTTGTGATCACTTGTGGATGATAAAGGCGATCAGCTTGACAACAACTATCCAATTAGCTCCTGTGTAGCAGAATAGCTGTGGATGTCAATGATTGTGGCAAATGTCTTTGTGCAGCTGAAAGGAGCAGATGATGTGTGTTCCACTCCAGGAAAATAAATAAGCCTGAAAAAAGCTAATTTATTTTCTTTCACTGGTTGCTTCAAAGAAGTGAAGCAGTGTTCTGGACCAGACCAGACACCCTCAAAATATATTAAGAAGGTAGCCTAGAGACTGACTTTTTCTTATTTCAAAAGTAAATGCAGGGTGCCATATTCCAGGTGCAATTCAATTAATCAAACTACTCAACATTATGCAAAGCACAATTTAATCAAACACTATAGTTAAAATACAGCAAAAGAAAGTGGAACTTGGAATAACTTAATTTTATTGCAAAACTTAATAGAATAATATAGTATTTTACTACCAATCAGTAACTGTTCTAATGCAGTGATATCCCAAACACACCTCTTGGCAAAAAGGCCAATTCAGAAATCAGATTTTCTCATAAGCAATGCCCACAATAAAAAGAGAAACCTCAATTTCTAGCTATAACCAAGAGAGGGAAAAAATAGCTTCTACTGCTTCGAGACTCCGCAGCTTCTGTTGAATCTAAAAGCTAAAAAGAAAAGGAATCCTGGTATGTAAGAGCTGGCCACACTCATGCAGGCTGCTTCTATTGTTCCAACTTTTTAAAAAAACCAAGGCCTTACAAGTTGTTTATCTTCACATTGACTGCTTACACCTCATGTACCCCAATCTCTCGTGAAAGAAACTAGAACAAAATACACCTTGTCACAGAACATGTAACTTTTTTAGGTTTGTAGGCTACTCAATGGTATCGATGATCTTGAGGATGACCTCAACCTACATTCCAGAATCTTTCTTTTCATCAATATGTTTTTGTATCCTACCATTTGTTGTATATTTATTCGTTTTAAATAATTCGATTTGATCGTGGGATACAGTCATCACTGGTTAGGTTAGTCTTACATTCCATCCCAAATTGATGAACTACCTTCTTGAACTGCTGCAGTCTGTGTAGTGCAGATATACCCCTGCTGCTTTGAGGAAAGGAGTTCTCAGATTTTGACCCAGTGATCATGAAAGAACGAAGGTATCTTTTTGTGTGCGGCTTGCTGGAGGAATGCGCTGTTGGTGCTCTTCCCATATATGAGGTTTGGAAAGTGCTGTCAAAGGTAGCTTTGGTGAGTTGCTGTAATGCATCTCATAGATGACAAAGACCGCTGTGGCTGCGTGAATGTCTAATGTTTGGATGGGACATCACTCTGGTGGCTTATCTTGGATTCCCTTAACTTGTTCCACCACCAGAAATACATTATGTTACACTTCATGGACTGAAGTTCAATTTTCTACCCTGCAACTGACTCGTCCATTAGTATTTGCCTACAGTTGTAACTTTCTTCCGCACAATCAACCTCACAGACAATTTTTGTGTCATTTGCAAATCTCTTAATCATGAGGCCTACATTTCCATTTTAAACACTGAAACATGCCACTAGCAAGGGGCCTACTGAACCCACAGCAGCCTGTTGCAGACAGCAATCCAATTAAAAGGCAAAGTTATCAACCATTATCCTGTGCTTCCCTACAGATCAATTCTGAAAACAAAAGACAGAAATTGCTGTAGAATCTTTGGGCACGGTGGCTCAGTGGTTAGCACTGCTGCCTCACAGAGCCAGGGACCCAGGATCGATTCTAGCCTAGGGTAACTGTCTGTGTGGAGTTTGCACGTTCTCCCTGTGTCTGCGTGGGTTTCCTCCGGGTGGTCTGGTTTCCTCCCACAGTCCAAAGATGTGCAAACTGGGTGGATTGGCCATGCTAAATTGCCTGTAGTGTTCAGGGGTGTGTGGGTTATAGGGGGATGGGTCTGGATGGGATGCTCTAAGGGGCAGTGAAAACTTGTTGGGCCGAAGAGCCTGTCTCCACACTGTAGGGAATCGAATCTGACAATGTCTGTGGAGAGAAAGCAGAGCTATCATTCTGAGTCGAGTGACCCTTCTTCAGAATTGATGGTTGCTTGGAAATGGTGGTATATATGCTGAAGGCAGAGCTGGGTCGGGTTGGGTGGTGTGGGGCAGAGTAAATGGATATGTGGAGACAGATCCCCGAGAAAGAAAGCCAATTCATGCAAAGGGATAAATGACAATAAGCCAGAAAAGGAGAAAAACTGATAATAGGGTACCATAAGTGAAATAACATGACAGAGGCCTGTATCCCATCACTAGGTCACCCTTTATTTACACAGGAACAATCCTTGATTTTAGCACTGCCTCTTCAGAGTCAGCTATCAGAGTGTCAGTTTCTCTGAAACTCCCCCTTTCATCTGTCATCCAGTGGTCCCTGATAGGACCAGGTGAACAGTCTTAACCTGGGACCTCATATTCTATGAGGTCCACCTGGCTAACTTCATTACAATCGCTATATCCCTCCCACTCTGAGTCTGAGGACATGGGCCAGTCCCTTTTCTTTGGGAGCCTCCTGGTACGTTTTAGCACCGGTGACGTATGGGAGCTCACGTCTTGTGCCAGGAACACCATAGTAGAATTTCACTCTCTTCTTCTGGTGGCAAAGACATTGAGACAGCTACTTCTGTTATGTCCATCTCGGATTCTGAGGACCCATCAGCACTTGATGGACAGGGTGACTCATGGGTTCCAGCAGACTTTCTGACTGTTTGAAGGGGCAGGGCGCTATTTGTGAATTCACAGCTTATATTTGGTCCATGTGCTTGTTCAGAACCTATTTGAATTTTATACATCACTGGTCTTGACCTCATGTTGACCATGCGTCTTACCCATCACCAAGTCACCCTTTATGTGAACATTGCTTGACTCTAGTACTGCCTCCTCAGAATTAGCCCTCAGAATGTCAGTATATCTGATGCCCCTCTTTCTATCTGTCAGCCAAGGCTCCCTGATTGGACCAGATTAACACCCCCAATCAAATCTGCTCACAATATTCCAAATGAGATAGGACCACAGCCTCAGCAAAACATCCCCGTTGTTGTATTCTAGCCCTCTTGAAATGAATACTAACATTCCATGTGCCTTCCAGCTGCCAACTGAAATTCCATGGTAGCCCTAAGAGAATCGTGAATGAGGACACCCAAAGTCCCTTGTGCTTCAGATTTCTGAAGACCTTCCTTATTTAGAAAATAGTCTACATCTCTATTCTTCCCACCAAAGTGCATAACCTTATACTTTCCCACATTGTATTCCATTGCCACTTCTGTGCTCATTCTCCTAGCCAGTCCAAGTCCTTCTACAACCCCCCCTCCATTCTCAACACTACCTGTCCCTCCACCTATCTTTGCGTCATCTGCAAACCTAGCAACAATGCTGTCAGTTCCTTCGTCCGGATCATTAATGTATAACATGAATAGTTGTAATTCTGACCCAGCGTCCTGCAGAACTGTACTCATCACCGGATGCCATCCTGAAAAAGTCATCTTTATCCCTACTCCCTGCCTTCTGCCAGTCAGTTAATCCTCTATCCATGCCAGTAACTTGTATCTAGTACCATGGGCTCTTGTCTTATTTAGCAGTCTCCTGGGTAATACTTTGTCAAATGCCTTCTGGAAATCAAATAGATCATGTCCACTGTTTCTCCTTTGTTTAATTTGCTTGTTGCTTCGTCAAAGAATTCGAACATATCAGTCAGGTAAGACCTCCCCTTGACGAAGCTGTGCTAACTCAGCCCTATTTTACCTTGCACTTCCAAGTAATATGCGCGGTCATCCTTAATAATGGTTTCTAAAATCTTACCAACAACTAAGGTTCAGACTAATCAGCATAAAGCTTCCTGTCTTCTGCCTCCCCCATTCTTAAACAGAGATGTTACATTAGCTCTTTTCCAGTCCTTTAGGACCCTCCCTGACTCCAGTGATTCCTGAAAGATCACTACCAATGCCTCTACATTTCCCTCAGCTATGTCCTTCAGAACTCTGGAGTGCAGCCCATTTGGTCAAGATGATTTATCCACCTTCAGCCCTTTCAACTTCCCCTGTATCTTCTCCATAGTGATGGCCACTCCACTCACCTCTGCCCCAACTCTTTTGAAGTTCTTATATACTGCTGATGTCTTCTACTGTGAAAACTAACACAAAGTATCCATTCAGTTTCTTCACTATTTGTTTGTTCCCAATTTCTACTGCACTAGCCTCATCTTTTCATCAGTTTTTCCAGTGTTCCCACTCTTATCTTTCTCTTACCCTTTAGTATTTAAAAAAAACCTCTTGCAACCTTCTTTAATGTTGCTAGCTAGCTTACTCTCATACTTCACATTCTGCACCCTTATTCCTTTTTTAGTTATCCTCTGCTGGATTTTAAAAGATTCCTAATCCTCTGCCTTCCCACTAATCTTCACCACATTGTATGATTTTTCTTCTGCTTTTATGCTGTTCCTGGCTTTGCTTGTCAGCCATGATTGCCTCGCCCACCCCTTAGTATGCTTCTTCTTCCTTGGGATGAATTTCTGCTGTGCCTTCTGAATTGTCCCCAGAAACTCCTGCCATTGCTGCTTCACCATCTTCCCCACTAGATTCCCCTTCCAATTAACTCTGGCCAACACCTCCCTCATGTGTTCGCAGTTTTAATGGGCTGCTTTCAGGACAGCCACCCCATTTTCACCTCCTTGCAGTCCCCATTATCAGCTTTACTCCTTCACTGGCTTACTATCATCTATCCTTTTGTCTGTGTAATTGCCTGTCTCTCTCTAGGCTCTATCTCCTTCTATCCGCCAACTCTGTCTTCCCCACTCACATCTTCAGCACATAGACCACCTTTTCTGAACTAATATCAGTTCTGAAGAAGGGTCACTGGACTTGAAATGCTAGCTGTATTTTCTCTCCACAATGCTACCAGATCTGTTGAAATTCTCTGACAGTTTCTGGATTTGTTTTAGATCTTCAGCATTCACAGTTCTTTGTTTAATTGAAAACGATTTTGAATTCAACTTTTGCCAGCTTACCTTGGATCCTACAAGCTACTACTTTTTTGATCAGTGTGCCATGTGATGGCTTGACAGCAGTCTGGCTGAAATCCATGTAGATCAGATCAGGCACAATAACCTCAATAAACATTATTGTAACCATTTCAAGTCGATCGGACGTGAGCTTCATATTTTGATAAAGTGAATACGGAATGTTTCAATTTGTGAGAGAACCATAACAAGAGGGAATCAAAGTAAGATAATCGGCAAGAAAACCATAGCATTCAGAAGCATGTTCTTAACCCAAAGAATGGTAGATTGTAGTGTTTACTACCACATGGAATGGTTTAAGTGAATTTTGAAAGCCTTTAAGTGGAAGCTAAGAAGAGATTTGAGGAAAAAAGAATTAGAAGGTTACAATGTTAGGCTTGAATGAGGAAAAAATGGAAAGGGGTTCAAGTACAGCATTGACATTAGCATGGACAGGTTGGATCAAAAGATTTGTTTCTCTGCCATGAGTCCTATGAAATCACAAAAGCAATCTCATTGTGTTTTAAGACCTGTACCTTTCATGACCTATTTAATTTGTATTGTGATGTTGATAAGATGTTAGCTTTACTTTACAAAGACTTAACACCAGAAAAATATTTTTAAGCCTATTGTTTACAGAATTTAGGATGCAAATTAAGAAACAGTGGACAGCCATTGTGTCATGAAGTTTGCAGAATTGTGGGTTTGATGAGGTTTTCTGGGATGTATTTGGTCCAAATCAAGTGTTGCCTTTTCATGCAGTTTTTATAGCCCAATGACCCAAACCTTGGTTAGCAC
The DNA here is from genome assembly GCF_030684315.1 of Stegostoma tigrinum. Classification (NCBI taxonomy): domain Eukaryota; kingdom Metazoa; phylum Chordata; class Chondrichthyes; order Orectolobiformes; family Stegostomatidae; genus Stegostoma; species Stegostoma tigrinum. The sequence goes on from NC_081360.1 coordinate 26,996,061, forward strand.
CTTTAAAAATATGATCACAGGTTGGTGTCATTGCGTCCTTCGTGACTGAATAGTCCGAAACATGAAGAGACCTCTCTCTATAGTCAGTCAGAAAAATCAAAAGACTGGATCCAGTTACTTGGACCCAGAACAAAAACAGCTCGGTGCTAGTGAACTTGTTAACAGTTAACGTGTCAGTGAATTTAGAAATAAATGTCACTAACTGCATTATATGCTTCAAGGTATTTTTAAGTAAAAGGCTGTCTTTTATCTGTATATAGATTTCACAATCCACAATTACATTGTGGGGGATTAAGTGATTGTGGATTAATTGATTATGGAGTGGAGATGATGAGGAAGCGTACATTTCTACGAAACAATCACCCTTTACCAATGTCTGTAATTAAAGCTCAAAAAGTATTCAGCCATTAACACTGCTGTAAAGGTGACATTTGTTACTGTAAAGTTCAAGAATGAGGTGATATAGAATTGTTAATAGATTAGGAACATCTTGTTACCAGTGTTGAATAATTTGAGCAGGCTGCAATGGGAGAATCTGTCACTGAGGTGGTAAAGAGCTCATCATGCTTTCAGAGAGTTGCAGTCTGCCCCCAGGCTCATCTTCTGTGCCATTTGATTAAAAATCCAAATTTTAACCAACGGAGTCTTTCCAATTCTAATCATTAGTCAGTTATACTGTAAGCCATTGATTGGATAGTCTCCGTACAGGAGATGGGGTTATGAAACATGATTAACCCATGTCCATTTAAAATAAAGTGGGCAGGGTGCAAATGTCATGCTGCCTTTCTAATTATAATGACTGTGGCATGCAGCCCAGCGCAAATTTCACAATTTTGTCACTGTTAGTCTCAACAAGAAGACCAAATTTTTGCAAGGCTAGTACCACTTAGAACCAAACTCACAACTTAAAATAATGATGCACCTCTGAAAGCAGTGTTCATTCTGGCTGCAATTGGTAATGGATACCACTGTGGAAGGGTTTCTGACCCACATGAAGAATAAAATGAATGAACATGCCAGACAATAGGTTTGTAATTTTTTATTTGATGTCGTACCAAGGCTACGGTGCACAATTTGGAAAGGATGGGAAGAATTCTCTTCCCATAGTGGGTGAGAAGGTTCTTCAGAAAGGAATAGGAACAGATTACTATGGTGGTCAATGCAAACAACGTCATCCCAAGGACCTTCACGCAGTGCCATAAGATATTTAATAAACTCATACTGGTAGTCGTGCTCAGTGAATTGACCTTTGAATGCCACATCCTTACATCTGATCCATCGTCTCGCACACTGCTCAACTCACTTTGTCTTCATTCTCTTAGCAATATTCTGTATCACACATGACTTCTGCCTGTTACTGCAAGCCTCACCTTATTTTCATATGGTTAGCACTGTTGCACACCCTACACCACTTCTCACAATTTGTGCACTCGACCAACAATTCAAGCATGACAGTCACTCCGCCCAAACATACTGCAGCACACTTCCTGACACACCTCTCTCTCCCACAGAAGAAGGTGACACAAAATATCAGGCAGCAGTTAAGTATCATCGTTAGAGTATAGTTAGTGAGGTGGTGGCCAATGGCAGCTATGTCCATTGAAAATGTCAGTAAGTCCCGATCTAACCCACATTCTCACTCCCCTCTTGTTGCTCAGCCTGCAATTTCTTCTAATACACAGGTTTCAGACGATGTCAGCACAAACTTTTTACACTGCCCTGCCCCACTCTTTACTACAATGAAAGCGTTTTGTCTTTTTTCCTTTCAAATAGAACTGCCAGCTGGCCAGGCAATTCAGGTGTGAAAGCCAAAAAAAGAACAAAACACTTATGAAGAAACAACTTTCACACCCACTCAGACATTATGTTAGAGGGCAGCACACTGGTGCAATCTTCTGTGGTTACTCTACTGAAAGAGACCATTTGACGAAATAATTGTCAGTAAGAGCAGCTCCGACAGTCCCATTCCCCAGATATTTTCCCCAAAACCAAGGCTTTATTTCTCTCTGCAAGTAATTGTCAAATTCAGTTTTGAGGTTCATTCTCAAATCTGCCTCCAAAACAGACAGACAATAACTTTTGATTATACTTACCAAAACATTCAAAATTATAAAAGGAAATTTTGGAACAATTCCGAGGTTCCAAGGGAGTCATAAAGATCAACTGCTGGACTCTTAAAAATTCCCAGCAAAATAGAATTCCTTAATATTGCATTCAATGAACATAATAAGAATACACTTTAAAGGGTTATTGTGATGCATGTCTGGCTTGGAAATGGTGCCAGCAAGCAACTTCAACCTCCCACCCACAGCATCCAACCTTATTATTCCCCAACCCCGCACAGCCCGTTTCTATCTCCTTCCCAAAATCCACAAATCTGCCTGCCCTGGTTGACCCATTGTCTCAGCCTGTTCCTGCCCCACCAAACTCATCTCCACCTATTTGGATTCCATTTTCTCCACTTTGGTCCAGGAACTCCCTACCTACGTCCGTGACACCACCCACGCCCTCCACCTCCTCCAGAACTTCCAATTCCCTGGCTCCCAACACTTCATTTTCACCATGGATGTCCAGTCCCTATACACCTGTATTCTGCATGCAGATGGCCTCAAGGTCCTCCGCTTCTTCCTGTCCCGCAGGCCCGACCAGTCCCCCTCCACCGACACCCTCATCCGCCTAGCCGAACTCGTCCTCACCCTCAACAACTTCTCTTTCGATTCCTCCCACTTCATACAGACAAAGGAGGTGGCCATGGGCACCCGCATGGGCCCCAGCTATGCCTGCCTCTTTGTCGGTTACATGGAATAGTCCCTCTTCCGCACGTACGCAGGCCCCAAGCCCCACCTCTTCCTCCGTTACATTGATGACTGCATCGGCGCCGCCTCTTGCTCCCCAGAGGAGGTTGAACAGTTCATCCACTTCATCAACACCTTCCACCCCAACCTTCAGTTCACCTGGACCATCTCCAGCACATCCCTCACCCTCCTGGACCTCTCAGTCTCCATCTCAGGCAACCAGCTTGTAACTGATGTCCATTTCAAGCCCACCGACTCCCACAGCTACCAAGAATACACCTCCTCCCACCCACCCTCCTGCAAAAGTTCCATCCCCTATTCCCAATTCCTCCGCCTCCGCCGCATCTGCTCCCACGATAAGACATTCCACTCCCGCACATCCCAGATGTCCAAGTTCTTCAAGGACCGCAACTTCCCCCCACAGTGGTCGAGAACGCCCTTGACCACGTCTCCCGCATTTCCTGCAACACATCCCTCACACCCTGCCCCCGCCACAACCGCTCAAAGAGGATCCCCCTCGTTCTCACACACCACCCCACCAACGTCCGGATACAACGCATCATCCTCCGACACTTCCGCCATCTACAATCCGACCCCACCACCCAAGACATTTTTCCATCCCCACCCTTGTCTGCTTTCCGGAGAGACCAATCTCTCCGTGACTCCATTGTTCGCTCCACACTTCCCTCCAACCCCACCACACCCGGCACCTTCCCCTGCAATCGCAGGAAGTGCTACACTTGCCCCCACACCTCCTCCCTCACCGCTATCCCAGGCCCCAAGAGGACTTTCCATATTAAGCAGAGGTTCACCTGCACATCTGCCAATGTGGTATACTGTAACCATTGTACCCGGTGTGACTTCCTCTACATTGTGGAAACCAAGCGGAGGCTTGGGGACCGCTTTGCAGAACACCTCAGCTCGGTTCGCAATAAACAACTGCACCTCCCAGTCGCGAACCATTTCAACTCCCCCTCCCATTCTTTAGATGACATGTCCATCATGGGCCTCCTGCAGTGCCACAATGATGCCACCCGAAGGTTGCAGGAACAGCAACTCATATTCCGCTTGGGAACCCTGCAACCCAATGGTATCAATGTGGACTCAACCAGCTTCAAAATCTCCCCTTCCCCCACCGCATCCCAAAACCAGCCCAGTTCGTCCCCTCCCCCCATTGCACCACACAACCAGCCCAGCTCTTCCTCTCTCCCCACTGCATCCCAAAACCAGTCCAACCTGTCCCTGCCTCCCTAACCTGTTCTTCCTCTCACCCATCCCTTCCTCCCACCCCAAGCTGCACCTCCATCTCCTACCTACTAACCTCATCCCACCTCCTTGACCTGTCCGTCTTCCCTGGACTGACCTATCCCCTCCCTACCTCCTCACCTCCCCACCTATACTCTACTCTCCACCTATGTTCTTTTCTCTCCATCTTCGGTCCGCTTCCCCCTCTCTCCCTATTTATTCCAGAACCCTCTCCCCATCCCCCTCTCTGATGAAGGGTCTAGGCCCGAAACGTCAGCTTTTGTGCTCCTGAGATGCTGCTTGGCCTGCTGTGTTCATCCAGCTTCACACTTTGTTAACTCCAAAGGTAAGTTTGGCAAGTAAACCATTGCTTTCCTACTTGATCATTCAAACTGCCTTGTTATAAAAATTTCAACTGGCTAACATATTGAATTCCTTTCATAGTTCTTGCTAATTACTGTTTGTATCTCAGGAGGAAAATGTCTGCAAGCCAGAATGTCCTGATAAAAAGAACATATTTGTACTAATTGCTATTTCCTTCTTGGTTCTGCAAACACCTATGCTTATGATGTTCAATGCAATTTATTTCTTGCCCTGTAATCTTTCCAGTCAACTTTACCACTCCAGTCTTTTGAGTAACAATGGTTATTAATAGGATAAATACTTTACTTTTTAAAAAAAAACAATCTGATATCCCTGTTCGCCTCGTAATCTTAATTCAAGTTCAATTGAATTACATGTTAATTAATGTCAATTGAAGTATGAAAGAGAACTTATGTATCAATTTGTATCACTCATCCTGTCTGGGTGGTTAGAGGAATCGGACCACTGCAAAACAAATTCAAAGCCTAGTTTGAAGTCTGGGAGATTTTAACGCCTGATCTCGCTTACATTCTTATGTAAGGAGCCCACCAAACCCGTAGGGTTAAAATCTGAAATGGTGCAACCGTTTGGGATCTGAGCAGTTATGTAAAGGACACTTTTGTGACTTTCAACCTGTAAATGTTAAAAATGTCTCCAGCAATCTGAAGGAAGGTTTGTTCATTTAGTTTAAATTTTGAACATGCACTACCTGTGAGTATGCAATAAAAGAATATAAATGCATGACAGCTTAATCTCACTAAAGCGCATTCAAATAATCAAAATATCTGCTTAGTTAGTCTGTTCTTACTAAGGATTGTAAGAAAAAAGGGACAGTTATGTAAGGGCTGTAGCACAAGATGCCTTAGTCAACCTTATAGGCAGCAACTTTCCCTCTCTAGTGAGGGAGATCAGGGTATCAAAGACAAGGGGATTGATGGGGTAGGGATTCTGGATCTGGCAGTTAGGGTGGAGGATGGGGATGGTCTTTGCATCGCACTCAGTGCCCCACCTCTTCCTGATGTCAGATCTGTTGTTCAGGCACAGGTTGCCTGTTAATGACAGTTATCTCTCTCACACTCCTCTCAGCTTGCCTGTAGACCACAGGAAAACCTAACAGAGTTTGGCGAGCAGAATTGAGCAGGTGCAGGAATAATGTGTGACCTCCATTTAATATCTGACCTGCCACTAAATCTTTAGACAGCACCTTCTAAACTCATGACCATTTCCAACTAGAAGAACAAGAGCAGCAGATACATAGGTACACCATCACTTGCAAGCTTCCCTTCAAGTATCACCGTCTGGATTTGGAAATATAGTGCTGTTCCTTCAGCCTGAGGTGGCCTAACTTCTAACACACTTCCAAAGACGTAATGAGTCTATCTACTGCAAGAAGGTAGTTCACCAGCACCTTCTCAAGAGCATGTTGGGATGGGCATTAAATGTTGGCCGAGTCAGTAATGCTCATATCCCATGAGTGAATTTAAAAAATTCCTTAAATTCTGGTGCGCTCAGGAATAATCAGTATCGAGTGGCTCATTAATGAGCCTAATTGACGTTGCTTTGCGGGTGGTGAACTCGCGCATATTGACTTTGTCAGCTATCGTAGACTGATGTGTGACCTCCTGGATAATTTATTGAACCCATCAACATGTTTACCAATGCAGCAAGCTGGATTAAATTCTGCTCCCAGAAGTACACATGCCAGAAGCTCCATTAATAGCTATTGATGCCAAGTAATTATGAATATCAATTCTGATGCCAATTAAAAATATTATGATTCAAAGTATTAAAGCTAATTGTTTTGATTATAGAAATGTTCCCCAATATGCAATAAATATTCCAGCTGATTTTTTTTAAAAAATCGAAGCAATTTTTGCCTCTTTTTTGTACACACATCACACAGTATTGCTAAAGGGAATTTGAATGAACTGAAGCTGAAGCTCTACCCTATGCTATCATTATACTGCACTTTGCTGCCAGTACTGTTCTGAAAGCTTTTAACGTGTCGCAGCCAAAAATATATTGCATTGTTAGCACTAGCTTTCATGGTCTGAGTGAGACTACAGCTCTTCAAGTAGATGCTACTGTGTTCTTTCCGCTGTGCACATAATTTAGATAATCACCAGGCAGCTCTTTAGCATGAGAAAATTCTTTTCATTCTTTTCCATATCTTTTCTCATTTTACTTTGCTTGTAGATGACACTAGCATTATCTTCCATTACTAATTACAAAGAAATTGATTTTTTTTTACAATAGCCGATCCCAGAATTGCAAAATAGAAACAGGAACTGCTGGAAAGTGTTCAGGAGGTCACGCAGCATCTGCGAGAGGAGACAGAGAGTTAACAACTTGACGATAACTCTTGGTCCTTTGGGAGTGGTGGGTTTTGAAATAAAGTAGGAGATTCAGAAACAATTTGTGCCTCTCTGTCAATGCCATTTTAATGCAGCCAGCTCATTATCAGGTTTGATGTTGATTACATGCTCCACTGAAGGATGTTGCAATGTTAAGAAGTAGGAGCAGAAGCAAATCACTTGGACTTTATATTCTGTTTCTTTATTCAATCAAATTACTGTTGATCTATCTTAACTTTAGTCTTCCCTACTCTCAGCATTGTCCTTTCTTAACTTAGAATTCAAAATTGATCAGCCTCTGCCTAAGAGCATAGTGAAAGCAGGTTCAATCATCGCTTTAAAAAGGAATTTGTATAATTATATGAACAGGGGAAAAAAAAAATCAAGGTTAGCCAGGAATAGGCAGGTGTGTGGGAGTAGCTGAGTAGCTTTTATGGTCAGCTGGTATGGACTTAATGGGCTGAATGGTCTCCTGTACTGTAACCATTGTGTGACTCTAGATGTCTCAACAGTCCTCAAGGGCTGATGTCTTATTTTGAAAGGGAGACACGAGATTCTAGACACCCCAGCCAAAGGCAACTTTATCCACAGCATTAGACCCCACAAGCCTAGTGTAATGTTAATTTTTTACAATGAAACCACTGCTCTATACCCTAACCCTATTGTTTTTTTCTGAAACTAAATACTTGACACGATTTCCATTATTTAAATGACTAACCCAAAGATTTGAAGTGAGAAGAATTTGGAGTTGGAAGTAAGTGGTGTCAAAGTCATCATCTTATTGGCAGAGCGGAGAAGACTCAAAAGCTACTTCTACTCCCTTTTCATATGTCAGAGTAAAATTTGAGTCAGGATGTTCAAAGCCTGCATTCCACTTCACTGATGTCTTCCTTAGAATACTGCTGGAGCTGTGAGGATCTGGAGAGTGATATTCTTCCCCATAAATAGGAGGAAGAATTTGGCTATTGCTCCAGAGAATATGTGACATTTCAGAAAAAGTTCACTGGGTTAACTCGTAGGATGAAGGGTTGTCCTATGAGGAAGGCTTAAGTTGGTTGAGCCTGTACTCACTGGAGTTTCAAAGAATGATAGGTGATCCTTTTGAAAGATGGATTATCCTGAAGAGTAACAGTGTGATCCTTCAGGATATATCCCTTTTTGTGGCAATCTAGAACAAGGAATACTGATTCAAAATTCTCATTTAACATCACAGATTGGCCAAATTAGTACAGTGCAGAAAGAGACCGTTTGGCCCATCCTGCCTTCACTAGTTCTATTATCCATCACCAATCTTCTGCCTTTTCCCCACATCCTTGCATACCATACTACCCAAAAGAAATCCAACGTCCTCTTGAACGCCTCACTTGAACCCGCCTTCACCACACTCCAAACAGTGCAATACACATCCTAGCAATTCGCTGTCTCAAAAATATTTTTTCACGTCACCCTTCATTCATTTTTGCATAACTTAAAACCCATGGCCTCTCATTCTTGTTTCTTTTACACATGCAAGCATCTTTAACCTACCTACTCTGGCGAGTCTGCTCATGTTTTTGAAATGAAGAGGAGTTTATTCTCACTGCTAGTTATTGGTCTTTGGAATTCTCTAACCCAGAGAGCTGTGTAGGCTGAGTTCCTGAATGTATTCAAGGCACAATTAGATAGACTTTTGATCTGCAAGGGAGTCAGGGGTTATGGACATCAGGGAGGAAAGTGGACATTCAGATCAGTCATGATGCAGTTGAATGGCAGAGCTTGCTTCAGGTGCTAGATGGTCTATTCTGCTCCACCTTTCTTATGGTTTAATAAGATCCCTTTGTACAGGTATCATGCTCCTGTTTACAATGTAGGAATTCCTTTAATGAATGACTCAGGTCAAGAAACTCAGATAAAGAGGAGGCAATGGCCTAGTGGTACAATCGCTGGACTGTTAATCCAGAGACCTAGGTAATGTTCTGGGGACTCAGTTTTAAATCTAGTATGGCAGGTGGTGAAATCTGAATTGAATAAACACCTGGAATTAAGCGTCTAATGATTATATGGAGGTGCCAGTGTAGGGCTGGGGTGGACAAAGTCAGATCTCCTGTACCAAGTTTTATATGTTCCTTATATAAAGGATTGATCTGCTTTGTTTCTGCACCTTTAACTCAGTCACCCAGTGACTGGCTTTCTTTCAAGTAATCTGACAAAGACTCATCAGTGATGCCCACAACAATTCTGTCTCTTACAAATTCTGATCTTAAGTGACCAAAATCATGTCTCCCCACTAACCTGAAGAAATCATTGATGAAATCATGTGTGAATTCGTCAGAGTTCTGCACACTTCTGTTAAGCGAGCAACTCACATTTCCTCATTGTCATTGGCTAAAGACCATAGTTTCATGAAGAAGTTATTTTCTTGATAAAAACAGAAACCTGGTGAGCATTTTCTTTGAACTTGAGTTTGACATTGGACGGTTTGCCTTTATTTTTATTTTTGCTCTGACTCTGGGAATAGTGGGTCTTGACTTCCAGCATACTATCACATGAGTCATGACCATGAGCAGCTTTGTGTCCTATTTGGACCATCTCTAACACTAACTTCCTGGCATTACTGTTTCTGATGTCATAGCTCCCTAGTACAATTAAGTATTTTCTCCTGGAAGATTTTTATTCTGCAGTATTGGCAGTTCCCTTACACGTACCTGTTGTACTGGAAGGATTCCCTTGTTTCACAGCTGAATGGAAGTTTTCTGTGTTTTTCAGGAATGTAGGTGTAATTACACCTGCAATGGAGATTTTCTTGACTCTCAGAACTTTTCTGTAAATTCCTCCAGTTCCAAAAGAATCTCTATACTTCTTTGAATTGTTTAACCGTTATCTGCGTTATGTGGCTTGGTTAGCAATCTCCCCAGCTGTCTGCTCCCAGAATATACAAGTAATCGCTTATTGCTCTCTTACTTTGTTTTCTATTCCCACTTCATGGTATCCGTGCTATGGAGATGGTGGCAGACCAAAGCTGCTACTTTGTAAAAAAAAGTACAGTACTTTTTGAGCCTGAATTGTTGTTGCATTTTGTACAAGGGAGTTTTGGTTCTGACTGATTCAATTCTCAAATTCTAGCTGCTCACCAGCTCAACTCATCTCAGGACAACCTCTACAAACTGACACCTCATGTTGTAGCCTGTACCTCTGCCTTGCAGTTGCAGATTGTTTCTGTTCCTGCATGTCTTCCATCAGGCCTGGAACGCATTTCACATCATTGCCTAAACGAGTCTTCTGTGTCAAGTGGTTGCCATGAGGCTTGTGGGGTTCTCTGTCGCTGGCTACCAGCCATATCTGTTTCTTTTGATGTTTTCTGGGCCTCATGTGTTCTCCTTCTCTGGATTTTCTTGAAGCAGTAGATTCTAGTTTCTTCTGGTTGACACCATTTGGAAATAGTTTGGGTCTCCACTACTCACTATGTTGTGACAGAGACCCCCTGGATTGTCGGTGCTGCTGCAGATGTCACTGGTGCTGATGCTGGTCCTACTGGCGTTGACACTGCTGCTGTTGTTGTTTCTGATTGCATTATTGGTGGTAACTCTTGGTATGTGAGCTAAACTAAATAAGTCGATTCTGATTTAATACAGAAAACCTTTAAACTTGAAAATAATTTCCATCAATAGTAACGTCTAGCATCAATAGTTTAGTGCTGAATATTTATTGAAGCATTTTCAGGGGTTTAACAGCCCCTTCAATAAGCAGTATGATCTCATTCTTCTTTCACAGGTGAGCTTTAGGAAACCCTTGGATGCAATGTTCAAATTAAAACCTTGATGAAATATTGTTCCAAATATGTGATTATTCTTTGGTAATAGGCAGCTAGCCTTTGCCAGGGGATTTGCACACAATTAGCCTAAGCTGAATGAGTTAAATGTAAAAGTCAGTAAGTTATAAAGTTTCCTAATACATCACATTTTTGCAAGTTTTAACCCCTTCCCACAGAAGCCACATCCACCCCCCACCGTACCTCCCCCATCCCCTACAGGCGTCATTTCCCACACCAAATCCAAATTGTTGTCTTTCCATAGATGCAGCCTGACTTGATTAGTGTTGTTAAGATGTCTGTAGGGCCATATTCATTGCTATATCACTGGAAGACATGAAGGAGTTCAGATAATGTAAAACCAGAGCCATGTTTACACCAGACCAGATCAGATGGTAGCCCGAAGAAAGCTGTTATTTTGTAGGCTAGTTAAGGGACCTTTCAGTTTAACATTCCTATCCATACACACAAAGATTATTATTTTGCACAGATTAGGATAAATGCAATCCAATAGCAGAATTACATCTAATGATGGATACAGTGAATGAGGCTTGAAGCATGGGCTAGTTCAACATGGTTGGCATCCTCTCTGCTGCAGGCAGTCAAAAGATGAGTGGATTGACGTGGTACTGCCAGTCATTGGGATACGTAGCCTACATAATAGTCTGGCAGTACATCCGTACTAAAACTCACATCCTACTTTACTCATTTGTGCTTCAGGCAAAATGTCTTTTAGGATGATGGCAGAATGGTGGAGCCACTTGTGTTTACTGAAAAGTAGCAGTATTAGACAGCTAGCTTTACCTGTTGCCCAAATGTTTGAGACTCCTTCCCTTTCCAGCATATTCTGAGGCAGACTAGGCAACTTTTGCGGCCAAAGGTGGCAGCCAGACTTACCGTGATGTATTTGCGCAGTGTTCACTGAGTCAGGGTTTCATGATTTGCAACTCAATACTAATGAGAGCAGGACAAAAATCTTTGACTTTTGTACCTCTTTTTAACAATGTATAATTTCCATGCCTTTTACTTTAGAGTTAACCAAAAAATTATTTTGAACCATGTGTTGCTGATAGGAGAAAGATGCCTGATTTCCTTCTCTGAAGAACATTGGTGAACCTATTGTCTTTATAATGCCCTCAGGTCAGTCATTGGTTGTAATTTTTTTTCCCTTTGTGGTGTACAGTTTTTTAGGAAATGTTTTGTTCATAAACCCAAATATAGGATGTTACATTCTTCAAGTAATGAAAAGCTGTGCACAAATTCTTTCAGTGTGCTTAATATTGTCTTGCAACATCAGTAGTTATTTTATTTCTGGTAAATCATATGTGTGAATCCAGGGGATCCCAAGCTAAATTAAAGCTGTTTAGCAATTGTAGTATGCGATATACAGTTCTGCAGATATTAATTATTAATTTTAATTAAAATTAATTGCCAGGCAACATTGACTCTTTATTCTGGATGATGAGCTCCAAAGATCACAAGGCTTAGTCACATTGATAAAAATTCAAAGCTATCAGCAATCTATTAAAATGCAATTATTATCATATTATCATTAAAGATAAATTATAGATTGATATCTCACAATTTCACCAACTTCAATGGTTTGTTAGCAGAGGAACATAAGATATAGATATTAAATTTCTTCATTCCATGAGCAAGAATGGCAGTCTGAGTTTTTTGTTCTCTGAGTTGGTATTTTGGACAAAAAAAGCTCAGTTTGGAGTTATGCCAATTAAAATACGATTAGTTGAGAGCAATTCCAGATGGTAGTACTGCCTGCTTTACTTTCAAGCATTACATTATATTTTGTCCAAAGTTATTTACAACATGGTGAAGTTTCTAAATATAAAGCAATATGTTAATCACTTATTCAGTTTGTGAAGGACACATTTTTCTTTCAAGACCAAGATAAAATCAGAATATAATTACTGAATGAAAGGAGATTTAGAAGTACATGTTTAGATGAATATGAAACTGAAGATATTGAGCAAAAGAATAGGATAAATGCTTTGAAAATCGCAATGGGATACATAGCGACAAACCTTTCCTTTCATTAGTATGGGACGGTGGCTCAGTGGTTAGCACTGCAGCCTCACAGCGCCAGGGACCTGGGTTCGATTCCCACCTCGGGCAACTGTCTGTGTGGAGTTTGCACATTCTCCCCGTAGCTGAGTGGGTTTCCTCCGGGAGCTCTGGTTTCCTCCCACAGTGCAAAGATGTGCAGCTTAGGTGGATTGGCCATGCTAAATTGCTGGTAGTGTTCAGGGGTGTGTGGGTTATAGGGGGATGGGTCTGGGTGGGATGCTTCAAGGGACGGTGTGGACTTGTTGGGCTGAAGGGCCTGTTTCCACACTGTAGGTCATCTAAAGAAATATTGAGACAAGGGGATTCCAAGATAATAAAATGTGAGGCTGGATGAACACAGCAGGCCAAGCCGCATCTCAGGAGCACAAAAGCTGACGTTTCGGGCCTAGACCCTTCATCAGAGAGGGGCATGGGGGGAGGGAACTGGAATAAATAGGGAGAGAGGGGGAGGCGGACCGAAGATGGAGAGTAAAGAAGATAGGTGGAGAGGGTGTAGGTGGGGAGGTAGGGAGGGGATAGGTCAGTCCAGGGAAGACGGACAGGTCAAGGAGGTGGGATGAGGTTAGTAGGTAGCTGGGGGTGCGGCTTGGGGTGGGAGGAAGGGATGGGTGAGAGGAAGAACCGGTTAGGGAGGCAGAGACAGGTTGGACTGGTTTTGGGATGCAGTGGATGGGGGGGAAGAGCTGGGCTGGTTGTGTGGTGCAGTGGGGGGAGGGGATGAACTGGGCTGGTTTAGGGATGCAGTGGGGGAAGGGGAGATTTTGAAACTGGTGAAGTCCACATTGATACCATATGGCTGCAGGGTTCCCAGGCGGAATATGAGTTGCTGTTCCTGCAACCTTCGGGTGGCATCATTGTGGCAGTGCAGGAGGCCCATGATGGACATGTCATGATGGAGCCTCCTTGGGGCTTGGGGACCGCTTTGCAGAACACCTCCGCTCAGTTCGCAGCAAACAACTGCACCTCCCAGTCGCAAACCATTTCCACTCCCCCTCCCATTCTCTTGATGACATGTCCATCATGGGCCTCCTGCACTGCCACAATGATGCCACCCGAAGGTTGCAGGAACAGCAACTCATATTCCGCCTGGGAACCCTGCAGCCATATGGTATCAATGTGGACTTCACCAGTTTCAAAATCTCCCCTTCCCCCACTGCATCCCTAAACCAGCCCAGTTCATCCCCTCCCCCCACTGCACCACACAACCAGCCCAGCTCTTCCCCCCCACCCACTGCATCCCAAAACCAGTCCAACCTGTCTCTGCCTCCCTAACCGGTTCTTCCTCTCACCCATCCCTTCCTCCCACCCCAAGCCGCACCCCCAGCTACCTACTAACCTCATCCCACCTCCTTGACCTGTCCGTCTTCCCTGGACTGACCTATCCCCTCCCTACCTCCCCACCTACACCCTCTCCACCTATCTTCTTTACTCTCCATCTTCGGTCCGCCTCCCCCTCTCTCCCTATTTATTCCAGTTCCCTCCCCCCATGCCCCTCTCTGATGAAGGGTCTAGGCCCGAAACGTCAGCTTTTGTGCTCCTGAGATGCGGCTTGGCCTGCTGTGTTCATCCAGCCTCACATTTTATTATCTTGGAATCTCCAGCATCTGCAGTTCCCATTATCTTTGAGACAAGGGGATGCAGTTTATCTTGTAGTGATTTGCCTCAGGACAGTTCCACTCCTTATTCCTCCATTTCTGATTTCTCCATGTAGCCTGGTCTTGAACTTTTAATTCCCATTGAAGGTTCCCATTTTAAATTATAAGTTGGCTAACATTATCCATCTCTTTTTCCATCATATTCTAAATCCCTCCAGTTTTCTTCAAGTCACCTACATCCTGTATGCCTGATATTATGTGGTGCAAACTGAATAAGCTAAGGACTGGAACCCTGTAGGGGCTGAGATGGATCATTTACTCAGCAATTCTTGCTGAAGGTGACAGCAAAAAAATCTCTCTTGTGTTTGGCACTGACCTGCTGCACTGTCCTGTCACTGAGGATGGAGCTGTTTTTGAAGCCACCTCCTGTTACAAGTTGTTTATTGAATAAGGCTTGAAACAACTAACTTGGAAACTTTGGAACATTTTCCTTCAGATCAGTTGCTGATTGGTTTTCATGGACTGTTGCTGAATCAGAATCATTGTTTGGATGTTTGCATTGTTAGTTGAAGTTGCTGAATTCTGACACTTGTTTCCTGTTATGGACTGCATCACCACCTCTTGAAGGCTTTTGCATGAAACAAAGATTCTGAAGGTTTTAATTGGCTCCAGTAACTTTTGGAGTTTTACTGTAGTTTTCAGAAGGAGAAAATATAAAGATATATCCATATTCCCTCAGTCCCTTGTAATTATACCCAACCAGATGTAGTTGTACTAAATGCTGTGAGACAATTAACATTCCTGTTTTCTAAGAACAAAGCCTATTCTATAGGTATTCTATGCTGATGTATCCTCTACCACAAATAGGCCTAAGGCAAAGCAGTGACAAACAAAGTTTGGTGACAACAAACTACTTCAAACAACACTTACCAAGCATCACATTATGGTAGAGGCTGAAAATACCACAAGGTGCCGGCAGTGACCATCTGGGGAAGTACCATATTTCCGCAGAAGAGGAGGAGGAAGATCTCGGGAAGTCTTCCTTAACACCTTGGCTAAAGAGCAGGATGTTCCTTTCATAGCTTTAACGAGACTGACACTTTCTGCGCCAATAGCCTGGATGTTCTCAATTATCAGTGAACCATCCCCAATTGTTCTCGTTGTGTATTTTCTTTGTGTAATTATCTCAGCACTAAATCTAAACCACTTTCTTCTTAACAAACTCCATTAACTTTCTGAAAATTGCTCACAAATTGACTACCTATCTTTGGTAACTGTGATCACAAATCCCCAAAATCAAACACTTGTTCTGTCTCGAGATAGTAGGAGCTACAGATGCTGGAGAATCTGAGATAACAAGGTGTAGAGCTGGATGAACACAGCAGGCCAAGCAGCATCTTAAGAGCAGGAAGGCTGATGTTTTGGGCCTAGACCCTTCTTCAGAAATTGGGAAGGGGAGGAAGATTCTGAAATAAATAGGGAGAGATGGGGAGGTGGATCGAGATGGATAATGAAGAAGGTATGTGGAGAAGAGATGGGGAGGTCAAAGAGGTGGGGGTGGAACCAGTAAAGACGGGTGTAGGTGGGGAGGTAGGGAGGGGATAGGTCAGTCCAGGGAGGACGGACAGATCAAGGAGGTGAGAAGAGGCTGGTAGGTAGGAGATGGGTGTGGGGCTTGAGGTAGGCGGAGAGCATATGTGGGAGGAAGGGAAGGTTAGGGAGGTGGGGATGAGCTGGGCTGGCTTTGGGATGCGGTTAGAGGAGGGGGGATATTGAAGCTTGTGAAGTCCACGTTGATACCATTAGGCCACAGGGTTCTCAAGCAAAATATGAGGTGCTGTTCCTGCAACCTTCGGGCGGCATCGTTGTTGCACTGCAGGAGGCTGAGGATGGTCGTGTGATCGAAGGAATGGGAGGGGGACTTGAAATGGTTTGCGACTGGGAGGTGCAGTTGCTTGTTGCGAACCGAGCGGAGGTGTTCTGCAAAGCAGTCCCAAAGCCTCCGCTTGGTGTCCCCAATGCAGAGGAGGCCACAATGGGAACAGCCGATACAGTATACCACGTTGGCAGATGTGCAGGGGAACATCTGCTTGATGTGGAAAGTCATCTTGGGGCCTGGGATGAGGGTGTGGGGGGAGGTGTAGGGGCACTGTAGCACAGGGTTGCAGGGGAAAGTGCCGGGTGTGGTGGGGCTGGAGAGGCGTGTGGAGAAGACAAGGGAGTCACGGGGAAAGTGGTTCCATCTGGAAAGCAGATAAGGGTGGGGAGGGAGAAACGTCTTTGGTGTTGGGGTCAGATTGCAGATGGTGGAAGTGTTGCAGGATGCTGATTTGGATCCGGAGGTTGGTGGGGTGGTACATGAGGACGAGGGGCATTCTGTTTTGGTGGTTATTGTGGGGAGGGGTTGTGAGGGATGAGTTGCAGGAAATGCGGGAGACACGGTCAAAGGCATTCTTGACCACCGGGGGGGGTTGGGGGGGGCGGTGGAGTTGCAGTCCTTGAAAAGGACATCTGAGATGTATGGGAGTGGAATGCCTCATTCTGGCAGCAGATGCAGCAGAGATGAAGGAATTGGGAGTAGGGGATGGAATTTTTGCAGGAAGGTGGATGTGAGGAGGTGTATTCTAGGTTGCTGTGGGAGTTGATGGGCTTGAAATGGATATCGCTTTCCAGGTGGTTGCCAGAGATGGAAACAGAGAGGTCCAGGAAGGAGAGAGAGGTATTAGAGATAGCCCAGGTGAACTTATGGTTGGGGTGGAAGGTGCTGGTGAAGTGGATGAACTGGTCGAGCTCCTTGTGGGAGCACGAGGCGGCGCCGATACAATCGTCAATGTAACGGAGGAAGAGGTGGGGTTTTGGGCCTGTGTAGATACGGAAGAGGGATTGTTCCATGTAACCTACAAAGAGACAGGCATAGCTTGGGCCCATGCAGGTACCCATGGCTACCCCCATTTTCTGTAGCAAGTGGGAGGAATTGAAGGAGAAAAGTTATTAAGGGTGAGGGCAAGTTCAGCTAAGCGGGTGAGGGTTCCAGTGGAGGTGGACTGGTCTGGCCTGTGGGACAGGAAGAAGCAGAGGGCCTTTAGGCCATCTGCATGGGGAATGCAATTGTACAGGGACTGGATGTTCCTGTTGAAAATGAGGTGTTGGGGACTGGGGAGTCAGAAGTTTTGGAGGAGGTAGAGAGCGTGGGTGGTGTCAGGGACATCGGTGGGGAGTTGCTGGACCAAAGGGGAGAGAAGGGAGTTGAGATAAGTTCGGTGGGGCAGAAGCAGGTGGAGACAATCGGTCGACCAGGACAGTCAGGTTTGTGGATTTTGGGAAGGAGATAGAAGCGGGCAGTGCAGGGTTGGGGAACGATGATGTTGGAGGCTGTGGGTGGGAGGTCACCTGAAGTGATGAGGTTGTGGATGGCTTGGGAGATGATAGTTTGGTGGGTCGTGGTGGGGTCATGTTCTATCGCGATAAGTTTGCATCCTTCAAAATCCCATGTAATTTCCCTTCCGAGATCATCCATCAACTTCACTTCTGCCACTCTTTTGCAAGAGAATCCCAGGTGACTAACACTCACTGCATGAAAAGTTTGACATCATGTTCCCTCTGCAACTCTTTCCCTAAACTCTAAGTCCATGCCCCATATATGAACAAAAGTAATGGTTGTAGCACTGAACCGTGGGGAAATCCCTTCCTCCATTCTGAAAAGCAATCATTTACTGTAAACTGTTTTCACTTCTTAAAATAGTTTGCTGTTTTAAGAATGTGTGAAGGTTTATGGCATAATGGGCAAATACGACATTTTATAAATATAAAATAAATTTTGTGTTTGGTTGGCTTGCTGAGCTGGTTTGTTGTATTTCCACAGATGTCTTATGACCCTGCTGGGTAACATCGTCAGTGCAGCCTCTGATGAAGCGCCATTGTGTTTTCCCGCCTGTTATTTGAACTCTGGAGTCCGTTGATTTGGATTACCACATTTCCAATTTCCCTTCGCCGTGAAGTGTACGTGGGGTCGAGGTCTACATGTTTGTTGATGGCTTCACTGATGATGTTACCCAGCTGAGTAATGAAACGTCTACGGAAAAACAACAAACAAGCCGGGCAAGCCAACCAACCACAACATCCACAATCCGAGTTGCAAACCTACTCTAAAATCTTGGAAAGAATTAATTTTTCCAGGGCATTGGAGCTGTTTAAAGCAACTTACAAGATCATACGCCATGTTTCATTCCACTCAATATAACATTTCAAAGTTCTTTTATAGTTACCCTAAAAGTGCAAGCTTTCATCACTTGATATCTACCTGATTGCAGTTTCAGGAGATTTTGACCGCCCTCCTTTCAGGGAGCACAGATTCACTGAAAGCAACTATTGGATTTCTCCATCTGTCTGCTCATGAGCAGACTCCAGAAGATACTGCCAACTTTAGAGGAGTTACATCAATGAGCAATGACAATATTACTGTCAATTCTACCACATTGCTTTTGGAAAATAGCTCACAACTGGCTTGGCAGGAAGGATGAGGGAGAACCTGAAGGCATTTTACTCATACGTGAGGAGTAAGAGAATGATCAGGGAGAAGGTAGGGCCGATCAGGGATAGCGTAGGGAACTTGTGCATGGAGTCTGAGCAGATAGGGGAAGCCCTAAATGAGTTTTTTGCTTCGGTTTTCACAAGGAAAGGGACCTTGTGAATGAGCACTTTGAGGAGCAGAAAAACAGGCTTGAACAGATCAAGATTGAGGAAGTTGATGTGCTGGAAATTTTGGCAAACATTAAGATTGATAAGTCCCCAGGGCCAGACCAGATTTATCCTAGGTTGCTCCAGGAAGTAAGAAAGGAGCTTGCTAAGCCGCTGGCGAAGATCTTTGCTTCCTCACTCTCCACGGGAGTCGTACCGGAAGATTGGAGGGAGGCTATTGTTGTTCCTCTTTTCAAGAATGGGAATAGGGAAATCCCTGGAAATTACAGACCAGTCAGTCTTACCTCTATGGTCTGCAAGGTTTTGGAAAGAATTCTGAGGGATAGGATTTATGACTATTTGGAAAAGCATAGTGTGATTAAAGGGAGTCCGCATGGCTTTGTGAGGGGCAGGTCATGCCTTACAAATCTTATTGAGTTCTTTGAGGAAGTCACGAGACAGGTTGACGAGGGTCGAGCAGTGGTTGTGGTGTTAATGGACTTCAGCAAGGCATTTGATAAGGTTCCCCACGGCAGGCTCATTCATAAAGTCAGGAGGTATGGGATACAGGGTGATTTGGCTGTCTGGATTCAGAATTGGTTGGCTGGCAAGAGGCAGAGATGGTTGTAGATGGTAAGTATTCTGCCTGGAGGTCAGTGCTGAGTGGTGTCCTGCAGGGCTCTGTTCTTGGGCCTCTGCTCTTTGTAGTTTTTATAAATGACTTGGATGAGGAGGTTGAGGGGTGGGTTAGTATGTTTGCTGATGACACACAGGTTGGAGGTGCCGTTGATAGTATCGAGGGCTATTGCAGGCTTCAGCGAGACATTGACAAAATGCAGAGCCGGGCTGAGAAAAGGCAGATGGAGTTCAACCTGGATAAATGCAAAGTGATGCATTTTGGAAAGTCTAACTTAAATGCTGAATTTAGGATTAAAGGCAGGATTCTCAGCAGTGTGAAGGAACAGCGGGATCTTGGTGTTCAAGTGCATAGCTCCCTCAAAGTTGCCACCCAAGTGGATAAGGTTGTTAAGAAAGCATATGGTGTTTTTGCTTTCATTAACAGGGGGATCGAGTTTAAGAGCCGCGAGGTTATGCTGCAGCTCTACAAAACCCTGGTGAGACCACACTTGGAATATTGTGTCTAGTTCTGGTCGCCCTATTATAGGAAAGATGTGGAGGCTTTGGAGAGGGTGCAAAGGAGGTTTACCAGGATGCTGCCTGGGCTGGAGGGCTTGTCTTACGAGGAGAGGTTGACTGAGCTCGGACTTTTCTCTCTGGAGAGAAGGAAGAAGAGAGGTGACCTGGTCGAAGCGTACAAGGTAATGAGAGACATGGATAGAGTCGATAGCCAGAGACTTTTCCCCAGGGCAGGATTGACTGCCACAAGGGGTCATAGTTTTAAGGTGTTAGGAGGAAGGTATAGAGGAGACGTCAGAGGGAGGTTCTTCACCCAGAGAGTTGTGAGCGCATGGACTAGTTTGCCAGTGGTAGTCATGGAAATGGAGTCATTAGTGACATTTAAGCAACTACTGGACATGCACATGGACAGCAGTGAATTGAGGGGAATGTAGGTTAGGTTATTTTACTTTTGGATTAGGATTATTCCACAGCACAACATCGTGGGCCAAAGGGCCTGTACTGTGCTATACTTTTCTATGTTCTATGTTCGATGAAATTATTTCTCATTGCTTTGGTTGTTAATTCACCATTTGCTGCACTTCACATTGCCACATTCACCACCAAACACCCAGGATTATTTAATTGAGAGGATATAATACATTTCGGTTGGAATTTATCTGAGTCCTATCAAACTTCATCACATCTCAACTTGCTTTTCATTAACCGGACATCACAATTAGTTAAAACAATGGATATAGAAACCAAGTGAAACTCAGTATAGGATATATAAAATGGACCTGTACTAAGGATAGAGATTACTGGAGAAACTCAACAAGTCTGGCAGCCCTGTGGAGGTAAAGCAGGGTTAACATTTTAATTCTAGCGATCCTTGTCATGGCAGAGCTTGGAGTTCCAAAATTACCTCAACACCTCGTTCCATATCCTTTTCCCACCCTGAAATCTCAAGCCCTGGTGTAACATGCTTCCAATGTTCACCCTGCCCTTACTTTCACTTGGTCTATCTCTGACTCCTCCCTTTCCTTCCTTGACATTTCTGTTTCCATTTCTGAGGACAGATTGGCCACTATTATCCATTGTAAATCCACTGACTCCCACTGCACCCCATAAAGACTCCATCCCATTCTCTCAGTTCCTCTGTCTCAGTTGTGTATGTTCAGATGAGGCCAACTTCAACATGGGAACCGCTGAAATGTCCACCTTCTTCCTCAACTGAGGATTTCCCAGCTCCATTGACGACAGGGCCCTCAATCAAGTCCGACCCATCTCCTGCACTTCCGCCCTCAACCCTTCTCTTCCCTCCCACAACAGCGATAAGGTTCCCCTTATGTATGTCTACCATCTCACCAGCATGCACATCAGACTGCATTTCTGCCAGCTCCAGTGAGATGCCAGTACCAGACACATATTACCCTTCCCTCCCTTGTCCACCTTTGCAGGGACCGTTCCCTCTGGGACACCCTGGTCCACACTTCCTTCGCCCCCAAAACCCCCCAGGAGCTCCACGGCACCTTCTCCTGCAGCCGGTAAATGGGTAACACCTACCGATTTATCTCCTCCCTTCCCAGTATCCAAGGGCCCAAACATACCTTCCAGGTGAAGCAGCACTTCACCTACATTTCCCAGAATCCAGTTGACTGCTTTTGCCGCTCACAATGTGGTCTCCTCTACCTTAGGGAAACATAGACTGGGTGACTGCCTTGCAGAACATCTATGTTCTGTTCACAAAAAAGACCCTGAATTACCTGTTGCCTGACACTTTAACACACCACCCTGTTCTTTGGCCAACATCTCTGTCTCCGGCTTGCTGCAGTGCACTAGCGAAGCTCAATGCAAGCTGGAAGAACAACGTCTTATTTTCTGCTTGGAATTGGAGACCCTGCAGGGGTCTGGACTCAATATCAAGTTCAATAACAGTAGGGCCTAAACTCTCCCATGTGCTAACCCTCTACCCAACATATTAAGCCTGGTTATCGCATAGCCTGCCATTACACATTACTTATTGTTAGCCTCTAACTATCCCTGGATGTGAGTTTGCTCGCTGAGCTGGAAGGTTAGTTTTCAGACGTTTTGTCACCATTCTAGGTAACATCATCAGTGAGCCTCCGGTGAAGCGCTGGTGTTAGGCCCCACTTTCTATTTATCTGTTTAGGTTTCCTTGGGTTGGTGATGTCATTTCCTGCGTTGGTGATGTCATTTCCGGTTCTTTTTCTCAGAGGATGGTAGATGGGCTCCAAATCAATGTGTTTGTTGATGGAGTTCTGGTTGGAATGCCATGCTTCTAGGAATTCTCGTGCGTGTCTCTGTTTGGCTTATCCTAGGATGGATGTGTTGTCCCAATCAAAGTGGTGTCCTTCCTCATCTGTATGTAAGGATACGAGTGATAGTGGGTCATGTCGTTTTGTGGCTAGTTGATGTTCATGTATTCTGGTGGCTAGCTTTCTGCCAGTTTGTCCAATGTAGTGTTTGTCACAGTTCTTGCAAGGTATTTTGTAGATGACGTTCGTTTTATTTGTTGTCTGTATAGGGTCTTTTAAGTTCATTAGCTGCTGTTTTAGTGTGTTGGTGGGTTGTGGGCTACCCTGACGCCAAGAAGTCTGAGTAGTCTGGCAGTCATTTCGGAAATGTCTTTGATGTAGGGGAGAATGGTTATGGTTTCTGGGCACATTTTGTCTGTTTGTTTGGGTTTGTTGCTGAGAAATCTGTGGACTGTGTTCATTGGGTACCCGTTCTTTTTGAATACGCTATATAGGTGATTTATAGGCTCACTGATGATGTTACCTAGAATGGTGACGAAACGTCTAAAAACTAACCTTCCAGCTCAGCGAGCAAACTCACATCCAGAACCTCAACCTGAGCTACAACTCTTCTCAAAACTCTTTAACTATCCCTGTTAACAACTATTCATCCTTCCAGCTGGATCATTACCAACTCCTTTGTCTATCCAACTGCTCTTCTCTCTCTTTAGGGTCTATCCTATCGTTTACTCTCTACCCCACCCCCTCCCTATTTTCTGCATATAAACAGAGTCCTCTCCCCATCTCCCTTTTCTGATGAAGGGTCTAGGCCCGAAACGTCAGCTTTTGTGCTCCTAAGATGCTGCTTGGCCTGCTGTGTTCATCCAGCTCCACACCTTATTGTCTTGGATGCTCCAGCATCTGCAGTTCCCATTATCTCTGATCACAATTTTCCCAGATACCATTAGTTCTGAGGAAGGGTCACTGGAGCCGAAATGTTAACTCTGATTTTTTTCTTCACAGATGCTGCCAGACCTGCTGAGCTTTTCCAGCAACTTCTGTTTTTATTCCTGATATGACTTGGGCTGTTTTCAACATAGTGAACCCATTTTCACCTCCTTAGGGTACCCATTATCAGCTTTGTTTCTTCCCTGACCTACCATCATCTATCCCTTTGTCTGCATAACCGTCTTTCTCTCTCTCTGGGCTCAATTTCCATCTATTTGTCCACTGCTCCCTCGCCCCAACCCTATGTTTCTAGTGTACATACCACCATTTCCTAGCTACTATCAGTTCTGATGAAGGGTCACTGAATTCTAAACGTTAATTCTGCTTTCTCTCCACAAATGCTGCCAGACCTACTGAGTTTCTCAAACAACTGTGTTTTTGTTTTGCGTCTCCAGCGTCTGCTGTTCATTGGTTTCTTTGTTTAATGAACATGTACCATTGGTGTCACTCAGCATCGTAATCTGACTATCTAGCCAACTGAGCTAACAAACCACCAAGAAAGCAACCTACAGAGACATGTTAACTCCTTCCCAAGTCAGGTGCAAGTATGAAGTATTTGTCAAAACAGAGAAGCACACAACCAGTATTACTTAACTGTCTGGGATTGTCTTGGCTGTCTTGTTCGTTATGTAACATTATCTGCTTAACAGCAAAGCTGTTTTCTGAAGAAGGGCCTAGGCCCAAAAAGTCAGCCTTCCTGCTCCTCTGATGCTTCTTGGCCTGCTGTGTTCATCCAGATCTACACCTTGTTATCTTATCTATCATGATGGCCTTCTTTTCAAGTCAGGAGATTGGATGCTCCTTTGATAAGGGATTCACTTCAACTCAACATTCTGAGCATTATCCAAATATAACTCACAAAAGAGGGTACATAAAAATGAGGAGATATTCTTTTTTTAGCTCAAAACTCACAAGACAACACCAGCATCTAATTCGGTTAAGTCTGAATGCCTTGCGTCTGCAAGAAATCAGGTTCAACGAGTGCATTGTTCAGTCATAATAGTGTATATATTGTTTATGTCTGAGCAATAGACTTACATTTGAACAACATTCTTAAGCTTGTATCACAAAAGATTCTTTAATTGGGTTGAAGAGATTTCCTCAAAATTGCGCACAGACTTCTGTAATTTTTGCACTATTTGGTCAAAATGATTCCTTCCCCATTCCCCTTGTGTTGCGGAGGTGGTTCTCTACATTGCTGAGAAAATATGTCAAGAATAAGCAGTATGAATTTTTAACAATTGACATTACTTTAATGTCTCTTTTCAATGGCATCTGTGGAAAGTATGAATTTAATAGACACAGTCCGAGAGACTCCCGCTTATAATGAGTCCTCATTCTGATATGTCAGCATCGCAACTTTACTTAAGAAACCATTGTCAAGCAAAAGGCAAACAAGTGTCACATTAAACAGCATCAAATGAGCTGCTGTAGTGTGATAATGTGTACAATAGCATCCTGTTGAAGAGAATTTGATTTGTTCAGTTGTGCTTAACCGTAGTTGCATTTATGTCAGCGATTTTAAAAATCTGCATTCATTACAGATAAGACGTAACATGAATTATTTTCACAATTGATTATTTGTGGTTCTAAGGAAGAAATACATGGTTATATATTTCTGTGATAGCTGATAAAACTGTCTTTGATGAATATTGTGAACTTATTTTTACAGTCGATTTAGGTTCAATCACATAATTAACAGAAAAGCAACATGTACTTATGTAGGTAATTGTATAATTTTCCAGCTAATTCTTTTGCCAAGTGTTTTAAGAATGCTAGCTGATCAATGCATAATTTTGGACTATTTTGCAGGGAATTAAGTTGCACAAAAGCATTTCACAAGACAATGGTCTGCTCTGCACCCCAGCTATCTGGAACCTCAATGGTAGCTTTTTCGAAAGGTGATTTTTCTCTCCACTCTCCTCCAAAATATGCCAAACAACTGTGCTTACTTGTAGAGTGTGTCGGTTCTTCTTTGCACAGACAATCATTCATGACTGTGCATGTCTTCGGGCTCCAGACAGGCAACTGGAGAGAAAAGCATAAAACAGATTGCAGGGTGCTTGGAATTACACTGCAGCAGGTGGGATCCCATGGGACCATTGCAAAAACATATTATTCCTTAGCTTGTTCCATTTCCTTGCTCAGCTAACCTGACCTTGGATGCATACACTTCACACAAATTCAACAACTAATTTATTGACCGGTAAATTTTTAAGTTCCCACCTCCTCGGCATCACCGAGATCCTGAGGTTGTGGAATATTTAGACTTCTTATTCCCTGTTCTTTGGTTTAATTATTTTCTTTTCTTTGTTCATGGGACAGGAGCATCACTGTTTGAGTCAATATTTATTGTTGTTGAAAGTTTGGTTTCTTCTTAAACCACAACGGCCTACGTGCAATGGGTTGATGCGCAAAGCCATTACAGATGGAATGATAGAATTTTGACCCACTGACAAGGAAGGAATGGTGATACATTTCCAGTTTGAGATGATGAGTGGCTTAGAATGGAAGTTGTAGCTATTGGCGTTCTCACGTATCTGCTGCCCTTGTCCTTCTGGATGGAAGTGGTGCTGAGCTTGAAAGGTGCTGGCAAATTGCTGCAATTCAGAAGGACTTCCTTGGCTATCCTTCAATAGCTCAGCTGGTAGAGCAGAGGACTGTAGTGTGTTTGGGGCGGCACAGTGGCTCAGTGGTTATCACTGCAGCCTCACAGCACCAGAGACCCAGGTTCAATTCAGGCCTTGTGTGACTGTCTGTGTGGAGTTTACACATTCTCCCTGCACATGTGTGGGTTTCCTCCAGATGCTCTGGTTTCCTCCTACAGTCCGAACATGTGCAGGCTAGGTGGATTGTCCATGCCAGATTACCTGTAGTGTTCAGAAATGTGTGGGTTATCGGGGGTTGGGTCTGGGTGGGATGCTCCAAGGGTCAGTATGGACTTGTTTTCCACACTGTAAGGTTTCTAAGGGCTATTATGCCCACCTCACCTCTGGAATTCAAGTCTTTTGTCCATGTTTGAACCATGGTTATAATGAAGTCAGGAACGGATTGGCCTTAGCAGAATCCAAACTGGATGTCACTGAGCAGGTTATTGCTAAGCAGGTGCTGCATGATAGCACTGTTGATGACACCTTCCATCACTTTAGTGAGAGAGTAGACTGAAAGCATGGTACTTGGCTGTTTGTCCTGTTTTATTTTGCATACAGGACTTGCCTGGGCAATTTTTCCACATTATCAGGGAAGTGCCAGTGTAGCAGCTGTACTGGAACAGCTTGGCTAGGGGAGCAGCAAGTTCTAGAACACACATCTTCAGTTCAATGCCTGGAATGCTGTCAGGGCCCCCAGCTTTTGCAGTGCCCAGTGTCTCCAGCCATTTATTCATTCAACTACATTGACTGGGGACTCACATCTATGATTTTGGGGACCAGTGAAGGAGGCCGAGATGGATCATCCACTCAGCTCTTCTAGGTAAAGGGTGTTACAAATGCTTCAGTCTTATCTTTTGTCCTGATGTATTGTTCCCTTGCATCATTGAGTATGACGATATTTGAGGAGCCTCCTTCTTCAGTGAGTTGTTTAATTGTTTGCCGATCATTCATGACTGGAGGTGGCAGGACTGCAGAATTTAGATCTGATCCATTGGTTGTGGGGTTGCTTAGCTCTGTCTATCACTTGTTGTTTATCATGCAAATAATCCTGTTTGCCAGCTTTACCAGATTGATATCTCATTTTTAGATATACCTGATGCTGCTTTTACATACCATCCTGCACTCTCCAAGGGTTCAACTTGGCTTAATGGTAATATTCGAGTGTGGCGCATACTGGGCCGTGAGGTTCCAGATCATGTTACAGTATAATTCTGCTGCTGCTGATGGTTTCCTCATGGTTTCCTTGCCTTGAGTTGCTGGGTCTGTTTGAAGTCTATCCCATTTAGCAAGGTGATATTGCCATACAACATCATGCTATGTATTGTCAATGTGAAGACTGGATATTGTTTCCACAAGGACTGTGCAGTTGTCAGTCTGACTGTACGCTACTGCGTTACCTCTGATGGTAGTACAGGACATATCCAGGGATGGTGATAGTGGTATCTGGGACATTGTAAGACACAATTCTGTGAACATGACTAAGTCAGGCTGCTGCATGGCTAGTCTGTGAGACAGCTATCCCAATTTTGGCACTAATCTCTACATGTTAGTAAAAAGGACTTTGCAGGGTTGACAGGGCTGTTTCTATCATTGTCATTTCCAGTGCCTAGGTTGAGGCCAAATGGAATGTCTGGTTTCATTTCTTTTCAAGACTTCATAACAATTGCTATAACTTGCTAAGTCATTTCAGATGACAACTTTGAGTGATTCATATTGCTGTGGGTCTGGAGTTACATGTAGACTAGGCCAGGTAAGTTTCTTTCCCAAAATGATGTTCATAAACTAATCGGATTTTTACAACAGTTGATAATGGTTTCATGGTCATCATTAGACATGTGGTTCCAAATTTTTATTGCATTCAAATTTAACCCTCTGACATAGTGGGATTCACACTTGCGTCCCAGAACATTACCTGGCTGTCAGGATTAATAATCTAGCGGCAATATCACGAGGCCAACACCTCTCCCACAAATGTTTCTGCCTTCAAGGTTTAGTCCTAACTTTTGTCCCTTCATTCTGAATTGTTAAGAATTTGGGAAGAAAAATAAAAACATACAGCTCCAAAGATGCAAGCAATTAGTGTTTAAATCTTTTTATTTTACAAGCAAGTGTAAACTAGTATTACGATTGCAGTGCAGCAGCTAACAGTGAACCTTCACAAAACTAACTATATTTCTACTTTGTGCATTGTGCCATATCACCATTCTCACCTGTTTTGCACCCTTTTCAGTCAATCAAGAGTGTCCTCCCAATTGTTTCCATTTCATTACCTAGCTGTCTTAATAATCTTTCTGATCTGGGCAGGCTGCGGTGTTCAAACAACACAATTTTGAGGAACGACACCTCTTCCTTTGCTTAGCTACTCCAAAACTTTGTGGTCTAAACATTGGACTCCATAACTTCAGAAATTGACTGCATTGTATATCTTCTCCACTTTTCTTACATTGTTTACCATCGCCCGACCCGCTATTAGAGAGGAACCATTCTTTCCTTTTTGCACCTGAATTCGCACACATTTTACATCTCTTTTTCTCTTCATTATCATTAAGAACCTGGGCCATCAACAATCTTTTGCACTGGGCCTCTCTGTGAGCTGCCTCCTTGCTCCTGTTCTGCCTCTGTCAAAAATATTAGAAAACACATTTTCCAACATCGCTCACGTCTGAAGGAGAGTCATGCCAGACTCAAAATGCTAACTCTGATTTCTCTCCAAGGATGCTGCCAGGCTCGCTGAGTTACTCCAGTATTCTCTGTGTTTGTTCCAAAGTGCAAGAGGTTTTGTGATGCTGTGGATTGTGTCTCTGCCTTTTTGTTAGAGGCTTAACATTTGGGTCACATCCCAGAACTTGATGACACCCAAACATGTTGAGTGTTGTCCTTCAAATCTTTCTAGCATATAGCGTTGGTATGAGTGGGAGAAATTCCTGGTTCAGTCATGTGAGGTATACACACACACACACACACACACACACACACACACACACACACACACACACACACACACACACACACACACACACACACACACACACACAAAACCACCCCACTCACGACGCCTTTCCTTAATTCCCCATAGATTAAGTTTACATCATATTTAAATTGGGCAGTAAGGTCTAATTTTCCAATTGGTTACACTGGCAGACAGGAAACAAAGCAGAAATGAATTTATCTTTTTCAGAGTGACAACCACTGACTACTGGGGTACTACAGAGATCAATACTAGGATCGCAGATATTCACAATATAAATTACTGATTTAGATGTGGAAATTAAATGTAATATCTCCAACTTTATTGATGGCACAATGCTGAGTGGGAGGGCAAGAAGCAAGGAGGGTGCAGAGATGAGATAATGGGAACTGCAGATGCTGGAGAATTGCAAGATAATAAAATGTGAGGCTGGATGAACACAGCAGGCCAAGCAGCATCTCAGGAGCACAAAAGCTGACGTTTCAGGCCTAGATGAAGGGTCTAGGCCCGAAACGTCAGTTTTTGTGCTCCTGAGATGCTGCTTGGCCTGCTGTGTTCATCCAGCCTCACATTTTATTATCAGGGTGCAGAGATGTATCAGTTTGATCTGGACAAGCTGAACGAGTGGGCAAATGCATGATAGACAAAATACAATGTGGAATAATGTGATATCTTCCATGTGTAGGAAAAACAAAAAGGCAGATTATATAAAAGGTGATAGTTTGGGAAAGGGTGAGATGAAACAACACTGAGGTGTCCTGTACATTGGTTGCTGAAAGTAGGCTTGCAGATGTACCAGATGGTGAAGGTGGCAAATGGAATGGTGGCCTTTATAATGAGAAGATTCAAAGGCAGGTAAAAGAAATGTCTTGCTGCAATTGTACAAGGCTTGGAGTGACCAATCCTCAAGTATTGCCTGCAATTTTGGTCTCCTTATCTGATGAAGGATATTTTGGCTATGAAGAGGGTGCAACGAAGGAATGATTCCTGGGATGGCAAGACTGATGTGGAGAGAGATTTGATCAGTTCGGACTATATTCACTGGAGTTATAAAGAATTATGGAAGATCTCACAGAAACTTATAAAATTCTAATAGGACTAGACAGGAAGGATGTTCCCAATGATGGGGGAATCTAGAACTCAGGTTACAGTCTAAGGGTATGAGGTGGGCCAGACTGAGATGAAAAGAACTTGAGTCTGTAGAATTCTCTGCAATAAAAAGCAATTTAGGCCAAAACAATGACTGTTTATAAGAAAGATTTAGATATAGTTCTGAGGGATTAAATGATGCCTGAGAAAGTGGGATTAGAGCACTGAGTTTGATGATCATTTATGATCATATTGAAAGGCAGCAAATGGCTGAATAGCCTAGTCCTGTTCCTGTGTTTTTCCATATATTTCTGTGTTTCTTCTATGTTTTTATATATGTTTGACAATGTAATGTTAAATCCGAGGGGCAGAAACAGAGGGGCGGAAACAACACCTAATGTTAGTATTTATACAGCACAGATCAGAAACAAATTGATTTTGGATGGAGCACAAGGGGGAGGCAAGTCAAAGTTCATTAATACAGATTTTTTGCTTTCCTGTCTCTGAAATTGACTCATTTATTTCTATGGTGTAGGGTGTTTATACAGTGTTTTTGCAACTTTCAACTAGAATAATTTTGGAATTTCAAATGATAAATGTTACTTGAACAGATACTTCAGGAACTTTTGGTACAGAACAGTTTAAATTTATAAGCTTCAACTTAAACACCATTTCTGATGTATAGCATTAAATTAGGTTTTCCAGTGATTCGACTTTTGTTATATGGTTGCCAATTTGAAACAGTTTCAGTACCATTGGCACAGTGTTAACAACATTAACATCATAATCTATGTATTTTCCTTGGGTTAATTCAGTCATATTTTGTTTTCTGTTACTTCTACCCTGTGTTACTGAAGTTTAAAGTAAATAAGGACTTTATAAATACAACTAATTTAAAAAGTACGTGAAGCATATAAATCAGCATCTATTTAACTCATGCTAAACCACTGAGATCAATTAATAATCTGAATATATGTTGGGAATATTTATGATGAGATCTTATTAATAAGTTGAATATATATGTATCCAAGAAGAATTAAAACAGGGCAATAAATAAATCAAAGGAACTGATGAAATGTTCTAAAATTTTAAAATGTTCTAAAAGTTTGATCAACATGATGAATTTTAAAATAATACTTATAGAAACTGGAGCCAGAACATTAAAATAGTTTATATTTGTAGCATTGTTTTGCCCTTTTGCACCTATAGCAAATATAAGGTAATGTATATACCAAAGCCAGAGCTGAATGATATGGGTGGAGGAATAAGGTATAAGTTATTCTAAATATTTGCTGGATGTTGCCGGGAGTTAAAGATGAGGATGGGAACAAGGAGTGTGTGGGAAATGAAAGTTAGTTCAGAATGCTATTGTGGGGTGACATGGTGGCTCAGTGGTTAGCACTGCTGCCTCACAGTGCCAGGGACCCAGGTTCAATTCCACCCTTGGGCAACTGTCTCTGTGGAGTTTGTACATTCGCCCTGCACCTGTGTGGGTTTGTCCTGGGTGTTCTGGTTGCCCAAAGATGTGCAGGTTATGTGAAGTAGCTGTGCTAAGTTGTCCATAATGTTCAGGGATGTGTAGGTTAGATGGGTTACAGGGGATTGGTCTGGGTAGGATGCTCTGAGGTTTAGTGTAGACTTGTTGGGCTGATGGATCTGTTTCCACACTGTAGTGATTCTATAATGCAGAAACACGTTTGGTTTTCCTTTGTGCTTTTCTGCTGCCCTTTCAAGCATGTACATAACAGCTGATAAAAATCCAGGTCTTGGAGTTTCATTGTGAATGAAACATGAGTATAGGTTTTGGTACTTGTGGTGGGATAGCTAGCGCAGACCTGGTCAACTTCTTGATGGGGATGTTTTCGGTATTGCTGATGCATAAAGATTTTATATTGTCAATCATTGATGTGATTCTAGAAATACTACCTGGTGCATTTATGTCTCACTAATTAAATTGCTGTATGTCTTCCCTTTTGTACTACTTGACCGCTTACTATGAATAAACCATAATGTACTGGCATGGTGGTGCTCAAAGATCTCCACAAATGCTCATTACCATCTTGGAAACTCAAGTCAAGCAGTCAATGATTGTGTTCGAAAACTGTGCTAATGTGAGATGTGGCATTTTGTTGGAAAACTGAATGAAATATGATAACTTTTGACACCAAGAAGAGGTGCAGGACTCGAGGCTGTGGTGTTGGTGGTGGTGAAGTGATGGCTGCTGTGGTGGTGTTACCCTGGCGATAGTGGATCCAGTACAGGCGGCGTTGGTGAGTCCAGCTCAAGAGGGTGATGTGGACATTCTCTTCTCCTTTTGTTTCTGTTTCTTTAATTTTGGCTCTTGTTTTTAATTCTAACTATTGCATTGTGGGATGGTGCTGGAGGATGGTAACTCTGTACATATTTCACTGTTCTCCCGTACTCTTGAACTCGGGTGCATGTGACAATAAAATCTGATCTAATCTAACCTAATGAATGAATATGTTTAGCTTCTCAAAAAGAACTTGATCTCTCACTGCTAGCCTTTGTACCTTCTCTTTGACAGAATGATTAAAAAAATGAGCATTTATAATGGTCTATCCAAGTAATTGCTGTCATGCTGAGGACCTCTCTTGTCTTGGCTTTAGATAATGAATCCAATCATGTCAATTGGTTCAGTTCATACTCCTTTATTTCCCAATGATTATCTCAGCCAGCAATATAAATCTTTCAAAAGCATCTTCAAAATGAATGGTTGTAGACAGCAATTTTTGTCTGTTGTCACAATTATATCTTGACAGTTTCAATTTGTTTTTGACAGGCAATCACAATGGACCTTTCAGAAGATAACTCTGTTGACTGACCTGGGCTGCTCCACTGGTTCTTATTTATTACAAAAGGAACGTTCCATTTTTATTTTTGGAGTACTTACTGGAAGGCCCCCCTCAATAACACGCATCAAAATCAGGAATAATCGTCTTGCTAGAAATCCATCAAAACCCAGTTCCAAATCAACTTGCCACTAAATACTTAAATAATCCAGCAAACGTAGAAAATATGAACATGCAAATTATGGGCAAGAGTTCAGGGCTCGAGTGAAGATTTGTAGCTCGGGTGCTGGCTGTAGATGTTGATGTGTTCACTGACCTGGGAGGTTTGTAAGCAGACGTTTCATCCTCTTACTAGGTGACATCCTCAATGTTGTGGAGCCTCCTGTGAAATGCTGTTGTTCTGTGCTGGTGCTAATTTATATAGTTTGATTTTTGCTGCTTCCTCTAGGTGCTGGTTCCAGCTGTGCCTTGTAATGGTAAATATATTGGGTCTAATTCAATGTGTTTGTTGATGGAGTCCGCGGATGTATGCCAAGACTCCAAGAATTCCCCAGCCGTCCTCTGTTTGGATTGTCCAATGATAGTAGCGTTGCCCCAGTTGAAAGTGTGTTTTTCCTCATCAGTGTGTATTGAAACCAAGGACATCTAGTTCTGCCTAGCTGGTGTTCATGGACATGGGTTGTTAGTTGTCTGCTTGTTTGTCCCATATAGTGTTTTGTGCAGTCTTTGCATGGTATCTTGTAAACCATATTCGTCCTGCCCATGGTATGACAAAGACCCAATAGATGCTATGGATGGGATGAATGTGGTTTACAAGATACAATGCAGAGACTGCACAAAAATCTACATGGGACAAACAGACAGACGACTAGCAACCTGCATCCACGAGCAACAGCTAGAAACTAAACAACGATACCAATCATATATACTAGTATATGTGAATATACCAGTCATACACAGTATGACTTGAATATTAATCAGTCATATATAAAGGTAAGAATGTTACTTGGAATCTTCATGATTCTCTGGAATGGCCACGTTGTATTGCATCCAGTTCTGATCACCACACTCTGGGAAAGATCTGATATTTTGGTAGCTTGCAGAGAAGATGAAACAGTATGATTCCAATGATGAAGCAAAGTTTAGTTGAAAAATCTGGAGTTCTTCTCTATGACAGACCAGACTAAAAAAGTAAAATGAACACACAAGAAAGCTATCTTAACTAACTATAAGATCAGAGCTTGCTACACCGGGGATTAACAAATATTGCAATATTAGGTATCAATCTATAATAAATAGTGTTATTTTGTAACCTAAGTCTGAAGACATTTCCTGACTTTGCCTTCTCTTCAGACAGCCTGTCTTGAACCCAAAATCACGATGTATTATCAAATCATGCAATAAAAAGGGTCAACCAGCCAAATAACCTCTTCATTTGCTGTAATGACGGTATGACTCTTCTCGAATGTTAAAAGTCAGTCCCAAGGGGCAGTTAGTACCACTGAGTGGTTGATAAAAAGCTGGTAGCGTAATAAATTGGAGATGGTCCTGTAAAAATGTGCTCACTGGCTTTGATAATCCACATGTGGTTATTAGACTTTTGTGGGTTATCTGCCAGGTATTTCAATCGAGAATCCAAGAATTGTCCTTCCAGGCCCTTCTGCTCTCAAATTCTTCCGACAGTGATTGTCATTGCACTCTGTGAAAATATGATACCTCCTGGCCGCCTCCACTACTAAAGTCCCTAACATTGCAACAATCAATCTGGAAACCTTAGCTGTCCTGTGCTCAATTATTTCTTATATTTTAAAGGGCAATAATATTCTTCAGTACATTGTTCCCTTCAAAAGCGAAGCTGGCTCAACACATGATTTCTAAACAATGCTTCCTAGCCCTATAGCTGAGCACAGAGGAGACAGACAGCATTTAGGAGAGGAAAGTTATATAGGACCTATTTAGCCGCAAGATACAATCACTGAGATGAGATGGGGACATCAACTTTGCATGTTGCATACCTAAATCTGAAAGGTCAAGGACAGGCCATGAATTACAGCCATTGCAGCCGATTATACATGGCTGTCCAAGCTTTACCCCATTAGCCTTGAAATTATGTGATGATCTCCTTCTCTCCTGCCAGACGGTCATGAATGAGTGATGAAGCACCAGAGAAATGGTCCACTGTGGACTTTTTGTTGCTTTCCACTCATTTCTCTACGCTTCCAACCGATACTATGCTAAAAATGTACATTATATGATAGAATGTTATCTTCAGTTTGGGAGTGATTTAGTGAATCACTAAACTGGGATTTCAAGTTTGTAAGAAACTGGAGCAGGAGTAGGCCATTCAGCCATTTGAAACTGCTCGATTATTCAATGAAATGATTGTTGTACTTCAAAAACAATACGATTTTCCTTCACTATCCCTGCATTCCCTGATCGCTTTAACAAGTAGAAATTTATTGCTGCCTATCAGAACATATTCAAAGACTAAGCTTCCATGTCCTCTGGAACAAAGAATTCCAAATTTTCACCACAGTCTGCAGAAAGTACTTCTTCTTTACCTCAGCCCTAAATGATCTGCCAATTATTCCAAGGTTGTGTTCCCAGGTTCTAGACCCCACTCCACAGGATTGCAATTCATACTTTCAATCAAACAGTGGTATCCAATAACCTGAAGTCATTATTTTACATCTGACTCCAATAGAGAAAATGATTTTGTAATTTTACACTGAAGAAAGAGGTGAAGGAGAAATTTAATGGAGAACAATTGGATAAAAAAACACTGAAACAATTTGGAAAAATGAAAGCAGAAAACGAACCCAATGTGGACAGTGTTACTTGGTTGGCTGTTGAAAACTGTAAATGTGGAAAACACAAAAGCTGTGACCACAATATTTCACTCTTCATCGGAAATGTAAACATTGCTAGAATGATAGAAGATTCCATTGTCCAAACTGTCAAGGTAAAGTTGCCAATAACCTGGCACAATTATTTGTCAAATAGAATTACATGGATTAATGAGTGATAGGTAAAACAGATTTGTTGAAGACAAATGAAATTTAGCTTGCTTAGTTGAGTTTTCCTTTGAAATGACGTATAGCATATGGTTTCTCAAAGCACAAATTGTATGAAACTCTAGAGGACCATGAACCTTGAGGAGAATAGCACAACACATGAGAAGTAAAAACATAGCCTAGTGTTGACCATATAACCATCATTATAAAAGTCTACCTGACTCCCCTAATGACCTTTAAGGGAGGAAATCTGCATTCCTTACATAGTTGGCCGATGTATGCTTCCAGACCCTTCTTCACTCCTAACTGTCTTCTAAGCAATTAGAGATAAGCAAGAAGTGCTGATCTAACCAGTGATATCCACATCCAATGAATGAATAACAAAAAATCTTAAATAAAACATCAATGGTCTGTGTAAATGGCACATATGAGGTGGGTGACATGTTATACAGTATGAAGTGAATTAATTTGTAAGTAAAGTGGGCAAACAGAACAACTTTAAAGTGGGAACAGAGGTTAAAAACAAAGAGGTTTATGCATGTAACTTTTAACAATCATAATATAAATCCATAACACTTTCAGAAAAGTGTGCAGGGTCTTTGGCTTTCAACCTTATTTCTTAATTCCATTGACTGATTTGGTCCTTTAATGGTAAAATTGCTTTGCCTCGTGGAAACCTAACAATATCACTTTTGATTTTTTCTTTGAATGAGCCACAATGGTTCTTGAAGCAGCAGTATTTTAGAAATGTACTGCACTTGTGTGAAGAAACACTTTATAACATCACCTCTGAATTGCCTATCTCTGCTCAAAGGATGCATTTGTAAAGATATGCTTTTATCTTTTTAAGCTATCTTAGCTTTGATCATCATAGGCATGGAACCTAGACCATCCATTAATCTACCATTTTGCTCTTTTGCGATATTTCCTTGTAACTTTATCTTTCTCACCTCAGTATAATTCTGGTGAACTTGCATTCCATCTGATAAAAAGATAAAATAACCTTCCTAAGGCAAAGTGCACAGAACTTAACACAGTATTCTGAATGATGTCTAACTAGGGACCTGTACAACTGAAGCATAACCTTCTCCCATATCAGTATTTTCCAGCACTCAAGATAAAAGCTAACATTTCATGAACTTTTTTTAACTTACTCTGTATCTTAACATCAGATACAAGAGATTTCTGCATTTGGACATCAGACTATCTCTCCTCATTTACAGATCATAGCATCTCACCATTGATGATAATGTTATCTACCTTATTTACAAAATGGATGATTTGATTTGATTTATTATTGTTGTCACATGTACCAAGAAAAAGTGAAAAGTGTTGTTTGAGTGCAATTCATGAAGTTGATAACAAACAAAACACTTCAGGGTAACAGAACAGAGTGCAAAATAGAGTGTTACAAATGCAAAGAATGTGCAGGGATAGAGATAAACATTAACATTTGAGAGGTCCTTTCAAAAGTCTGAAAACAGCGGGGAAGAAGCTGTTTTTCATTCTGTTTGCATGAGTATTCAAACTTTTACATCTCCTGTCCAATGGAAGAGAGTTAAAGAGAATGTAACTGGGGTGCGAGGGATCTTTGATGATGTTGGTTGCTTTCCTGGGGAAGTGGGGAGGATAGATGGAATCAATGGATGGAAAGCTGGTTTGTGTGATGGACTGGACTGTGTCCACAACATTCTGTAGTTTCTTGCAGTCTTGGGAAGGGCAGTTGCAATACCATGCTGGAATGCATCCAGATAGGATGCTTTCTCTGGTGAAGTTATAAAAATTGGTAAATGTCTTGATGGATGTGCTGAATTTCCTTGGCCTCCCGAGAAAGCAGAGGTGTTGTTTTGCTTTCTTGACTGTAATGCCAATGTGGGTGATCCAGAAGAGATTGTTGGTGATTGTCACTCCCAGGAACTTGATACTCTCAATCATCTCCACCTCGGCACCATGAATGCAGACAGGGGCGTGCCCTCCATTCCACTTTCTGAAGTCAATGGCCAGCTCCTTCATTTTGCTGATATTGATGCCATGATTGTTATTTTTACACCGTGTCACTTTCCTGTACTCTGTCTCGTCGTTGTTTGACATCCGACCTTCAACAGTGAAATTGTCAGCAAACTTGTAAATGAATTTGGTGCAGAATTTGGCCTCACAATGGTGAGTGTATAAGGGTTATATTAGGGTGCTGGGTACAGAGCCCTGCAGGGCACCGTTGTTAAGGGTTATCTTGGATGTGGTCTTATTGCCTATTCTTACTGATCGCTGTCTGTTGATCAGGAAGTCAAGGATCCAAATGCAGAGAGGGATACAGAGGCCCTAGTTAGTTTGGAATTATGATGTTGAAGGTGGAGCTGTAGTCAATACGTAAGAGCCTAATGTAAGTAGAGAGATAGGAGCAACTACAAATGCTGGAGAATCTGACATAACAAGGAGTAGAGCTGGATGAACACAGCAGGCCAAGCAGCATGAAAGGAGCAGGAAGGCTGATGTTTCGGGCCTAGAGCCTTCTTCAGAAAAAATGTCTGAAGAAGTGTCTAGGCCCGAAACGTCAGCCATCCTGCTCTTCTAATGCTGCTTGGCCTGCTGTGTTCATCTAGCTCTACACCTTGCTAGGTCTCTTTTTCTGCAGAAGGGTCTAGGCCTGACGCATCAGCCTTCCTGCTCCTCTGATGCTGCTTGGCCTGCTGTGTTCATCCAGCTCCACAACCTGATGTAGGTATCCTTGTTATCCAGATGACCCAGGATGAATGTAGGGCCCGGGAGATGGTGTCTGCTGTGGACCTGTTGTGATAGTAGGTAAATTGTAGAGGATCAAGGCAATCTGGAAGGCTGGATTTGATGTGAACCATGACTAACCTCTCAATGCACTTCATAATTGGAGGTCAGAGCCACCAGGTGGTGGTCATTGAAACAGCTGCATGATTTTAGTTTGGTACTGCGGTAATCATGGACTTTGGAAGTAAGTGAGGACTTCAGATTGTAGTCAGGAGAGGTTAAAGATGTCAGAGAATGCTCTCACCAGCTGGTCTGCACAGGGTCTGAGGGCAAGGCCGGGGACTCAGTCTAGGCCAGTCACTTTCCATTGGTTCGCTCTCAAGAAGGCCACTCTTATGTCTGCAGCGATCAGGACAGGCGACATAATTTCACTGACCTTTTGTTCAAAGGGAGCGTAGAATGTGTTGAACTCATCAGTTAAGGATGTACTATTGTCAGCGATTCTAATCTACTTCGCTTCGTTGCTTACTATGTTGTGTAAGCCTTGCCACAAATGTCAGGTATCTGTGTGGGTGTCCTGGCTCTCTAGTTCAGTTTTCTAGTGACTCTCAGCATCACTGATGGCCTTGCGAAGGTCATACTTGGATTTCCTGTATAGGTCAGGGTCACACAAATTTAACACCTCAGACCTGGACTTCAGAGGGGTGCATGATCTCCCAGTTCACCCATGGTTTCTGGTTGGGGATCATCTGGATTGACTTCTTTGGCACGCAATCTTCCACATAGTTACTGATGAAGTCTGTAAGGGTAATGACATATTTTGTTTGGTTGGCTGCTGAGTCCTTGAATATGGACCAGTCCAGCAACTCTAAGCTGTCCCGTAACAGCTCACCTGTTGTCTCAAGCCAGCACCGTATGACTTTCTGTACTGGCTTCTCATGCTTCAGTTTCTGTTTGTAAGCCAGGGGAAGTAGCACAGCCACGCAGTCTGACTTTCTAAAATGTGGGTGGGGGCATGGAGCGTTGGGCATCTTTGATGGCTGTGTGGCAATGGTCAGGAATGTTAGGCCCTCTGGTGGGACAAAAGATGTGTCAGTGGTTGTCTGGTAGCACATTCCTCAGATTGATCCAGTTGAAGTCAGTGGCTAAGGTGAGCAAAGCCTCGGAGCATTCCGTCTCAAGGCTATTTGTACTGCTGCATATTTCATTAAATGCACTCTTCACTTCTGCATGGGATGGAATGTAAACGACTTTTGGGATAGCAGTGGTGAACTCCTACAGCAGGTAGTAGGGACAGCACTTCACCGTTAGATATTCTAGGACGCAAGGGCAATAACTCACCAGGGTAGCCACATGTCAGCACTGAGAGGTATTGATTAGGAGGCAGACCGCTCCACCATTTGCCTTGCCTGAGGATGACGTGAGGTCCATCTGATAGATTCAGAAACCCTCAGGTTGTAAGGCACAGTCAGGTGTAGCAGGAGTGAGCCACATCTCTGTTAAACAGAGCACACAGCAGTCTCTCAGTTCTCTTTGGTAGGTGAGTCTAGATCATCTAGCTTGTTTCCAATGCTTGGACATTTGTCAGGTGTATGTGAGGGAAGGGGGACTTGAAACCACGTAGTTTCAGTTTCTCCTGAAAGTCAGTGCGTCTCCCACATTTCCTGGGTAGGTGAATGATTCACAATTTACAACATTGATTTTCATCTGTTACACCCTTGCTCCATAAGACCATACTAAATAGGAACAGGAATAGACTATTCAGCCCCTCAAGTCTGCTCCACCATTCAATAGGATGATGGCTGATCTGATATTCATCAAGTCCACTATCCTATGTTTTCCTTGTAATTGATCAAGAATCTATCTGTCTCATCTTTAAATATACACAAGCATTTTCTCCCAACAGCTGTCTGTGGCAAGGAGTTTCAAAGACTATTAACATTCTGAGAGAAGAAGTTCCTCCTCATTTCAGTCTTAAATTGGCAGCCCTTTATTCTGAAACCATGTTTGTAGACTGTCATAAGGAAAAATATCTTCTCCACATCTATCCTGTCAAGCTCTGTAAGAATCCTATATGTTTCAATAGGATCACCTCTCATTCTTTTAAACACCAACGTTTAGAGTCTCAACCTGTTAATAAGACAATCTTTCTGTATCAGGAATCATCCTATTGAACATTCTCTGAATTGCCTTCAATG
The DNA here is from genome assembly GCF_030684315.1 of Stegostoma tigrinum. Taxonomy (NCBI): domain Eukaryota; kingdom Metazoa; phylum Chordata; class Chondrichthyes; order Orectolobiformes; family Stegostomatidae; genus Stegostoma; species Stegostoma tigrinum. Next base: position 27,036,792 of record NC_081360.1, read on the forward strand.
AAATAATATCCTTCTTTAAATAAGGAGACCTAAATTGTTCAGAGTACTCCGGAAGAGGTCTCACCAGCACCCTGTACAATGGGAAAAAGGCTTCCCTACTCTTATACTCTGACCCACTTGAAATACGCGCCAACATTCCATTAACCTCCTGAATGCCTGCTACTTCTGTGCTAGCTTTCTGTGTTTTGTGCACAAATTCACCCTCCTGCCTTTGTGTTTCAGCTTTGTGTAGTTTTTATCCATTTATATAATACTGTTCTTTTGTTCTTCTTTCCAAAACGTACAACTTCATATTTTTCTACATTATACTCTATTTGGCAACTTTTTTCCCACTTACTAAACCTTTCAACATCTCTCTGTAACATATTTGTTTCCCTCTGACAACCTGCCTTTCTACCTATTATTGCGTTGTCTGCAAAGTTCGCTAAAATACATTCACTCCCCTTCTCCAAGTCATTAACATGTATTATAAACAGTTGTGATCTCAGAACTGATCCCTGAGGAACCCCATTGGTCACAGGTCACCAAACTGAAAAAGAACCATTTATCCCCATTCTGTTTCCTGCCCATTAGCCAATTCTCTATCCATACCAATGTACTACTCGAACGCACAGACTTACGACTGAACCATTTGTGAGGTACCTCGTCAAACATCTCCTGGAATCCAAATTCAATACAGCTACCAATTCCTTCTCTATCCACTGTGGCTGAGACTTCCTCGAAAAAGCTCTAATAAATTAGTCAGACGCGAATTCCCTTTCATGAAGCCACAATATCTCTGCCTGATTGGATGATTTTGCAAATGTCCTGCTATTACTTCCTTAATGATTGATTCCGATACTTTTTCTATAATAGATGTTAGGCTAATCAGTGTATAGTTACCCACTTTTTGCCTCCCGTCCTTTTTGAATAGAGATGTCATTTTGGTCATTTTCCAATCCTCTGGTACTTCTCCAGAATCCAATGATTTTTGGAATAGAAGAATAATTTATTGTCACATGTATTTTTACATTAAAAAACACAGTGAAAAGTTTTATAAGTCACTGGAACTCCCGGCAACTGCCGCCAAAGAAGATCCCCCACACCAGGATGAGATCTATACACCGGACCAAGACTGTCATAAAACATCAGGAAAACATCAGGCCAGGCTGCTGGAAGCTACCTTACCACTGAGCCTAGGCCAGGAGAAGCTGAAGCTGCTGAAAGAAGATAAAACTTATATTGATAATAAACACAATATCGGGGAACATATTTTTGAAAACAGCAGAGAAAGAAAGAAAAGGAGTAAAAGCAGATGGAATAGTAGAAATAGAAGCTCCAGACTCCTGGGCGAAGGAAACCATACGCTGAGTTGCTACACTACCGCTATCTTGGCAAAGGGTTTGTTTGGAAAATTACAACCAATGCATGTACCATCTGTGTCGCTACCTCTTTTAGGGTCCTCAGATTTAAGCCATCAAGGCCAGGGTACATATTTACCTTTAGCCCCATCAGCTGGTCTAATACTACTTTTCTAGTGTTGGTGATGGTACTTAATTCTTCCCCCTTATTCTTTAGTATTAATGGGATGTTCAAAGTATTTTCCACTGTAAAGACTGTTGCAAAATATGTTTAATTCCTCTGTCATTTCCTTGTTCCCCATAATAGTCTCCTCAGATTCATTTTCTAAGGGGTCTATGTTTAGTTAGATTCCTCTCTTCCTATTTAAATACTTAGTTGTCAGTTTTAACCTCATTTAATCTCATAATTAATTTTCTCGATCTTTATTATCTTTTTGGTCTTCCGTTGCTGGATTCTGAATTTATTCCCAGTCTCTGGAACTACCATTAATTTTGGTTTCCTTGTATGCTTTTTCTTTCAACTTAATCATCTCCTTAACTTCCATGGTTAGCCATGTTTGGGTTATCCCTCTCTTTGAATCTTTTTTCCATGCTAGGATGTACTTTTGCTGAAAGTGATGAATTACCTCCTTGAATGTCTGCCACTGCTTGCTTACTGTCATACCAGCTAATCTGTCTACCTAGTTCAATTTAGCAAACTCTATCATCATTTCATTGTAATTCACTTAATTTAAGTTAACCACAGTTACTTCTGACCCATGTTTCTCAGCCTCAAACTGAACATTAAATTCTACCATGTTATGATCGCTACTTCCCCAGGGATCTTTTCTTTTAAAGTCATTTATTACACCTGCCTTATTACCCATTACCAAATACAAGATCACCTGTTCCCTTGCACTTGGAAAAAGGGCCCATTTATTCCTACTCTTTGTTTCCTGTGTGCAAACCAGTTCTCTATTCAGAGATAATAGGAACTGCCGATGCTAGAGAATCTGAGATAACACGGTGTGAAGCTGGGTGAACACAGCAGGCCAAGCAGCATCAGAGGAGCAGGAAAGCTTGACGTTTCCCGACCCGAAACATCCAGCTTTCCTATTCCTCTGATGCTGCTTGGCCTGCTGTGTTCATCCAGTTCTCTATTCATATCAGTACACTACACTCAATCCAATGTATTTTAGTTTTACATGTTAATCTCTTATGTGGGGTCTTAATGAAAGCCATCAAAAGTCCTAGTAAATCACATCTACTGGCTCCTCCTCGTCAACTCTACAAGTAGCATTCTTACAAAATTCTACTTGGTTTTTAAGTATGTTTTATCCTTCATAAATCTATGCCTACTCTGCCTGATTCTGTCACTGTTTTCCAAGTGCTGCGCTATTAAATTTGTCATCTGGCATTTTCTTACTTCCAAAGGCAAATTATAATTCCCTATTTTCTCTCTACCTTCTCTGTTTAAAATGGTAGGGTCACATTAGCTACTCTCCAAAGCACAGAAACTGTTCCAGAGTCTATACAAATTTGAAAGATGACCACTAATGCATCCGCTATTTCTATGGCCACTTACATAAGTACTCCGGGATGTAGATTATCAGGCCCTGAGGTTTGATCAACTTTTAAGCCCAACAATTTCCCCAACATTTCCATACTGACATTTATTTCCTTTAGTTCCTCTTTCTCACTGGACTCTGTGTTCACCAACGCTTTTGGGACATGATTTATGTCCTCCGTTGTGAAGACAGAACCAAAATATGCAGATAATTTGTTTGCCATTTGATTGTTCTACAGTATACATTCCCCAGTTTCTAATGTAAGGGAACTACACTTGTTTTCAGTAATCTTTTTCTTCACATACTCATAGAAGCTTTTATAATACATTTGTATGCTCCCTGCAGGCTTACTCTTCTACTCTGTTTTCTCCCTCTTAATCAATCCCTTTGTCTCCTTTGCTGAAATCTAAACTGCTCTCAAATTTTAAGTCTGCTGTGTTTTTGGCCAATTTGTATGCATCTTCCTTGAATCTATCACTAACTTCCCTTGTTAGTCATTGTTTTGCAACCATAGAAATATAGAAGATAGGAGCAGGAGGAGGCCATTCAGCCCTTTGAGCCTGCTCTGCCATTCATGATGATCATGGCTAATTGCCCAACTCCGTAGTCTAATCCTGGATTCTCCTCATAACTTTTGATTCCATTTGCTTCAAGTGCTATATCTCGACACCTCTTGAATACATTCAATGTTTTGGCATCAACTGCTTCCTGTGATAATGAATTTTGCAGGATCACCACTCTTTTGGTAAAGAAGTGTCTCCTCATCTCCGTCCCAAATGGTCTACCCCAAATTCTCATGCTGTGGCCCCTGGTTCTGGACAAAGCCACCATTGGCAACATCCTCCCTTCATCTACCATGTCCAGTCCTATCAGAATTTTATCAATCTCTAAGAGATCTCCCCTCATTTGGCTATTATCCAGTGAAAACAATCCTAACTTAGTCAATATTTACTCTTCTGTCAGGCCTGCCAACCCTAGAATCGGCCTGACAAACCTTTACTTCACCCCCTCAAGAGCTAGAGCATCCTTCTCCAGAAAAAGAGACTAAAACTACACACAATCTTCTAGGTGTGGCCTCATACCTATATAACTGTAATCATACATCCCTGCTCTTGTACTTAAAACCTCTTGCCAAGGCCAACATACCATTTGCCTTCCTTACTGCCTGCTGTACCTGCATGTTTTCCCTCAGCGACTTATGCACAAGGACACCCAGGTCCCACTGCACACTCCCCTCTCCTAGTTTACAGACATTCAGGTAGTAATCTGTCTTCTTGTTTTTGCTTCTGAAGTGAATAACCTCACATTTATCCAAATTATACCGTGTCTGCCATTGATTTGCCCATTCACCCAACTTGTCCAGATCATGCTGAAGGATCACTGCATTCTTGTCACAGTTCACCTCCCAACCAACTTGGTATCATCTGTTAACTCTGAGATATTACGTATTGTTCCCTCATCCAAATCATGAATGTCTATTGTGAATAGCTGGGGTTCCATCTCTGATCCCTTTGACACCCCCTGACTTACTGCATGGCAATTTGAAAAGGACCCATTAATTCTTATTCTTTGTTTCCTCACTACCAACCAGTTGTCTATCCATCTCAATATACTTCTCCCAATCCTATGTGCTTTACTCTTGCACAATAACCTCTTACCCGTGACTTTGTCAAACGCTTTCTGAAAATCTAAATATACTACATCGATTGGCTCCCCTTTGTCAACTGTACTAGTTTCATCTTCATAGAATTCCAAAAGATTTGTCAAGGATAATTTCCCCTTCATAAATCCATGCTGAGTCTGTCTGATGCTGTTATTGCTTTCTAAATGCTCTGCTACACAGGCCTTGATAATGGATTTGAGAATACTCCCCAGTACTGAGGTTAAATTTATCGGTCTGTATATTCCTGTTTTCTCTCTACCTCCCTTTTACTGTGTCAGACAATGAAGAATCATTGAAGTTCATCCTTGCATTCTTTATGTGTCTGCCTTTGCCTATACATGTCATCCTTTTAAGTAATGTTCTTCGATTTATCACAGCCAGTTTCTATCTCAAATTATCATAGTTTTGTTCATTTAGATGCAGAAACCTAGTCTTAGAATCAGTTAGGTTCTTAATTAATCCTGTGTCATTGCACATTGTCAGGTTTCAAATAGCCTGCTCTTTTGCTAACTTTAGAATACGCGGCTCAAAGAAATTGCCTAGAATAGACTCAATTAAATTAATTTGAACATAGCCTATGTCCATCTGAATTGTCAAATCTGCATGCAGATTAAAGACATAATTATTTCAGACTTTCTGAAACATCCTGTTCATCTTTTCCTGTTAACTCTGACCTAATTAGTAACTACTGTTGGGGAGTCTCAGCGTACTCCCACAAATCACCTTCGCCTTTCCTTTTCCTTTACCGCTACCCTATTGATTCTACGTTAGTTTTGTGAACCAAGCTTTTGTCTCATCATTGTACTAATGAATTCATTAACTAGCAGATCTGTACCACCTCCGTTTCTCAGCTTCCTGTCTTTTCAAAATATCAAATTCCTTTCAATAGTCAGGTCCTCACCATGGCCACCATGCAAGCATGTCTTTATAATGGCTACCAGGTTATACCTTTACACTTCTCTCTGAACTGACAATTTATTTAGTTTGTTATGGATGCTGCATGCATTTGACACACAGCATTAACTCTGTCTTTTCATCACTTGTAAAATTGCTGGATTTTTTTTCGCTGGAAAACTCTTAAGGTTGTATGCTCTGTTCCATCCTAAGCTCTGATTACCATTACCCAAATTGAAACCCTGCTCTATTCTCTCATTGTTTTCATTTGATATATAACATCTGTTATTACATGACCTTTTTCCTTCACTATTTAGTTTAAAGCTTATCTACCACATAGTTACGTGACTTTCTGCACGCTGATTCCAGCGCAGTTCAGGTGATGGCCATGCCAATGATACACGTCCCACTTTAACATGACCTGGTGCCAATGTCCCAAGAGAAATGAAAGCCATCCTTCCACACCAGGGTATGAACCTCTGATACCAGTCTTAGTCAATTTATGTCAATTTGTTCATGACTTAAGTTAACATACAGAGATTATAACCTTTGTTCTCCTTTTTCATTTAGTATCTAGCTACTCTTACTCTCTTTCATAGATCTATCTATATCATTGATACTTAAGTGGATCCTGACAACTGAGTTCTTCCACTGCAAGGTAGGCTCCAGATCAGAGCAGATGGTTGCAACCCTAGCACCAGGCTGATGACATCATGCCTGGACCCTGTCCTCCCGGTGCCTTCAATGGAGTAGATGCTCCATCTGGTTACCTCAGGCAGTTTTGGGAAACCAGTAATCCAACGGTACGCACAGGACCACACCCGTAATTATACAGGCAATATGTCAAATTAAATGAATGCAAGGACCTGTGATATTTTACCTCAGTTACCTGGTGAATGCATAGTGTATAACCCTCCATGAAATGGTGTACAAGACTCCTGTACCTGACTGAAATGGCCCATATACAAAAAGATTCAGTGTAGAGCTTGCTTTCATTTCCGCTGAAAAGACATTGCAGCTTTTGGAGCTTGACTTCAAGTTGTCCTGCAAGTGACCTTCAGAGGATTGCATCGCTGCCGAAGCATAGTAACTCAGAGGAAAACTCCTTTGTACAATTTCAATGGATGTCCTCTCTATACACATTTTGGGTGGCTAGCTGATCTTTCTGCTGAGCAGGCAAGTACTCTGCTTGACTCCTCTACACGAATAAGAAAAGAGTACAAGAATTAGCTTTATTGTCACATACAAGTCATCACTTATGGCACCATCTTGGGTACCAAGGCACCTCGGTACAGATTCTTAAGTACAAACTTATTCTGAAAAAAATTGAAAAATAAAGTAATAAAAAATTCAGAAATAATTAGAAAAATAGAGAAGCAGGAATTCAGAATGACAGGCCCGCCAACCCAGATCATGCCAGGTTTCACCAAAAGTCTGGGAGTGCCAAAAGTCTGAGCCCAAGCTGAGGCCGGATGCTCGAGTCCCCATTGAGGCCTGAGGTTTGGATCTGCACTGAGGCCAGGAGTCCAAATCAACGCTTAGGCCAGAGGTTCGGGTCCACAATGAGACCAAATGTTCGAGTCTACACTGGGGCCAAAGGTTTGGGTCCACAATGAGGCTGGGAGTTCAAGCCCATGCTGAGGCTGGGAGTTCAGGCCCTTGCTGATGATTGGACCCTGACACCCTCAGAGTTTGAGTCTATGCTTACACCGGAAGTCAATGATGTCTTTCACTCCAGATATCACTAATGCTGCTCGAGGACAAGAGGTAAAACGAGAAAGAAAAAGAAATGTGAAAAGGGAGAGAAAAAAATGAAAAGAAACAGATGGAGTGGACGAGGTCCAGCTCAGGAGTCCTACTCCGCCGCCATCTTGGAGGCATTTTTGGAAGATTTTTGGCTGATTGTATGGAAGACTTTTTGTCCTGTTAGCATTAATGCAGGAGTCAGTAGAATTGGAGTTGGTGCCAGGACTTCAAAAAACATAGAACTATGAATCACAACGTGTTCCTAATTCGGCAGGCTAAGCTTTCTGGAAGAATGGGATAGAGTAGGCTCGGTTTGCAAATATGGCAATAATGTAAACATTTCTGATGGCAGGGGATAATCAGCCATATTATTATCACTGCCTTTAACTTTTCTGAAACTTAGAGCTAGATCTGTCAATGCCACTACTCATGAAGCCTTTTCTGACCCAACAATATTGCCAATTTCTTTCAAGATCTTCCAAACCCAACTGTAAAAGAAATAAGCTGTGCAGAGAATCCAGGGGAAGTGCAGTGAGCACAGGAGAGTTAAAAAAGGGAGGAAAGGGTCCCTTCCTTTTCACTGTGGCTGCTGTATTCCATACTGCCCTCCTCCCCCCTCAGCTAATAAATCAGGACCCCTTCATATTGAATGCCACTGGAGGAATCACTGGGATGGGGGAGGGGTGCAGTGTACAAGGGTGTAGATTGTACTCTCAGTAGAGATTGCAATGCCCATTACCAAGAATGGTAGCACCAGTACTCACTGAGCTGGCCAAATCCTAAAAGACACAACTGGTAGATTATGTCTGTCATAGGTGCTGGGGGAATCAACAGGATGGAAAAGTATGCTGGATCTCATCCTTACCTATTTGTCTATTGCAGATACACCATGACAATATTAGTGGAAGTGATCAGTACATAGTTGTGGAGATTAATTCTGAATTCCACATTGAGAATTCTCTCCATTCTGTTGTGTGGCACGACTAGCATGCAAAACAAGATTGATTTCAAATAGATTTAGCAACTCAAGGCTGTCATCCATAAAGTGCTGGGGGTTATCATCAGCTGCAGAATTATATCTGTTCACAAACTGAATTTTGTATCCTGACAAATGCTTCCTCTACTATTACCATCAAACAGATAGATTGACATTTGTTCAGTGAAGATTGCAAGAAGCCATGCCAGGATTAGCATCTGTAAAGCTGAGGTGACAAGTTTTTGAAACTAGAACACAGGATTACGAGCATGACATGCAGCAAAAGCAACAAGAGATGGGCAGAGGTAAGTGATTTCTCAACCGACAAATCAGATCTAAGCTGAGCAGTCCTGCCACATCCAATCACGAGTAGTGATGGATATTAATCAACTTAATGGAGGATGAGGCTGCAGAAATGTTCCCATTCTGATTGAAGGGGGAGCCTAGCACATCAATGCAAAAGACAAGGCTGAAGTATTCGTAACAATTGTCAGCCAAACATGCCAGATGGGTGATCCATCTTAACCTCCTCCAGTGGTCACTAGTATCATGGATGCCATTCTTCAGCTAGTCAATTCATTTGACATGATATCAAAAAAAATGGCTGGAGCTTCCAGACACTGCAAAGGTTAAGGGCCATGGCAATATTCTTGCAACAGTAGTGAAAAATTGTGGCCCAGAATTTTCTGCACCCGTAGCCAAGCTGCCTCTGAATACCTACCTGGCAACATGAAAAAGTGCTAAGGTATGTCCTACATGCAAAAAGACAAAAATCCAACCCTACACGGCCTGATCAGGCTACTCTTAATTGTCAGTACAGTGATGGAAAGGGCCATCAAGCAGCAGTTAGCAATAATTTGGTCACTAATGCTCAGTCTGGATTCTGTCAGGGTCACTGTGGAGTCACTAGCTGAGCAATGTTATCACTAGGCTATTAATCCAGGGACTCAGCTAATGCTCTGGGGACCTGGATTCGAATCCCAGCACAGCAGATTGTGAAATTTGAGTGCAATAAATAAAACACCTGGTATTAAGAATCTACTGATGACCATTAAACCATTGCCAATTGTCGGAAAAACCCATCTTAGTTACTAATGCCCTTTAGGGAAGAAAATTTGCCATCCTCACTGGGTCTGGCCTATGTGTGGCTTCGGACCCACAGCAATGTGATTGACTCTCAACTGCCCTCTGAAATTGCCTAGCAAGCCACTCAGTTGTATCAATCACTATGAAGTCTCAACAAATGAAATTGGATGGGCCATCTGGTATCGACCTAAGCACCAGAAAAGACAATGGAAGAGACAAACCTTTTGCTCCTACAAAGCCATCCTTGTGAGCATCGAGGGGACAGATGCCAAAATTGGGACAGCTGTCTCACAAATAATTATATTACAGTCTGCAGTAGTCATACTCACAAAATCATACCATACACACAATGTCCAAGACACCACCATCACCCACTCCTGTCTACATCCTGTCTTACCGTCAGAGTGGCACAGTGGCATATGGTTAGGACGACATGCCAGGAACAGCACCAGGTATACCTAAAAATGAGCAGGACTGTTGCATGAGCAGCAAGTAATAGAGTTCTGCAGTCCAGGCATGTCCACTTGTGAAAAGTGATGGATAATTAAACAATTCACCAGAGAATGCCCCCTTCTAAATGATTGAAGAGCCCAACACATGAGTGCAGAATTTGAAGCTGATGTATTTACAGCCATCTTCAGCCAGAAGTGTAAAGTGGATGGTCCTTTCTGGTGTCCATCCTGATGCCAAGCATCACAGAAGCTAACCTTCAGCTGATTTGATTCACTGCATGTGATATCAGAAATGGTTGGAATTACTGGATATTGGGCCCTGACAACATACTGGCAATAGCACTGAAAACATGTGCTCCAGAACTTGGCACTCCCATAGCCAAGCTCTTTCACAAAAGTTACAACTCTGGCATCTACCTGACAATGTGGAAGGTTGCGCAGGCATATCCTGTACACAAAAATCCTATCCGACCAATTATCACCCCATTAGCCTACACTTGATACTCAGTCAAGTGACAGAATGTGTCATCAACTGTGCTATCAAGCAGTACCTGCTCAGCAATAATCTGCCCAGTGATGCCCAGTTTGGGTTCCACCAGAGCCACTCAGCTCCTGATCTCATTACAGCTTGGTTCAAACATGGACAAAAGAGCTGAATTCCAGAGGTGAGGTGAGGTGAGGTGAGAGTGACAGCTGTTGGCATCAAAGCCATATTCAATTGAGTGTGGCATCAAGGAACCTGAGCAAAACTGGAATCAATGGGTACTGGGGTGGGGGTTGGAATTCTCTGCTTTTTGGAGGCATTCCTGACACACAGGAAGATAATTGTTGCTGCTGGAGGTGAGTCATCTCAGCTCCAGGACATCTCTGCAGGATTTCTTCAGGGTGGTGACCTGGACCCAACCATCTTCAGCTGCTTCACCAATGACCTTCCCTCTATCATTAGCTCAGAAGTGGGGATGTTTGCCAATGATTGCACAATGTTCAGCACCGTTCATGACGCCTCAGATAAAGAAACAGTCCATGTTCACATGCAAAATGACCTGAACAATATCCCGGCTTGGGCTGACAAGTGTCAAGTAACATTCACACTGCACAAATGCCAGGCTATGACTATCTCCAATAAAAGTCAAGCTAACCGCCGTCCTTTGTCATTCAATGATGTTGCCATCACTGAATCTCCCACTAGCAACATCCTGGTGGTTACATTGACCAGAACCTCAACTGGACTCACCACATAAACACAGTGACTACAAAAGCAGGTCAGAGGCTAAGAATACTGCAGTCAGCAATTCACTGCATTACTCCCCAAACCCATCCACAATCTACAAGGCATTAGTCAGAAGTATGATGGAATACTGCCCACTTGTCTGGATGTAGGCAGCTCCAACAATACCCAAGATGTTTGACACCATCCAAAAGAAAGCAGCCCACTTTATTGGCTTCACAACACAGCATCCGCTCTCTTTACCACCGACACTCAGTTGCTGCAGTGTGTACTACCTACAAGATGCACTGCAGCAATTCACCAAAGTTCCTTCGTCAGAACCATCCAAACCCATGACCACTTCCATCTGGGGGGGGGGGGGGGGGTGCGCAAAGGCAGCTGATACCTACGAACACAACCATCTGCAAGTTTCCTCCAAGCCACTCACTATCCAGACTTCGAAATATATTGCTGCTCCATCACTGTTGCTGTGTCAAAACCCTGGAATTCCCTCCCTAATAGCATTGTGGGTCAACCCACAACAGGATGACTGCAGCGATTCATGAAGGTAGCTCATTACCACCTTGTCAGAAGCAAATAGGGGGATGGCTAAGAAATGTTGGCCAGCCAATGATGCCCACATCCCACAAATGGATAGAAAAAATGCCTCATCTCATTTATTGCCTTGGTTCAAACATAAACAAAAGAGCTGACCTCAAAGAGTAGATGAGAGTGATTGTCTTTGGTAGTAAGCCTGCATTTGAGCGAGTCTGGCATCAAGAAATTCTAGCAAAACTAGGGTCAGTGGGAATCAGATGAAACTATCTGCAGATGGCAGAGCCTATCTTAAGCCCTAACTTTCCCAGGCAATTGTCAGCTCTGTTCGTGCCTGAGGACATTTTCTGAGTGTTGACATATTGTCCCTAGGTACATCCCACCTCTGACGATCTGAAATTCTGAAGATTGAACCAACATTCTTTTAAATACCCCTTGTTTTGTCATACACCCCAGCCATATGTACTTGAACAGTTATGTGCACAAGAATACAAATTAGGATCACAGCAGGCCACTTGGTTCCTTGATCCCACTCAGACATTTAATATGATTAAGTCTTTTTGAATTGTCCTACATTTTCACCTAAATCCTATAACTTATATCCCTTGTGCTAATCAGGAATCTATCTACCACTGCCACAAAAATATTCAAAGACTCTGCTTTCACTGCTCTTTGAGGAGTTGAGTTCCAAAGAGCCTGAGCCCAATGTAAGATATGATTTTTTTCCTACCTCTGTACTAATTGGGTGACCTCAAGCATGAACAGTAACTACTAGCTCTAGAATTTCTCACAAGGGGAAACATTCTTTCGACATCAACCCTGTCAGCAAATGTTGTAGCATCAAAGAGTTTTTACAGCATGGAAAGAGACCCTTTGGACTATCACGTCAATGCCAGTCATCAACTATCCATCCACTCCAATCCAATTAACCGTCACTTAACATGTCAGCAAATGCTATGGCACTTCAACTTTCCATTAAAATACTCGCTAAATATCTCGAAGGTTCCTGCCTCTACCAGTCTTATTGGCAATGAGTCGCAGATACCCATACCCTGTAGGTGAGAGATACTTTCCTAAAATCCACTTCTCCCTAGCATAAAACTTTGTCCTCTGGTTATTGTCCCCTCAACTAAGGAGAAAAAAAAACGTTTCTGCTTTATCCTGTCAATGCCGCCCTGGCATTTTGTACACCCTAATCAGATACCTCCTCAGCCTTTCTGACATTAAAAAAAACCCAGCCTATCAGTCTCTCTTTAGAGCTGAATCTCTCAAGCCAGGCAACATCCTGGCGAGAGAGATAATGGGAACTGCAGATGCTGGAGAAACCAAGACAACATAGTGTGAAGCTGGATGAACACAGCAGGCCAAGCAGCATCTCAGGAGCACAAAAGCTGACGTTTCGGGCCGAGACCCTCTCTGATGAAGGGTCTAGGCCCAAAACATCAGCTTTTGTGCTCCTGAGATGTTGCTTGGCCTGCTGTGTTCATCCAGCTTCACACTTTGTTATTGAACATCCTGGCGAATCTCTTTTGCATCCCCCTCAACAGCAATCACATCCTTCCTCTTGTATGGCAACTAGAATTACATACTACGCTCTAGCTGTGGCCTAAATAACATTATATACAGTTCCATCATAACCTCCCTGCTCTTGGATTCAAGTCTTTGACTAATAAAGTCAAGTGTGCCACAGAATGCCTTCTTTTCCTACCTATACTGCTGCCTTCAGGCATGATCCTACTAAATGGTGGAGAAGGCTCGAGGAGCTGAATAGTTTACTCCTGTTCCTGTTTGTTTTTGTTTATCGGTCTTCAAGATGTACAATCGTGCACGTTAAGGTCCTTCCAATCCTCTGTACTTCCCAAAATCCTACCATTTAAAGTGCACTCCACTATGTGCCAGGCATGACTGCAATCAGCAGAGAGTTCACCCTTGAGAGCCATTAATTCCAGTTTTGCTAAGGATCCTTGGTACCACACTTGGTCAAAAGCTGCCCAGATTTCAAAGGCAGTCACTCTCACGTCTGCTCTTAAATTCAGCTCTTATGTCCATATTTAGACCAAAACTTTCATGAGATGTTGAGTGGAGATGTGTGGCCTTGGTGGAACCCAAACTGAATGTCAGTAAGCGGATTGTTGTTGAGAAAGTGCCTCTTGATAATATTGTCAATGATATCCTTCCATTTCTCTGCTAATGACTGAGAATACGTTGAAGGGGCAGTGAGTGCCTTGATTAAGTTTGGCTTGCTTTTTTGTGTGCAGGACACACCTGTCAAATTTTCTACCTTGCTGGGTAAATGTTCGCGTTGTATCTGTACTGGGTCAGCTTGGTCCAGGGTGCAGCTAGTTCTGGAGCACCAGATTTCAGCCAGATGTCAGGCCCATACCCTTTGCAGTGTCCAGTGTCCTTCAGCCATATCTTAATATCACATAGAGTGATCCAAATTGGTTGAAGCCTGGCATCTGTGAAGTTGAGGGTTTCATGGGGCGGGGGGGGGGGGTGCAAGATGGATCAAACACTTGGCAATTCTGGATAATCTTTGTTCCAATTGTATTCTCTTTTGCACTGGTGTGCTTGGTTTCCTTTCTCAATGATGGGGATATTTGCGAAGACTGATCCTCCTCCAGTGAGTTGTTTAATGGCCCATTAACATTCATAACTGGACCTGATAGACCAGCAGGAATTAAATGTGCTCCATTGGCTGAGGCTTTGCTTTGCTTTGTTTTGTCCATTGCATGCTCTTATAATGTTTAGCACGCAGCCAATGAATGCTGTGCTGTGGCTTCACCATGTTGACACCTCATTTTTTAGGAAGCCCTAGTTCTGATCTTAGATTGCTCTTTTGCACTGTTCATTGTACCAGGGCTGATCTCTTGGCTTGGTGGTACTTTAGAATCAGAAATATGCCAGGCCATGAGGTTGCAGATTGGGACCAAGTACAATTCTGCTGCTGTAGGTAGCACACAGGGTTTCATGAAAACTTGGTCTTGAGGTGGTGCGTCTGTTTGAAGTCTACCCCAGTTAGCATGCTGGGGTAGCACCACACAACACAAAAGGCATCCTCAATGTAAAGTTGTCACTGCTGGGACCAGATAGTGGTCATACCCGCTGATACTGACATGGATTGATGCATCTGTGACAAGTAGCACGTGAATATGAGTTCACATGTGATTTTTCCTTCTTGTTGGCTCTCACAACATATGCCACACACCCAGTCTAGCAGCTTGGTCCTCAAAGTTTCAGCCAGTTCTGTCCGTACCAGTGCTAGCGAGCCCCTCTTGGTGATAAACCTTGAAGTCAGTTGCCTAGAATACATTTTATTTCCTTACCGCCCTCAGTGTGTCCTTCAAGATGTATTAAACATAGAGGTGCACTGATTCATTAGCTGAGGAGTTACAGTAGATGGCTTCCTTGCCCATATTTGACCTAATGCTAGGTGGATCCATGGAGTCAGGAGCCACACTGATTTCTCTCAAGGAAACACTCCCAATTGCACGCCAATTATTCTGTAGCTTCTGGTAGGCATGCCTAAAAATGAGATGTCAACCTAGTGAAACTACAACCTAAGACAACTTGCATGCAAAGGATAGTGATGATGGTGCCTGGATGCTAGCCCATAAATTCAGGGCAGGATCATAAACATGATTTCACATCCTGATCAAGTAAAAACTTATACATTTACCTATCAATAATTTCTGTCCTGGAAATTACTGGACATGAGCCTCTTGTTACATAACATTGGAACCAAGGTGCCCAATGGTGCAGAGATGGTATTAGGTCAAGAGTATTGGATCGTGAGGGTGAGCAATGTTGGGTCAAGTTGTTGCCAGTGGTCAGCAGGTGGGTGGAGGTATGGGCAGACTGCCAGGTGGGTGGAGATATGGGCAGACTGTCAGGTGGTGAGGTTGTGAGGTGTTTGGTAAGTGGATGTTTGTGCTTGGGTAGGTTGATGCTTTGGGTTGGAAGGTGATCAATTTTAGGTCAAGCATGTTTCAAAGGAAGAATGAAGAGCTAACAACTGTGTTTATGAGGTCCTATTAAATAATTCAGAAGTCATGCCACTTAAAGATAGGCATCAAGACAAGAGTAATTGATACAACTGTAAAGCATAACTGAGTCCACTGACCTGCTCATAGTCCAGTATTGCCTTAATTTAAAAAAAAGTATACTTTTGTGTTCAAATCTCTCAATGGGAGATATTCATTCTTAGCTCTCTAATCCCTTCAACTTTACAATCCTCTGCATTGTCAGCATTCATTTAACATTGGGCTCTCATACTTCCTCAATTTTTATTCACAATGAGTGGCCAATAGTACATGCACTGAATAAAAACTGAAAGAACTGTGCATGCTGTAAATCAGGAACAAAAATAGAAGTTGCTGGAAAAGCTCAGAGGATCTGGCAGCATCTGTGAAGAGAAAATGAGAGTTAATGTCTCAGGTCTGGGCCCAAAATGATAACTCTGCTTTTTTACTTCACAGTTGGTGCCAGACCTGCTGAGCTTTTCCAGCAACTTCTGTTTTTGTACATGTACTGAACTCTGGAATTTCCATCCTAAACCTTTCTACAACTCTTGGTCACCTCAATATAGGAAAGATGCGGAAGCTTCAGAGAGGGCGCAGAGAAGATTTACCAGGATGCTGCCTGGACTGGAGGGGAGGTCTTATGAGGAAAGGTTGAGGGAGCTAGGGATTTTTTCAATGGAGCAAAGAAGGATGAGAAGTGACTTGATAGAAATGTACAAGATGATGACAGGCATAGGAAGGTTAGAGATTACAAACGTCATAGAACAAAAGGAAAAAGGTGTCACACTGATTGAAGAGAAGGGATATAGGTACAAAGTTGGTGTTAATAGCAGAATATACGCCAGTTCTATTGAAAGCAAAACCAGAAAAGCCAGACACTGAGGATGTGAGAAGGAATGATTGGGAAAGACAGAAGAAATAAATGAAAGACAGTTCATGGTCTTAAGATACTGAACACAATGACGACTCCAGGTGGTTGTAAAGTGCCCAGATGGAAAATGAGGTGCTGTTCCTGAGGTCATGTTGGGGTTGACTGGAATATCACAGCAGACCTTGGTCAGAAATGTGAGGTTGAGAGCAGGATAGTGTATTGAAATGACAAGGGCCTGGAAGATTCAATCATGCTTGTAGACTGAATGAAGGTATTCTTAAAGCAATTAGTCATATTGCATTTGATGTCCCCTGTATGGAAAAAACCATATTGAGAGCAGTGAATACAGGAGGCTGTATTGAAAGAATTGCAAGTAAAACTCTGCTGAGCTAGAAAGTGTGTTCTGGGCATTAGACTGTGAGAAGGGAGGAAGCAAAGGCAAATGTTACACCTCATCTGATTAGTAGAGAAGGTGTCATGCAGTTGGGGGAATAAGAGATTGGAAGTGTCAGGGGAATGGACCAGATTGTTATAGAAGGGACAGTTCCTTTGGAATGCTAATTGAGAGGGGAGCGGGAAATGTATTTGGCAATGGCATCATGCTGGAGATGGTGGAAATGGTGGAGTGTGGTCCTTTGAATGTAAAACCTGGTGGCATGCAAAGTGAAGACAATGGGAACTCTGTTGAGGTTTTGGGAGGAAAAGGAAGAGGTGAAGGTGGGAGTTTAGGTAATGGGCTGGGGACAGTAAAGGCCTTGTCATAGAGTCATACAGCATGGAAACAGACCCTTCAGTCCAACCAGTCTATGCCGAACATGTTCCCAAACTAAACTAGTCCCATCTACCTGCATCTGGCCTAGATCCGTCTAAACCTTTCCAAGGTGGTGTGTTGGGGTAGTGGTATGGTAGTCCTTGGTTTGAAAAGAAAAGGAAAACATATCAAAAGCGTTCCTGTGAAAGATAACATCATCAGAACAGATGGGACAGATAAGGAAAAGCTGGGAGAATGAAATCCAGTCCTTACAGTATGTGAGGAAGCGTAGTCAAGGTAGCTGTGAGAGTGAGGGAATTTGCAGTGGATATTTTTTGTCATCTCATCCCAAGAAATGGAAACAGAGAAGCCAATGAAGAGAAGGGGTGAACCAGGGAGAGAAGGGTGGAAATAAAAGCAGAAATTGCTGGAGAAATTGCTACTCAGCATGTCTGGCTGCATCTGTGGAGAGAAAGCAGAGTTAACATTTTGCGACCGGCGACCCTTCTTCAGAACTGATGGTAGCGAGGAAAAGCTTGGTATGTATGGAGAAGACAGGGTTGGGGAAGAAATTAAGGAGTAAACAAAAGGTGAAAATAGAGCCCAAAGAGAGAGAAAAATAGTTGAACAGACAAAAGAGTGGGTAAAGGTCAGTCTGGGAGATTGAATAGCTGCTAATGGGGAGTATTAGTAGCTAGCAGCCCATGTGATAAAAAGGCCCAGTGTGTGCGAGTTGGGGAAAGACATAAAGGATGTCAACCCAGTGTGGAGCTGGACGAAGACAGCAAGTTAGGCAACATTAGAGGAGCAGGAAAGCTGACGTTTTGGGTCATGATCCTTCTTCAGAATTAGGAAGAAGATTGAAATGGGTCGTGCAGGGTTGGGGAACAATGAGGTTGGAGGCTGAGGTGGGAAATCTGAGGTGATGAGTTTATGAATGTTCTAAGAGATGATGATTTCATGATCAGGGGTGGGGTCATAATCAAAGGGGAGGTGGGAGGAGGTGTCAGAGCATTGGCACCTGGCCTCTACGATATAGAAGCCACTATACATATCATTACTACTACAACCCCCTTATTCGCAAGTTTGATGGTGAAGTTAGGAAGGAGCGGAGAGCTGCGCGTTCTATTGTGGAGATTTTTGAGTGAGTAATCGGGGTGAAGAGGTTGACACAATTGATGTTGCGACAGCAGTAGGAGATGAAGCAGTCCAGGGAAGTCGGAGGCCTTGGGGTGGTGTCCAAGTGGATGGCTTTGTTGGAGGCGGGAGAAGGGGTTGGCAGAGGTTGGGTTAGATTCCCTGTCAAAGAAGTTGGTGCAAAGGTGAAGGCAGCTGATAAAATCATCCAGATGTGTATGGAATTTGTTGCTGTGGGGGTGACGGGGAGTGTAAGTGAGTCCTTTGCTGAGGACTGACCATTTGTCCTCAGTGAGGCGGAGGTCTGGGGAATGGTGAATATCCGGTAGGGCTTAGGACTGGGGTTGGGAGTAGAAATGGAACTGAGAGTGGGGGTGAAGGCTGTTTCAGGAGTGGGTATGTGTATGGGGATAGTAACATAGGTGGAAGCAGAAGTGATGTGGTTGACAATGCCAGCAGAAGCAGTCAAGGCAACTAAATGGCACTGGGCAAATTAAGAATGAGGGTATGTATAGGGTTAGCATCTAATGTGATGGAGGAGGTCTGTGTTTGGAGGTCAGCATGAGAAAATTTGGTGTAGTTACAGTCCTTGATGTACAATAGGGTGGAGAAAAAGCGTTGGCTGAGGGTATGGATCTTGCATAGAATGAATAACAGTAGAGGTCCCTTTCAGGTCTGGGAGAGAAAGGCTCTGAGCTGGGGTAGGGCTGACTATAGTGCAAGGAGAAACCAGCACGTCGCTGGAAGTGTGGAGCTGAGGATCCGTAGAGAAAACCATTTCTGGAGGCTCCCGATATATGTTAGATAATGGTTGCCATGCTTTGGGCCAAATTGGGATGGCCTGAATGTTGTTTGGAGAGCACTGGGGATAATCCAGCTGCATAGGCAGGTACTGAGAAAGGAGATGTGACTGTCGTGACAGGCTTGTCTCAGTATGTGGTTGAAGAGTTTCAGGGCAGAGGAGATCACCAGAGGGTTGCAGTAGGAGAGAGATCCATTGAGGTCTTTCCAGAGGGTGGAGGGCAACTTCTTCAAGATGCTCATCCTTGGAAGAGGCTTTGCAGTGGGGTTATAAATCACTCAGAGATGGCAAGAACTGCAGATGCTGGAGTCAGAGACAACACAGTATGAGGCTGGAGGAACACAGCAGGTCAGCTGCGGTTCTTAGTATCTCTGAAGACATAGGGGAGGGTGCTTAAGCCCTAAAATGGTTGAACTTGATAAAAGAGGCCAGAAGGCTGCAGGGTTGCCAAGCAGAAAATGAGGTGCTGAGCTTTGGTAGAGCACTGCAGCAAACCTGAGATGGAGATGTCGGCTAGAGAACAGGGTGGTGTGTTAAAGTGGCAAGCAAATGGAAGCCCAGGGTAATTTTTGCAGGCAGAATGTAGATGTTTTGTGAAGCAGCCACCCAGTCTACACTTTGTTTCCCCAATGTAGAGGAGGCCACATTGTGAGCTGTAAATACAGGAGATTAGATTGAATGATGTGCAGGTAGAGTGCTGTTTCACCTGGAAGGTGTGTCTGGGTGGGGAATATGTGCCTGGTGGTGGCATCTCACTGGAAGTGGTAGCTAATGATCCTTTGGATGTGGATGCCTGTGGGATGGTAGGTGAGGACAAAGGGAACCCTATCGCTGTTGTGGGTGGGCAGTAGGAGGGCAGAGAGGGTGAGGGCTGAAGTGTGGGAGATAGGCTCCAGCCAGCTGAGGGCCCTGTCAAAAACGATGCTGGGGTATCCTCAGTTGAGGAAAAATGTGAACATTCCAGCTTCCAGTATCTGCAGTTCTTCTGGTTTGGTAAAAGGGGGAAATTTGGAATCAAAATTTATTAATTTATCCACAAAGCCCACTATTGCTCAATCACTTGTTTTAACAATTTTTTGTAATGGGTTTGAAATTTAATGCAAAGGAAAACTATTTATCAGGGGACTTATTATTTCCTGCCCGTTCCACTGTAGAATTATTTAATTCAGTCGTCGTACTCTGTTCTCTACACCATTTCGTTGTTATTTTGAGTAATGTCTTGTTTTATGCAGGAGATGGCACTGTGGTAAATTCAGTCCCAACACTGCTTTGAATATTATCCAATGAATGATAAGAGAGTCGGGTCCTCGCACCTCACATTTCCCACTGTGTGGAACGTATGAGTTTGGACTACCTGCTTTTCGAAGGATTTTCCAACCGTGGCTTTATCCCATAATGATTGACCGCCCTCACCCTCGGAAACTCTAAGGAAAGATATCATAAATCCAGAATTAAGTTCACAGAGAGAAGGCTTTCAAACTTTTTGTTTCGACGGTGGGGGTGGAACCCTGATTCCTCGCTCTCGGTAAACTGTTTCAGCTCCATGAAGTGATAACGGGAGATATTCTGGAGAATGGTGAGCCATCCTTTCTCAGTTTGATAGTGGCGAGGAGCAATGCCAACGATTCTTGCTGTGGAGCGCAAGAAGCAACGTCCCACCCAGGCTACCGTTTGCCTATCGCCACAACTTGATTCATGCCCTTTCTGCAAGTTTTGGGAAGCGTTAAGAAGGAATTAGAGGAGCTCGGCGTGGGAGATGGACAGTGACTGGGACTGAATAAAGCTTCAGTATTTCTCACCCGTGAGGTGCACTTGGTCGCTGCAGGATGAAGGGACAGTCTGTACTGAGTGCTCTGGGAGTGATGTGCTGCTACATTGGGTTAAATATACAGGTAAGGACCGGGATCAGTTCCTCTCGAGTGTTGGACAGTCCTGGTAGTAAGTTCTATCGGCGTCACATAACCTCCTCAAGTCTGCCCTGCTCTCGAGGGTTAGCTGTGATATACTTGGTATGGACCGGAATGTTTCACCGTGCATTACCAACTTTACATTTGGCTGTTTTTGTTTAAAGAAAGTTGCTTAAGGCACATCTCTGCGCAGCCTATGTTTTGTTGTTTCTGATTTACAGCATCCGCGGTTCCTTCGGTTTTTATTTAGTTTTTTTCGTGTTAGATTGGTTTCAAATTTTAATACAAATAACAGCAGCATGTAATGATCTGTTAATAGCGACCTTCAATTTAATTGTAGAAACGAAACTTTGATTATCAGTGTTTCCAATAGACGTTTTTTAAACAAAAAACTACAGCAGCGTTCATTGTTCCATACCTGAAGATATCAGAGGAACGTCCCCAATACTGAAGATGTTGCTTCTGTTTATGGGTTAGGGTAACTATTAATCCACCACTGTGATAGTGCAATTCAGGCCACAAATTTTTTTAAAATTATTTCTCTCCAGGCGCCTCCATCCCTGCAAAAAACCCGATCTTTTTACTTAGGTGTTCAAAGAGGAAAAGTAAGGTATCTCCTCAGTTAGACTTTGAAAAACGTTTCCTTTTTGGAACTGGAGATGTCCTGTTCTTGTACTACCGTGCTTTGCTTGTATTTACATACTATTTTGAAAATAAGCAAACAGTGTAGGGCTGCTGTGGAGGGCAGGGGATGGAATCTACATAGAAAAAGCGATCATATGTGGAATCCTTACGCTGGTGGAGGCTTGTCTCTGTTGCAAACGTAATTAAATGCAGACCGTCATCCGTTCAGATATAATTTAAAATGAAAGGCAGCAGTGAAGTGAGATTGATTGCACAGTTCTTTCAGAGGTAGGACGGGCTGTGTCACTTCCTACAGTCCGGCGTGATTCTGTGACTCAGCAAGCAGTTAGATGATGTGTGGGGCAATTCAATGTTCCTTTAATTCTGTGCTTGTGCTCATCAATTCTGTCCGTTCTGTAGAGGTAACTGGGCTGGGTGTCAGCGTACAATATATTCCATATATTGTTCTATACATGGAACCTATAGAACCGAAAGTTCTATATATTCCATGTATAGAACAATTTCTGGAGAAACTCAGTATGCCCGGCCACGTTGATGGTGAGAGAGAAAAAAGTTAACTTTTCAAGCCCAAACTGGCTTCAAACATTAAAACTCATTCCTGTCTCCACAGATGCTGGTGAGTTTCGCCATCACTTCTTTTTCACCGGATTAATAGCCTCCGCAGTATTTTAATTACCGTACCTCCAGACATTCAGTAAGATCCAGTTCTGGGAAGGGGGTGTTGACAAGCCAGTTGTAACCTGCTGGAGATTGTGTTGACGTTTGCCGAATTTTTTTCTTTAGTTTCTTCCAGTTCCAGTGATGTCGCCTTGTCTGTCAGGTATTCCTTTCAACAGAGTCCATGATGTTCAAACCATAGCTGCCACAATTAATTCCAGCAACACTTCTGTTCCTTAAAGGTGTGCGGAATAGAATACAACAGAGGTCTTAAAGATTGATTTCCTTGAGATTTTCTTCAGAATCTTTGAAAAGGATATTTTTCCCCAGATACACCGAAAGGAGAAAAGGTTAACACATAAGAGAAGAAATATGTTGTCAAGATAAGATAAAGTAAGGTGTGGGGTCTTATGTGCAGCAAAATTACTGGTATGGGCAATTTGGATGAATGGCCTGTTTCTGTGCTGTAAACCAAAAACAGTTTTTTAAAATAATTGGTATATTGTCTAACTACAGTCAATGATGTGCCAGCCTCTTGTGGGTTTTGCACCCTGCTCCACCATTTGTGCACATTTATGCTTTGCTGCAGTACTGGGGTTATCGCACGCTCAATAAGGACAAAGACCTCTCAACATTACTTTGAAAATGGGGGTCCAGTGAGATAGTGAATTTCTAATTTCCTGAATGACATTTTTCCCTCAGCAATGACCACCAAAACAATTATATAATTAATCATCTCTTGATGTCCAAGGTGGATTTATTTGCTTACAGGATACGGACACTGCATCCCAATTAATTCATTGTATGTGAAGCACTTTTAGATGATCACAAGACTATCGGAAATAAGAGCAGAAGTAGATCATTAAGCCCATCGAGCCCACTCCATTATTCAATAAGGTCACTGCTAATCTAATTGTAACTTTACCTTCATTTTCTTGCCTGCCCCTCATAACTCTTGACTTCACTGTAGATCAAAAATCCGTCTGGCTTAGCCTTGAAATATTCAAAGATCCAAACACCACTGCTTTCTGGAGAAAATGGTTGCAAAGATTCATGAACGTCTGAGGGAAGAGATTTCTCGTTATTACCCTCTTAAGTGTGAGACTCATTATTTTTGAAATTCTGCTTTCCTCGAAATAGACTCACCATGAACTGACACATCATCTCACCATTTACCTTGTCAAAACTTCCTTGGAATCTTTTATGTTTTTCAATAAGATCACCTCTCTTTTTAAATCCCAACGAGAATAGGCCCAATATGCTCAATGCTTCGTGGTAAAACAACACCTGCATTCCAGAAATCAGCATAGTGATCCTTCTATATACTGCTTTCAATGCTCCTTCAGTAAAGAGATCAAACCTGCGTAGAAGACTCTAGGTGTAGTGTCACCAATGCATTGTCCCATTGTAGCAAGACTTCCTTAGTTTTATTTAACATTCCCCCAGCAATAAATGGCAACATTCCATTTGTTGTGTCAGTATGCTGACTTTTTGTAACTCAAGAACATCCAAAGTCTTGTGCTACAGTATTTTCCATTTAAATAATATTCTGCTCCTTCCATCCTTCCTGTCAAAGTGGATGTTATAGTTTCCCAAAGTATCTTACATCTGCCAAATCTTTGGTCATTCACTAAACTTTTCCTTTGTAAACTCTTTTAATCCTCTTCACAAATTGCTTTTCTATCTTTGTATTATCAGCACATTTCACCACAATATATTCACTTTCCTCACCTAAAATAAAAAAAAACAAACATTTGTAAACATTTGACTCCTTTGCACTCCACTAGTTGCAGTTTGTCAAGTTGAAAGTGCTCAATTTTTCTTGACTTTGCCTACTTTGTAGTGCATCCTATATCCTTGCTGGTATAAACCCCCCAACATCACAAGTTCTTATTTGCTGCAGTAGCACCTTATCAAATATCTTTCGGAAATCCAAATACATAATCTCCACAGATACCCCTTTCGCCACTCGGCTGGTTGCTTTTTCAAAGAATTCTAATATATTCACAAAAATGATTTTGCTTTCCCAAAACCATATTAACCTGAATGCATGATGATTTTCTAAATACCATAGACATCAACTGTAGCAAACAACGATCAAATGCTTAGGTAAATCATATCACACTATCCAAACATAACTGTAACATTCATTATTGAGCTCACAATTCTCTGAAAGATCATTATACATTATAATCCACAAGTCCAGAATGGCTTACTGCACTTAGATATTTATTCAGAGTCCTTATGCAAATTGAACCTTTGACGTCAGTTTATGTATATAACTAGCAAATCACCATACATCAAAAAAGACACCAAATTGACTCCAGGTTAACTTGGAGGCAAAAATATATACTTCGTCCATGTCAGCCTCCTGATCATTTTGTTACCATGGTTGTTTGGCTCACAATCTTTTCAACTACTTTCAGACTATAAATATGGTGGCCCGAACATTATCTCCTCAAATCCTCAAGGCATGGATGAATAACTTCATATCGTTCTTCAATTTCTCATCTTTGCGCCAGACAAGCTTCACAAAGCATCCTTATTCAACAAAGTGGAGAACAAAGGAACATAAAGACCATAAGACTAGGAGCAGCAGTAGGCTGTTCGGCCCTTCGAACCTGCTCTGCCACTCAATACGATCATGGCTGATCTTTTCGTGGACTTTGATCCACTTACCCGTGTTCTCATCGTATCCCTTACTTCCTTTATTGTTTAAAAAGATCTACCTTAGCTTTAAAACAATTTACTGGAGTAGCATCAACTACTTCACTGGGCAAGGAATTCCATAGATTAACAACCCTCTGGGTGAAGAAGTTCCTTCTCAATTCAGTCCTAAATCTGCTCCCTCTAATCTTGAGGCTATGCCCTCTTGATCTAGCTTCACCTGCCAGTGGGAACATCCTCCCTACTTCTATCTTATCTATTGCCTTCATAATTTTATATGTTTCAATAAGATCCCCCCCCCCAATCTTCTGAATTCCAATGAATATAATCCCAATCTACTCAGTCTCTTTTCATAACCCAACCCCCTCAACTCCGGAATCAACCTAGTGAACCTCCCCTGCACCCCTCCAGTGCCAGTACATCCTTCCTCAAGTAAGGAGACCAAAACTGCACACAGTACTCCAGGTGTGGCCTCACCAGGATCTTGTGCAGCTGCAACATAACCTCTCTGCTATTAAACTCAATCCCTTTAGCAATGAAGGATAAAATTCCATATGCCTTCCTAATTACTTGTTGTACTTGTAGACTAACCTTCTGTGATTCATGGACAAGGACACCCAGATCCCTCTGTAGAGCAGCAAGCTGCAACTTTTTACCATTCAAGTATTAATCCCTTTTACTATTACTCCTACCGAAATGTATGACTTCACATTTATTTACATTGTATTCCATCTGCCAGACCCTTGCCCATTCAGTCAATGTATCTATGTTCCTCTGCAAAGTTTCACTGCTAGAAAGCTGTTCTAATTCAGAATATGCTGCTTCCCCAGATATGAGTTATACCAGCAGTACGAAACTGTATTTCCATGCTGATAAATTGCTATAGGATATGGATGAATCTGAATTAATTTAAAATTTGTGTGCAGAGAAATTATGTGGCAAATATAACATCAGTTCCTGCTAACTTGGATATAACTTGACTTCTCCCCAATTATAACGTTCTAGGAATCAACAATGAGATGGGTAATAATGAACTGAAAGATGCAAAACTAACTTTGAATAGGTAGGAATAATTATCAAAATATAATCAAAGGTTAGACTAAATGCTGAGACTAAGCTCTCTGCATTATTCTTTGAATTTGAGGGCAAACCTGCCTCCACTGGGCTGGCTCACTCTACTTAAAATAGCTAATGCAACTTCAATATTTAAAAAGCGGGGGAAACAAAAAGCAAAACACTTCAGAAGAGGTGGCTTAACATCTATTAAAGGGAAGACATCAGAAGCTTTTATTAAAGACATTTTAGAGCTGTGCACCTGAATAGGTTCAATGTAATCAAGGAGAGTCAATATAGTTTTGTGACAAGGAAATCATATTTAACCATAATGATGGAGCTCTTTGAGGAAGCATTATGGGTTGCAAATTCATGTGATCTAGTGGATTTAGACTTCCAGAAGGCAGCTGAAAAGGTGGTAATTAAAGGCTATTGTGAAAAACCAAAGCTCACCATGCCAGGAGTAATGTATCAACCTGGATAGAAAATTGATGATAGTTGTATTATCGATAGCCACAGATGAGGTGCCAGAAGACTGGAGGTTGGCTAACATGGTGCCACTATTTAGGAATGATGGTAAGGAAAAGCCAGGGAACTGTAGATTAGTGAGCCTGACATCATTGGTGGGCAAGTTGTGGAAGGAATCCTGAAGGACGGGATTTATATGTATTTGGAAAGGCAAGGACTGATTAGGGATAGTCAATATAATTTGTGCATGGATTTGTGAATTTAGACAAATGTAAGGTGCTGCATTTTGGAAAGGCAAATCAGAACAAGACTTATACACTTAATTGTAAAGCCCTGGGGAGTGTTGCCGAACAAAGAAACCTTGGAGTGCAGGTTCATAATTCCTTGAAAGTAGAGTTGTAGGTAGATAGGATAGTGTTTGGTGTACTTGCCTTTATTGGTCAATGCATTGAGAATAGGAGTTGGGAGGTCATATTGCAGTTGTACATGGACAAGATTTGGCCACTTTTGGAATATTGCATGCAATTCTGGTCTCCCTCCTACAGAAATGACGTTGTGAAACTAGACAAGGTTCAGAAAAGATTTACAAGGATGTTGTCATGGTTTGGAGGATTTGAGCTATAGGGAGAGGCTGAATAGGCAGGGGCTATATTCCCTGGAGCGTCGGAGACAGAGGGGTGACCTTATAGAGGTTTATGAAGTCATGAGGGGCATGGATAGGGTTTTCAGGCAAGGTCTTTTCCCTTTTGTTTCATTGAATGCTGTAGCTAGCTCAAGGAGTGAGGGGGTCTACTCTTGCTCCTAATTCTTATGTTCATAAGTTTTTAGTTAATAGGCCTTTAATTATTGTATCACAGAGCAGAAGCCGATTGGAGACTGATGGTGCTACTGTACCTTAGTGTCACTAAGAGTGGTGGTCACTGCCAGTACAGCAGGAGGCCCAGGAGGAAGAGAAAAAGTATGAAGGACCCATAAACTGGCTAAGTCTGGTATCCTGCCAGCTTGGCCTGGTGAGAAGGATGCATGTTGGACATGGCAGGTGAGGAGCATAGAGAGACATCCATGAGGGTGTCTTCTAATTGGCATTAGGTTTCTGGAAAAGAGACACTCCTTCTTTCACTGATCAACAGCCTGTAGTGTCAAACTTGACAGGTTGCAGTTGAGTATTGGCCATTTCTACTAACTGTTCAGTCTGAGTAGCAGTGAGATGAGGCCTACAAGTAAGCCTTAATGTCCACAAAAAGTGGGGATGTTTGCTGATATTGCACAATGTTCAGCACCAATTATGACTCCTCAGATTCTGAAGCAGTCTGTGTTCAAATGCAAAAAGATCTGGACAATATCCAGGCTTGGGCTGAAAAGTGGCAAGTGACATTCATGTCCCCACCAATAAGAGAAATTTTAACCACTGCCCCTTAACATTTAATGGTGCTACCATCGCCGAGCTCCCCCACTATCAATATCCAGGGGCTTACCATTGACCAGAAACTCAACATAAAAACAGTAGCCACAAGAGCAGGTCAGAGATTAGGAATACTGCGTAAGTAACTTACCTCCTTGGCTCCCCAAAGCCTGTCCACCACCTATAAGGCTCAAGTCAGGAGTGTGATGGAATACTCCCTATTTGAGTAGATGGGAATAACTGCAACAGCACTCAAGAAGCTTAACATCAAACAAGACAAAGCAGCCCGCTTGATTGGCACCACATTCACAAACATCCATCCGCTCCACTATTAATGCTCAGTAACAGTAATATGTGCTATCTATAAGGCTTACTGCAGAAATCCACCAAGGATCCTCAGACAGCACCTTCCAAGCCCATGACCACTTCCATCTAGAAGAATATGGGCAGCAGATACATTGGAACACCTCCACCTGCAAGTCCCCCTCCAAGCCACTCACCACCCTGACTTGGAAATATATTGCTGTTACTTCAGCATTGCTGGGTCAAAAGCTTAGAATTCCCTCCCTAATGGCAGAAATAGGGTGAGTGAATGGGCTAAAATTTGACATATGGAGTACAATATTGGATATGTGACATTATTCATTTTGGTAGAAAGAATAAAAAAGCCAGATTATTACTAAAATGGAGAATGACTGCAAAATTCCGAAGTGCAAGGTGATTTAGTTGTTCTGGTGCATGAGTCACAAATAATTAGTATTCAGGTGCAGTACATAACCAAGACGTCGAATGGGATGCTATTCTTTATTGTACATAAAACTAAGGATATTATACTTCAACTAAACAGAGTGTTGGTGAGACCACATCTCGAATACTGTGTACAATTCTGATTTCCTCATTTAAAGAAGGAAGTAAATGCTTTGGAGGCAGTTTAGGAGAGGTCTTGGACTGTTGCTAATGGATACAGTGTTGAGGCTGTTACAGGCCATGCCCTGTGAGGAAGTGAGCTGTGTGAAGAGCACCCATTGTATGCCAGAACTTTAAAATGCAAAAAAAACTTCTAGCCGTCATCCTGGAAACACCCTTACAAACCACCTCATCCCCACCCACAAATCCAACCCCACCACACAGTTTCATCATGTTGCATCCATGCCTACTTATGCTAGCCTATGCCTCTTAACCAGCTGCCAAGTCCCATCGTAACCTCCATGCGAGCCAGTGCCACGCTATACACTCCCATAGCCTCCCAATAGCCTTCATTGCAACGCAGATGCCCCGCTACTGATCCCATGACTCTTTAATGCCAACTCAGGCCAATCCATTGTCCCCTACCCACCAACCATTGCCCTTGCACACTTCATACTAACTCGTCCAGTATCCACCATGGGTATACCTCGGGATACCTGCTGAGATTAAACAAATAAAGCTCTAAGTTTATGTTAATAACTTCACTATTTTGCAAAAGAAAATCTCTCATTGATAAAATCCCATTTATTACATTGAAATTCCTTCAATTATTTAAACACTTAAGGGAAAAAAAATTGTTTTCATGCATCAAAGATTTTCTAATCAATTTCTTGAAATTAGAAACCTTGGACATTATACTCATGAAAAATACACTTGATTGAAAGTACCTATTCTTTAACCTATGCAGCTACCCCCATTGACCAAACCATGTACTTCGCTCCCCCCCCCCCCCCCCCCCCCACCCCACCACAATTCTCTTGCTGCTAAAAGTAGTGGCTGCTGGGTTTGGGGGCATGAATTCCAGAATTGGGCCTCTGGTACCATTTTAGTTAATTCAGAGATCCTGTTCTCTACCTCATTGTGAAACCTAGGCCCATTATACATGTTTGTCACATATTTAATGGTTTGTGATGCATTTTATTGACATTTGAATGTAATCACCACACACTGATCACTTGCCAAAAAGGTAAAGCACACACTCCTTCCATCCTATGCCTTCAAATAGCTTTATTAGCGACATGTTGCGCATAAATATTTCAATAATTGTTCCAATACACAAAAATACGTCTCTCGTGTGAAATTGTGAACCCTACAGAGCATGGAGTGGCCACTTCAAGCACTTCATTTCATCAAAAAAAAGAGACACTGCTGAAAATTAAAATACATATTTTACCTTTCTACTGGCACATTGAGGTTGCCATATGAAGATGAACTGTTTTTGGAAGATACTCGAGATGAAAGGTTGTAGTGAAGAAGAACATCATAAAAGTGAAAAGAAATAAATGACACGTTTTGAGATGAGCACAAGAGTTTGTGAAATTCTCCATAGTATGATTATCTCAAGATTAAAATTTTATGGGAATAATCATTTGATTGTGATGCTGCAGAGTGCTGCAAAGAGAAATTAGACAGACAGCCATCCCAGGATTATTTTCTCCGATTCTCCCAAAATAAGAATTTATGTATGAGGTTTACTGAGTTTACTATGAATATGTATTAGCAGCATAGACCTTTTATGCTTGAATCTGGACAGATTGCCTCTATTAATGAAAAAAAATTTTTCAAGCAGAATTCTTATGTAGTAATGTTTCTCAAGTGCTGCATAATGGAGTCAGAAGCATTAGAAATTATATCATCATCCCACAGTTGCGCAGCAAATTGCAGTTCAATACACTTTCCCTTTATACAGTGTCTTTTTGCTCTTGAATCTAATTGCTTTAATAAGATGAGCAATATTACCTACCAGCTACCAGCAAGTCATGACAACTGGCAAGATCACAACTTTACTGCTTAATTCGCCATAGAATATGCTCTTAATGTGACAATGTAAAGATGTTACAATTGGCAAAGCTGCCTTAGTTCAAGGAGGCAACATTTCAGTCAGGAACTTTGCTCATGCTTGCAATCCACTACATTTGCTGAAAGTGCATCACAGCTTGGCTAGAGTTAAGCTTGACTTATTTTTCTTTTACTATTTAACCAATTCTTCCTTATTAACCTGTTTAGAGATACTATGACACACTTCCTGAGCAGGTGGGACTTGAACTTAAGCCTCCTAGTCTAGGGATAGGCATACTACCACTGTGCCAACAAGAGGGCCAACTGCAACTTTGACTGTTATGTTGCTTGTACTTGAATTGCCAATCAACGTTCCCATGTGATCAATGGTCACTGAAGTGAGGCATTGGAGGATGCCTGGCAACTATGCTTCGACAAAAAGACAGTATTCTGGACATACTAAGCAGGCAAGGCGGCATCTGTGGGAAAAAAAAGAAATAACGTTACCTTTTCAGTTTAAAAGCCATTCATCAGAACTGATAAAGGTGAGAGGTGCTATACTGGTTTTAAGCAAAGGCAGAAGCAGGTGGGGTAGAAAGGACAAAAGAGAAGATTTGTGATAGTTTGGAAAGTAAGAGAAATTAAATGACAAAAGGGTTGATAATGCAAGACAAAGTTAAAAAAACAGTTAAATAAAGAAACAGAAGATTGGTAGAGGAAAAGCGTAAACATCACAAGAATATTAATTAAATGAGTTCTGATGATATGATCTGAAATTGTTGGTCTTGTTGTTGATTCTGAAAAGCTTGAGCTTAAAATATCAAATCAAAAGATGAGGCCCCCAATTTTTGGAGTGAGCAGATGTGTCTGTACTCGTTCTGTAAGTTCCTAATGATCATGCCTGACCAAATATCGTTGTACTTATTGCTAGTAAGCATTCTTCTTTTCTAAGGACAGCGTGTCAATACTGGTTTATCCTCTATGACTAATTACTAGATCAGCCAAGACAAAGCAAAGGCAAACGAGGATTAGTAACAGTGAACTACCTCAAATATCTCATATCCAACACCAACTGTTGGTAGAGGTGACAAATACCACAAGGTGTCAGCAGTGGCCATCTGGAAAAAAATATCGCAGATGAGGATAATGGTGGTGATGAAAGTGTTGGCCTGGATGTTGCAAAGGGAACAATTCCTTCAGTCTGCTGGAAAGGGAGGGAAGATCTGCTTTGAATGGCATCAAATGGAATGGCTGACAGAAATATCAGAGAATAATCTAATGAATGTGCCCACTAGTGGAGCAGAAGCTGTGAACCACACGAAGGCTATTCTGGTTCTGAGATGACTGGGGAGGGGTGAGAGTAGATGTGCTGGTACAGAAGACAGTTCTGTTCCATTTCCCACTGTCCTACTTTCATCGCTTTCCCTCCCTCCCAAAAAATTATGTTAGGATCCCTTTTCCTCGTCTTCCACTGCAGCAGCCTTCCCATTTAATGGATCATCCAGCACAATTTCCGGCATCTCCAATTTGATGGTACCAGCAAACTCTGAACAAATCTTCCCTCTCCTCACCTTCCAGCATCCTACAGAAAATGAAATCTTCATGCCACACTAGTCAGCTCCTCAGTTACTGCTAATAGAACTTCCCATTCACTGGTCATTACCATGAGTAAGTACAGAAAATGCAATGCCTTTATCTTTTAACATCATTTCTCCCTACTGCCCAAGGCCACAACAGTCCTTTCAGCTGAAGCAACAATTTGCTTGTACTTGGTTCAACTTTGTTTCCTATGTTTGTTGCTGATAATGTGGTTTCATCTACGCTGGAAAAACTGAACCCAGATTTGGTGTCACTTTTATACCACATTGCCATTCAGTGCACCATCAGGCCTCTGAGATTCTGGGTCCCCTGTCATTTTCATTCGCTGACCTCTTTGTCCTCAGCTGTTCCTTGTAGACTCATGGGTGTTTGCAGAACGACACTTCATCCTTTGTTTAGATATATTACAGCCTTCTGAACTCAACATTGAGTTCAACAATTTCAGATCATAACATCTGCATAAATTCCATTTGTTATAAATGTTGGTGTTTCCGTTCTTTTTATTTGCACTTTGAGACACATTTTATTCCTTCTTTACTTGCCCCTTTGCTTTTGCCTTGCAGTCTTTGTATTTTCGCTTTTATTACCTGTTGCCCGGTCAAGGCTTTTCTTTTGCATTTTTTTTCCTGCATCTCCCCCACCTCTTTTGCCATCTCAATATTTGATACATTTCTTCATGGTGAAAGGATATCAACTTGAAATATGACCTAAAAGAGCAAGAGCAGTCAATTCAGCCCCTCGAGCTTGCTATGCTGTTTGATACGATCATCTCGGCTTCTCCTCCACTTTCCTGCCCACTCTCCATAAATATTTAACCCATTACTATTCACAATTCTGTCTATCTTCGGCTCACATTTACTCAATGCCCCAGCAGCCACTGCACTCTGGAATAGAAAATTCCACTGAGTGAAATAATTCTCTGTTTTAAATCTGCTATCTGTTACCCTGAAACAACAACTAATGAAATGCTTCTTTTTTTCTCTCTCTCTCTGCAAATGCTGTCAGATCTACCACATTTCTTTTTTAATATTCCTCAGAATTTTGTTTTTAATGCAGATTTCCTGCAGCTTCAGTGGTTCTTATTTCACAAAGACAGCTCATCACCACCTTTTGACAGCTAATTAGGGATGGGCAACACTTGCTGGCTTTGACCACCACACTCGTTTACCCTGAACAACTTTTAAAAGTAGAGAAAAGTCATGGCTTCAGGAGGGTGGGGGAAGAAGAGAAAATTGATGTGTTAAAAAAGAGTTTTTAGGGAAAACAAAAGGAGTTTGGTTTTACTAATTTAGTTGGCAAGTGATTAACCGTAAACCCTCATATGCTACATTCCACAGTCTTACTTGGATGTATAGCAATGCTATCTCAAAGTTTATTACAGATTTGGAAGGACAAGGCAGGAAGTCAGGAAGTGGTTCCAATCCATACCATCCTTGCACTTCAGAATCTGCTGCAAAATAGTTTTAAAAATTGCTCATTAAACAGAGAAAAGTGAGGTCTTCCAAAAATGTTAATGAATCAAAAGCATCTCCTCCTACTTTCTGTCTGATTGAATAATCTGCATTTCTGTGACTAATTCTCACTCCTCAGGGGTGATGTATAGTGACAGTATGGCAGGACAGATGGCACTGCTGTTTGCACACTGATGAAAAATCACCTCAGTTCTTGGAAAGGTCTTTCCGATTACACGTTACAAGTACAGATATAGTTGTTGAACAGTGACTTTAATTGGTATTTACACTTTATCTTCCTGTAGCTGGGTCAAACAACAAAACCTCACATACAACGTAGCATTCTATTTTGGACTTCATGAGAAATCATAATTTGTTCAAATCTTCATGCTCAGAAATTGGTGATGTTACTGATCAATGATCAGAAGTTTTATCATACAGTTTTAATAAAAAGACGTATTTGTCTTTCAGCACAAACAGAGAACAAATTCAACGTTGTAATTCAAGATTTAAATAACATATAGACCCATTTTTCCGTTTGTGTATGAGATTCCAGTTGCAACAAAGCTTCCTAATTCATTTCCAGTATCATTTTATTCTCACTTTGATTTCTTTATTATGTAAATTATTGTTTCAAAATCTTGCATTTTCTAGATTAATGCCAGTGGTGTAATTACCAAAGAAGAACAGATATACCTCCTTATTGCAGAAAAGGCAAATTGTGATCTACATATATTGAATCAAACTGAAAAAGGTAGGACTTTGTTACTGAGTTATATTTGTTTCTCTATCAAACAGTTATGTCACTTTTGAGTAAAATTGTCATTTTATACCACTGCAGGCTAATTTGCCAATGCTAAGCAGGTGTGTGGGAATCTAGAGGTAATACTTGAGAGGAAAACGACAGAGTCTAGAGAACATAGAAAGATAGGTAACACTAAAGTAAGAAATATAAAGTATAAGATGGGGGCAGACTAAGACATAAGTAATAACATCTACATTATGTCTGCTATCCATGTATGTGAATGAATGGCATTTGGCAGACAAGATTTTTGAGTTGCAAGTGCAGGTAGCTACATGGAAATATAATGTTGTAGCTCATCAAAGTTGAGGCCTGGGCCCAAATATTGGCCTTCAGGAAAAATAGCGAAAGAAAGGATTAGGGGCAGCAGTATTCATTAAGGGGAGCATAAGAGGGTACAAAAACAGGATATCCCAGTTGTCAAAGAAAGGATCTACTTCCCCCACCGCATCCCACAACCAGCCCAGTTCATCCCCTCTCCCCACGGCATCACACAACCAGCCCAGCTCATCCCCTACCCCCACTGCATCCCAAAACCAGCCCAGCCTGTCTCTGCCTCCCTAACCTGTTCTTCCTCTCACCCATCCCTTCCTCCCATCTCAAGCCGCACCTCCATTTCCTACCTACTAACCTCATCCCACCTCCTTGACCTGTCCGTCTTCCCTGGACTGACCTATCCCCTCCCTACCTCCCCACCTATACTCTCCTCTCCACCTATCTTCTTTTCTCTCCATCTTCGGTCCGCCTCCCCCTCTCTCCCTATTTATTCCAGAACCCTCTCCCCATCCCCCTCTCTGATGAAGGGTCAAGGCCCGAAACGTCAGCTTTTGTGCTCCTGAGATGCTGCTGGGCCTGCTGTGTTCATCCAGTTTTGCACTTTGTTATCCTGAATTAACATCCGCCTTTCAATTGATCTGAATTGGATGAATTGGTCATTCATTGGCTGATTTGTTGTTGTTTGAAAGGCATTGTTTAATTCAAAGAAGTAAATATAATGTTTTTGGTTTGTTTTTTCTTCTTATTCAATAAAAGTTATTGGCACAAATTGTTTGAAGGCTTTAAAATGTGTGATGTTCCCACTAAACAATGGGAAGATGTAATGCTATCATAGGCAAAGGGGAAAAGGTAACAGTCCCTTTGATAGAGTTCAGAGATGGTATGGTATGAATGACAGTAACCTGTGTAGCTTGATTCTTGTAGCTGCAGTTATAGTGGCAGTAAATCTGACAGGTGATAGTGTAAAGTGGCAACATATTTGCAAACATGAGCTTCTATTTCTGGTGAACTTTCATCCTCGCCACCCATGTGCACAGAATGTTTTTCATTTTCATTTCCCCCACACTTTGTGTGCTATGTATGTTTATATGATTGTAATTTCTGTAAAAGTTATAAAACTCAAGTAGTTAAACCATCTGGCTCCCAGAACAATCTACAGTCTGACACACTTCATAATTAGTAAGATCACACAGAATGTACGTGTTAACAACTTTACATGGTTGATCCTTGCTCCTGTCACCTGCTATTAGTAACAGTTTCCAAGCGAACTGGAAGGAGGGTATGATGGATTTCTACTGTGGTAAACTGCAGAACAAATCCCCTGAGAAAATATGCAGGACTTTGCATTATATAACTCTTCGATTTGTATCCTGCGAGAAGTGTAAATAATTGAGAAGCAACTTTCCCACATTGTCTTTCATGCTATTTAACTTTGTCTATATGATTCAGAACATAATAAAGTTTTCACTCTCTAGTTTATACCATCCGAAGAATGAATTAAAGTTATACTTAACAATTTAAATAAGTGTACATACTTGTACCTTCAATTTTGTTTAGTAGCAAATTAAATAAAGAAAATTTGAGATGAGCCTGAATGGAACATCAGAGACCCACGATTATTCGGAATTAGAGGCATCCATCTGCCTACAGCAGTCCTGAGAATTTATTTTCCAAAAAGTGGGGGGTGTGCGGTGCAGATTGACCTTTTCTTCTTCTGCAATGAATGCGAGAAAAATCCAATGGGATCAGTCTGACGTGTGCAAACACCAACCTGTACCACTCCTCCAGCCCCCACTAGAGTAACTAGATGGGTTTGGGTGTTCTGTTCTTGTGATCCTTGCTGCTCAAGTTTCAAGGATATCTACTCTGTGACATTAACGCCGTTGATACTCCAGGATAATTTCTGAGAACACAGCTTCCAGCTATACTTCAGGGAGATATCGGACTTATAGCACTGTCAGATCTTTTATGTTGTGCTGGAGGAACGGGGGAAAACAGGGGAAAAGCCAGTTAAAAGAAACAGTAATACATTAAAATGAACATATTCCTCATACTGGACCTATGTTTTGAGGTATTTAGAAGATGACTCCAGGAAAAAACTCTATTTTAAGCATGCTGTACCAATGAATCATAACAAAGTAATTAACAGTTAGAACTATTCTTTCTTCATTCTCAGGCTGAATGCCACATTGTCACATTTACTGTTTATATTATTTTATATTAAAAGTTCCATTATTTCATATTTCCAGATGCTTTAAACTTACTCCCTGCTTTCTGGGTAGGCTCTTAATTCATTCTTCGAGCTTTGAGCTCATGAGGAGTTGGCTGGGATGTTGGAGGAGGGGTTACAACAATGTTGACTTGGAATGTGACACGAGCATGCCTATTCCCTTACCACCGCCATAGCATTTTTGTCAGAGATGACGAAGCCTCCGAACCTAGAAGAGGCAGTTCAATAGTCAATCAAGGGTCTTGTCCCATTGCCAACATCATTTTGCCATTGGGAAAACACATGCTGAATGGTGGCGGCCTCCTTGAAGGCACCATAGTTCTCTGAAACTGGCACACTGTGACCCACTGAGGCGTCAGCTGGCAGCAGGGCCATTCCAGTGGCAAGACCACCCCTTTGATCTCACCAGCTGAGGACCTGCATAAACAACTTTGATGTACTAGGCCCCCTGCCCCTCTTCCTAGGATGCTACTTTAGCAGAGAGGTGAATTCCTAGCAGCAACCACCAGTGCCAGTGTTAACAGATGAGGCTTTGACCCTCAGGATGATGGGGGCTCATTAGCTGCTGGATGAAATGAAACCATCAATGTGGAGTTGCACCACCCCTCCACTCCACCTCTCCACCAGCTTCCTGGCATATGGATGGAATCTGTCTGCATGATAAGATGCCAGCACATATCTCTAGATTATTTGTCGGTGTGTCGAATATTAATCCAATAACATAATTACTGGGTTGCAATGTGGAACTCATTACCAAGAACTGATTAAAGCACACCGTATAACCACATTGAAGGAAATGTTAAATAAAAATGTGGTAAACTAATAAAAAAAATTGGAAGGGTTATATGAGAAAGCTGGTAGGAGGCTTAGGTGGAACATAAAACACTGGCACCCTGTTTAGTCAAATGGCCTGGTTCTGTGTTGGAAATTCTATATAGTTTGATGTAATTCCTATAGTGTTCACAAAATCTGTTTTTTCCCCATGGTGAGAACAGATTCATATTTGTATTGATGACACACTGTGGTGCTGGATGAACACAGCAGGCCAGGCAGCATCAGAGGAAAAAGAAAGTTGACGTTTTGGGTCAGGGCCCTTATTCAAACTCATTTTCTGAAGAAGGGTCCCAACCTGAAATATCAAATTTCTTGCTCCTCTAATGTTGCCCGGCCTGTGTGTTTCTCCAGCTCCAAACTGTGTTATCTCTAACTCCAGCATCTGCAGTTCTTACTATCTCTTTTCGTTTGATGTTGCTGTTTAATATTTCCATAACCAAAGGTTTGTATTGTTCACTTGCTAATATTCATAATGCAGACACTCACCGCCATTTCCCCTACTTTTCACCAGGGGAGGTCTATATGGGTATGGAAAGGAATTTGTCACAAGGTTGAATATGAAACTAATTTTATTGGATAGTCTGAATATCTCATTTATTGTAAGAGCAACCTATCAATTATCAGAAAATTAATTTGTAGCCAATTAAATTGATGGTTTTCTCCCACCCAGATTTCTTTATTTAAACTTAAATATTTGGCCATTGAATAAAGATTTAAATTCTTGTCAGTGTATTCTGGGAGAGCACCAGGGTGTTCTGCTGAAATGTAGAATTTTGATACAGTTTGGTAACATATTCTGCAACCGAGAAGACTTGCGAATCATGTTAGTAAGAAAACCATGGAAACTTACTTGTTTTTATTTTTGGTGAAGCTGTAAAAGATTCATTACAGACCCATCTGTCTGCTACTATTTTGTTATGTCTGTCATGGCTTCAAATGCTTTCACATTGAAACAGAAATTGAGTCAAAAATGTATCGCAGTAATGGCAATGTGAAATATATATATGGATTTAACCAACTTCAGCCATTTGCTGCATATTTAACCGCATATATTGGCCATTAACAATTCATTTCTGTACTCCGAAAAAGTAAAATACATCAAACATAGATGGATTTTTTTAAAGTCAGCATTTTACGTTCCTCATATTCTTGACTCCAACAACCTTTTCTGTACTGTGCTCTACATACACCATTCTGGCCCCTAGAAGATTCCAAGATTTGCTTATACATCCCCAAATATTTCCTGAATGTCACCAGTCCAATGGACTCTTCATGTTCCAATGACCAATATATAGAAAGACTGGTATCTATGTGAGTCATCCACGTGAAAGTTTTAACACCCATAGAAACATGGAAAATAGGATAAAGATTAGGCCAACCAGCCCATTGAGACTGCTCTTCCATTCAATATGGTTGATCCTCTACCCCAAAACCCTACTGATGATGATTTGATAATGATTTGATTTATTACCCTGAGGTACAGTGAAAAGTATTGTTTTGTGTGCAATTCAGGTAGATCATACCTTACAGTAGTATATCAGGGTAATGGAACTGTATAGAACAGCTACAAAGAAGGTACAAGGAGAGATCAACTTTAATATTTGAGAGGTCCATTTAAAAGTCTTATAACAGTGGA
The DNA here is from genome assembly GCF_030684315.1 of Stegostoma tigrinum. Lineage (NCBI taxonomy): Eukaryota > Metazoa > Chordata > Chondrichthyes > Orectolobiformes > Stegostomatidae > Stegostoma > Stegostoma tigrinum. The sequence continues at coordinate 27,076,213 of NC_081360.1, forward strand.
GAAGAAGCTGTTCTTAAATCTGTTAGTATGAGTTTTCAAACATATGTATCTTTGGCCTGATAGAAGAAGGTGGGAGTGAGCATAAGTGGGATGGGAGGGGCCTTTGATTATATTGGCTGCTTTCCCGAGGCAGCGGGAAGTATAGATGTGGTCAGTGAATGGAAGGCTGGTTTTCCTGATGGACTGGGCTATGTTCATGACTCCGTTCATTTCTTACAGTCATGGCCAGAACAATTGCCATACCAACTGTAAAGCATCTGGACAGGATGTTTACCAACCTTCGAAGGAAATAGAGGTGTTGGTGTGTTTTCTTTTAACCATCAATGTGGATGGGCCAGGACAGATTGTTGGTGATCCTTACTCCTTGGAACCTGATACCCTCAAACATATGTAGCTCAGCTCCATTGATACAGACATTCTGCTTCCTATTCTCTTCCCATACCTGTAGTGATTGTAATGAGGTGATCCAACTGGACCTCATGGAATATGAGTTCTCTGATTGGAGCTGTTATTCTGGTCCAATCAGGGAACACTGGCTGACAGATGAAAAGGATGAGTGTCAAAGATGCTGACACTCTGGTGCCTGAATCCGTATGAGGCAGTATTAAAATCAAGGACGGTAAATAAAGGTTGACTTGGTGATAGGATACCAGCCTCTGTGGAATTATTTCAATACCCTTAATGCATTTAGTATCCCGAAATCCATCCACTTCCTTATAGCTTTGTGATTTGGAATTCTTCGGGTCCGCCATTTTCTTTGTGAAGAAATTTATTCCTATCTCAGAACTAAATGGTCTACCCCATTTCCTGAGATTGTGACCCATTGCTGTGGACCCCTCAGCCAGAGGAAACATCCAATCCATCTAAGCCGACCAAAATTTTATGGATTTCAACAAGATCCCCTCTCCTGAACTCAAATACATACCCAGTCAACCCAATCTGTCTCATACTGCAATTCTACTTTTCCAAAACCAGTCTGATGAATCTTTGCTGCACTCACTCAACAGAAAGTATGTCCTATCTCAGGTAAGGAGTGAAAATTCTATACAGTATTGAATGTACAGTCTCACCAAGGCCCTGTACATTGCAGTAAGATATCCCTGCTCCTATACTCAAAATTTCTTGCCCAATTAAGGCCAATGTACCATTTGCCTGCTGATCTGCTTGCTGCCACTGTATGCTTTCTTTCAGTGACCAATGTACAAGGTTACCCATGTCCCTTTGTATTTCAGCATCTCCCTGTTATCAATCTATTATCATTTAAATATTACTCTGCCATTATCTTTATCTACAAAAGTGGTTAATTCGAATTCAGCACATTATGCTGTGTCTGCCATGCCTTCACCCACTCACTCAACCTGTCTAAATTGCTTTGAAGTTTTATTTACAGCCCACACTGTCAACATCAACAGATGCTGTCTGATCTCTTGAGTGGTTCCAGCATTTTCTACAAAGTGGATAGGGCACAAACAAAGGAGCAAAGAGAATTTTCTTCATAGTTACCATTTTCCATTTCCACAGTTAAATTTTACTTTTTGATCTGAGACTGATAACCCACTGCTGGGGCTTAAAACAGAAGAGCAGCTTGCTTAGGATGTCTGTGGGACCCAGGGAGACATATTCCCAGTGGTGCCCAATTTGGTGATTGCCATGAGGACTGCCACCTCAACAACAGAGCTAGAAGCCCAGAAGTGTCATTGTTAATGATGGCAATTGCTGGAGCTGCATCTACAACATGAACGTGCATTAATAACCATACATACCATACTTTGAAGACTGTTAAGTACAGGCTACGGATGTGAAGCCAGGCATATCTGGGTGATGAGGGTGGTGGTTCACCATTTCCATGGTTAGCCAGCGAGGCTCTCTGTGGGCCCGGGAATGTCCCAAAAAAGGAATCTTTCCAAGAGCCCAATGGAAGGGTTTTAATGTATGTTCTCCCTACGCAGTGTCACATCTTCCCGATGTGGGCTTAAAGCTTACAGAGATGCAAACTGGTCACTGAGTGGTATTAATTGATAATGGACATTTAAGTGTCTCAAATGAGCCTCCAATAGGTCAACTTCCCAGTTGCTCATAAAGTAGCAAGATGGCAGAGAGGCAAGTCACTCAAAAATGTCCTGTATCATTTTCAACTCTTTGACCTCCCAATCCATCTCTGAATTACTGGCAAAATTTAGCCCGAAGCCATCCATATCTTCAATCATCTTATTCTTAAAATGCGTTACCATACCTTCCCTAAAATAGACCTGAGACTCTTTGCATAATCTTCTGACATTTTTCCAAGGTCTGATTCATGGGTCTAATTTGCTTTCCTTAGGTCCCCAAGCACCTCTCCAATGCATTTGTGGAATATTTGTGCCTAGTTTTTCTGTCATTTCCTTTCTTGATCCCCTAAGGATCCTCAGACGTATCTTAACAGACGGTCGTAATTTACCATCTTAGGTTTTGAATGTAACATCTAAACACTTTAGTGGGGCCAGCTGGAGGACTACTATTATTCCTAGGTATGCAACAATAAAATTTCTGGGCCTGTTTTTGGAGTTTTTTCTAACAATTCCTGACATTTTGGCCTTTCCAGGACAATGCAAGTTCTATTCATTTGTATCTGAATTTTCTCTTTGGTGTCATGCAACTAGACTAAGACCACAACTTGCAATTTTAAGGACCCCAATATCTGTTTGATGTGGACACATTGGCATCCAATACTCTCTGAATCTATTCGAGCACAGCAATTGTGTTTCAGATTGAGGTCCAATGTTGATAGGTGCAAAAAGTAGATTGTTGTGAAATGAGTTTCTCCTCTTTTGAGGAGGAATTCCAAACACATTTCATGTGTTAGTTCCATTGGTCAGTTTTTCATGCCGCAACTCCTGCATTGTGTTTGAACTCTGACATTGCTGCATATGAAGATGATATCGATACATTGATTTTGCTGAGAAATAATTTTTATTATCTGTTTCTGAGAAATCTTTCATTCACTTTCTGTACAAAATTCAAGGAGCATTACTTGATTGTGAACTATTTTGAGACTTGCACGTTAGTTTCAGACCTTTCAGTATGTGTGAATGTTGTCTGCCTTTCTATGTAATTTGGATCATCAATAACCCTGTCCAACAGCTTAGTTTTAACAGAGAGTGTCTGATGTAATTCTTTTGAAATGTCAATGTTGGTGTGAAATGATAAATGCTATTGAGTAGTAAATTCATAACATAGAACTGAACATTTTACCTCTGAGGCTGGAGTCAAACCCAGGTCCCCGGCACTATGAGGCAGCACTGAGCCACCATGCAACCCTCAGTTATTGGTTAAAAGCAACAACTTACAGCAACTGGTGGGAGAAAATAAATTGGCTTCTTTCACACTTTAGGTAATTCACTGGGGAGAGAGTGAGAAATTGCCCTTTTAGCAGTCTGAAAGCTCCTGTTAGTATTATTCACATCCACAGACTGTTCAGCTACCCAGGAACCAGATAGTTGTCATCAGGCTGATGGCCCTTGGCATATGCAACTTGGCACAACTCCAGAAACCAATCAGCTGTTTGTGGCCGGCCAAATCTCCCTATGTACACAAACCCCGGAGCCCAACATTTATAAACATCTACCCCCCACTGCTTGAACAAAGCATTGAGTTTCAGTAATTTGTTTTGTAAGAGTTACAGCATTTCAGCATACAGCATCGCAGGCTACACACAGGACACCATCCATCCTGACACTTCCTTGATGGTTGTGGGTCATTATTATCATGCAAAAAGAGCAAGACAGCTATTACAGGAGATAAAATTGGATGGTAGAGCTAATATTGTTGGTGCAGATGGGGGAGGTGCCCTGAGTGATTGAGTAGTCAGTTCAGAGGGTATGCAGCGTTTGTGGCATCATGGGTCACATCAGTGACAGCAATTGCAAAGATGTGGCAGTCTATGGTAAGAGTGGTAAAGCATGAGGCTTAATGGGAGATGACAATAGCAAGGATAGCATAAGTGTGAGCTATCGATGACACTTGAGCTAATAGAGTGAAGAAGGTCATTGACCTTTTCCCAACAGTGCTGGGCTTTCTTTCCAGATGTCTGAGATAGTATTAATACATGTGGCAGCCTTGGATCAGGCTGGCATAGTCTACTATTGTGACCTCGACTGCTAGCCCTGGGGAAAGGGTGATGTCCCACATCAAAGCCATCCCATCAAGCAGGACTCTCAGAACTCTGCCCGGGGAGTGGTGCTCTCATTTCCCCTGGCTGCCATATCCTAGGTAAATGTCAGCACCCAAGTAGATCAGCTGCAATGCTCACCCAGGTACCCAGCAAGCTTTTACAGGCACCACAGGTGCAATGAAGTCTGCAGCTAACACGTCAATAACTATGAGACCTGAAACTAAATATTGGGTGTGCTCTGAGTCTAAGGAGCTCACAGTAGGAACTGTTCCCTCAAACCTATGTTACAAGTTCAAACAAAATTGCCCGCTCCCATACTTTTTTTAAGGTGTTTCTCGTTCCAGGTAGGCTCATAGTTCGTGAGCTACACCTTCTCTAAAACTTCAAAATCCTGTCCTAACACATTTCCAGCTCACCATACCTTGTGGCTTTTCTAGTATATTTGCAAGATTAAAAACTGTCACTCCAGCTTTTTTCAATAATATTGTCAACCTGAGGCATTGCCTTTAATGTCTCATAAAAATATGTCCCCAAAATCCTCCACTCTTCCACAGTCCCGAACTTAGTTTCACTAACCTGTAAAGAACACTGGAAATCTCAGCAGGTCAGGCAGCATCTGCAGAGAGAGAAATTGAGTTAACTTTTTGAATCTGGAATAAGTCTTCTTCAAGGGGTCACATACAGGTAGTGTGAGTGGGCAAAAATTTGGCAGATAGAGCACAATATAGGGAAGTGTGAATTCATGCACTTGGTAGGAAGAATCGAAAGGCAGACTATAAGACCATAAGTCCATAAGACATAGGAGTGGAAGTAAGGCCATTCAGCCAATCAAGTCGACTCCGCCATTTAAATCATGGCTGATGGGCATTTCAACTCCACTTCCCTGCACTGTCCCCGTAGCCCTTAATTCCTTTTGAGATCAAGAATTTGTCGATCTCTGCCTTGAAGGCATCCAACGTCTCGGCGTCAACTGCACTCCGTGGCAATGAATTCCACAAGCCCACCACTCTCTGGCTGAAGAAATGTCGTCTCATTTCCGTTTTAAATTTACCCCCTCTAATTTTAAGGCTGTGCCCATGGGTCCTAGTCTCCCCGCCTAACGGAAACAACTTCCTAGCGTCCACCCCTTCTAAACCATACATTATCTTGTAAGTTTCTATTAGATCTCCCCTCAACCTTCTAAACTCTAATGAGTACAATCCCAGGATCCTTAGCCGTTCATCATACTATAAGCCTACCATTCCAGGGATCATCCGTGTGAATCTCTGCTGGACACACTCCGGGGCCAGTATGTCCTTCCTGAGGTGTGGGGCCCAAAATTGGACACAGTATTCTAAATGGGGGCCTAACTAAAGCTTTATAAAGCCTCAGAAGCGCATCGCTGCTTTTATATTCCAACCCTCTTGAGATAAATGACAACATTACATTCGCTTTCTTAATTACGGACTCTACTGTGGGGAAAGAGACTCCAAAACAAAAACCAGAATGCAGAGGGATCTGAGTTTGATTGTGCATGAAACACAAAATGTTATCATGCAGGGCTACAAGTAATTAACCAGGCAAATAGAATTTCCTTTTAGTTCTGAAGAAGAGTCTGATGTGACTTAAATCATGAATTCCCCTTCTCACTCCACAGATGCTGTCGGACCTGTTGGGTTTTGAAATAACTCCACAGAGGCCACTATCCCATCACCAAAGTCAACCTTTATTTTCACATGGTAATTCCTGACTCTGGTATAGCCTTTTCAGAGACAGCCCTCAGGGAGCCGGGAATCTCTGGCACTCTTCTTTTTATCTGTCAGCCAGGGGCTCCCTGTCCAGACTAGATTAATAACCCCAATCAGGGAATTCATATACTGTGCTGGCTGACCTCATTGCAATCACTACATCACTACCCCTCTGCGTCCAAGGACATGGGCCAATCCTTCTTCTTAGAAATCCTCCTGGGACATTTTAGCACCGGGTCCTCTGACTCAGCATCTGATATCGGTGATCACTTTTTGCACCAGGAGTGTCTCTGTAGAATTGCACTGTCTTCTTCTGGCAGCAAAGGTAATAAGGTCGCTTCATCCATCATGTCCATCTCTATAGGCTGGTACAATTACAACATTTAAGAGTCATTTCGATGCATATATGAATAGGAAAGGTTTAGCAGGATATGAGCCAAATACAGGCAAATGGGACTAGCTTAATTTAGGATACCTGGTCGCCATGAGTTGGACCGAAGGGTCTGTTTCATCCCTATGACTTTATGACTTGTTAATGCTTGATGGAGAAGGTGAGCCCATGGGCTGAGGCAGACTTTATGACTGTTGCGAGAGGCAGGATCCATTTTGCTGCCATACCACTTGTGAATTCCCGCCTCTCATAGGGTCTACATGTTGGTTCAGGACCGTTGCACCTATGTTGCCAATACTGACCTTGCATGCAGCTATGCAGAGCCATTTCCGTGGCTTTTACACTAAACTTCATTCCCTGAAGTAAACTCTTTCTCTCACTTAGTGTAGTCTTATGTCTGGCATGGGCGTTCCTGATGTTGTTTCAATATATATCCATGCCCCCCCCCCCCCCGGCCACCCAATCTCTGGGAAGAGCTGATTTTACCTGGTGTAGAATCTTCTCCCCATTTCTACTGGTGCTATCCCTATAGTTACCTGAGTGGTGGCTCTATAATCAAATAGGATCCGGGACAGCTTGGTATTTAACAAGGCTGCAGGCTGATTCTTGAAACCTGCTTTCAAGGTTTGCGCTGCTGTCTCTGCCAGACCATTGGATGATGGATGGTATACAGCCGATCTTATCTGTCGAGTACCATTCAACTTTAGGAAATACGCAAATTCCCTGCTGATATATGATGGCCCATCATTAATGAACCCCACTTCGAGTATTGAAAAAGCTGCACACAGTTTTTCTATTATCGTCCCCATATTTGAGAAATGAACCCTATGTACATCCAACCATTGTGTACTGGTGTCAACAATGACTAAGAACATTGAGCCCATGAAAGGACCTGCATAATCAATATGCAACTGAGTCCACGGTCTATCCAGCTATTCTCACGGATGTGGAAATCCTGCTAGTGGTAATTTTTGCCCTTTTTGGCACTCTGTGCACTGCCCCACCAAAGTGGCTACATCTGCATCCAATACTGGCCACCAGACATAACTTCCAGCTATCATCTTCATTTTGCAGATCCCTGGATGGCCCTAGTGGAGGTGAACTACTATCTAATGGTGACCTTTGGCTCAGGACAATCACTCTTGCTCCCCATAATAATATGTCATCCTCAACCGCAAGCTGGTCTCTACTGATCCAAAAAGGTTTCAATTCTAGTTGTGACTTTAGTTTCGCCCATTGCCACCAATTGTTTCAGTTTTGCAAGGACCAGATCTTTCTGCGTCTGGAGTCTGATATTGTTAGCTCTGGCTGGGAATGTTTCCAGGCAATTTAATACCATTACAGACTCTTTGGTACCATTAGTGGTGTATCTGCCAATGGGAGATGGTTCAATGTATCCACATTTGCTACTTGGCCTCCAGGATGGCCTTCCAACTTGTAATTATACACATTTTGTAGTAGACCCCACTGCTGGAATTGGCCTAAAGCGATGGGTGATATCTTTTAAGCAGACATAATAGGGGTTTGTGGTCTCTTATTATCACACATCTTCATCCATAAAGGCATTGTTGGAATTGTCTGACTCTAAATAGTTTACCATTCCTTCTTTCTCTGGGCATATTTATACACTGCATTAGCCAAAATCCTGGAAGCATGTGCTATTGGGCGTTCCTCTCCATTGGGCCACCAATGAGCTAATACCGCCCTGATGCCATACAGGGAGGCATTGCATGTTAATACCAAATCCAGCTTGGAATGATAGCTGTTGCTTCACTTTACTGAAAGCTATGACTTTGCTACACAACCATTTCCAAGGTTGACCATTCTTTTAGGAGATGATACAAAGTAGCCAGGATGAACGCCAGGTTGTGTATGAACTTACTGTAATAATTTACCAGTCCAAGAAATGGCCAAAGCTCCTGGACAGACATGGGAGCCGGGACACCTTTGATTGCTCTCACTTTATCTTCCAATGAGTGTAATCCAATCTTGCCTTCTTTTTAGCCCAAGTAGGTCACTTGGAGTGCCTGGAACACACAATTTTCCCTTCTAAGGCATACGTCCTCCTTGGAGAAACAACTTAGGATTATGTCCGAGTTCTCTAAATGCTCCCGATTGGTCTTGCCTGTTAATAAATAATCATCTTGACAAATAGCCACCTGAGGTAGACCTTGCAAAACGTTCTCCATCATCTGCTGAAAAATTGAACAGACTGATGATACCCCAGATTGCAGTCTCTTAGTTTGGTACAAGCCCTTATGCTTTATAGCTTATGTCTAGGAAACCTCATCTAGCCATAGTTGTAAGTAAGCATGGTTCATGTGAAAGCTTCATGAAAGATGGATGCCTTGCCAGCTTTGTGCATAAATTCTTTTTGTGAGTCATTACTTACTTATCCAGCTGTGTAAACAGTTTTCCATTTGTTTAAAGTCCCAACAAAGGCGAGCCCAACCCACCAGGCTTCACATTCAATATGACCGGTGCTGCCCATCCTGCAGTTTTCTTAGTATTATTCACTCACAGGATGAGTGGGTCACTGGCTAGGCCAACATTTATTACCCATCCCTAATTTCCCCAAGGGTAGTTAAAAGTCAACCACATTGTTGTGTGTCTGGAATGACATGTAGGCCAGACCACTTAAGGATGGCAGTTTCCTTCCCTAAAGGACATTAGTGAACCGGATGGGTTTTTCCAACAATTGACAACAGATTAATGGTCATCATTAGATCCTTAATTCCAGATTTTTTAAAAATTGTGTTCAAATTCTGCCACCTGCTGTAGTCAGGTTTGAACCCAAGTCCTCAGAACATTATCTGGGTCTCTGGGTTAACAGTCCTCTGATAGTATGACTAAGCCATTGCCTCTCCCTGCTGATTGGACTAGCTTGATGATTCTTCCGCATTTTGGCCTTCTGATTTCTGCCTTTATTTGTGCCCATAAGGCAAAGGGCACAAAGCAGACCGTGCAGAATTGTGAAATTGCTTCCTGGTCAACATGCAAAGCTGCGTTGACTCCTTTGATACTTCCTGGATCGTCCTGAAAACCTTCCAAGTATTTAATTGGGACTTCACTCAGGCAGCCATTTTCCAATTGAAAAAGGTTGAGCCAATCTAGGTGAATATTTCTCAGCGAATTCTCCCCCATCAAGCTTGTTCCTTTTACTACAATTGCTGGTAACTGAACCAACTGCTTTTTATAAGACACCAGAACCAAAGTCCTCTCCTTAATCTGTAATGGTTGTCAGCCTAGCTCAAACTTATGGGTTCGAGTCCACAGCAAATTTTGTTAAAAACTGTTCTGCAATCACTGATGTGGCTGCACCAGTAGCAACCTCCATTAGAACCAGGTGACCATTTAGCCTGACATTTATTTTGATTGGTTCTGATTTTGGATGTTGCTAAGCAATTTAAATGTTCCAAACCAAATTTAGGGAGACTTTCCAGAGTATGCACGCTCCTGGATATCGGTTCTAAGAGTTGATTTAAGAAATTTAGGTCGAGTAGGACTCATTGTCTGCATACTAGTGGCAACCATGGCTGCTTGCCAGGCCAGATCCTGAAAAAAATTTCAATTATCTGACCAAAGCTCAGCTTTGTTTTGGGGTTTTGCTGTGGGCTGAACAAGAGTCCCTCTGTTCAGGATATGCCCTGAGTGAAGCTAGGCAATTGCCTGCATTCAAGTGCAGTTCCCCAAGCCCAGTTGGACCGGCAAGTGTCCACGTCCATCGAAATACCCTGCAACTCGTGCTCCACTTAATGCAGTTATGAGGAAGGGTCACCGGATCCGCAGTGTTAACGCTGTTTCCTCCTTTGCAGATGTTTCCAGACCTGCTGAGCTTTTCCAGCAACTTTGTTCTTGCTCCACTTACTAGTTTTAGTGCCCGTTTGGAGTCCAATTGGACTTCAGCTAGTTGGTGCTTTTGTATGGTTACACCATTAGCTCCATCCACTAAGGGTTAAACCAAAGTCATATCCCTCTGCCAGTCATCTTCACCTCGTCATAGGTAAATCCCAATATGATTCTCAAATTGCTGAATAAAAATGATAACATCTCAGAATGAGAAGAGGCTTACGGTCTTAATATTCCTGTCAACTCTTGAAAGGTTTTGGTATCTAGCGCCTCAGGGAAAATTAGACTTCTAATAACAAAAAAAAAGGCCACAGGCTGTCAGAAGAATTATTCATTTTCTATCTGATCCAATGTCAAAGAATCATAGAATCTTTACAGTATAGAAGCAAGTCATTTGGCCCATCTGGTTGATACTGACTCTGCAAAGAGCATCCCACCAAGCTGTTGTTTGCCCAGAAATAAAAATATTCTTTCCACGTACTGGGCCCAATCTTCAACAGCAGGGTTGGACAAGTGAAGCTCCCCAAATAATGGCATGATGCCAGAAATGTTTACCCCTGCTAAGAGACAACTGTTGCGAGTGAGTTTCTTCAGGACGTGCTTTGCTCTTGTTGCCGCTGAAATAACTCCACGGAGGCCAGCAACCTGTCACCAAGTAACCCTTTATTTTTCATGGAAAATCCTGACTCTGGTACAGCTTCTTCAAAGTCAGCTCTAAGAATGCCAGGAATCTCTGATACTCCTCTTTTTATCTGTCAGCAAGGGCTCACTGTTTGGATCAGGTTAACAGCCCCTATCAGAGATCTCATTCATTAAGGTACAATTGACTGACCTTGTTACAATCGCGACAGGTTTTTCCTGTGTTTGTTTCAGACTTGTTTTGCTTTTATTCTACACAAATGCTAGGGACAAGGGAGTAAGGAAGACTGAATTATTGCTCTCAATTTCTATCTGTCAGCAGCATGACTTAATTTGAAATAGGCTGTGACATGTTTTCCAAACCTCCGTTTGTGAAACTATTTTAAAACTGATTCTCAGCGAACTTCCTTATGTTTGAAGAGTAACATTTATTCACATCTACAAACCCTGGATTAGCTTTGCAACTCATATACATACAGGCAAACACAAGAATGAAACAGGAAAGAAAACAGTTTTACCAGTGTGAATAATTAAAAAAAAACAAAAGTGTGGGCAACGAGTCATGTGAGTCAGAGTCCAGTGAACATTCCTTCGCTCAGGAATTGAGGATTGGCATTCCAGATGGCAGGGTGATTTCGTGGCACTGCCGAATGACCTTGGGTGCAAAATCCATGCCATTAACACACTTTCATTCACCAAAATACTACCAGAGCCCCTGAGTACCTCTAGCATTTATTTCATGTTTCTGAAGTATTTCCTTTATAATTAACTGACATGTCGAGGCTGAGATAACAAGATGTGGAGCTGAATGAACACAGCAGGCCAAGTGGCATCAGAGGAGCAGGAAGGCTGACGTTTCTGGCCTAGACCCTTCTTCAGAAATGCGGGTCCACAGGCTGCCAGAAGACTGAAGAATTCTCCAGCATCTGCAGTTCCTACCATCTCCGACATACCTAGGCTGCCTGACTGAGACCGGGGCATGGAAGAACCTCCTGCCCCATCACCAATCAAGGACCTAAATTATTGCCTCGAAGCTCTCACTGCTGCTTGGCCTCTTCCGGGATGCATGACCAACAGCAACAAGTTCTCCCTTGGTGGCGCTGCTTGCATTGACAGCTGCTGGCTCGGAAGGCTCCCTCATGCCCAGTTCAATACCCGAGAGGTGCTTAATACAGTGGGTCTTGCTGAAAAGAAGTGACACAGGGCTCTTGCTGGTGCTCCAACTGACCTGCAAGAGCCCATCACTTCCATCAGAGCCTGGTAAATGACGAGATTCCAAATTAATTTGAGGAATGAGGCTCCTACAGGATTCAGGCAAATATCCTGCATCCCCATTAAACTGGCACAAAACACAGGAACAAGATTAGGCCCCAGGGAAAGACAGCCTTGAAGCACTCTATCAGCATTACTCAGGATTGCTGGCCAGGTTTCTGGGCTCAGAGCCCTGCAATAGGACTTGAATATGTTACTTTCTGTGTCAGAGGCAGGAATGCTAACACTGAACAGTCACTGGTGCCTTGCATGTTCTCCTAGTATGTGCTCAAATCCTGCTTAATAGTCTCTATTTAATTCATTGGATTCAATGAAGCCATTTTGTCTGCAGCAAAACAAGAGAGCTTTAATAAGCTCTGGTGCCATCATGGTTGGTGCACCCAATGTTCCTTGGACTCAACCATTCCTTTCTCCTTCATAATTATGTCTTATCTTTTTTTCAGATGGAGTCTGTATTCCAGAATGGGATGGTTTAACATGTTGGCCAAGTGGATTCCCAGGAGAGCTCACTTCTGTTCCGTGCCCACATTATATTTACGATTTTAATCATAAAGGTACTGTGCTTTGCTTATTCATTATTGCCAACTCTACACTTATCAATGGCAAAAGGCTATTCAGGCCGGAGTGATTTCTTAATAAATGATAGCATGATTTTTTTTTCCTTCAGGGTTCGCCTATCGCCACTGCAATGATGATGGAATGTGGAAGTTTGTTGAAGATCTGAACCGAACATGGACAAACTACACAGAGTGTCTCACGTTTCTGCAGCCTGACATTAGTGATAGACAAGTAAAAGTTGAAACCTGTCTTTGTTGACAATATCCGGGACGGGGAGAGGTTGAGTGAAGGGATCTTATGATGGGAGCCTGATCTCATCCCAAGGGCTTGGCAATGTTCTTTTCAGGACGAGTTTATAATTATATGTTAGTAAAGATGAAATACAAAACTGTATTTTTACTGAATATTAATTGGTTTTTAAAATTTAGATGATTTATTCTGTTCTTAAACAGGAATTCTTTGAACGGGTTTATGTAATGTACACCATTGGATACTCCGTGTCTCTCTGCTCACTGACCATAGCGATTGTAATTATAGGATATTTCAAGTAAGTGAAAAAGATTTGTGTTTTGTTTTGATCTATTGCAATTTTAATGATGAGAGGGAATGAAACACAGTGCTTTTCTTTTAGGACTTAGCTAGTGCAGATCTTGGTGCGACAGAAGTAAAAGTAAATGGATGGAAAATCAAAGAACAAAGAAAATCACAGCACAGGAACAGACCCATCGGCCCTCCAAGTGTGCGCCGATCCAGATCCTATATCTAAACCTGTTGCCTATTTTCCAAGGATCGGTATCCCTCTGCTCCCTGCCCATTCATGTATCCAACTAGATACGTCTTAAATGACGCTATTGTGCCTGCCTCTACTGCCTCTGCTGGCAACGCGTTCCAGGCACCCACCATCCTCTGCATAAAGAACTTTCCATGCATATCTCCCTTAAACTTCTCCCCTCTCACCTTGAAATTGTGACCCCTAGTAACTGAGTCTCCCACTCCGGGGTAAAGCTTTTTGCTATCCACCCTGTCTACACCTCTCATGATTTTATAGGCCTCTATCAGGTCACCCCTCACCCTCTGCTTTTCTAGTGTAAATAATCCTAATCTACTCAACCTCTCTTCGTAGCTAGCACCCTACATACCAGGCAACATCCTGGTGAACCTCCTCTGCACCCTCTCTAAAACATCCACATCCTTTTGGTAATGTGGTGACCAGAACTGTACGCAGTACTCCAAATGTGGCTGAAACAAAGTCTTATACAACTGTAACATGACCTGCCAACTCTTGTACTCAATAGCCCGTCCGATGAATGGAAGCATGCCACATGCCTTCTTGACCACTCTATCGACCTACATAGCGACCTTCAGGATACAATCAACCTGAATACCCAAATCTCTCTGTGCATCAGTTTGCCACAGGGCTTTTCCATTTAAAGTCCATGTATATGACATCCACAGCCTTTCCCTCATCTATCAGCTTTGTCACTTCCTCAAAGAATTCTATCAAGTTGGTAAGACATGACTTTCCCTGTACAAAACCATGTTGCCTATCAAAAATAAGCCCATTTTCTTCCAAAAGTAAATCGATTCTATCCCTCAGTATTTTCTCCAGCAGCTTCCCTACCACTGACATCAAGCTCACCGGTCTATAATTACCTGAATTATCCTTGCTACCCTTCTTAAACAAGGGGACAACATTAGCAATTCTCCAGTCCTCCGGAACCTCACCCGTTCTCAAGGATGCTGCAAAGATAATTGTTAAGGCCCTAGCTATTTCCTCTCTCACTTCCCTCAGAAACCTGGGATAGATCCCATCTGGACGTCGGGACTTGTCCACCCTCATGCCTTTTAGAATACCCAACACTTCCCCTCTCCTTACGCTGACTTGACCTAGAGTAATCAAACATCTATCCCTATCCTCAATATCTGTCATGTCCCTCTCCTTAAGAATCTCACTAATTTTCTCTGACTCCTCGCATAACTTCTCTGCTTTGGCCTTGAATGGGCCAACCCTTTCTCTAGTTACCCTCTTGCTCCTTATGTATGAATAAAAGGCTTTGAGATTTTCCTTAACCCTGTTTGCTGATGATATTTCATGACCCCTTTTAACACTCTTAATTCCTCATTTTCAGATCAGACCTACTTTCCCGATATTCTTCCAAAGCTTTGTCTGTTTTCAGTCGCCTAGACCTTATGTATGCTTCCTGTTTCCTCTTTGCTAGTCTCACAATTTCACCTGTCATCCATGGTTCCCTAAGCTTGCCCTTTCTATCCTCCATTTTCACTGGGACATATCTGTCCTGCACTGTAATTGACCTCTCCTTAAAAGACTCTTACATATCAAATGTGGATTTACCCACAAACAGTTGTTCCCAATCCACATTCCCCAGCTCCTGCCGAATTTTGCTATAGTTGGCCTTCCCCTAATTCAGCACTCTTCCTTTAAGACCACTCTCATCTTTGTCCATCAGTATTCTAAAACCTATGGAATTGTGATCACTATTCCCAAAGTAATCTCCTACTGAAACTTCAATCACCTGGCCGGGTTCATTCCCCAACACCAGGTCCATTATGGCTCCTTCCCGAGTTGGACTATTTACATACTGCTCTAGAAAACCTTCCTGGATGCTCCTTACAAATTCTGCTCCGTCGAAACACCTAACACTAAGTGAATCCCAGTCAATGTTGGAAAAATTAAAATCTCCATCACCATCATCCTGTTGTTCTTAAATCTTTCCATAATCTGTCTACATGTTTGTATCTCTATATATCATGCTCGCTGTTGGGAGGCCCAACATTGTTAACGCGCCCTTCCTATTTCTGAGTTCTGCCCATATTGCCTCACTGCTCCTCCATAGTGCCCTCCTTCAGCACAGCTGTGATATCACCTTTGATCAGTAATGCAACTCCTCCACCCCTTTTAATTCCCTCTCTATCCCACCTGAAAAATCTATAACCTGGTATATTTAGTTGCCAAGGATAATGGGAACTGCAGATGCTGGAGAATTCCAAGATAATAAAATGTGAGGCTGGATGAACACAGCAGGCCAAGCAGCATCTCAGGAGCACAAAAGCTCCTGAGATGCTGCTTGGCCTGCTGTGTTCATCCAGCCTCACATTTTATTATATTTAGTTGCCAATCCTGCTCTTCCCTCAACCAAGTTTCAGTGATAGCAATAACATCATATTCCCAGATACTAATCCAAGCCCTAAATTCATCTGCCTTCCCTACTACACCTCTTGCATTAAAGCAAATGCATCTCAGACCACCTGTCCCTTTGCTTTCATTATCTGCTCCTTGCCTACTCTTCCCCTTAGTCACACTGACTTCATTATCTGGTTCCTTACAGGCTTTAGTTACTACCTCCTTACTGTCCACTAACCATCTCATTTGGCTCCCATCCTCCTGCCACATTAATTTAAACCCTCCCCAACAGTGTTAGCAAAGGCAGCTCCAAGGACATTGGTTCCCGTCCTACCCAAGTGTAGACCGTCCAATTTGTAATCGTCCCACCTCCCCCAGAACTGGTCCCAATGTCCCAAAAATCTGAACCCCTCCCTCCTACACCATCTCTCAAGCCTCGTCTTTCATTTCTACTCTGACTCACACCTGGCACTGGTAGCAATCCTGAGATTACTAACTCTGAGATCCTACCTTTTAACTTGGCTCTGAACTCCCTAAATTCTGCTTGTAGGACCTCATCCCATTAATTACCTATATCATTGGTGCCTATATGCACCATGACAACTGGCTGTTCACCCTCCCCCTTCAGAATGTCCTGCAGTCGACCTGAGACATCCCTGACCCTGGGAGGCAAAATACCATTCGGGAGTCTCGTTTTTGAGCATAGAACTGCCTATCTACTCCCTTTACAATCGAATCCCTTATGATTATAGCCTTTCCACTCTTTTTCCCGCCCTTCTGTACAGCAAAGCCAGCCACAGTGCCATGAACCTGGCTACTGCTGCCTTCCCCAGGTGAGCCATCTCCCCCAACAGTATCCAAAATGGTATACCTAAGTAGAATGTTTAGATGGGTAAGGTGCATAGTAGGAACACTCCCCATTCCTAAGAGGCCTTGATTGACAGCCTAAGCTGTCTCCTGCAAACCTCGATCCAACCAGCCTTGCTGAACTCGAACAAAGGAAGTTGGCAACCAATAATGGTGAGAGATAGAGAAGTAGGGAAATTATTGAAAATCCAGTTACATGTTTGAATTATACGAAGCTTAGATTTGGCAGCAGTAAGTTGAAATAAACATGTACCTTGTGTGTGAGAGGAAGAAAGTATTAGCCTATTCATTGAGTGGATGATGTCAACACCAGGGAAAGCGTTACATCGACTAAAACAGAAAGGGCGCAGCCTTGGATAACTTAGCTGAGTTCAACGGGGCAGTTATTAGAGTACCAAAACTATCACAAATCACAGTGGCTGCTGAAAAATGTCTGTGTGCAGATGTTGCTGAAGATGCTTCCTTGTGTTTAGAAGAAAAATCAAAGAAAAAAGTTATCTCTTACTGTTTGCCTGTAATACATACATTTTGAGCAGTGTTTGGGACCAAAGCAGAGGAAGATCAATGGCCCTGGAAGTGATGTATTACTATTCTTCACAGTTCATGTTAGAATGGTTACATCATACAACTTAGTCATATACATGAAGCTGTTGAAGAACAAGTCTACAAGGTAAATGAATAAGATGTGTAGCATTTAAAACACTGTAAGAATTGAAACTTGTTGAAACCAATACTACATTAGGTTTCTGGAAGAACGCATTCACCAGCTGCATACTCTACATTTCAAACACAGATTACCTGCAATTTAAAGCAAAACCAACTACTGGGATATACTCCTGTCCCATAGAATCATACTCAATAAGTGTTCTGCTTATGTCCGTCCAATGAAGAAGGAAGGTGTAAACTATATTGTGCTCCAAATGTTAAATTTTTGTCAGAATATCACTCAGATTTCTAAAACATATGCTTAGGAGCAGTGTTTTAATAATGGATTCGGTATTACTAACATTGATTTGGGTTTTGAGTTTAACCTCACTTGCAGTGGTTTAGAAAAAAGTACTAAGAGTCTATTTTACATGTTTCAGCCTGTTTTGCAAGATTGCATTGCGCAATGTTTTTGACTGCTCCATGTCAACTGCCTGACAATCAGTCCCAAGGACCAATCTGTGTTAATATGTGACAATATGGGACAACCTAGCAATTGGAAATGAATTTCCAATTTTTGGTGGTCATGATACTTACCCATCCTACTCACCCATTCCCCAATTCTATTAAGTATTCTTCCTCGTTATTTTACCCACTCAGGCCAGCCTTTGCTGATACCTGGACTTCTACCGTATTTTTACATGTAATCGTCATTCTATTCCACATTCTTCCAGGGCGGTGTTCCATTTCCTCCTTGTTGTACGGCTCTTACCCTCCCAAATGATCTCCAAGTTACTGACAACAGGATCATCCAGCCTACCTTACAAGGCCAGATGTTGTCTCTTGTAGGGATTGAAATGGAAGATACATTGCAGGTGCAAGTCGGGAGTTTTGGGGCTGGATTTGATTTTGGGCATAAACCTATCTTAGAGTTATTGAAGTTGCACCTCACTGGTTTCTATGGGAATGAACAGCTAGAGACGGAAGCTGTCAAACTCTTGGAAACAACTGCCTTAAACTTGAATCTTGTGCAGCAGAGAGAAGTTCCCAAAGTTTCATGCAAAAAACCCTCAGGTACTTCTCTCAGATATTGTGAAGCAGGAGAAGCTATAATTATGATAAAAGATGCAAGTGATTGGAAATGTTACTCATACATCTGAGAAGATGATGTGACAGAACGTTTTTTTCAGCACAATGCAAGATTATAATAGGGAAAATGTGACAGATTGTTTCAGTTGATCTGTGAAATGGTAAGAACAAAGAACAGGTTGAAGAATTAAGAGATGGTTGAAAAAACTCTATTGTTGAAGCAGAGTCCACTAAATTACAACAAAATAGCTTAAGTATACATAGCATCATTAACATTCCACACAGCACTACACAGCAGGATGAGAAACAACATTTTACATTGATCGCATAGAGATAATTGGACTCATGATTGAGAGCTTGTCCAAAAAGATAGATTTTAATGAGCATCCTGAAAGAGGGAAGAGAGATGTAAAGGTTTAATGAGGGAAATTCTATAACCTGGGATCTAGGCAGCTAAAGGCTACCAAAATGCACTAATTAAATTCAGAGATGTGTGAGCAAACATTGAAAGAGTGCAGTGATCTTGGTGCTGAAGCAAGCAGCAGCGAGAGAGGGAGCAGACCATAGAGAAATTTTAAAACAACGGTGAGAATTTAAAACTTGGAATTTTGTGAAAGTGAGAAATAATATGGGCTAGTGAATTCAGGATTGGCTGAGTGAATGGAATTTAGGACATGGTCAACAAATATATGAAATACAAGCAGAATTAGATAATTTGGACCCTCCAGCTTGATCCACCATTCAATATGATCATGGCTGATCTGACGTGTTTGGAATTCTCTGTTCCCATTTATTCACTTGAGTATCCTGGATTTCCCTGCCAAACAAAAATCTCTCAACTTCTGCCTTGACAACATTTAATGACCCTGCCTCCACTGCCTTCTGAGGCAGAGAGCTCAAAAGTGGCACAACCGTTTGATAGGCAAAATATTTGCCCCTCTCCTGTCCAATTTCTATCCTAAAAGGGTAACTCCTAATTTTTAAACAGTCCCTTCCAGTTCTGCACTGACCCAGAAGATGAAATGTTCTTTCCACGCTCACCTTGTTAAGATCTAATAAATTTCAATCAAGTTGCCCCTTACTCTTCTAAACTCCAGTGTAAATAGCCTGGCCTGTCCAACCTTTCCTCATTAGACAACCCGTTCATTCCAGACATCGATCCGATAAATGCCTTCTAAACTGCATCCAGTTTATCCTTAACTAAGAAGGGCAAATGCAAACAGTATTCAAAATATGTTCTCTCTAATTCCCTGTATAACTGAAACATAACCTCCTTAATGTTTTGTTTAATTCCTCTCATAATAGAGGATAGTATCCCATTAGCCTTGTTGATTTCATGCTGTACCTGCATAATTATCCTTTCTGACTCATAGTCCAGAACAGCTAAATCCCTTTGTACCTTGAAATTCTGCAGTTATTCCCCATTTATGCAACCCTCTGGTTTTTCACTTTTACTTGCGAAAGTAAACAACTTCTTCACATTTTCCCATTTTATACTCCATGTTCCAGAATTTTGCCCACTCACTCAACCTAGCCATAACCATCTGCAAGTTCCTTTTTCTTCACAACATATTTTCTGAACAACGTTGCATGCACTCACCTCAGTCATTGTAGTTTGTAAATATTTGTGGGCCCGTACAGACTGCTGTGGTACTCCATTCATCACATTCTGCCAATCAAAGGCCCATTTATGCATGATCTCTGTTTACTGCCAGACAGCTAATCTTCCAACTATCTGACATATTTCCCCTCTCTGTGGGATTTTAGTTTTTTGCAATTACTTTTTATTGGCACCTTATCAACTTCTTTCTAGAGATCCAAGGTGAGAATATCTACAGGCTCCCTTATATTCGCAGCACATATTACTCCATCATTGAATTCCAATAAATTAGTTATACATGATTTCATACACATACATCATCCTGACCACTTTGGGTTTTTCTCAGTGCACAGCTATAATCTCTTTTATGATCAATTCTAACATCTTTCCCAAGATGGATGTCAAGCTAATTGCCTTTAGTTTCCCATTTTCTTTTTCCTTCCCTTTATGAATAAAAGGGTTATATTTGTTACTTTCCAGTCTGATGGAACTTTCTTGAATCTGTGGAATTTTGGAAAGTTAATGCAAATGCAACTTCTATCACATTAGTATTTTCTTAAAGAACCTTAGGATGAAACCCATCTGGACTTGGAGACTGGTCAGCCTGCAGCTCCAATAGCTTGTTTAGTACCACTTCTCTTGTGATTGTAATTTTGGTAAATTCCTTTCTCCCTTCCACCCTTTGTATCTTCTATATATGTCTAATATATTGTGTTCTCTGGTTGGTTCCAAAACATGTTGCTCTAAGAAACCATCTCAAAAGCGTCTATGGACTTCTCATTCAGGCTATTACAGCCAATCTGATTTTTTTCGATCTAATGTAGATTAAAGTCACCAAGATCTAATGTAGATTTGCCATCCCTTTATCACAATCACCCAATATTTCTTACTGTATCCTTTCACCTCTATTGTGTTATAGTTAGGAGGCCTGTAGACCACACCCACTTGTGGCTTCTTTGCCTCACTGTTCCTCATCTCCACCCGAACCAATCCTATACCTTGATCGCGTGAACTAATGTTATCTCTGTTGTACAAATGCTATCCTTGATTACCAGTGCTCCCTTCCATTTTACCTATGTTTCCATTCCCCATGTATGATATATTCCTCAACATTCAAGACCCAATCATTTTCATTCTGCGGAGATGCTTCTATAACAGCTATTAGATTGCATTTATTTGTTTCAATGTTTGCTCACCTTGTTACGAATGACACACTCATTCAGATACAGAGCCTTTAGTTTTCTTTCTGTCTTTTCTAGATTTTTCTAACACCCAGTCTTACTTGGTGTTTCCCATGGGTTATTTTCTCTCTCTTCCCCTCCCTGCCATCCTCTGACCCTCATTTTCCATTATATTATCTTCCTCTCTTATCTTGCCTCTATTCTTCGATATATCACATACTTCCACACTTGATTCCTTGTGCTGACTTTTTTAGCTTTGTATCAGCTTAAATAAATTTTGCATAGCAGATGAAAGCATTGGAATAGTTGTGTTTAAAGAAAAGAAAATAATAGAAAAGTATTTCAGCAGCTGATGAGCTGAAGCAGGAGTAAAGCTGGATAATGCTTTGAAAGGGGAAATAGGTGTCCTGGTGATGTAACCACCCTGTGGCTGGGAATCCATCTCAAAGTTGAATACAACATCAATGTTTGTGAAAGTAGCTAGGAAGAGAGTTTGTTGCAGGAATTGAAGGCAGTGGCTTCAATTTGCCTGATACTTAGTTAGAGGAAATGTCTGCATGTCCATTATTGAACTTCCAATCAGACAGATCAGAGTCAGTAGAGAGGCTAAATGAGGTGGCAATAAGGTGGGGGTGAGTGTTGTCAATATAGTGTGGAACCTGACCTGTATTGAGGGATGATGTTACCTTGAAGTAGCATGTAGCTAGGAAACAGAAGGGGCCACTGGAGACACTAGACATCATGGTGTTGGATCAGGAACAGGAACTGTTCCAGATGATTCCCCGCCTATGAAAAGATGGAACCGGTGGGGACAGACCAATGCAGCCTGATGAAGAATGAAAGATACTGTTGGAGGCTGGTTTCAAAGGCTGCAAATAATTTGAGAAGGATGAAAAACAAATTACTGTTGTGACCGTTGCATATTGTTTGTAACTTTAAAAGGACTCTAATCAGCTGAGTCGCAAGGGTAACCCAATTGGGGCGATTCAATCATGGAGTTAATGGCAAGAAATAATTCAATTTTGAAGGCAGCACATTCAAGAGGAATGGGGGGGCAGTTTAGACAAGAAATGAGCAGGACAGTCAAAACAGACGAGGAAACTCATAGCGAGAAGGCAATGTGAAAAATTGGAATTCACAATTTGTTCCTGTACTTCTCACGAGCAGATGCTTGGTACTGGGGTGCGCAAAATCAGTGAAAAGCAACAAAGGCCACCATCTACAAAGAAATCACATCATTGCTCATTGCACAGCAATCCACCATTTCAGACAGACACTAATGAGAAGAGAAGCTGCCTCTCCAAAGGTAGAGTAACACAATAGGCTGAACTTTCCCAGTCTCTAAATGATATGGGCAATGGAGCGAAAGTAGGAAAAATATGGTGAGGGTGAAAAGCAGTTTCTCAACATCAAGAAAAGAAAACTCAGTTTTTTGACTGAAGGTTTTAACTGTTAGCTGAAAAGTCTACGAGTGAGCAGCTAGGGGCTCATATGCATGTATTAACAAATTATTACCGAAACTCACTTTAGTTGTATGTAAGATAATAAAATGTGAGGCTGGATGAACACAGCAGGCCAAGCAGCATCTCAGGAGCACAAAAGCTGACGTTTCAGGCCTAGACCCTTCATCAGAGGCATTAGTTGTATGTAGGTTGCTATTTTCCGAGGTAGTGGACAAAAGCTAAACAGAGCCAAATCAGGGTAGTTGCCTAGCAGCTACAATTCACCAGTGTCCTCTCAGTACATTCAACATGGCCAGCAATCCCCAGTATCTCAGAGTATGTTGTACGGGTAGAGACCACTCTCCATCCACAGAGACTGACATTTGCAAAACACCAGTCTTACCTCCTCATCACAGCATTTCTTAGACTTGCTTTCATGGCTCAGCTCTTCAGTACTGCAGTTTGGATGTTACTGATATCTTGCATTGCATTGTTGCCGTCAATCTGCTTTGTACAGTGGGACAAAACCCAGCACTAGTGAACTCAGAGTGGCATGGTCAAAGTGGGGTGCATATCTAATGAGGTGAGCAGCTTAACACTGAGTGAGAAAAACTGCAAGAGCTCATGGAGGGAGACGCACCTGAAATTACCACTTGACCCAAATTTTGGGACAGTTCAGCCCACTGTTACAATCCTTTAATTTTTGACTGAAGCCTTGTCTAATATCTGAAGTGGCCTTGTCTCTTGACTCTTCACATGCACAGGGTACTGCCTGCTGCCTCCCCACTGAACACAATAACAATATGAGTTATGACAGAAATTAAACCCATAACCCATACCACTCATTATGTGGTCATAGGGCATGCCTTTTCTGCTCTAAATCAGGAACAAAAACAAAGTTGCTGGAAAAGTTCAGCAGGTCTGGCAGCATCTGTGAAGGAGAAAACAGAGTTAACGTTTCGGGTCCGGTGATACTTCCTCAGAACCGTGTAAGGGTCACCAGATCCGAAATGGTAACTCTGTTTTCTCTTTCACTGATGCTGTCAGACCTGCTGAGTTTGCTATGATTGTCAGCAATGATCAGACAAGGGCCTGGACATGTTGCTGGTTGGCTCCATGCTTTACTCTTATTTGGGGTAAAAGAACAGACTAAATAGATTACTTTGTTGTGTAATTTTAGTCTACTGCAGACATTGTATTGTCAATAAATTGCTAAGTGTTCTACTTAGATACAAACTTGTGCCAGGAAATGATTATTAGTAGAGTTTGAGATTGGCTATTCAAAAGTCTGTTTAAGAACCATTGGGGTCATTTTGAGGGCCTTTGAGGCTTTAACTTTACTGTATTGTGAATAGAAAGGTGGAAAGGCTAATTTGGTTCTGCTGGTTGTCTCTGTGTTGTAACATGTTCCAAACTCATGCAAATCATGAATGGATAATGGATGTGGAAAATGTCTGCAACCACACCGGGAGTGGGTGGAATGTTTCTTTTTTGTCTGAGGACTTAGGCTTAACTTGTGAGTGACTTGAGCCCCTTAAAGGGGCTATGAAATTAATCAGGCGCTTACAGAATACAGGTTGGATTTACCTATAATCATAGCATCCTGCATGTGAAATACACAGAGTATCCATACACTGTGCAGACAGCAATCCTGACCATAAGCAATCTTCACAGGTTGAATTAATGGGGAAAAGCATTACGGATACTCTATTATGTGGTTAAATGTGAGGTTATCTACTTTAGTAGCAAATATAGGAAGGCAGGTTATTATTTGAATGGCTGTAAATTGAGAGAATGTCCAATTTGACCTGGGCATCCTTGTGCACCAGTTACTGAAAGTAATCTAGTTGGCCAACGCTTTTAACTGAAAATACTTTACTCCCAGCCCCATTCGCATAAAAGATAGTCAGACAAACAAACACAGTTAAAGAATAAGTAAAAGAAAATAACAAAATTGTTCAAATTACTTGAGTGGTTTTCATGACACATTGTTCCACGGACATGGATGTTGGTTTCTTCGTTGATTTTCTGAAGGTGTCAATCAGGGTCACCTTTGCATTTCACTCAGATAAACGCATTAATACTTATCACTTAGTTATCTATTATCTAAACTTCCCAGAGTTGCTCACGGGAGTTTAGGCAAGGAGCCTTTAAATCTTCATGCTGTCGTATCAATAGCCAGATTCCTTCTTAACAGAAAACACAATCTAAAACCCAATTCAAATGCTGACCACTCCCTGACAGACTGTCTGTCTCCTTCATGAGGTCCCAGTTACCATACAACATATGCCATGTACTTCAGCATGACATTTTTGCAAGACTTGCTGAATCCGATTCCTAGACACTCACCTTGTTAATGGTCAACTTCTGCTATGTGTTCAAACATAATGCTTTTCCCTGATGACGAAGCATCTGCAGAATCTTTTGATCAAGAACCAGCCCACAATTACTTCTAGGCCTGGCCTAACAAATAAACAAAGGATTATTTGATCTATTTTACTTTCAACACAAGCTATTACCCACAGCCCACAAGTCAACTTTAGCTCACAGTTCTCAGCACATAAATTCCAAATCAAAATTGATAAAATAACAATGTAAAAATAAAATAAAGTGAAGCCTCTAACAAAGGCAATGCAGGTCACACCCAGCAGAGTGGCAGCAGACCCAGACTGGCAATCAAACGGTGTCCTCAGTAACCTTGATGTTCCTTTCTTCTTTGCATCCTCTGTTGACCCCATCAGTACTGAATTTCCACACTGTCCTACCAAAATGCTTCATTTGTGTTATCTCATTTGTCTCTTCATTACCCCTGACCCCCAGCCCTACAGCTTAGTCATATCAACATTGTGTTGCGTTGTCACCCCAGCAAAGCCAGGATGGTCGTGACCATTGATCAACTGCCCCACTCCCACTGTAACCCACAGCCTCCAATGCACTATTGCATTTTATCCTATATGTTGAGTTGCCAGCGCAGTAGGCAGTAAAGAAAGTAAACTGTATGTTGGCCTTCAGAGTGAGAGGACTTGAGTACAGGTACAGGGATGTCTTGCTGCATTTGTGCTGGGCATTGATGAGGCCACACCTATAATATTACGTGCAGTTTTGGTCTATTTGTCTGAGAAGAGATGTTCTAACTTCAGAGGGATGGGGTGAAGGTTTATCAGATTGATTGCTGGGATGGCAGAACTGACGTATGAGGAGTGAGTAAGTCAGTTAGGATTGTATTCACTGGAGCTCAGAGGAAAAAGGAGGATCTCATAGAAACCTATAAAATTCTAATAGGAGTAGGTTGGTTAGATACAGGAAGAATGTTCCAACTATGGGACAGTCTAGAATCAGGGCTCATAGTTTAAAGATAAGGGGTAAACCTTTTAGGACTGACATGAGCAGAAATTTCTTTACCCAGAGTGGTGAGCCTGTGGAATTTAGTCCCACAGGAAGTGGTTGAGGCCAAAACATTGTGTTTTCACAAAGTGGGTAGCTATAACTCTTACGGCTAAAGGGTCATGGATACGAGGTGGGGCGGATAGTGCAGGATTATGATATTAAATTCAATGATCAACCATAATTTTATTGAATGGTGGAGCATGCTCAAGCGGCCAAATGGCCTACTCCTACTGCTATTTCCTATGTTTCCATTTTTCTATGTCATTGGTAATTAAAGATTGATCAAAGTCGACTCTGTGAAGCAGAAGTGATCTCAGGTGAACTTGAAAATCTCACCTGCCACTCACAGTCCACAATTGGCTGCACAAACTGTTCTCCTCTCAACTTGAACTCTAAGAATTTCCAAAGTGCTCTTCCATGCAATGCTGCCTTTCTAGGGTGATGTGGGGTCTTAGAAAGGTGTGGGCTGGAGTGGCTGAGGGGAGGTATCAGTAATCATACAGCATTTACCATCTCCTGCTATATTTTGTGATACGCATTATGCTGCATAAATCAGAATAAGAGTTTTATGTCAAGTGTCTATGTAGAAATATTCCGTGACTCCCCTTGTTGGCTTCCCCCTTGCCCCACTGTGTGGAGGAAGGTACCAAGCCATCATTTGTGAATGGTGCAAATACTGGCTGCTCACATCGCTGTTCTGTTTCGGTTGTTCCTCGCACTAGTTCGTTGGAACTGTAACCGATGTACCTGGCCACAGCAGGGATATTTATCCCTGTGACTGCACTACTGTGGTCACTCAGTTACTGTAAGTTTGTTGTTGCTTGAAAGGCAAGTGATTCTTGTTCGTTCTCGGAAGCAAATGCAGCTGTCATTTTGTCTGTTCTTTTTCCTTCTGCGCTTTTGCTGTCATTGAATAAAACTGAACATTTTCAATGGTTTGAAGGTTTTACAGCATGTTGCCCCTCCCCACTCAAAATAAAAACAATGAACGAGGACAAGCTGTCAAGGCATTAGGCAATCAGCAGAACTTCCTTGGACAGGATTCTTACATGGAATGGCACCAAGGACAGGTAACCTAATGTGGCTCAATGTCTGTAACTGGAGTTACGATGACAGTCAACCGTGATGAAAATAGCAATATATTTGCAAATATGAACTTGTAATGAAGAGCCACCCATGCCACCTCTGTGCCCTCAGAATATTTTCTATCCCTTTCTCCTCCTATTATGGACACTGTGAAGGTCAATTCCTGACTGGCAGCTCTTTCCCTGGTGCACAGTTGCATTTTAAATACAGCACCGTATGAGGAATCCCAGGGATTTCTGGTAAGGGAATGTGCTTTCAATATTACTGAGTATACCATAGCATAAAAAGGGCAAATAGAGGTGTACTCCATACATTGTGAGGCCAGTTGTGAAGAATTATTTGAGAAAATTCATTAGAGCTCATGGAGAGAAATCATTTTTGGAACTCTTCGAAGTTGAAACATTTTCACAAAAATCAGATATGAAGTAAGCACTGTGCACTAACATTATTTAGTGGAGTTAACAACAAGGTCTAATCCCCAACATAGAAATTTTAAAAATCAATTCATCCAACAAGGATAAACTACCAAATAAAAAGATAACACAATCAAATGCGTGTGCTGTAACAAGCTTACCTAACACAAGGAGTTTATGAAAACCAAAAGAACTGTGGATGCTTAAATGAAGAACTAAAACAGAAGTTAGCTGGAAAAGCTCAGCAGGTCTAGCAGCATCTGTGAAGAAAAAAATTAGAGTTAACGGTTCGGGTCTGGTGACCCTTCCTCACCAGGTCACCAGACCCGAACCATTACCTCTGATTTTTTTCTTCAAAGATGCTGCCGGACCTGCTGAGCTTTCCCATCAACGTCTGTTTTTGTTCAAGGAGTTAATGGGTTTGAAAACAGAATCATACAA
The DNA here is from genome assembly GCF_030684315.1 of Stegostoma tigrinum. Lineage (NCBI taxonomy): Eukaryota > Metazoa > Chordata > Chondrichthyes > Orectolobiformes > Stegostomatidae > Stegostoma > Stegostoma tigrinum. Next base: position 27,104,092 of record NC_081360.1, read on the forward strand.
TATTTTGAAAATGTGCTATGAACATTTTTCACAGAATGTTTAGACAAGGTAACTTTTGAGAATAAATATTATTGTAGGATGCAAGTGAGGTCTTTGGAAATAAATTACAATACTCTTAATCAATTGCATTTCAGTATAGTTTGAGACAGTCAATGGAATTGCAGTATGAGAGTCATTTGCAATTAAAATAGAAGATACATTTAAAAGAGAGATTCGTCGATAATTGTATCATGTTAATGATTTTGTTAAAGTAAATAATTGAAAATGAACAATTATGAGATTTTGGATTTTAAGAAGGAACTACCATTTTCAAAGTGTTGATTCTGTACTAGAGTATGATGACAAATGATCGTCATGTGTATTCTGGTTGGGTGTGTTCAAAGGTTGTAGGACAAACACAGGCATGCTGAAGCATGTTGTTATCTCCATGCACATGCATTTGTAGTAGGGGAAATGGGATAGCAATCATGTCTGGGACCCCTAATGGTATTGTCTTCGCTGAGGCCAATTATGGGAGGACACGTGCTTGAGCACAAACCAGGGACTCAATTGTTCTTGGGTCTTATGATTCCAATATTAATCAGATAAAACCAGACAAATTTACTGCGTTGATTGAAGTACTGTGGAATTCCCAATGGACATTTAAGTGCCTAATTGTGTTCTTTTAATTACATTTTTAGAATCGTAGAGTCATAGAGACAGACAGCATCAAAACAGACCCTTAAGTCCAACTTGTCCATGCCGACCAGGCATTCTAAACTGAACTAATCCCATTTGCCTGTATTTGGCCCATACCCCTCTAAACTTTTTCTATTCATGTACCTGTCCAAAAGTCTTTTAAACATTGTAATTGTACCCATCCTCTACCACTTCCTCTGGCAGCTCGTTTCATACACGCACTACCCTCTGTGTGAAAATGTTGCTCCTCACGTCCATTTTAAATCTTTCCCCACTCACCTTAAACCTGTGCCCTCTAATTTTGGATTCCCTACCCTTGGAAAAAGAACTTGGCTATTCACCTTATCGATGCCTTTCATGATTTTAATTACCTCTATAAGGTCACCCCTCAGCCTCCAATCCTCCAAGGAAAAACATTCGAGGTCTCCTTACAACTCAAACCCTCTAACCCCAGCAACATCCTTGTAAAATTTTTCTGTGCCATTTTTAGTTCAACAATATTCTTTCTATAGCACGATGTGTATATACATGCTAAATTTCCTCAGACTTTCAATAATTGCATCTGCAAGAATGTTAGCAGAGGTCCAGCAGTTTATAGTTAACTGGGGTTTCCAACTAACCTACAACAACACAGTAAGAATTCTAAGAAAATTAACTTTTATATCATGTTGAACTTGGTCAGGAGAGATGCTTCACTTAGTATATAATTCATTTTGCCACTTTTGAGGTGCAATGGAGTGACGCACTAATGCCTGGGCTCAAATTCTACTTCTTCCAGAAGTGACTCATACCATATCTAAACAATTGTTTACAAATGACTATAATCATTTCTAGCTAGTAGAAATAATTCACTGAGCAATCTGCTGCATAACATTGTTAAGCGAACCACAATGAAGAGCCTGACCATCCAACTTTGTTGAACTAGCATCGCTGGGGTCCTCTCATTTCAATTATGTATGCATGTGAGGGAGCCAAGCTTTTCAAGCCAAAAACATGCAAGAACAAAGGATTTATGGTGAGCCATTATGGAGACTACTGAGCTTCCTACCATTTGTATGAGGGTGATACTAGAATTGAGCGATTATAATGATCAGGGAACACCAAGCAGACTGATCCTTTTCTCTGTAGGCAAACAAAAAGACTGAGAGCTGGCATATTGACTCTTTTTAACTTTATGAATGAATTCGATAGTGCAGATGAAGATGAAGGATTTCCTTTGTGGAATCCACAGCTAAAAGCCGTAGATAAAATGAAATCACTAGTAAATCCTAAAAAACGAATGCCGGAGAAAGGTATTTACTCAGGCAGCATTGAGAATCTAGAACTCATTAGCACATGGAGTGGTTGAAGTAATTAAAATTTAGACCATATTACCATAAGACGTAGGAGCAGAAATTAGGCCATTCGGCCCATCGAGTCTGTCCACCATGCAATCATGGCTGATAAGTTTCTCAGCTCCATTCTCCTGCTTTATTCATGTAACCCCTGATCCCCTAGGTCAATCAAGGACCTATCTATGTTTGTCTTAAATTTACTCTTAAATTTAAATGACCTGGCCTCCACAGCCTTCTGTGGCAGTGAATTCCATAGATACACCACTCCATGGCTGAAGGCCAAAGTAGGCAAGCTGATGAGGACGGAAATAATATATTGTTATTATGAGATGGAATAAGGTGAGTGAAGGCTTGTATGGTGAAATAATGCCAACATACACTATATGGGAAGGCAAATAAACATCTATGCACTTGATAAAGGACAGGAAAGCATTGCTGAAGGCAACATTTCAGGAAACCTTTGCAGGCAGAAATTCAAGATAGGAAGGTAAACTGGTTTTGAAATAAAGGACAAAAACATCAGGGATTGCACCCTAATGAGAGTGACAGAGATGGGAACTGTGTCATATTCCAGTCATTGCAACAGAAGATGCAGATTGGCAGAGATTGCAATAGAAGATTTTTCAAGTAGGATGGGACTGAGAAAGCATTTAAAAACAAAGAGAAGGATTAGAACGTTGATTCTTCAGACATACTGAGAACAGTTAGAGCTGGATGAAGGCTGATAGTGAGCATGTGGTACAGTTTATTGGAGGGGATTTGTTCAATTCTATAGAATTTCTACAGGAAGTACAGTGACTATTTTGATGACAGCACAAGATAACAGGCTCTAAGAAAGTGTAGAATTACAGACAAATAAAAGAGCGAATGAACAAAATACAGGAAAGAAGAAAGCCAAGCAGATTTTTTTTTGTGCCACCCAATCAATCACAGCTTCGGAGACAAAAGCCAATGCTTACACACTGTTCACATTAATTCAGCTGAGAGTTCTATCACGAGCTACCTCCGCAGATTCATTTGAAACCCTTGCACAAAATGATCATTCCAGCCAGGCTTTTATAGTTAAAAATATAGCTTCTATCCAAAATTGTGCAAGTGTATCTCAGAATTAGGTACCACTTAGCCCAGGTCTAGAGCATAGTCTATGCATTATCTTTTTGCTGAGATAATTAGCTTTTTAATTGTCTGGGCTATTAACTTGGATAGCTCCTTTTCTCTCTTGCTGAGGCTCGAATGGGATATTCACATTCTCAGAGGGTTTCTGTTTCCCTCTGTGAAAATAATTATTGAATTTCAAATGCCTCTTGTCATCCTGCTTGAGATAAGTAAAGCGTGGTTTTAATTGCGACCATATCCAACAGAGAAGTCAAATGATTTTTGGAGCCATGTTTAATAGATCCTTTGTATCTATTGTGAAAGGGAGTTTACAGGTTTCGGTTTTCGGATTTATAATATTGTAACCATACACTCATGATGATTAAGAAAATAGAAAACAAACAGGACAGAAGACTCAAGAAGAAAAAATGCAGTGAGCAGGAAAATAAATGATTAGATAAAAATAGATAGTCGATATTACAATGTAACTTACGTTTCGTTCCATTATTGGAATAGGAATGCAGGAATTGAAATATGTAGTCTAATCCACTTTCTCTGTTTCGTCAGCTAAAACTTTTAAAAATGAAAACTATGGATAATATAGCCAGAAACCCAATGTGAAAAAACTGGATGAACTTCTTCAAATCTACTCCTTATAGATATGACCAACACAATTCATATAGCACCAATGCTATTATTTGTTCTTTGATTAAAAGATGTTAAAACAAAGCCAACAAACAACTTACATGTACATAACACTTTTAACATAGTTGTGCATCCCAAGGCATTTCACTGGCATGTTTCATACACAATTCAACATGAGCCGTTTAAAGAAATAATGGTTGGAGACTTGATCAAAGAGATAGGTCATAAAGATCATTTTAAGGGAAGAAAGCAGTGATGAGAAAACAGAGAAGGACTGATGTTTAGAGTGTAAATTCCAGACCTTAGAACCAAATCAGCTGAAGGTGGGACAAGCTATGGCAATTAAAATCAGGATGCATGGGAGACCAAAATTGGAGGATACAGAGTCTAAGAGTTTTCTGGAACTGCAAGAGGTTACAAAGATAACAGGAGAGAGGTGAGGCAACAAAATAATTTGAGACAAGAACAAATATTTTAAAAATGGGACATTGTCAGACTGATTGTCAATATAGGCCATTGATGTGAACTTGATAACAATTATGACATACCTCATATAATTTTGGATGTTTGCAAATCTAGAGAGTACATTATAAAAAGTACCTTTCTAACATATTCAACAAGAGATTTAGGTATACTGCTGAAATCATGTACATCTTCAACTGTGTGATGAGGATTCAAAACAGTATAGGATCTATAATGCAGATAGAGGCCATTTGGCCCATCACATCTGCACCAATCCTCTGAACAGCATCCGACCCAGACCCAATCCCCTAACCCTGCATTTACAGCGGTTAATCCACCTTGCCTCCACAACCCTGGACACTATGGGGCTGTGTAGCATGGTCAATCTACCTAACCTGCATGTCTTTGAACTGTGGGAGGAAGCTAGAACACCAGATGGAACCCACAAAGTTACGGGGAGAAAGTGCAAACTTCACACAGACAGTCACCCAAGACTGGAATCAAACCAGTGCTTTGAGGCGGTATATTCTCTAATATTGCAACTTCTTTTAAAGTGAAAGTTTTAAAAGCTATTTCATATTCATTGAAAGACAACAAAAACCAGAAGTGAAAAAAACTGCAAATACTAGAATTTGGTACCACAAACAAGCCGACATTTACATATGTTCAAAACACTGGCTTCTACCTCCACTCCAATACATTATGGACTAAGTGTCCATATATAGACATTTCTGAAATAAGCCATGGCTTTCTGTAGAAATCTAATAACTTATGCCCCAAAAAGGCAAATGAATCAATAGCTGGAGCTTTCTTAAAAAAGATTGCAAAGTATTTATGTGAATTCACAATTGATACAGTTTGTTTATTACAGAATAGTGAAGTGATTGAAGGATGCTGATTGTAATATGCCTCACATTCAATTTTTTCTTTCCCTAACAGAAGACTCCATTGCACTCGGAATTATATCCACATGCACTTGTTTGTCTCCTTCATACTGAGGGCACTCAGTATTTTCATCAAAGACAATGTTGTGCATTCTGATTTCAAAATGCAGGAATATGACTCACTTTCAGTGGATGATCTGACAACAATCACCGGTGCCCCTATAATAGAGAAGTTCCGTAACGTAAGTACATTTCTATCAGTTTTGATGAATGATTTGACCTGAAATGTCAGTCTCTTTACTTTTTAATAGGCTTTAAAATACAAGAGCCTGACTTTCATCTATTGGAAGACATCAGTTCTACACGGTTAGGAACTGCTACTAATCCTGATGGAATGTTAAGGAGCCTTAGCTCTCAAATTTCCTGTGCCATTCACTTTAACTGTTTGATCATGAAATGTATGCTAATTTGGACAAATACACAGTGGATGAGAACCAGTTCTGAAAACGAAGAAAATATATTGGGGAGCGAACAATTGAAGGAAATCTGTTGTCTTTGGCGACAAAATTGCTGAAGGAAATGGTTGGAAAGATGACCATAATCTATGCTTCTCCATAGCACCAACTCCATAAATCTGCACTGGAATGTTCCCACGAGTGAGGCCCGACTCAAGGCTACAGATGAACTGTGCTACAGTGTGACCTCTTCCATATTGTAGCAACCACCGCCTGGTTCAAAGGGATGGATTCAAGGCAGTGCATACACATAGCTAGACAGAATAAAAGCATGTATCTGTTGCCAAGATAGAGGGCATCTTTTCAAGCGTGTGTTCAACAACTGGAGTCTCTTGTCGTTCTGACACATCTCCCTGTTGAGAAGTGGCACATGGAAAATATTCCATCAATTTTCTGTCTATGGCATGTGCACCATTGGGTAACTCGTCACTGTGCTAAAGTTACTTTCTGCTTCTAGCTGCTTAGAGATGTGATCGCATAACAGACACAGATGCTGGCAACGGCATCAGAGGAGCAGGAAAGTTGACGTTTCGGCTCGGGATTAGCAGGTTTTCTGAAGAGGGGTCCCAACCCAAAATATCAACTTTTCCATTCCTCTGATGCTGCCTGGCCTGCTGTGTCCCTGCAGCTCCACACTGTGTTATCTCTGACTCCAGCGTGGGCACTTCTTATTATCTCTGAGATGCTGGCAATATCTCTTCAGCCTGGAAGAACTCGGAAGGTTAGAAATTGAAGGTCATAGTGAGCTTTATAGCTACTGGCAGCACCATCCTTGCCCTGATTTATAGCTGCAGGTTTGCTTGGTGGAGATGGTATAGTTTACTGACCATTGGTGATGTTCTTCTTGAGTACTGTCCAGCTCTGGTCAACCAGTTATAGGAAGGATAGTATTAATCTTGAGAGGGTTCAAAAGAGACTCACTAGGACTTTGCTGGATATGGAAGGTTTGAATTATAAAGAAAGGCTGGAAAAGCTGGGACTTTTTCCACTGGAGTGTAGGAGGTCGAGAGGTGGCCTTATAGATATTTATAAAATCATGAGGGGTATGGATAGGGTTAATGATAGGTGTCTTTTCCCTGGTATGGGGAATTTCAAGACGAAGCGCACATTTTTAAGGTGAAATGACAGAGATTTAAAAAAGACTTGGGGGCAGCTTTTTTACATAAAGGGTGGTTTGTATGTGGAATAAACATCCTGAGGAAGTGGCAGATGTGGGTACAAGTACAACATTTAAAATACACTTGAAATAGTACATGAATAGGAAAGGTTTGGAGGGAAATGGACCAGGAGCAGGCTAGTTTAGTTTAGTTTGGGATTATGTTCAGCTTGGACTAAGTGGATCGAAGTGTATGTTTCTGTGCTGTATGGCTCTGTGTGTCAAAGACAACTGGTAAATAATATCGATTTGGATCTATTTGCTTCTTGGTTTAGCAGTGGGTAGATCAACCTATTGAAGTGCTATTGTTCTGTTATTTTAGCTGCTCATCAACAGAACTACGACAGTACTGAGCTTGTATTCAATCCATTATCTAGGCAATTAAACTGTTTCAGTAAGAAATAAAATTTGACTCTTCAGAAAAGGAGTTTGTGTTTTAAGATCACAGAAGAAGAAATTCCAAATTCCAATAGTGGATGAACAGAAATTTCTTCCAATGAAACATTCCAAAAATGGGACAATTGCTTTTGGCCCCTGCTGCAAATTTTATTCCCTAAATACAGACTCAATCCTTTTTCCTGAAACGAATCTCTCGCTAAATCAGAAGTGAAAACAGAAGGGACGCAGACATTACTCTTCTTCAGAACTTAGTATTATTGGACTTGAATTGTTAACTCTGTTTCTATCTTCACAGTTGCTGCCAGACTGTTGAGTTTCTCCAGTACTTTATTTTTATTTCAGATTTCCACCATTTACAACATTTTAATTTTTGTTAGGACCAAACCAGTCTGTCTCTAAGAGATAATGGGAACTGCAGATGCTGGAGAATTCCAAGATAATAAAATGTGAGGCTGGATGAACACAGCAGGCCAAGCAGCATCTCAGGAGCACAAAAGTTGACGTTTCGGACCTAGACCCTTCATCAGAGAGGGGGATGGGGAGAGGGAACTGGAATAAATAGGGAGAGGGGGAGGCGGACCAAAGATGGAGAGAAAAGAAGATAGGTGGAGAGAGTACAGGTGGGGAGGTAGGGAGGGGTTAGGTCAGTCCAGGGAAGATGGACAGGGCAAGGAGGTGGGATGAGGTTAGTAGGTAGATGGGGGTGCGGCTTGGGGTGGGAGGAAGGGATGGGTGAGAGGAAGAACCGGTTAGGGAGGCAGAGACAGGTTGGACTGGTTTTGGGATGCAGTGGGTGGGGGGGAAGAGCTGGGCTGGTTGTGTGGTGCAGTGGGGGCAGGGGACGAACTGGGCTGGTTTAGGGATGCAGTAGGGGAAGGGGAGATTTTGAAACTGGTGAAGTCCACATTGATACCATATGGCTGCAGGGTTCCCAGGCGGAATATGAGTTGCTGCTCCTGCAACCTTCGGGTGGCATCATTGTGGCAGTGCAGGAGGCCCATGATGGACATGTCATCTAGAGAATGGGAGGGGGAGTGGAAATGGTTTGCGACTGGGAGGTGCAGTTGTTTGTTGCGAACTGAGCGGAGGTGTTCTGCAAAGCGGTCCCCAAGCCTCCGCTTGGTTTCCCCAATGTAGAGGAAGCCGCACCGGGTACAGTGGATGCAGTATACCACATTGGCAGATGTGCAGCTGAACCTCTGCTTAATGTGGAAAGTCATCTTGGGGCCTGGGATAGGGGTGAGGGAGGAGGTGTGGGGGCAAGTGTAGCATTTCCTGCGGTTGCAGGGGAAGGTGCCGGGTGTGGTGGGGTTGGAGGGCAGTGTGGAGCGAACAAGGGAGTCACGGAGAGAGTGGTCTCTCCGGAAAGCAAACAGGGGTGGGGATGGAAAAATGTTTTGGGTGGTGGGGTCGGATTGTAAATGGCGGAAGTGTCGGAGGATGATGCGTTGTACCCGGAGGTTGGTAGGGTGGTGTGTGAGAACGAGGGGGATCCTCTTAGGGCGGTTGTGGCGGGGGCGGGGTGTGAGGGATGTGTTGCGGGAAATATGGGAGACGCGGTCAAGGGTGTTCTCGATCACTGTGAGGGGAAAGTTGCGGTCCTTGAAGAACTTGGACATCTGGGATGTGCGGGAGTGGAATGTCTTATCGTGGGAGCAGATGCGGCGGAGGCGGAGGAATTGGGAATAGGGGATGGAATTTTTGCAGGAGGGTGGGTGGGAGGAGGTGTATTCTAGGTAGCTGTGGGAGTCGGTGGGCTTGAAATGGACATCAGTTACAAGCTGGTTGCCTGAGATGGAGACTGAGAGGTCCAGGAAGGTGAGGGATGTGCTGGAGATGGCCCAGGTGAACAGACGGTTGGGGTGGAAGGTGTTGGTGAAGTGGATGAACTGTTCGAGCTCCTCTGGGGAGCAAGAGGCGGCGCCGATACAGTCATCAATGTACTGGAGGAAGAGGTGGGGTTTGGGGCCTGTGTAGGTGTGGAAGAGGGACTGTTCCACGTAACCTACAAAGAGGCAGGCATAGCTGGGGCCCATGCGGGTGCCCATGGCCACCCCCTTAGTCTGTAGGAAGTGGGAGGAGTCCAAAGAGAAGTTGTTGAGTGTGAGGATGAGTTCAGCTAGGCGGATGCGAGTGTCGGTGGAGGGGGACTGGTCGGGCCTGCGGGACAGGAAGAAGCGGAGGGCCTTGAGGCCATCTCCATGCGGAATGCAGGTGTACAGGGACTGGACGTCCATGGTGAATATGAGGTGTTGGGGGCCAGGGAATTGGAAGTCCTGGAGGAGGTGGAGGGCGTGGGTGGTGTCACGGACGTATATGGGGAGTTCCTGGACCAAAGGGGAGAAAATGGAGTCCAGATAAGTGGAGATGAGTTCGGTGGGGCAGGAGCAGGCTGAGACGATGGGTCGACCAGGGCAGGCAGGTTTGTGGATTTTGGGAAGGAGATAGAAACGGGCCGTGCGGGGTTGGGCAACAATGAGGTTGGAGGCTGTGGGTGGGAGGTCCCCTGAGGTGATGAGGTCATGAATGGTGTTGGAGATGATGGTTTGGTGCTCGGGTGTGGGGTCATGATCGAGGGGGCGGTAGGAGGTGGTGTCGGAGAGTTGGTGTCTGGCCTCGGCGATGTAGAGGTCAGTGCGTCATACTACCACTGCGCCACGTCTGTCTCTAACCTTGGTTTTATACTTCTTCTGGTTCACCATTGCTGTTTGGGGTAGGAATTCTCCTGTCTTTTTGTGGTCTGGCCTACATGTGGCTCCTGACCCACTGGAATATAGTTGATTATTAACAGCCCTCATTTCAAGGACAATCAACAATTAGCAACAAACGCTGGCCTTGACAACAGTGTCCCCTGCCATGAAAGAGTGAAGAAAAAAAAGAAAGATCCTTTCTTACGCTATCATGAAAAACAAATATTTCCCCCTCAGTAACATCACCTGACAGCCCACCCTCAGCTCATCAGCTGTTGGAACCCTCCTTCCTGACTTTATTATTTCTAGACTTAACTATTCAATCGCACTCCAACCTGGTCTTCTACAATTCTACTTCTACATCTTATGATCTAAACTGGCTCCTTGACTTATTGGTCTTGAGCCAGCAACTTCTTGACTTTAAAATCCTCATTCTCGCTTTCAGCTCCCTCTGAGGTGTCAACTCTCCCACCTCTGTAATGTCCTTCTATTCTGTAACTCTGCAAATTATCTTCACTCGTCTAATCCTGTCTCCCTGAGCACTTCAACCCTAATCACCCCTCCTCTGGTGGCCGCAGTAGTATTCAAAGGTTCACTTGTTCTACATTCGATTATGTTAGCATATTCACTGATCTGTGTTAATTGTACTTGATTGTTTAAGCCTATGGGTGGAGCTAAAGGATTGAGTACTGACATCAGACTGACGGAGTTCCAAGAATGATTTGGGCTTTGAATTGTGACAGTTTGTGTGTTTAGGCTCTTCTAAATTCTAAGATAGTTTAAAGTTCTGTAAATAAAGTGTTTAGAATTAGAATCATTTCTGCATTTCTGTGAGATAAGTAAGATATATAGCAAACAAATGTAAACGTAACAGCTACCACTTTGGTGGCTTTGGCCCAGAGCTGTGGAATATCCTCCTTATACACCTCTCTGCCTCTGCTTTTTTCCTTTAGAATGCGATTTGAAACTCACCTCTGATCATGTTTTTGGTTATCTGATCTCATATCTTTTTATGGGATTTGGTGTCATATTTCATTTTTTAATGTGCCTGTAAAATACCTTGAATACTTTAAGGCACTAGATAAATACACATTATTGTTGCTAATTTTTTACTTGGTATTGTCTTAATCATCTAATACAAATAAAGGCAGATGAGATTACTGAGATCTTGCTATGGAAAATTAACACCTGTGCATTACTGTAGACTGTAAGCAGAGATTCTTGGCATCTATGAAAATCCCTTCAATCAGAGTCAAAAAATGTCTGGGAAAATATTCTTTGTTCAATATAAACACCATCATTTTATATTTTAAACATAGGTATCTGTCACAATTGCAATCAATTTCTTGTTTGTGCAGGATAATAAACTGGTGAAGCTGTCCTTCATACAAAACATGACATTAGTGTTAAAATTGTTCTGTAAATCCCAAAGTTCTCCAGTGAAAGCAATAGATAGTGTGTGAGAGATAATGGGAACTGCAGATGCTGGAGAATTCCAAGATAATAAAATGTGAGGCTGGATGAACACAGCAGGCCAAGCAGCAACTCAGGAGCACAAAAGCTGACGTTTCGGGCCTAGACCCTTCATCAGAGAGGGGGATGGGGAGAGGGAACTGGAATAAATAGGGAGAGAGGGGGAGGCGGACCGAAGATGGAGAGTAAAGAAGATAGGTGGAGAGAGTATAGGTGGGGAGGTAGGGAGGGGATAGGTCAGTCCAGGGAAGACGGACAGGTCAAGGAGGTGGGATGAGGTTAGTAGGTAGATGGGGGTGCGGCTTGGGGTGGGAGGAAGGGATGGGTGAGAGGAAGAACCGGTTAGGGAGGCAGAGACAGGTTGGACTGGTTTTGGGATGCAGTGGGTGGGGGGGAAGAGCTGGGCTGGTTGTGTGGTGCAGTGGGGGCAGGGGACGAACTGGGCTGGTTTAGGGATGCAGTAGGGGAAGGGGAGATTTTGAAACTGGTGAAGTCCACATTGATACCATATGGCTGCAGGGTTCCCAGGAGGAATATGAGTTGCTGTTCCTGCAACCTTCGGGTGGCATCATTGTGGCAGTGCAGGAGGCCCATGATGGACATGTCATCTAGAGAATGGGAGGGGGAGTGGAAATGGTTTGCGACTGGGAGGTGCAGTTGTTTGTTGCGAACTGAGCGGAGATGTTCTGCAAAGCGGTCCCCAAGCCTCCGCTTGGTTTCCCCAATGTAGAGGTAGCCGCACCGGGTACAGTGGATGCAGTATACCACATTGGCAGATGTGCAGGTGAACCTCTGCTTAATGTGGAATGTCATTTTGGGGCCTGGGATAGGGGTGAGGGAGGAGGTGTGGGGGCAAGTGTGGCAGAATAGATCGTGTGTACTTGGATTTGATAGAAAAACCTTCTCATTGTGCTACAGCGAAAAACCACGTTTTTGGTTCAATGCATAGTTCCATCACACCAGCAGCATCCTCTTCGAAGATCCATTATATCTTAGACGAATCTAAAAACACACGTGTGCTGTTTCCAATGGAGTCTATGTGAGACATTTGAGGTAATATATGGCCATGAGATGGGCTTTGCAGTGTGATGTAAACTGTGGGGTTTACATGTAAGACTGTATTGTGTTTGGTGTTGAGTTGGCTTTCGGGGCTTTAAGTTCATAACTGGCTTTTTTAATGTGCATCTGAAGGTAATAATTAACTTGAATTTCTGCAACAATGCTGATCTAAAACTTTTTTGAGGCGCAGTTTCAGAGTATATAAGTCTGGTGTGTTATTAATGAAATTTGGTTTAATTTTGATTGCTTTGCAACTCAGCAAGTTAAGTAATGGGACCTCAAGGTTTCTTAGAGAATTCTTAGGCTTTTTTTTAAGTTAAGGGAAATATCTATTGCTTATCGAAGGAGATTTTTAGTTTCACTTCTGGCTTCGGAATAGAATGGAGGTGTAGACTGATGCTCCTGAGATGGGAAGGATATTTGTGAATGAGAATATCTTAGAGTAAGGAGTCATTGTGTTGCTCCCAAATCGTAAGTGTTAAGATGAAACCCTGAAGAGGTAACTTAAAGCTGTGTATGTTGAAGCTGGGGGGTGTATATGGCAGCTCCAGTTAGCAGCTATCTAGTCTAAGAGTTGAAATCAAGTGACTAAAACTGCTGAGACATTGGGTACAGTGACGCTGGTGTGAGTGGTGTGTTGAAGTGGTATTTTGAGAATTGCATCAGGGGTGTGTTTTGGGTACTATACAAATACTGTTTTCTTTCTTTTCAGTTTATAAAGGAATGTTTTGGAATTAATTGGATTATGCTTTTACTGTGTGTTAAAGAGTCCTTGAATTTGTATCATAAGTAGATAGTTTGGATTATCCTATAAATTTGATTTCTTTTGTCTGAGGCAAAATCCGCAGCACTGCATGCTTATGCTTCAGCGAGACCACTTTGTGAAAACCAAACAAAAATCAAAGTATTTTACATCAAGCAAAGTTTCAGTCTTGTATCTGACTCGCCCAGTATAACATCAAGTGGGATCATAACACCTCCCTTGGCTCTTATATCTTCCATCGCAACTCACTGCAGAATCCACTGTGGGCAGACCTCAGAAGCCATCATCAGACAAAATAAATTAAAGATCTGTATATGTAACGCAACATTCACTATATGAAAACAATCTCTTATTCGTGAAAACCCATTTAAACCTTTTCAATCAAGAGTAGTTAATCTATTTTAAAAACAAACTATCTCTATTCATGCCCTCTGATCCTTTAACAGTCTTTTTGAACTGTCAATCAAATTGAACTAAGAAAACCTTGCTGAGTTAGCCATAGTTTAGAACTTGTTAAAGTTTTCATGAAGATACAATCGTAGCCTTTAGAAAAATGCTGATTCAAATAGTATTAGGCAACTAAAAGCTGGATCAATTAAAGTGATCATGGAGGAATGGGTTTGGGCCATTAATATTCCTGAAGGAAGTAATCCTTATGTAGACTGCCTTAAATATGACGTGGATCCTACATCAATATGGTTGACCCTAAAAGGCTCTCTGAAATAGACTAGCAAGTTACCTAATTGTGACATTTTCATTATAAATGATACCATGCAGGCTGCAAAGGATCATTTCATGAGGGAGTAACAGGAAATGGGAAATGATATCAACAACCACATTCCAACAATAAAGCTTTATAAAATTGACTATGGACTGGAATTCCTTAGAGTCAATCCCCAAATCAATTCACCAAGTGTGGCTGAAATCTTACTAAACTCTGTCCACATTCTGGTTTATCAGGTTGCATGGAGATTTAAAACAAGGTGCATAGCCTGTAAAGTTAATGTGAATTCTTTGAAGTAAATGTAATTTCTAATGTTAATATATTCATATATAACAGGTGGGATGCAAGATTTCTGTCATAGTGTTTCTGTATTTCTTGGCTACAAACTACTACTGGATTCTAGTGGAAGGCCTTTATTTACACTGTCTCATACTGCTGGCCTTCCTGTCTGACAGAAAATATCTATGGACTTTTACCTTCATCGGATGGGGTAAGGCACTAAAATCTTCTGTTTAAACAAAAATATAAAAAGAAGGAAAGAGGTTGCACTGCTGAAGCTATTATTATCACTTGGTATTTTGATCTTTCTCTTTTGGGAAGCAACTGGTTTTCACTTACATAACAGGAAGGGATATCTGGTCGTGTTGTAGAGTTTCAATACACAACCTGATGTAGCATGTTCAATTTTCTTTAATCAAGCATGGACCTTGGACATCAAGACCAATATTCATTTCACGTCCCTAACTGCCCTTGAGAAGGTGCGGGCAACCCATGCTGTTTTGGTTCACCCAAAATGTTGTAAGAAAGGAAATTCAGTATTTGACCCAGTGACAGTAAAGGAGTGTTGACATAGTTACAAGTCAGAATTATGGTGGCTAGGATAGGAACTTTCACATAGTTTTCCTGTTATCCTGTACTTTTGGATTGTACACAACATACATTTGGAATGCACAGTTGAAGGTGCATTGCCAAGCTGCTGTAGTGTACCTTTTATATAATTTACACTGTAGACCCAATGGGTCTATGGTAGAGAGTGTGAATGGACTCGTGCCTGAGTGCTGATCAAGCATGTTACTTAGTCCAGGATATTGCCAAGCGTTTTAAGTATTGTTGGAATTGCATTCATTGAGGAAAATGGGGAGTATTTCATGATGGTTCTGACTTGTGCCTTATAAATAGTGGAGAAGCTCTACAGAGTCAGGAGGTGAGATTGTGACAGCATAATTCTCAATGTCAAACCTGCTCTCGTGGTCACAGGATTTATATGGCAGGAGTTTTCTTGTTTGTGGTAATGCCCAAGATGTTGTTTGCAGAATATTCAGCCATGTGGAAGGTGAAAGTTGCCATAGTCCCAGAGGGTAATAGGCTGATCTCTCAGTAGAGGCAGATGACTGACAGCGAGTTTAATCTGAGGGTCAGCATGCCTCAGTGGGATGGATTTGTGCTAGAGTCATCCTCCTCACCCCCAGATGTGGATCGGAGGTGGCATAGCCTTATTGCCCTTAGCAGACTTGATGCTAACTTACCACCCTCCATCGTTTGCTCTTCTATTTTCTGTCCCAAGTCACCTCAGATCCCATACTGAGATTATAATAACATTCTGTGTATCGGTTACAGACTTCACTATATTAAAAAGAACATACATGCGTCAAAGCCCACACAATGCATTACAATTTCTTAAGCCCTTAAAGTATTAAAACAATCATGTATTCATTACTACACATCAAAAATTCCAGCCCTTTAATAATCAATCGAAGGTGTCAATCAACTTGTAAAATTTCAGACAACCAACCACATCTCCCTCTAACTCACACCCCGCGATTATGCACATGTGAAATTATGGATGCAGTCAAGCAATAATAGCACTTTAAAAGAAGCACTTCAGCACTTAGGGTCAACAAACATCTGCTAAAACAGGAAGCACAGATTTTTCTCAACTCTCAGACACAGCTCGCCAGTTTCACTTCAAAATTTGAAGGTGTTGAGTTTTAATAAGTTGGCAGTCCCACAGTACTTTATGCTTCTTTTACAAGCATTTACATTGACTCCAAAAGTAACCCTCACACTTTAGGTTCAAGCTCCTGCTCCAGTGAAAATGGGGCCCCTTTAAACACACAAATGAGCCTGAGTGACACTGCTGAGTTTGAATTTCCTCCATGTGAGTCACATCTTGACTGTTACCACCAAAAATAGGATCTGTTTCCGGATACGGATTCCCAGGCCCATTTTCAGCACTATAAAACTCTAAATGGAAGTGTCCATAAAATTCTGATGATTTTGATAGAAAAACAGAACATAATGAAAACACAGTTGTGCTCTGTCAAATGTCATCTGCATTGCAGGAAGAGAAGAACTTGTGCAAGTGCAGACACTCATTCGCCCAGGGCATGAGCAGGTGTGTTACCCATGGGGAATGGAAAAAACGAGGAGGTCATGTGCAATAACAAACAGCTGGATGCACACGGCAGGCCAGGCAGCACTAGAGGAGCGGGAAGGCTGGTGTTTCGTGTCAGAACCCTTTTCTGAGGATGCTGCCTGGCCTGCTGTGTTCGTCCAGCTCTACACCTTGTTATCTCAGACTCCAGCATCGGCAGTTCCTAATATCTCTGAAATCATGTGAGAGCTTGTTTGTAGAAATAAGTTAGAACGGAAGGAGGAAGGAGGTAGCTGAGGATTATGTGATTAGACATGTGGCCAAGTGGGTACCCTTATCTTCCTTAGCCATTATTTATTCTTTTTTTGTTCTGATGTATCAGTTCAATACTTATTATCTGTAGTTAAACTACAAGTAAAGCTGGGTAACCAAATGACTATTAGAGTCTTTTACTATATCGTGAAGAAATTCAGGCACTATCAGAAACCAAGAATTGTATTAAAATACATTTTTTCTTTCTTTCTAAGCTGCTGGGACCTAAATGTGGGCAACTTCAATTGGATTTGTGGCGTCTATGTTCTGTAAAATGAGCAACTTTTCATCAAATTTCTCAAAGTACATTCCATTTATATTCAATAATATATAAAGTAAATAATAAAAAGGCATTGGTTTAAAGGCTCCTGACTGAATGACATACAATATGCCTTGAGAAATGATGAGGAATGAATCAATCTCACTCCAACAGAAATGATGAGTTCTGTTTCCATTCCAGGAGTTCCAGCAGTCTTTGTTGCAGCTTGGGCCATTGTGAGAGCAGTATTGGCTGATGAAAGGTGAAAAAAAATCACTTTTTTTTATTTTTAATGGCTTTTTCTTAAAAATGTATTTGGTAAAGTAATGCATTTCAGTAATAGTTTGATTTTCTTCTCTCAGTTGCCAATACATGGAGAAAATGTGATATCAGGCAACATTACTGCCTTTCACCACAAAGAATGATGTTACCGTTCGCTATCCTTTCGATTTATGAACCTCAATATTGGCAAAAAAAACCCACCATATTTAACATGGGCTTCAAAATAATGTGCCATGTTTTAGATCAAGTCCTCATTCATATGAGAAGGTTTTTGAGTAGGGTTGCTGCCCAGTTGTGTTTTAAGATATATTTAAAAGTTATTAATTCACCAATTATAGAAAATAGAAACTAGGAACAGTAATAGGCCATTCGGCCCCTTCAGTTTGCTCCATCTTTTAGTATGATCATGGCTGATCATCAAGCTCAATATCTACCTGCTACCACACCTCCATATCTATGATTCCTTTAGCTGCAAGAGCAATATCTGCCTTCTTTTTGAAAATATATGAACTTTTTCCCTCAACTGCTTTCTGTGGCAGTGAATTCCACACACTCACCACTGTCTGGGTGAAGAACTTTTTGCTCATTTCAGTCCTAAAAGGTTTATCCCTTAACTTTAAACAATGACCCCTGGTTCTGGATTCCACAACCATCAGGAACATCCTTCCTGTATTCACCCTGTAAAAACCAAACCAAAACCCTGTATTCAGCCCTGTTAGAATTTTGTAGATTTCTATCAGATTCTGCTCCCCCCCCCAATTCTTATAACAATGAGCTTGTAAATTTCAGAATGTTGGCAATCTTGCTGGTAAGATGAAGATCAATTCAATTAATAATTGATGTCATGCAGCATATTAATTTCTTCTAATAAAGCAACTATCCTCTAGAGTATAACTTAGCAGGCTTCAAAATAGCTTGCTGCTGTAGCCATTAGAAAATTATGTTTTTCATTAACTCTTTGCTTTGTAGATTTAAACTGAGGTTTTGAATAAAAGTGGCAATATGTTTATGTGGTAAATGCACAAGGATCATTTTTATGCTCTGCTTGAAAAGTTACCGAACAGTAAACGTTGAACCACGTTATTTCAAGATTATACTTTGTAAGGGGATGAATGCGCAGTATGAACTGCCCCTCATGTAACTGATGCTCTTCATTAGATAGGCTTAGTATTGCCATAATACTTTTAGCAATATTCTAAGCACTGCAAAGTCTGTCACATTGTGTCTTGTTAGCAATTGCTACAATCAACTGTAAGCTGGCAGGCAACTGGAACAAAATCCAGTCAACCAGTATTCATAACCCTGGCTGGCGATCAGGGACATCATGAAATTGAACCCTATTAAGTGTCATCTGCATTGCAGGAAGAGAAGAACTTGTTTAAGTGCAGACAGTTACCCACTGGATGGGCAAGTAAATTAGCTACGGGGAATGGCGAAAACAAGGAGGTCGTGTGACAGCTTATTTGTAGAAATAGGTTAGAATGAAAGGAGATGACTGATGGTTATGTGGCTAGACATGCACCAAGTGAGCACCTCTATTTTTCCTTAGTTATTGTTTATTCTCTTTTGCTCTGATGTATCAGTTCAATATTTGTTATTATCTCTAGTTCAACTACATGTAAAGCTGGGTAACTAAGTGACTACAGCAAAAAGATGCTGCATCGTGAAGAAATTCAGGCACTATCAGACACAAAGAATTAAAACTTTGCTTGTACTAAAATTGTTTTTCTTTCTTTCTGTGACAAAGCTGCTGGGATCTAAACGTGGGCAACTTCAACTGGATTTATCAAACACCAATTTTAATAGCTATTGTGGTAAGTGTTCACTTTAATCTTTTTCTATCACAGGTTTGACAGATCAGAGGAATCTAAGGGGAAGTGATGGCTCAGTGATATTATCCCAAAGTATTAATCCGGGTAATATTCTGGGAACCCAGGTTCGTACCTTGCCATGGCAATAAATATCTGGAACTTGGCGTCTATTGATAGCCATGAAAGCATTGTTGATTGTCAGGAAAAATCATCTGATTCACTGGTGTATTTTAGGGATGGAAACTGCCATTCTGAGCCACTTGTGAGCCCAGACCCGCAGTAATATGGTTGCCACTTAAGTGCCCTCTGGGATGGGCAATAAATGCTGCCTGGCCAGTGATGTCCACATTCTGTAAATTAATTTTAAAAGTTTAATTTAAATCAACAATGTAGATTTGTTGCATAGAAATTCTGTAACATTGTGATCTAATAAAAATATGATTTGTGTATCAGGAAAGAAGAATTACTTTCTTTGCTTTGGCTTAATGCTGATTTGGACAGAGTAGAAAGTAATTCATTAAAGTCACATGATAAGGAGAGTACGAAAATATGCTTTTGCACAGAATATAATGAAGATGTGTCCCTACCTCTGAGCCATGAGGCTTGAGTTGAAGTCCCACCTGCTGCACAGGTATGTAATAATATTTCAAACCAGGTTTAATAGAATATCTGTAACAAAGGTATAACAAGTCAAGTTGCCTTATTACAGGAGAGAAGGAATGTAAACCGATGAAAATAGAACAAAATAAACAAACAGATATTGAACATGAATTTTAGTTTGTTGAATTCGTAACTCAATTTTTTACAATCAGTATTTCACACATTTTCACTGACAACCATATTCATGTCACGTGTTTGTTAACTAATACAACATTTCCTGCCACTTGCTTTCTTTATCAACTTAAAAATCACAGAATTGTGATTAACCATTATTCTGTGTTGTGCCATACAAAACAATGGAATATGTGGAGACTTTTTTTAGGAATTGCTCTTAATTGCTGGAAAAGAAACTGTAAGTGAATTGCTCATATGATCAACATCTCATTGAACTGCTGGTGAAAGGTGGTGTTAAAGTAACATTTTGTTGTATTCTAGGCAATTATGTTTGCTTTTCTATCTCACTAAAGTGGTGGCTGAATCCAAGCATATTTCTTCCATGCAATAGTATTTGGTGTTTCCATAGCAATGAGTTATTTTTGATCTTTGAAATTCTGGAGGGAGCGCACAACTCTTTTAAAACAATAAAAGCTGTTGGTTTATCTCCTGAACTTGGAACATTTTTACAGTGAAGATATAATGAAGCACTTGAGAATTTCATAAATAGCTCATTGTTATTTGAACTCCTGCTTAGGTAGAAAACTTTAATTTTCAACATACTAGCCAGGCCCATTTCCAAATTGAGCCCATAGTTGTAGCTTTGGGTTGGATGTTGTATATTGGCCCAGAAATTTACCTCAGGATATTCATGCTTGTTAGTCAGTCACTGACGAGGACCTATATTGAAAGTAATTAAAAGCAGAAACAATATTGGCCTCACTACTATTTTTACCTGCTCCATCCACTCCCCCCAAACACCCCACTGATCCAATAAAACAAGAACAATGAAGTTATGAGTTGCTCCAATTTTCAATGAGAAATTTTCACAAAGAACTCTTGTGGCACAGAGGTAATGTCCCTGTCTCTGGGTTAGAAGGTCCAGGTCCTATCTGCACCAGATGTGTGTTATAACATATTTGAATGGGTTGATTAAAAATATCTACAGTCAATCTATTGACTTTTGAAATCATATTTGCAGTAATCCACAATATGCATAAAAACTGAAGAATGAAATAAATAGTTCCAGGAAGAAACTTGCAGCTATTATCTAATCAACCTATTCAGAGATTTTATTACAGGTGACACTTGAACCCAGGTCTCTTTGCTCAGAGATGGGGACAATACCACGACACCACAAGAACCCAAGGCTACAAATTGTGTATATAAAGTGTTTAATAGCATGCAGTTGTTGGGAGTTGACTGGAATTAATTTGTGCTCCCATAAATCAACACAGACTAACACTGTAGTTGGGTTGAAAGGTGCTGGTTAAAATGTGAAACTATAAGCGGCACCTTATAAGCGTGTGGAAAGATTAGCTCCAGTTGTTTCCTTTACTAATTGGTTCTCTAGAATATAACTCATTAACTTTGTGCGAACTAACACAGACCTCAATTGATGTAGACACTGTACAGGCTAGACCTTGTCACATTACAGAGGGTCCATGTGTTAATTTGAAGCCACATAGCTGGATTTGTTGGTCTTGAAAGCAAATACTACTAGATGGAAAGGAGAGGTGATGTAAACAAAGATTTTGAGATTTTGTGGACACCGTGAAATTGTTCAAAGTCCAGATAAAATATGACTTTGAAGAAATTACTATTAAAAGGCGTTTTTCAAACAAAAGTTGCTGGAGATCACAGTGGGTCAGGCAGCATCCATGGAGAGAATGAAAACAAAGTTGCTGAAAATGCTCAGCAGGTCTGGCAGCATCTGTGAGAGAGAAAACAGAGTTAACGTTTTGAGGCCGGTGACGCTTCCTCAGACCTCACCGGTCCCGAAACATTAACTCTGTTTTCTCCTTCACAGATGCTGCCAGGCCGACTAAGCTTTTCCAGCAACTTTGTTTTTTTCCTGATTTACAGCATCCGCAGTTCTTTTGGTTTTTATCCATGGAGAGAAAGCAAGCTGACATTGCAAGTCTCGATGACTCTTCATCAGAGCTGATGTGAAGTGTGGAGGGAGCAGTACTTATGCAACAGTGGGGGCGTGATATGGAATGCTGGGGGTGAAAAGATGTTGATTCTTCAGAATAAATAATGGGAACGTGAGAATTGCAGAGCAATACTGTGACGAACTGCCAGACTGGAAAGGACAAATAATCCCACTCCTATTCCTTCCCTCTCTTTTACCTTTACTCGTTACATTCTTTGTCACAATGTCCCTTCACCCCTCCCACACCTCAGTGGGGCTGGCTGTTCTTTCCAGATTGGCAGCTAGGCATACTGTTGGCCAGCCATTCTCAAATTCGGATCACTAAATCTGAACTATCCACATCCACCCTCCCCCTGCGCTCCACCCTCCCTAACCAATCCCCTCCCCCCTCCTCCATTATTACATAAATCCTGCCCCCTCCAACTTCATGCCAGCTCTGATGAAGAGTCATCTGGACTCAAAACATTAGTTTGTTCTCTCTCCATGGATGCTGTCTGAACGTCTGTGATCTCCAGCACTTTTTGTCTACAGTACAGATTCCAGCATCTGCAGTAATTTGCACCTACCTTAAAAAAATGATTGTTGACTGAGTGAGGTTTGTGTTTAAAAGTTTGCAAATTTTCTTCTTTCATGCTCCTCCTTTTGAATAATATTGAGAAGTAAAAAAAGGAGGTAAAGACCAAAAGTCAGGTTGTGAAATGAATGTTCTTTCCATGATGATACACATCTGCGTATTAGCTGTTAGTGTGGTTACACAGTGTGGGCTTTCGTGGGCTGTGCAAACCAGAGGAGCATGAGAAGTGTACATTTGGAGAAGGCGTTCAAGGCAATGGAAACCACAATAAGTGGCAGGGTACTGAGTAATTAAGAGGATCAAAAAGACTTTGATATGCATGTCTACAAGCCCATGGAGGTGGCTAGGCTAGTCAAGAGGGCAGACAGGATACTAACTTGTATTAGCTGGAGTGTAAAATATAACAGCTGAGAGCTTATGTTCAACTTGTGTAAAACATCGCAGCTATAATGCTGTGTGCAGTTCTGGTCACTGTACACA
The DNA here is from genome assembly GCF_030684315.1 of Stegostoma tigrinum. Taxonomy (NCBI): domain Eukaryota; kingdom Metazoa; phylum Chordata; class Chondrichthyes; order Orectolobiformes; family Stegostomatidae; genus Stegostoma; species Stegostoma tigrinum. Next base: position 27,126,810 of record NC_081360.1, read on the forward strand.
AGGAAAGATGTGATTGAACTAGAACGGGCACAAAGGATTTGTTTTTTGAGGAAAGTTTGAATAAGGTTTGTTCTTCTTAGAAGCAGAGGAGGCTAAGAGGAGACAAAATTGAACGTCATAAAATTACAATAGACCTGGCTGGAGTTGATGCAAGGGCCTAGTACCTTTGGTTTAAAGATCTACAGCCAGAGTGCTTAGGTTTAAGAAAAGAGAGAACAGGTTTGGAAGGATTTCAAGCAAAATTGCTTTCATTCAGAAGGGAGTGGGGGAATGGAACTTACTGTCTGAAATGGTAGAAATCACATAACATAAAATATCGGGACATACCTCTGAAGTGTCAAAACCTACGAGACTACAGAGCAAAAGCAGGCAAAGTAGAATTAGACTGGATGCCTACTTATTGGCCTGTGAGGACTATTCTTGTATGGGTTCATTTGTCTGGTAAGTTCAAGCCCCAGTGCTCAAGGTTGTTCTTCAAACAGTATTTATTAACTGTATGTCCATGAAGATATTGCAGCAGATATCTTTGCCTAGAGCTGCTCTAGTTCTAATCTTCTAGTAGAGTCTTTATCACATGACTACTGGAGGTCACTGCTACAACACAATCTCATTGACATAGTCATTAAACTCGATCACGATGTGGATATAATGGCCCAAATGTCCTGCTTCTGCACAGTAAATTTCCAGCTGTTTACACATCCAGTGGACATCAGATCAAGATTCAAAATTACAGCTGTGCTTTCTACTCACAGAAAGTACAGACTTGGTGTTTGAATATAACATCATCTGGCTCAGAAGTCGCTCTATCACATCAAAGGAGCACTCAAAGATGAAACATTTTCCGTGCTGGAAATGAAATATTTGGCATCAAAAACTGGCAGCAAACCCACTCCAGTCAATTAAAGATCTAATGAAGTAGGGAGTAAGAATCATATTTGACTTGAAACATTAACCCTGTTTCTCTCTCCACAGATACTGCTAGACCTGCTGATTTTCTCCATTATTTTCTATTTTTATCTCAGATTTTCTGCATCCACGGTACTTTGCTTCTATGTTAGAGAGTTGAGTCTCTCTTTTGTGCTTCAACCCCAAAGTCAGACTTTTGCTCAACCATTCCAAATCATTCTGTTTCTCACATTCACTATTCTGTAGCTGTCCAGATGAATGGTGTTAATGCAGTGTAACGTGTGTTAATACTTTCCAACCTAAGTTCAGACAGTATGTTTATTAGGCTTATAACTGACAGTGAGGATCCTGTGTTCCCACTAGTTATGGCTTACTTTGAATCCAGTCTTTCATCAACCACTCGCATATCTCAACTACTTTAAAGGAATTTGCTAGGATCATGTTCTGATCTCCTGCAAATATCCTGTGAGCTTGTATCCTGCAGCTGCTGGAGCATAGCTATTAAACAAAATAATGCATTCGGTAACAATGCTTATTAATTTTGCTGCAATTATTTTACAAAAAAGGAATACATATGAATCAGTGCACAAAGATAGTGGCTTCTCAGCAACCTAAGAAGGATGGATGGTTACCATGTCAGTAAACTAATGACTCTTTACTGTCTCATACTTTGCAGGTAAATTTTATCTTGTTTGTTAATATTGTTCGGGTACTGGCTACCAAGCTTCGTGAAACAAATGCTGGGCGATATGATGCAAGAAAGCAGTACAGGTAATTCGCTGTAGCAATCCATGGTTAAACTTGGATGCGTGTTGATCGATTTCGTTAAAGCATAACGTAGTATAGAAGGAAGATGTTCAGTCAGCTGAGTCTGGGCTGATTTTAACAACAGACAATCCACTTAGCCTTACTCCTATGCTCTATTCTCATATCCCTGCAATGTTTTCTTCTTCAAGTATTTGTCTAATAACTTTTGGAAAGCTAAGATTGAATTTATTTCTGTTGCTGTATTTGGCAGAGCATTTCAAACCATAACCACACTTTGCTTAATTTTTTTTCTTCATTTTGGTGCAGTCCTTTGCCAAACATTTTAAATCTCTCTTTATAGCATCTTCAGTCATCGGAAACTGGGCTGAATTTTACCAGAAACCAGGCTATGTATCAATGTCAGGGACCTTCATTAAAGATTTCCCTCTGTGAGCTCTGGTGTGTTTCCTCATGCTGTTCTGTGTAACTCGCCTCATTAGCTATGCATCACACGTCTATAGCACTCAGCTCACGCTATCTTCATCTCAGAAATGGTAGAAGTACTCACCATTGCTGGAACCTTCTGGCTTAACATCCTGCATGACAGCTTAATATCTGTCATAGGGAAAGTACTGGAATCCATTGTTAAGGACATTATGTCATTTAGAATATTATATGTGATCAGGCTGAGACAACATGGCATTATGAAAGGCAAATCATCTTTAATCAGGCAGTTTTTGATGAAGTAATATTCAAGGTGAGTAAAGGAGAACTAATAAATGTGGTGTACTTGGATTTCCAAAAGGCATTTGAGAAAGTGCCGCATCAAATGTTGCTGCACAAGATAAAAGCACATGATTAAAGGGGAAACATATTAGCTGGAATAAAGCATCGATTAGCCATAAGAAGCCAAGATTAAGGATAATGGGTCCTTTTCTTAGAATTGCTAAACTGTAACTAATGAATTACCTCAGGGATCAATGCTTGGCCCTCCACTATTTACAACAAAAAGAAGTCATTTGAATGAAGGGTCTAAATGTAAGACAGCTAAAATTTGCTGATGACACTAAGATGGATAGGAAATTAAGATAATAAAATGTGAGGCTGGATGAAAACAGCAGGCCAAGCAGCATCTCAGGAGCACAAAAGCTGACGTTTTGGGCCTAGACCCTGCATCAGAGAGGGGGATGGGGTGAGGGTTCTGGAATAAATAGGGAGAGAAGGGGAGGCGGACCGAAGATGGAGAGAAAAGAAGATAGGTGGAGAGAGTATAGGTGGGGAGGTAGGGAGGGGATAGGTCAGTCCAGGGAAGACAGACAGGTCAAGGAGGTGGGATGAGGTTAGTAGGTAGATGGGGGTGCGGCTTGGGGTGGGAGGGAGGGATGGGTGAGAGGAAGAACAGGTCAGGGAGGCAGAGACAGGTTGGACTGGTTTTGGGATGCAGTGGGTGGAGGGGAAGAGCTGGGCTGGTTGTGTGGTGCAGTGGGGGGAGGGGACGAACTGGGCTGGTTTAGGGATGCAGTAGGGGAAGGGGAGATTTTGAAAGTGGTGAAGTCCACATTGATACCATATGGCTGCAGGGTTCCCAGGCGGAATATGAGTTGCTGTTCCTGCAACCTACGGGTGGCATCATTGTGGCAGTGCAGGAGGCCCATGATGGACATGTCATCTAGAGAATGGGAGGGGGAGTGGAAATGGTTTGCGACTGGGAGGTGCAGTTGTTTGTTGCGAACTGAGCGGAGGTGTTCTGCAAAGCGGTCTCCAAGCCTCCGCTTGGTTTCCCCAATGTAGAGGAAGCCACACCGGGTACAGTGGATGCAGTATACCACATTGGCAGATGTGCAGGTGAACCTCTGCTTAATGTGGAATGTCATCTTGGGGCCTGGGATAGGGGTGAGGGAGGAGGTGTGGGGTCAAGTGTAGCATTTCCTGCGGTTGCAGGGGAAGGTGCCGGGTGTGGTGGGGTTGGAGGGCAGTGTGGAGCGAACAAGGGAGTCACGGAGAGAGTGGTCTCTCCGGAAAGCAGACAGGGGTGGGGATGGAAAAATGTTTTGGGTGGTGGGGTCGGATTGTAGATGGCGGAAGTGTCGGAGGATGATGTGTTGTATCCGGAGGTTGGTGGGGTGGTGTGTGAGAACGAGGGGGATCCTCTTAGGGCGGTTGTGGTGGGGGCGGGGTGTGAGGGATGTGTTGCGGGAAATGCGGGAGACGCGGTCAAAGGCGTTCTCGATCACTGTGGGGGGAAGATTGCGGTCCTTGAAGAACTTGGACATCTGGGATGTGCGGGAGTGGAATGTCTTATCGTGGGCTCCTCCCTCCGGACCAACCTCAGCTTCTTTTCTCTCCATCTTCGGTCCGCCTCCCCCTCTCTCCCTATTTATTCCAGAACCCTCACCCCATCCCCCTCTCTGATGAAGGGTGTAGGCCCGAAACGTCAGCTTTTGTGCTCCTGAGATGCTGCTTGGCCTGCTGTGTTCATCCAGCCTCACATTTTATTATCTTGGATTCTCCAGCATCTGCAGTTCCCATTATCTCTGATACTATCTTGGATAGGAAATTATTTTGTCAAGAGAGTATGCAAAGCGGATATAGGCAACTTATGTAGTGGGCAAAGACATTGGCAGAGGGAGTACAATGTGAATAAATGTGGATTTGCCCAATTTGGTGAAAGAATGGAAAACCAGTGTACTGTTTAAATAGAGGGAGATTGCAGGACTCTGCAGTTTGGAGGGATCTGGTTATCCTGGTACATGAATTTCAAAATGTTTGCATACGGAAAGTGATTAGAGAGGTCAATTGCAGTGTTGTCATCTACTTTAAGGAAACTTGAACATAAGGATAAGGAAATGTTACTTCTGTTATGCAGAGATTTGGTGGGATCACACCTGGAGTATTATGTAGTTTTATCTCCTTTTTCGAAAAAAAATACTGAAGAAGTTTCATGAGATTCATTTCTAGGATGACGGACATATCTCACAAAGAATGGTTGCACAGTCTGCACGTAGACCAATACAGTTTGGAAGAGCGAGAGATGATCACATTGAAACATAGAGAGAATGCAGAGAGTGGATGTTGGGAGGATGTTGCCCTTTGTATAGGAGATAAAAACTAGGGGAAATAGTTAAAGAATGCGGTGTTCCCTTTTTAATACAAAATTGAGGGGAGTTTGTTTTTTTCCTCAAAGGTTCTTTAAAGAATGGACATCTATCGACTGATGTATACGAGATATGTGAATGAAAGAAACATTTGCTCTGTTCTTCAAAATGAAATTACTGTTCAAAACGTTGCAGTGTGATAAGCATTCTGAACTCACTGATATGATGCCATCAAAGAAAGTTTAGTTGGAGGTCAGATTATCTTGGATTAAGAGGCAATATTGACTGAAATAGGGGAGCAGGTCACATTTCTGTCCCCTCTAGAGAAGCACGTATGAAGTTAACATAATACAGAATGTGAGACAATATAAATTTTATAGGTGCTGTGCTGTGAAAAAAAAACTGGTTGATAATAATGTTGTGACACCAGATTTGGATTCCTGAGATACAGTGATCTTTTCAAAGGATTGTGTTAACATCAGTTCACTGAGTTCTGGGGCAATCATTTAGAGCTTTCTTGCACTGCTATTTACAATGAAGTGAAAAGATCAATGTTTATTAAAAATCAATATAGGGATGGTTGCACAGACCAAAGCAGGTTGTTGTGGCTCATTTCGATAGGTTTATCCATACAAAAAATAGAGTTTATTAAACTTCGAACCTAAACTCTTTTATTTATAACCCTCCCCATTTAAGAACTTCTTCATTGTTTGTTTTCTTTTTTTGACCATTTATTTATTATTTGATGTTTGGGTCAAGTGTTGTTTTCTTTTTTCTTCATAATATATATTTGTGATTCTAAATTCATTTTTATTCGCTTTCTTTTTATTTTGCTACTTATTTCATTTCCCTTCCTCGAGCAGATATTTTATTAGGGTGCTTAAACATTATTCACTCCAATGGAATTAACGATTAATAATATGCTAATAATTAGGAATTAATCATTTATTCAAAATTCACACCATCACAACTCAAACGTTACTCTCATTTTAAGAATGTATTTAAAATGTTTGCTCTACTTCAGGTGTTCCCTGTGTTTTGTAGCATTTTCTGCACTGAGGGTATCTCACACTTGGAAAGAATGGGCTGGAATTTTTTGCAAAACATGACAGCATCTGAACTGTGCTTTCCATTATGAATGTGAAAATTGAACAATAACACCTGGTAATCAAGAGATGTGAATAGCGAGTCACAAAGAATTGCTAATCGATTCACAACTCTCACCTCCCCAGAATTTTTGTGAAGATGTTCCAATGCACATTAATTGCCTGGAATGCTCTCTGGTAGGAACCGTGTAATTGTTTGAAATGTGTGCTGATTTAAATGGGGGCAGACCTGATCCTAATGCTTTCAGCTATGCAAACTGAAAATAGAACAGTAGTTGGAGTGTGGAATGTTAAATTGACACCACAGTCTTCAAATCAGCATTGCAATCATCAGCTTACTCTGTATATCTGTAGTGATCATTGGGTGCATGCACACTCATGCCACCTCCTTATTCTTAGAAGTAACTCTGCACGTTTCTGAAACTATTTTCGAGCCTTTTGCATCACATATTGATTACAGGCAATACCTGATCAATTTGGCTTTCCTGATCTCGAAATCCTAAAGGAGCGGAAGCTTGTCTGAGACCTACGGGTCATCCAGTAAAGCAAAACAGCTTGTGAACACATCACAATTTTTCTCAAGTCTTCTTGAATTGCCCGCAATGATTGGTTGACCAACCTTGCATCCCTGAAATCAATATTTGTGTACGTTTCAAAAATTTGTGTCAGAAATGTGTTCAGTCACTTCAATCACAGGAAGGTGGTGGGGTGGGGGGGCGTGGGTGCGCGTATGCGTAGACCCAATGACCACAAGTGGCATACATAGCAAGCTGTATCAAACTCCAGTAACATTGGATCATTAACATCGACTGCTGAAACGGACGATTAATCCATTCAGTTACTTTGGAAAAGGTGGCTCAACCCACCTTCTCAAGTACGGTTAGCAGTGGGCAGTACACAATAGCTTTGCCATTGAAGCCCACATCGTGTGGATGACTGAAGAAACGTAGAAAAAGCACGACACCTGTTATGTCTGAGCTGTTTCTTTAAAAGAGCTTTTGTGTTCTGTGGGAAGGTCACTGGACCTGAAACCTGAACTCCGCTTTCTCTCTGCAGGATCTACCAGACCCGCTGAGTTTCAGAAGCAATTTTTGTTTTTGTTTCAAATTTTCAGTGCTACGCTTGTTAGTTTTGTCACAAAAAGTGAAGGTCTAGGTTTAGCCAAGGAGAGTTCTCAGTGAAACTTGGGCTTGGGATGAGGAGTTTGAAAACCATGATGTCGAATGGAGAAGACAAATGTGTTCGAAGGAGCACGGCGAAGCAAAAGGTGAAAGAAGGTCGGTTGACATTGTATTTAGCGCTAATAACCATGCCACCATCTCTGGGACCAGTGGCAGATGTAACAGGCAACACTGAACCCTTTCGAGGGGGGAAGGAATCGCCGGCTGTGACCGGTGCTATGCCAATGTAATGAGCCACTGTGAAACCATGGACGCAAAGAATATAAAAACCGAAAGAACTGCGGGTGCTGTAAATCAGAAACAAAAACAAAGTTGCTGGAAAAGCTCATTAGGTCTGGCAGCATCTGGGGAGGAGAAAACAGAGTTAAGGTTTCGAGTCTGGTGACCCTTCCTCAGAACTGATGGTGGCTGGGAAAACGTCAGTTCATATGCAGAAAATAGGGAGGTGGGTGGGGTGGGGAGTAAATGATAGGAGAAAGCCCAAAGAGGGAGAAAGACAGTTGGACAGACAAAGGAGCTGCTAACGATCAGGCTGCGGGGATGAGTAGTTGTTAATGGGGACTGTTAATGACTAACAACAGTGGATGTGTAGTGGCAGGCTATGTGGTAACAAGGCCTGGTGTGTGGGGTGTGGAGCTGGGACATGGGAGAGTTTATGCCCTAAAATTATTGAACTCAATATTGATTCCGGAGGGCCGTAGGATCTCCAGGCAGAAAAGTCGTTCCTCCAGCTTGCATTGCGCTTCACTGGAACTCTGTAGCAAGCTGGAGACAGAGATATTGGCTGGGGAGAAAGGTGGTGCATTGAAGTGGCAGGCAACTGGTAGTTCAAGGTCTTTTTTGAGAGCAGAGCGTAGATGTTCTGTGAAGCGGTCACCAAGTCTACGCTTCGTTACCCCAATGTAGAGGAGACCTCATTGTGAGCAGTGAATGCAGTAGACTAGATTCTGGGAAGTGCAGGTGAAGTGTTGCTTCACCTGGAAGGTATGTTTGGGTCCATGGATACTGGGGAGGGAGGAGGTAAAGGGGCAGGTGTTGCACCTTCGCCGGTTACAGGGGAAGGTGCCAGAGGGCTGTTAGGAGGTGTTGGGGGTGAACAAAGTATGGACCAGGGTTCCCCGGAGAGAACGGTCCCTGCGGAAAGTGGACAAGGGAGGGGAGGGGAATATGTGTCTGATGGTGGCATCTTGCTGGAAGTGGCGGAAATGGTGTCTGATGATCTTCTGGATGTGGATGCTGGTGGGATAGTTGGTGAGGATAAGGGGAACCCTATCACTGTTGCGGGAAGGAAGAGAAGGTGTAAGGGCGGAAATGCGGGAGATGGGTCGGACCCAATTGAGGGCCCTGTTGACAATGGAGCTGGGGAATCCTCGGTTGAAGAAGAAGGTGGACATTATGGAGGCTTCCTTATTAAACATATGTGATGGAGACAGAGGAACTGAGAGAATGGGATGGAGTCTTTACAGGAAGTGGGGATGTGAGGATGTATAGTCCATGGGAGCTATGGGAGTCAGTGTTTTTGTAATGGATGTTAGTGGCCAGTCTATCCCCAGAAATGGAAACAGAAATGTCGAGGAAGGGAAGGGAGGAGTCCGAGATAGACCAGGTGAAAGTGAGGGCAGGGTGGAAATTGGAGGTGAAATCGATGACGTTTTCCAATTCTCAACAAGAGAGGGAAGCAGTACCGATGATATCATCGATGTATCGGAGAAAGAGTTGTGGGTGGGGCCTGGAATTGGACTGGAACGACGAATGTTCCACATACCCCACGAAGAGATAAGCATAACTCAGGCCCATGCAGGTACCCATGGCAACCCCTCTTACCTGAAGAAAATGAGAGGAGTTGAAAGAGAAGTTGTTGAGGGTGAGGACAAGCTCGGCCAAGCGGAGGAGTGAGGTGGTGAGTGGGGATGGCTCAGGTCCTTGCTCCAAGAGGAAGTGGAGAGCCCTAAGACCCTCCTGGTGGGGAATGGATGTGCAAAGGGATTGCACATCCATGGTAAAGAGGACATGGCTGGAGCCAGTAAACTGGAAGCTTTGAAACCAGCGTAAGGCATCAGATGAATCACGGATGTATGTGAGTAGGGATTGGACTGGGGGGACAAGACTGAGTCAAAGTCGGAAGAGATGAGTTCTGTGGGGCATGAGCAGGCTGAAACAATGGGTCTGCCTGGACAGTCTTGTTTGTGGATTTTTGGCAGGAGGTAGAAACGAGCTGTGCGGGGTTGGGCAAATATTAGCTTGGAAGCGGATGGGAATCGCCATTTCCACCACCTGCAGCAAGATGCCACCACCAGAAACATATTCCACTCCTCTCCCTTGTCCGCCTTCCACAGGGACCGTTCTCTCTGGGAAACCCTGGTCCCGACCTCCTTCACCGCCAACACCACCCACAGCCGTACAGCCCCTTCCCCTGTAACTGGCGAAGGTGCAACACTTGCCCATTTACCTCCTCCCTCCCCAGTATCCAAGGGCCCAAGCATACCTTCCAGGTGAAGCAACACTTCACCTGCACTTCCATGAATCTCGTCTCCTGCATTCGCTGCTCACAATGTGATCTCCTCTACAGTGGGGAAGCGAAGCGTAGATTTGGCGACCACTTCGCAGAACATCGACATTCTGCTGGCAGAAAAGCCCCTGAACTACCTGTTGCCTGCCACTTCAATGCACCACCTTGCTCCCTGGTCAACATCGCTGTCTCTGGCTTGCTGCAGTGTTCCAGTGAAGCCCAGCGCAAGCTGGAGGAACAACACATCATTTTCCGCTTGGGGACACTACAGCCTTCCAGATTCAATATTGAGTTCAATAGTTTTAGGGCATAAACTCTCCCATGTCCCAGCTCCTCATCCCACACACCAGGCCTTGTTACCACATAGCCTGCCACTACACACTCCCTGTTGTTAGTCACTAACAGTCCCCATTAACAACCACTCACCCACACGGCCTGATCCTTAGCAACTCCTTTGTCTGTCCAACTGTCTTTCTCTCTTTGGGCTTTCTCCTACTGTTTACTCCCTAACCCACCCACCTCCCTATATTCTGCATATAAACTGACATTTTCCCAGCCACCAGTTCTGAGGAAGGGTCACTGGGCCCGAAATGTTAACTCTGTTTTCTCCTCCACTGGTGCTGCCAGTCCTGTTGACACAAAGAATATTACTGCCAAAGAAACCAAAAATACTAGGGGAGATGTAGAAACGGACAATGATTACAATTCCACTACCTGTATTAGGGTGGCAACAGACTGATTTTCAAGTAATATTGCAATCATTTTATTAACACCTTCTATAATTCCTCTTTTTCAGAAAATTAGCTAAGTCCACCTTAGTCCTTGTGCTTGTGTTTGGAGTGCACTACATTGTATTTGTTGCTGTGCCACATACCTTCACTGGAGTAGCATGGGAAATACGGATGCATTTTGAACTTTTCTTCAACTCATTTCAGGTGAGATTATTTATTTTTTTTATAGCCCTGGCGAATAAGTGGTGAGTTATTGAGCTAAATTAGATTATCAATGAGCTAACATTAGGTAGCCTCAGTGCATTTTTGTTGCTGAAAGAGATTTTAAAAAAAACCTTGCATTTACATTGTAACTTTATTGAAGAAAAATATCGAAGTGTTTACAGAGACTTAAGACAAAAAATAATATTCAATTCTCTTGCACATACCATTTAAATCAATGGGCTAGGTTACAATGATTCCAAATCAAACAGTTCAAATTTACAATATTCGTTCTGGTCACCAAACTGGAGAAGAACAAATAATGTCTTTTTCCCCCTAATTTCCACACCTTCATTATGTCATTGCAAATAGATATGAGTAAGTAACTGGCTGATACTTACTGCATAATAAAATAAAGCCTCTGATGATTTCAGATGATGAATGAGAATTAAATTGAAACAAGTCTGTGGTAATTCTAATACAAAGCATCTAAGTATATTGTATACTGGAAATCTGAAGTGTGTCATTCTGTTTGGAGATGATTTGAAGAAGGCTTTCCTGCCATTTGTGTTTATAAATGTGAAAGTGCATTCAGACAATATTGCAATGGTTGGCATTTCCAATTGTAACTGTAAGGATCATTTCTCTCAGGGCAAAAGTGAATTTCAGCAGTACTCATGAACTGGTTTTCAAAAAGCTGTTATCTCTATCAACACTACAAATGTAGATCCCAGAAGTTGCTCGATTGCAGAGATGTAATGAGGGTCAACCAAACGACCATAAGATATAGGAGCAGAATTAGGCCATTCAGCCTATTGAATCTGCTCAGACATTCAATCATGGCTGATATATTCCCCAGTTCCATTCTCCTGTCTTCCCCTGTAACCCTTGATCCCCTTACTAATTGTCACTATTATTATCACAAAACCCAGATCTATAAAGTTATTATATGGACATTGCCATCAGTTGACAGGAAGGAAAATGACCAAGTCAAAAACAAATAATGACTTTTAACATTTTTGTTGATTGGAAAATTTCAGCTGGCAAAACAGGATCTTTGACTGTCTGGAATGTTTGTAGATATGGGGGTGGATGGCGGAGAGCATTTGGAGGGATGGGAAGTAAAGAGATTGAAAGCTCTCGTGATATGTTCAACCCGAGCAGCCAATCTAGTTCCAAATATTACATCCACCATGCTATTCTTCATCCTCCTGTTTAGAAAAGGGGTCCTCAAAACTCAGGAACCCTACCTTCCCTAGTTTAAACACACAAAGGAATTTCAAATGCACATTTATGAATTGATTTTCAGTTAGAAGTAGATAGTTCCCAGGACTGTGTTCACTCACAGGGCTCACTCATTTTTGTTAAACGCATACTGATGTTCAGAACTTTCTTGTAAAAACGTGTAACTTACTCTGAAAGCATTAGTCATATATTCTTTGGTTGAGGTTACAGTAGCAACAAATTTGTCATCTTCCAAATCTTAGATGTTGATGTTTGATAAGTCATGCTGTATTCTGGGAATTTATATATGTATACCATTTTCTATTCTAATGTAAAAGTTTTGTTTTTAATTAAATGGAGAGTGTGTAGTATATTTTAACAGCTGGAGGTTTTGTTATATTGTTCTCACTACCACCCTCACAGTTGGAAAGGTGAAAATAAAATTAGCTTAACAAGAGTTACTGCATTTGAACATGGCAGCTTTACTGACACCCGACTAGATTTAAATGTGCTAGTAGATAAAAGCTCTGTACATGGACGTTGATTCTTGCTATCAGAGATAATAGGAACTGCAGATGCTGGAGAATCTGAGATAACAAGGCGTTGAGCTGGATGAACACAAACAAGCCAAGCAGCATCTTATGGATTAATAGTCTAATTTTATGTACAAATATGCTGTCTGTTTCAAAAGATTTACACTGTGTGCTATTCTGTAGCAAAATTATAAATATCCTCATGATGACAAACAAGAAATATTTCTTTTATGACTTATATACCAAACAGAATTAGTAACTTTGGAGCCTTCAGCATGCTCTGAACAGATGCTGGAGATTGAGGAGCCCTTAGCTGAAGATTTCCTAGGAATATGCTTGCACTCCATTACCTCATCCTTCCCAGAAATGTCGCATTAGGAATTGGAGTACACCATTTGTTCCTTGGCCTTGTTATTCCAGTGGACCCCAGCTACATTTCTTGTGTCCATTTTTTTCCAGAACTTAATTCATTCAGAAAATTTCTAAATATTACACAAACATTTCAAATTGAGGATTTACAAGCAGATTTCACAAGTAGAATTGTAGCAGTTTTTACACTTGGGAAATATATCGCACATCAGTTATGCCCTGGATACCTTTGACTAACAACAGTTAGAAAACAACAGTTGTCCAGTGTACACATTATCTTAGGAGGAGAGAGTTCTGCATTTCTACTGGAGTGAAAAATGTCTTCTGGTTTTGCTCCTGAACGGACCACTTCTAATTTTCAGATTTACATCTCCCTGTCCATATTTATGCATAGGAATAGTGTTTCTCCCTTGAGGAAATGATGCTGGAGCAGGAGGATCTAATAAGAAGACGGCTTTGTTGCAGAATGTTCTGAATTGTTAGTCTGCTACTTCAATTTCCAAATAAGAAAGTGCACCAGTTTTAATTTGTCTATTTTCTCAACATTCCCATGTAGAAATTACTGTAGCTCTTTATTTTTTGGAAATTTTCAATCAGTGGAAAGACAAATTTACCACATGGCATGGCATTTTATTGCCTGAGAAAATATATAACTATTCTGAATACTAAAACAATGACTGTGCACAGTTCAAATTTCCATAAATCTTGTTTTAAAATTGGATTTTTAAATTGCTTTGCTGTTTCAATTTTTGACTGCTTTAACCATGTCACACGTTTTATCTCTCTCCGAATATACCTGTTCCTTTCAGGGATTATTTGTTGCAATTATCTATTGCTTCTGCAATGGAGAGGTAAGCCATTCTTCTACTTTGAAAAACTACTCACTGAGATTGAATTGCTCATATATTTTTGCAGCAGAAACTCTTAGTTTCCCCACACCTACACTTACAATGGAACCATGAAACGTTCAACTTGTCTGACAATGTGCTTGAGATTCACAAAGCAGTCAGAAGAATGAAACCATCTCATTCATGCTTTAATCATTTGAAGTGGCATTGCAGGGGATATTTGGCATAAATAGAACAGAAAGTTAGGAAGTTGAAACATAATACCTGTGTTCACATGAAGTTACAGAGAAGCATATTTAAGAAGGATTGGAATTTTTGAAAATTGGTGGATGCAAAATTCCAGAAAATAGGTTACATGGGTTTCAAAAGCTTTACACTGTGTGCTATTCTGTAGCAAAATTATGTGTCCTAATGATGACAAACAGAGGAAATATTTCTTTTATGACTTATATACCAAACAGAATTAGTAACTTTGGAGCCTTGTGTCATGCTCTGAATAGACGCTGGAGATTGAGGAGCCCTTAGCTGAAGATTTCCTAGGAATATGCTTGCACTCATCCTTCCCAGAAATGTTGCATTAGGAATTGGAGTACACCATTTGTTCCTTGACCTTGTTATTCCATTGGACCCCAGCTACATTCCTTGTGTCCATTTTTTTCCAGAACTTAATTCATTCAGAAAACATGAACGGCAGAGAATATAAAGTGAGAATGATAGCTCAGATGCACAAAAAAGCTTGAAGCTGGTCTAAAAGAAGTACAGATGTTTAAGTCTGGAATTAAAATGAGATCAGCAAAGAGATCACAACTCATGCTGCCTTGAAACCAAAGCTTCAGAAAGGCTGAAAGATATACCTTATTAAATCTTAACAGCAGAAATTTTAATTGCCAAAGTAGTTCAAGTTATTATAGAATGACTATGGATCATTTGGCCCAAAATAATTTATCCATCTAAGGAGTGTCTTGCTCCCTTCATCTGATTGTTTCCAAGGATTACAGATTAATGCATCACATTCTGCACAAAAAGTATGTTGATCACTGTGCAATGAACCAGTCCAAAACTATGTTTTTATGTTTATAATCTGTTCCAACAGTTGTGAATTAACTTGAAATATATTCAGTACTTAAAATGTTATATACAAGTATAAGAATAAAAGTATTCTTTTTCTAGAACTTAATTAGACACAAACAAACTTAGAGCTCTAAAGAGCAGAGGTTTATCCACAATAAAAGACAGCCTTAGACAACAATAGAGGTACATGACCACATAAAACTGTAAAAAAATAATTTAACATGCAAGAAAATTCCCACAGATTCTGGTAAGTTGAAATGATACAAAGAACATCAAAGAATGCCAGTAAGATAAGAGCTATAATAATGGAAAATGTAAAGTAACACACAAGGGATATTAAAATCAATACCAACATTGAAAATTATATGAAGTCAAATAGGATATTCAAGAGCAATATGAAATCCTTGAAGTTGGCATTAGTGATGTTAGTCCAAGTCATCTGATCTGCAATTGAAACCCTACTTCTGACCCAGATCAGACAAAATATACTTATCTCTCGAAAAATTCTCCATACACACTGCCTGTCCTCCTGAGTATTTCTAATACTTCATTTTTATTTCGGATTTCCATAATCTGAGGCATCTTACTTTTGCTTCAATAACATAAATCTGTGGCTCTATTCAGTGGAGTTTAAAAGGCTAAGATATGATTTCATTGAACTTTTTGAGACTTAGAGAACATAGAACAGTACAGCACAGAACAGGCCCTTCAGCCCACAATGTTGTGCCGACCATTGATCCTCATGTATGCACCCTCAAATTTCTGTGACCATATACATGTCCAGCAGTCTCTTAAATGACCCCAATGACCTTGCTTCCACAACTGCTGCTGGCAACGCATTCCATGCTCTCACAACTCTCTGCGTAAACAACCTGCCTCTGACATCCCCTCTATACTTTCCACCAACCAACTTAAAACTATGACCCCTCGTGCTAGCCATTTCTGCCCTGGGAAATAGTCTCTGGCTATCAACTCTATCTATGCCTCTCATTATCTTGTATACCTCAATTAGGTCCCCTCTCCTCCTCCTTTTCTCCAATGAAAAGAGACCGAGCTCAGTCAACCTCTCTTCATAAGATAAGCCCTCCAGTCCAGGCAGCATCCTGGTAAACCTCCTCTGAACCCTCTCCAAAGCATCCACATCTTTCCTATAATAGGGCACCCAGAACTGGACGCAGTATTCCAAGTGCGGTCTAACCAAAGTTTTATAGAGCTGCAACAAGATCTCACGACTCTTAAACTCAATCCCCCTTGAAGGATCACAGATCAGATGCCTTAGATCGGAGGATCCAGTCTAAAAATTAGAACCGGACATATTATGAGTGAAGTTTAGAATCTCCACCTGAAATTGTAAAATACTGTTGATGCTGAAATTATGAAATTAAAGCAAGATGCTGGAAATACTCAGCAGGTCAAGTGGTATCGATGGAGAGAGAGGCACAGTTAATTTTTCAGGTCAAGAACCCTTCTGCAGTTGTGTGAAGTTAGGCCAGAAAGCTACAATAAACTCATAAAATGGCAGAAGGGGCTCAATAGGTAAAGTGGTTTACTCCTGTTCCTGTGTACCTTTTATTGTCTTCTACAAGTCTTAACTTGTTGAGTTTTTAGTGCTACGTCTATTTCTAAGTAAATTCCTTTGAATTCTGGGAAGGATGCATTTTTTGTGTCTTTTTTGCCAAACTGAATCTGATAATCATGGGAATAAGTCCAATGGTTCTTCTCACAACTGGTCACAATACTCATCTCCTTGGTGACTTCTGTTGACTACCCAGAGTATTGCACTGTTTCAGTGTGATTTCTGCGGAAACTGTAGTCTCTATTTTTTGGATAAATTCAACACAATCCTGTTTATTTCATTGATCGTGACTCCACCATGACTGGACACTTTGAATTTTGAATTTATCAAAACCTGAGATCATTTTTGAATGCATTCTTAGCTCATTCACGGCCGTTCATGAAGTCTTTGCATTTTTCTTTTATATGCTCCTACATGTCACATCTGTGCTTGTCCTTGTTAAACTTCATCCACAAATGCTCTGCCCATTTCCTTGTTTAGTCTAACTCACTAGGTAGATGTTGAACGATGCAGTGCAGTTCAGTTCAAGGGTCCTTCACAGGTTTGTATTGTAGGTGAATTTAATCAAAGAACAATACAATGCAGGAACAAACCCTTTGGCCCACCACTAAGCCTGCATTGATTCCTAGTCCGTATTTAGACCTCCTACTTATTGCCCAAGTGCAGTTCCTATCCGTCTGTTCACTTCCCGTTCATGTGTCTATCAAGATACGCCTTAAATGTTGATAATGTGCCTGCTTCCATCAGAGGCAATGCACTCCAAACACCCGCCATCCTCTGTGTGAAACATTTTCCCTATACTTTTCCCCGAAAATTTCCACCTCTTACCTTGAACCTGTGCCCTCTTGTAGGTGATATTTCTACCCTCGGAAAACAACTTCTCAGTATCCACTCTATCTATGTCTCTTGTAATTTTGTAAAAAACTACCAGGTCACTCCTCAACCTCTGTCTTTCCAGTGAAAACAATCCAAATTTACCCAACCTCTCCTCACACCTACAACCCTCCAGACCAGGCAATGTCCTGGGAAACCTTCTCTGCACCGTCTCGAAAGCATCCATGTCATTCTGATAGTATGGCAACTTGAAATGCATGCAACATTCCAAATGTGGTCTAACTAAAGTTTTATACCACTGTAATATAACTTACCAACTTCTATATTTGATGCCCCAGATGATGAAGGCAAGTGTGCTGTATGCCTTTTTGACTATCTTATCTTTCTGTGTTTCCATTTTCAGGGATCTGTGGACCTGTAAAACTAGATCCCTCTGTATGCCAATGCCCCTAGAGGTTCTGCCATTTATTGTATGATTTGCAACTGAATTTGCTATTCCAAAATGTATCATGTCACATTTGTCCGGATTAAAGTCTATCTGCGATTTCTCTGCCCAAAACTGCGATCTATCTTTATTGGGCTATATTTTTTGACAATCCTCCTCAATATCTGCAACTTTGCCAATTTTGGTGTCATCCACAAACTTACTGATCAGATCATCTA
This sequence comes from Stegostoma tigrinum, assembly GCF_030684315.1. Taxonomy (NCBI): domain Eukaryota; kingdom Metazoa; phylum Chordata; class Chondrichthyes; order Orectolobiformes; family Stegostomatidae; genus Stegostoma; species Stegostoma tigrinum. The sequence continues at coordinate 27,144,404 of NC_081360.1, forward strand.
CATTTTCATCCAGATTGTTTGTGTATACTACAAACAACAAAGGTCCCAGTACTGGTCCCTGGATCTCATGAGACCCTAGCTTTTGTATCAGCTTACCATGAGGTACCTTACCAAATGCCTTACTAAAACCCATGTAGACAACTTCCACTGCCCTTCCCTCATCAGTCATTCTCGTTCCTCCCTCAAAAAATTCAATCAAGTTGGTGAGATATGACCTTCCCCACACGAACCCATGCTACCTATTACGAACAAATCCATTCGCTTCCAAATGTGAATATATCCTATCTCTCAGTATCTTCTCCAATAGCTTCCCCACCACAAACATCTTGCTCACTAGCCTATAATTACCTGGATTATTTCTTTGTCCCCTCTTTAAAATAAGTAACAAAATTGGCTATTCTCCATTCCTCTAGAACCTGAGGCCGAAGATGATGCAAATATGTTTGTTAAGGCCCTAACTATTTCCTCCCTTTTCTCCCACAGTAGATCCCATCTGAACCTGGGTACTTGTCTACCTTGATGCATTTCAAGACACTGACCACTTCCTCCTTCATTTTACTGACCTACCTGAGAGTATTCATACACTTTTCCCTAACCTCAACATCCCTCTTGTCCCTCTCTTTGGTGAATACTGATGTAAAATGTTAGAATATAGAACATAAAACATAGAACAGTACAGCACAGAACAGGCCCTTCAGCCCACAATGTTGTGCCGACCGTTGATCCTCATGTGTGCACCCTCAAATTTCTGTGACCATATGCAGGTCCAGCAGTCTCTTAAATGACCCCAATGACCTTGCTTCCACAACTGCTGCTGGCAACGCATTCCATGCTCTCACAACTCTCTGTGTAAAGAACCCGCCTCTGACATCCCCTCTATACTTTCCACCAACCAGCTTAAAACTATGACCCCTCGTGCTAGCCATTTCTGCCCTGGGAAATAGTCTCTGGCTATCAACTCTATCTATGCCTCTCATTATCTTGTATACCTCAATTAGGTCCCCTCTCCTCCTCCTTTTCTCCAATGAAAAGAGACCAAGCTTAGTCAGCCTCTCTTCATAAGATAAGCCCTCCAGTCCAGGCAGCATCCTGGTAAACCTCCTCTGAACCCTCTCCAAAGCATCCACATCCTTCCTATAATAGGGCGCCCAGAACTGGACGCAGTATTCCAAGTGCGGTCTAACCAAAGCTTTATAGAGCTGCAACAAGATCTCACGACTCTTAAACTCAATCCCCCTGTTAATGAAAGTCAAAACACCATATGCTTTCTTAACAACCCTGTCCACTTGGGTGGGCATTTTAAGGGATCTATGTATCTGCACACCAAGATCCCTCTGTTCCTCCACACTGCCAAGAATCCTATCCTTAATCCTGTACTCAGCTTTCAAATTCGACCTTCCAAAATGCATCACCTCGCATTTATCCAGGTTGAACTCCATCTGCCACCTCTCAGCCCATCTCTGCATCCTGTCAATGTCCTGCTGCAGCCTACAACAGCCCTCTATACTGTCAACGACACCTCCGACCTTTGTGTCGTCTGCAAACTTGCTGACCCATCCTTCAATCCCCTCATCCAAGTCATTAATAAAAATTACAAACAGTAGAGGCCCAAGGACAGAGCCCTGTGGAACTCCACTCACCACTGACTTCCAGGCAGAATATTTTCCTTCTACTACCACTCGCTGTCTTCTGTTGGCCAGCCAATTCTGTATCCAAGCAGCTAAGTTCCCCTGTATCCCATTCCTCCTGACCTTCTGAATGAGCCTACCATGGGGAACCTTATCAAATGCCTTACTGAAGTCCATATACACCACATCCACAGCTCGACCCCCATCAACTTTTCTAGTCACATCCTCAAAAAACTCGATAAGGTTTGTGAGGCATGACCTACCCCTCACAAAGCCATGTTGACTGTATTTGATCAAGCCATGCTCTTCCAGATGGTCATAAATCCTATCCCTCAGAATCTTTTCTAACACCTTGCAGACGACAGACATGAGACTTACTGGTCTGTAATTGCCGGGGATTTCCCTATTTCCTTTCTCGAAGAGAGGAATTACATTTGCCTCTCTCCAGTCCTCAGGTACGACTCCAGTAGAGACCGAGGATGCAAAGATCTTCACAAGTGGCGAAGCAATTTCATTTCTCGCTTCCCAAAGCAGCCGAGGACAAATCTGGTCCGGGCCTGGCGACTTGTCAATCTTAATGTTCTTTAACTATCTCACCCATTTCCTCTGGCTCGACACATAACCTCCCTCCGTTATCCTTGAATGGGTCCATCTTTCCCAAGCTACCCTCTTTCTCCTAATATACGTATAAAATGCCTTGGGATTCTACTTAATCAAATGTAATTCCTCTCTTCAAGAAAGGAAATAGGGAAATCCCCGGCAATTACAGACCAGTAGGTCTCATGTCTGTCGTCTGCAAGGTGTTAGAAAAGATTCTGAGGGATAGGATTTATGACCATCTGGAGGAGCATGGCTTGATCAAGGAAAATTTCATGGACCTTTTTAGCCCGCCTTAAGTGAGCTCCTTCCTACATACTATATATTCTTCAAGGGTTTCATCTATTTTTTTGTTGCCTAGACCTTAAGTATGCTCTTTTTTGACTACACTGATTATTTCATCTATCATCCAAGGTTCCTGAATCCTGCCATTCCTGTCTTTCATTTCCACAGGAACATACCTGTCCTGTACTCTAATCAACTGGTCTTTGAAATACTCCACATATCTGATGTGGGTATGCCCTCAAATGGTTTCTCCCAACCCATATTCTCCACTTCTTGCCTAATTCAGTTATATTTGGGCTTTTCCACAATTTAACATCTTCATCTGAAGTTCACTCTTTCCTTATCCATAAGAATCTGAAAACTTATGGAATTATGATCACTATTCTCAAAATGGTCCCCCACTGAAACTTTGATCACCTGGCCGAACTCACTTCCCAATACCAGGTCCAGAATGGTACTCTTTCTCATTTAACTATCCACATGCCATTCCAAAAAAAACCCTCTTGGATGCACCTGACAATTATTTTCCCCTTTCCAAACCCTCTGCAATAAATGGGGAAGTTAAAATTACCCACCACAACAATCCTGTTACTTTCATAGCTTTCCGGAATTTCACTACATAGCTCTTCCTCTAACTCCTGCTGGCAGCTGGGAGGTCTGTGAATGCATTCACCCTCTTCCTGTGCTGTACTCATAATGCCTCGCAGCAAGATCCTTCCAGGGTGTCATCCCTCAAAACAGCTGTGATATGCTTCTAACCAGTCATGCAAATCTCCCACCTCTTTTGCTTCCGATCTGAGTTGAGTTTCTGAATCCAGATCCTGTAATTTGAAATCAGTGTGTGTACAAAAACTTGTGTAATGATTCTACGATTCATTCATTTTAATGCTACCAAATAACTCCACTATAAAATCAACACTCTTATAACCGTATGCAGATTATTAAAACCTTTTTGCACTTTTTATAGACTTTTTGGAGTTTCTCCAAATTATGATGATTGAAGGCTCTAGTTGCAGTTAAAAATAAGAATTGATTTGTGTAATATAATTGAGTGTTATCTATTTACTAAAGGTTCAAACTGAAATCAAAAAGACATGGACAAGGTGGCACCTTTCCTTAGACTGGAATGGGAAGGCGAGCTGCGGGACTTATCGATATGCCTCAGCGTTAACCAACCTGACCAACAGTACCTCCAGCCAGGCACAGGTCAATGCACGCACATCGTTATTAACTCGAAAGTTTCTTAAGAACGAGGTTAAACAGGAAAACAGCCATCTGACTTTACCAGGGTATGTAAGGAGCAACTCTGATCCAGAGAGCTTACAGCCGTCTATTCCTGAAGAACTCAACGAAAATGAGGAAAACCTTGAGGATGTAATTTATCTTAAAGAATCATCAAAGCCTGTGCTCGAGGCGAACATTGAACATGAAGAAGTGGTTTAAAGGACAATAAGTATATAATGAAGTGAACATTTGCTCCTTTGAAACTCTTGTGCAAGAAATCTGTATTCTTTGTGATGAAACAAAAGGCCTCTCATCCCAGGAACTTTGCATTCCAGCACTGCCACACTGTTCGGTTATTTTTATTCACCTATGAGAATCCTGTCATCTATTAAGAATGTCAATACATATTGATTACGGTGCAGTTCAAATTGTATCTAGTTAACATCTTGCCATATTGTATCTGACACCAACTGGGCTGCTTCAGGTTTGTGTCGGAGACTAAAGCTAGTTTTCAAGGTTTGGCCCCTGTGCCTGTACTTTGTAAAAAAAACCTATAGATCCTCGGGCAGTGAGTTGGAATCCTGCTGAAAAGACCAATACAGCTTCTTAATGAGTGCTTTCTCTGGTTAGTGAAGAGGTATTTTCACCTGGGAATTCCTACAAAGCAAATATTAGAAAATAACATCAGTATTCAATCCCTTTACTGTGGGTATTATCTGCTGGATGAGCCCAAAATTGTCACTGAATCCTTTCACTGGGGGTGACATGAGGATTCATGGGGGTTGGTATGGGGGCTTGCATTTGCTGCACTTTGCAGCACTATTAGCTTCTTCTGCTGATTTAAAGCCAGATCTTGCCAGAAACAAAGGCTGCCTGGCAGGTCAGCTAATGCAGCTGAACATCTCTGTATTCACTAAAACTGAAAGAACTGCAGATGCTCTAAATCAGGAACAGAAGTTGCTGGAAAGGCTCAGCAGGTCTGGCGGCATCCGTGAAGAAAACTTACAATTAATGTTTCGGGTCCGGTGACCCTTCCTCAGAACTGATATCGCCAGACCTGCTGAGCTTTTCCAGCAACTTCTGTTTTTATCTCTGTATTCATCCCCCATCTCATCTGTGACCTCAGATCATCCTTGACCTCTGGCCTGGTTGCAGTCTGTTCATGGCCATGTGACCCACCATACATTGATCCCTAAGCCTGTTTGCATCCAAGGTGCAGGTAGTTAAGGTAGAGGAAGTCCCTGTTTTAACTTGATTCATTTTAAGTCACTCCATTTTATGTTAGGGCCTGGCATATACTACCAGGAATTTCACTCTTGCATCACTTCGCATATGGTTAATGCATGGTCACATGACTAGTTTTTCACCTTTTGGAGCAGCCTTTTCCAATTTGGCATGTCAAACTTCGCTCCCCTCTCTGACCTGTCCTCCCTCCCCCTGATGCTCTCTGTCTCACTGCCCTATCTCCTTCGGTCTGCTCTCTGGCCTATTCACACACTCTCTCACTAGCCCTCCCAACTGACAGTTTTTTTGTTTGGCCACCAACCCACACTCTCTCCCTCCCTGAGCATTCCAATCACACCTTTACCTTTGACCTGCCAGGTGCTGCTGATGCTGTCTCATCACCTTTCCGAGCCTGTAATTTACCTTCACTCCACAGCCCTGCAAAACCCTGAGATGGCATCAGTCCAAAGCTGCTCTTCCTGCCGCTCGCTGCTAATCTCCCAAGCCATCACTTGGAGCAAAGGGTCAGGGGAGGAAAGAGCTGAGAGTGGGGCCAGAGGGCAGTTGGTGTCTACAAAACAGTGACTGGATATTTTTGGTGAGCACAATCAGAGAAGAGTGAGAGGGTCAGCGTGTGAGACAGATGGAAAGCAACGAGAATGAATTGGCATATTTCCTTTATTTTTTTAAAAGTTAATTTCAAAGAATTCAGCCAGGCAAAATATTTCAGCTTATAGCCTATAATATGCTTTTCTGATTAGACAATTCTTACAGGTCTCGCTTTAGCTTTCAAATCAGTTATGATGGAAAAATTTGATTCATTTAATATAATTTCACTTAAAATTACACTTTCCAGGAACACACTGTAATATCTGGTGGACATTTATGTGCCTGATCTGCTCTGAGCATCATTATGATGTGACTGAGGACCCCCTCCTTCAGGTGCACTTCTCGCATCCTCTTTGGGCTGCTATGGTGGGCAGTCTTTGGGTTTCTGAAAGTAGGAACTCAGAGGAACAAGGTTTACGTGAGGGAGGTGAGCTGGCATCGAAAACAGAAGGTTTATTGTCGCACCATCTGAAGGTCATTCATCATGCCAGCTAACGGGATAGGAGGGTACTCGGAGTTGAGACAGAGCACCAGACGGGAGAATGCTATCGCCCTCCTAGTTCTCAGATATCAGAGTCTACCAGCCCTGTCACAGCTGACTCCAAGAAGCAAAGAGCTCAGAAGATGTGAGCATCCTTGTATCCTACTGGCTCTTCTCCAATATTAATATTCAGTAACATTTTGTCCTACATGAGAAACTGTGGAATGTCAGTGGTTGTGTAACGCTGTGTTTCCGTGATGTTCCTGCCTTAGCTGAATGCTCAGAAGCAGTGAGAATTGGTTCTGAGGCTGGTAAGTCCCAGCAATGCTTTGGAGAGATTTAGCCTTGCAAACGTTTGGATGTGTGTTTCAGAAGCTGATCTGTGCCAGCCGATGTTATCAAGATAGAAGCGGAAAGTCATGTTAATGGCCCAGATGTGTGGATGGTACCTCATTACATGGTCAAAAGTGATACAAATGTTGCAAACCAAAGTCTGGCTAAACCACAGATAGCTGCCATTGGAAAGGCTAAAAAAATTAAGTTTGTGGTGGGGACCAAGACAATGCCTTCAGTCTTCCCGATATTTACTTTGAGGAAATTTCTGCACATCTCAGAGACTGAAAAGGAACTGAAAGATAGCAGCAAGGTAGACTTGTGTGTATTTAGCTTACATGCAAAAACTGATGCCATGTTATCAAATGTTGTCACTAAAGGGTACTGCGAAGATAAGAAACAGAAGAGGGCTGAAGGTCAGTCATTGTGTGACTCCAGAGTTATCACGGATTGAGAGGAAAGCCATTGTAGTTAATTCTCTGGTTACAACTGGATAGATAGGAATGAAGCTTCGTGACAGCAATTCAATCCAGCTGGATGATGGTGGAAGACTTAAGAAAGTGAAGGGAAAAAAACTGGGCTAACACAGTCGTAGTCCTGGTTTTACTTGGAACTAAAGTTTTGAAGGTGGTGAGAGGACATGGTTGAGTAGATTGGTAGTTGTGTTAAATGGAGGGCGAAAGGCAACACAGTTGGGATTTTGATGGTACAACTGTCAGTGCATTAAAAGAGTCTTTTCCAGAGGCAGACAAAATAAAAGCCATAAAAGAAGGTAATGTAAAAGAAGAGAAATGTAATATAAGAATGAGAGCAGAGATAGCCTTATCTTTCATTAATACAACTAAAGTAGCAAGGTGACATGAGATGGCAAAGTGAAAGGCACACCTGTGGTTTGTAGAGTTTACATGCATGGAAGGATAGGATAGCAGTGAACTTGGAGGAGAGAAAAGAGAATGTGTTGTATGGTGTTTGAAATCTGCCTGTGTGAAAACCTCTTGGTGGAGAAACTGTAAAAGGAGGAAAAGAGTGAGGATATCTAAACGAGAACATTTATGTTGAACTTGGGCGTGCCATGAGAATGAAGATGTCAAAAGAAAAGTGAGAAAGAGGAGAAAGTACCTGGTGGTGTTAGACCAAGGTGTGAGTTGATGGGAAGAGTTATGCACCACCCCTGCAATGTTCAGGACAGGGCAAGTAGTGTAATCAGGTAAGGAAGGTTCATTTAGAACAAAGGTGCCATCATTGCTCAGCCAGGATTCTAATGATATAATTATCTGTATTGAATTTTTGGCAGGGTCTCGATGATGAGTAAATGGAGATTTAAAGGAAGGTGCAGAGAAGGTTGTGGTAATTGTCAGCAGGATCCGTTGAGTTAGAATTGAGAATTGCGGTCGAGATCAGTTTAACAATTTCAGACACAAGAAGAGCAGGGAAGGTCTGTGAGAGAACAGTTGGCATTGTGCTTGTGAAAAGGGAGCAATTATTCTTTTTCTTTCTAGTTATTCACAGGATGAGGGTGTGACTGGCTAGGCCAGCAATGATTGCCCATCCCCATGGGGCAGTTATAAGTCAACCCACATTGCTGTGGGTCTGGGGTCACATGTAGGCTAGACCAGGTAAAGGTGGCAGTTTCCTTCCCTAAAGGATGTTAGTGAACCTGATGGGTTTTTTCTGACATCTGGCATGGTCATCATGAGACTCTTAATTCCAGATATTTATTGAATTTAAATTCCATCAGTTGCCATGGGGGAAATTCGAATGCAGGTCCCTACAACATTACCTGGGTTAACAGTCCAGTGATAATACCACTAGGCCATTGCCTTCTCAACTAGCCTCAGTAGTAAATGAGTAACAGAGAGAAGACAGTAGGTGGCAGTCCAGAAGTAAAGTCAGAGGTCTCAGAGTGTGCTGAAACAGCAAGGGGATGGTTGGGACCACGATGGAATATTACTGAATTGTGAGTGCTGATCACCATAAAATCCAGACATGATAGAGAAATATACGTTGCCTGAAGAGAATGAATTACTGAGCAATAAAGTCAAGCTGTGACCCATTCCCTGACCTAGTAACTCAATAAATATCCTATCTTTCCAACCCTTCCTGTACTGCAGACGTTCCTCCCTTTAGAAAAGGACCTCCAAATTTGTGACTTTAACCAAAATGAATATACCAGTATCCTCAGCGTAACTAAAACCTCTACCACTGATGAAGGGTCTAGGCCCGAAACTTCAGCTTTTGTGCTCCTGAGATGCTGCTTGGCCTGCTGTGTTCATCCAGCCCCACACTTTATTATCTTACCACTGATTGTGGCTCCTGTCCTCTCCCTGAGGCACTCATCGCTTGCCCTACCTAAAGAACAAGGCCATCAGCTCCAGGTTCCACTTCGATCTATCCTCATAACCCTCTGATCAGCCTTAATTTTCTACTGCCTCTGTTTGTTCTTCCACTTTGAATACTACTGTCCTAAACCTTTGCTGTCTTCTCCACCAACGCCTCTTAGTCATTCTCCTCACTATGGTACCAGTGTATTTTCATTCTTAGTGTCTTGAAACTTCACCCAAATTTCCCTATCCCTGTTTTTGCTGTCTTCTTAATCTTCCTGTCTTCGCACAAACTCATCATTTTTATTTTGCTGTCTCTCTTATCTTCCCACTCCTGATTTACAATCACTGATAATGATGCTTCAAATCAATTTAATATTATTGTCAAACATGCCTCCCTGCCGGCCAGAAATCCTTGTAAGTACATGCCCTGAAAAAAACTCCCTAACATATCCCACCGACCACAGTGTTATTTGTTCAATTCATGTGCTCAACTTCTAGACTTGTTTCTGCTGACAATGATGTTATTTCCTATAAGTCCTTCTTGACCTCTTCTTTTTACCCCTGCCACCCCAGCACTCCAACAGTAATTTTTGTGAATTCACATCTGAACTCTGAAAGCTTGAGCATATCTGTCATTTGACAGCATTATCATTCACCACTCAATCTGGCTTGACTACCTCAATGACTATTGTTACCCTTTCTTAGCAGGTAAATCTTCAGGACCACTTTGTACAATAACAATAGCCTCAAACATTTCCATCACAGATCATGTCATTTGATGTGGTATCCTGCCTTTCCGTCCTTTTCTTCAGTGCCAAATGAGAAAATTTCATGTCGTTTCCAGCTCCAAAATTGAAACTTCTTTATCACCCACTTCGCCATTCTGTTGCAGTATGAAGTCAACAATATTTTGCAGCACTCCTTATAGATTAAGGCTTTTCATAAGACACAACAATTACTTTCTTTACAATTTAGGATTTTAGAATAGCCTTTATTGTCACATGTACTCAAATGAGTGCAGTGAAAAGTTTGTAATGTCACCACTTGGCTTCATCTTAGGTACAGATACTTTAAGTGTTGTTTCGGAATTGAAATAGTTAAAAAAAAAGGACTAGCATGGGAATACAAAGTTTAAAAGTCCAGTATGAGAATAAAAAGTGTCTTCAAAGTACTCAAGTTATGGTCCTTTTACACTGAGTCCATGCCCACAGGGCTTCAGAATATGAGGCCCCATGCATTGGCCTCTCTGCAGTAGTCATTCCCCGCAGCCAGCCTGGGCCTGTTCTGGGCTCCCAGCTCCAGCCACGTCTCAGCTGCCAGCTTGGCCTGCACTCACTCTGCTTCCAGTCCGGCCAGGGGTTGCAACCGGAACTCAGCCTGTGCTCGCTCTGCTCCAGCTCAGGCTGCAGCTTGCTACGAGGACTCAGCTCTCTCTGCTCCTGCTCCAGCACAGTTTGCTGCCAGAACTCAGCCCTTGCGCGCTCTGCTCCTGCTCTGGTGCAGCTTGCTGCCGGGACTCAGCCCACGCTCGCTCTGCTCCTGCTCCGGTGCAACTTGCTGCCGGGACTTAGCCCACGCTCGCTCTGCTCCTGCTCCGGTGCAGCTTGCTGCCAGGACTCAGGCCATGCTTGCTCTGTTCCAGCCGCTACTAACTTCAGGAACTCTGCCCCTTATGCCACGACACGTCTCCCATGCTTGGCTGGTCTCGGTCTCTGTTCTCCATTCTCTCCAGGTGGGGTAATTTAAGAAGTTGAAAGTTGGTGGTGGTATGAGCAGGGCATGTAAAACTGCAGCAAAAGTGAAGTAAAGAAAGAAAGAGAAAAAAGGAGTTGCTGAACAGAGGAGCTCTGGCTGGAGCGTCTGACTCTGCAGTGATCTGAAACATCATGACATCCTTTCTACTTCAACTCGAAGTTACTCAAATTCCATACTTTGGCCCAGTGAATCGTAACATTATTAGCTATTGCTATGTATTCAAGATAACAATTGTCATCTACTCCTCCCATTTTAGACTCCTTCATCCTTTCCAACACCATCTTGTCTGCAATCTTCTAATCCTGTCTCAGATTTTCAAAAAATTTTTGACACCCAACTTTATCCTTGCTTCTCCATCTTTGAGTCTTGTGTCCACACACTACTGAATTTAGCCTGCCCATTGATGTCAGAATTGTGATTTTGCCATCTGTCTTTTTCTTTAGTGTCCATGCAACTTCCCAGATACGTAAGAGCGGAGTCAAGTGACAATCATCTGATGGAGAAGTGACATTGTCTATGACAGATGTCGAAATCATGTAGAAAGTTACAGAGGGACTGTATAATGTATAGTCAAAAATTCAGACAGTTTTAGTTAATGATCAGATCACATCTGGCAGTGTTAAATCTAATTCTAACTATCTGACAAGCTGATGTTTCCAAATGTTATTGTGGGAAGGGACTTGGAATGGTGTCACTGAGGCAGGACTCTCCCTACCTTGGCAACCATAGTGATAGAGTTCATTGATAAGGTGGATAGGGATGGTGTGGTTGAAAGAAATTGAAAGTATTAGATTCTCCCAAGCAACACTCCTCAGAAGATGTGTACCCAATTCCAGCAGAAATCCAGAATAAGACTACATTGGTTGTAAGCCCAGCTGAACAATTTAGTAGTCTGTCCAAAATATTTTGGTAAGTCTTCTCCATAGACACTAACACAAACGTAGTAATTTTGGAAAAAAATAGACTTCCCCTTGGATGCCGAAGTTTATTATTAAGCATACACATATCAGACGTAACAAACTTAGATGCAAGCTAAGGATTACTCTACGATAACAATCTTATGTTTTAGTATTGTGCCAGGGAGACAAAGGCTTTGCTACCAACATCATAATGAGCAAGGAGGAAACAGAGAATTTGAACAGCGTACGGCTACATTCAGTGTCAAAATAAGAAAACTGTTAATGTGGAAAACAAAGAGTAAAGTGCTGAATTATTGTTGTTAATTAAAAGTTGATTCTTCTGAAATGCTGCAACAAAGCACTCTTGCCACAGAGCCACATTGTGATGGTGGTAAAGCTATATCCTGCAAAGGAAAAAATTCTGACATTTTCTCAGCTGGTATCACAGAAAAACAATTTTTTAAGTAAACTCAGATGTGTAATTGTAAAATAGAAGGCTTTATTTATGCTTTAAAGGATGACCCATTGTCTAGAGTGTAAACATATGGAAATTTTAATCTGACTGGCTGAAAATTTTTCCTACTTTCATGCAGCAAACTGACTTTGATGTACCCTTAGAAGAATTTAGCATTAATACTGGATTCTGCAAACTTTTAATAAAAGAATTATACCATGTAAAATCTAAATGTTTGATTTTGTTCTCACTGACATTTTTAGAGTTTAATTCGGGGCCAATAATACAAAAGTTATGTTTAATTAATCTAAATGCAATATTGTCCAAATGCAATTGACCAAGGGATTATTTAGATTGGCTACATTAAGACAAGGTCATAATCGAGTTGTACTGCAATGACTGATACGTTTTCTGGTATCCCAAAGCATATTCACAAGTTACAAGGCACAAGTTAGTAATATGAATACTCTCCACTTGCCTAGATAAGCGCAACTACGCTAACATATGAGAACAAAACCCCCCACTTGATCAGTATAATCTATCACCTCAAATGTTCTTCATCACCAGTGCAATATGGCTGTGTCATGTAAATGTACCATCTACAAGATGAACTGCAACAACTCACCGTAGTTTCTTTGATGGTTCTCAACCAACTTTATAGAAGGTCAAGGACAGCAACTACACGGGGATGCCACTAACTTCATGTTCCCCTCCAGTTCACATAGCACACTGACACGGAAATAAATGATCATTCTTTTATTGTCATTGATTTAAAATCTCAGACCATCTACATAACAGCAGTATAAAAGTATCTTCAACACAGACAATACCAGTCCAAGTAGTGCCTTCTCATGTAATTAGAAACAGGAGCAAAATATTTGCTTTCTGCATTATATGCATTTATGAAACCTATTTCACAATGATATGCAGTTCTAAATATTAGGCCCTGTCTGTGCAGAGACATCAATGGGTTAGAATGTTTAGTAACTATTTTCTGTAAATCAGAAGGCAATCAATTTTATTTTATTTTACCATGCCCTGAAGACTCTATTTAAAGTTGATTCCGAGCCATTCTGGAAAGATGTCGGTGGGTTGTGGCACAACGTGAGAATATTTCTAGGAAAATATTAGGTGGAGAACCTGGCAGCAATTTGACCAGGCAACATTGGCCTATATTTAAATCAGAATGACATTTACTATGAAACCACTGTATACATATCTTCAGGTTTTTAGGCTCTGAGTTCTCGAGTTCATTCTATAGAACTCTCTATCTCTTTTCACGTCTTTAAAATGCTCCTTAAAATCTAGACCTTTGATCAAGTTTTTGGTCACCCGTCCAATTATTTCCTCACATGGCTGTGTGTCAAATTTTCTTTGATAATTCTCCTGTGAAGGGGATCCTGTCTCATCAAAGGTGTGATTAATAGAAGATTGTTGCAGTACTATTTAAGCCTTGTTGCAGCTACAACCTGTCTGAGGGTGTGAGGTGCTGTTTAAATTGGAGATTTAAATTGGATGAATAGCACAGCCGCCAGTGATGCTTTGGGGCTGGATATTGCTTCTGGTGACAAGGAAAAAATAATCAATTCTTTTGGATATTTTCATGTTTCATGTCCAGAGATGACTACTAAACAAAGGAAAAACATGCCATCATGTTCCTGATTTGAGTTTAGCTAGCAGTTCATGTCGAGGAGTGGTACCTGCAAACTTTATAAATCTAGTATTGTGCAAGTCATCACTTCACCATAGACAACTCTTTCTTCCCATTCAGCTCCTTTAGAAAAAGTTCTGCTGGTGTCATCATTGACCCAGGAGAACAACCATTTGCACTAAAAAAACTCTTCTGTTAAAATAAAGCACATCACGCGGCTTTGCATAAGGCAACATAGATACTGTGAGGTTGTAATAATTAATAAAGGGTACAGAGTAATGATTGAAGGCAAGGTCTGAGTCATAGATAAGGGGGAAAATAATAAAGCATAACAATTTCAAGAAGCCAGAAACCCCTTCTCCCATCTAAATCACAGTGGCTGCCAGGCAAGGGAAGGATGCAAAATTAAGTGACATAGCAGAGAAGAACTATGCCTATCACCTACCTACCTCTGCTGCAATTCTACCAGTTCTGACTGTTGTACACGTATGCACCAGCAAATTAAAAAATGTAATAGAAACTCATAGGCTCGTTTTTGGGTAAATAGTTTAACTTTGTTTTGGAAATGAGAGGGTTGTTGTATGTATGCCTTGCCTTTAAGAGAGTTCATCATTAAGCTCACCCCCATGTGTTGTGTGCATATAAGTTTGTGACTTGAACATATGGCGTTATGGTTAATAAGTTTCCAGATGATGACAAATTGGCGGTGTCATGGACAGCGAAGAAGGTTACCTCAGAGTACAAGGCGATTTTAATCATATGGGCCAATGGGCCAAGGAGTGGCAGATGGAGTTTAATTTAGATAAATGTGAGATGCTGCATTTTGGAAAGGCAAATCAGAGTGCATTTAATGGTCAGGGCCTGGGAAGTGTTGCTGAACAAGGAGACCTTGGAATGCAGGTTATTAGTTCCTTGAAAGTGGTGTCACAGGTAGATAGAATAATAAAGAAGGCATTTGGTGTGCTTGCCTTTCTTGGTCAGTGCATTGAGTATAAGAGTTGGGACATCATGTTGCAACCGTACAGGGCATTGGTTAGGCCACTGTTAGAATACTGTGTGCAATTCAGGTCTCCCTGCTATAGGAAGGAAGCTGTGAAACTTGATAGAGTTCATAAAAGATTTACAAGGATGCTGCCAGGGTTGGACAGTTTGAACTATAGGGAGATGCTGAAATAGTTTGGGACTATTTTCCCTGGAGGATCGAAGGCTGAAGGGTGACTGTAGAAAGTTATAAGAACATGAGGGGCATGGATTGGGTAAATAGACAAGGTCTTTTCCCCGGGGTGGGGGAAAGCAAAACTAGTGGGCATAGGTTTAAGATGAGAGGGGAAAGATTTAAAAGGGACCAAAGGGGCAATTTTTTTCATGCAGAGGGTAGTGCGTGTATGGAATGAGCTGCTAGAGGAAATGGTGGAGGCTGGTACAATTACAATATTTAAGGGGCATCAGGATGGGTATATGAAAAGGAAGTGTTTAGAGGGATATGGGCCAAATGCTAGCAAATGGATCTAGACTTATTTAGGATATCTGGTCAGAGTGGATGAGTTGGAACAAAGGATCTGTTTCCGTGTTGTACATCTCTATGACCCTATAATTCTGCCTGGTAGTTCGTCTGTTAGGTGTGCTCAGACATCATTTGGATTGTTGTCCCAGAGATAATGGGAACTGCAGATGCTGGAGATTCGAGATAACAAAGTGTAGAGCTGGATGAACACAGCAGGCCAAGCAACATCTCGGGAGCACAAAAGCTGACGTTTCAGGCGTAGACCCGACATCAGAAATGGGGGAGGGAGAGAGACTTCTGAAGAAAGAGGGAGACAGGGGGAGGCAGACTGAAGATGGAAAGAGGAGAAGATAGGTGGAGAGGAGACAGACAAGTTAAGGAGGTGAGGATGGAGCCAGTAGAGGTGAGTGTGGGTGGGGAGGTAGGGAGGGGATAGGTCAGTCTGGGGAGGATGGGCAGGTCAAAGGAGCAGGATGAGGTTAGTGAATAGGAAATGGGGGTGGGGCTTGAGGTGGGAGGAGGGGACAGGTGAGAGGAAGAACATGTTAGGGAGGTGGGGACGAGCTGGGCTGGTTTTGGAATGCAGTGGGGGAGGGGAGATTTTGAAGCCCACCTATTTAGTAACTTGTAATGTGTCATACTGTTTTAAATAAAGTAACCCACAGAATTAATCAATCCCTGAAGAATGGTTGATTAGCAGACTATTATTGTAAACATCACTGTGGTTTGGAGGTGGGGGCATTGACATCAGGTAGTCCACTGCTCTTGGACAAATTGAAGCCCTTAAGTGGCCAATTAAAGACTACTAAAGGACCCTTTCTTACAATTCAAGATCATTCAAAATGAAACTGAGCACCCACTCTTTCTGGGCGCTCAGTGGTTAACACTGCTGCTTCGCAGTGCCAGTGACCTGGATTCAATTCCAGGCCTGGTGACTGTCTGTGTGGGGTTCTCACATTCTCCCTGTGTCTGCGTGGGATTCCTTTAGTTGCTCTGGTTTCCTCCTACATTTCAACAATGTGCAGGTTATGTAAATTGGCCATGCTAAATTGCCCATAGTGTCCAGGGATATGCAGGTTAGATAGATTAGTCATGGGAAATGCAGGGTTACGGGAATAGGTTAAGTGGGTTGGTCTGGGTGGGATGCTTATCAGAGAGTCAGTATGGATTTGAAGGGCTGAATGGCCTTCCTTCACGTTATAGGGATTCTATGATCATGACTGGCCTCCTGATTGTAGCCCCTCCACATGGCTACCCCAGTTTGCATCAGTATGAGGTTCCTATCGAGTCTCCTTGTCTATGACTGATGCAATCCCAAAGTGGCCAGCATCCCAATGGTTCTGCTAAGATTGGAGAGCTGCCAGTAATTAAATTGCATGGAAGCTCTTGGAAACAGGACATCCTTCCGCCATTATGATTGGACAGATATAATTACACCAGTCAGTTAACAGCATAAAGACCCTAAAATACGGTCATGACTTCCTGGCCTGGCAAAGGCAGTCTCCCCATGAAATCTCAGCCAATGTGTGTGGCCACCGCCATCCCAAAAGAAACAAAGTTGGAATTCTGGAGTGAGCAACTGAGGTTTGCTAAAGCCTCTGAAGTAAGCTCATGAAGAGATTGATAAAACCTATAATCTTACACTTACAACCATTATTGATAAACCTATTTAGACATATTACGACACACCCTTGGAGTAGGTGGGACTTGAAACTGGGGTAGGGAAATGTAAATTTGCACAATGTGTTTATTTGCACTTTGCATAATTCATTTAATCCAACATCTTTGGCACTTTGCCTGATACTTCTGCATGCATTTGAGTTTCAATAAAGTTAAACCAGCACATTAATCCCCATCCTCATTTGAAATAAGAAGACGAAAAATCAACCTCCATTTCTATGGACCTAAGGTGATTAAGAAATACTGAAATAGATGAGAAACATATTAATTAAGTGTCTGTGCATACTTGAGAATTATTTGAAAAGTGATTTAAGGGCTGATAAATTAGTTCTTTGGGTAATAATCAGCAATGAACTGATATATATCTGTCAAAATTATTGGAATAATGCAAGGAATGCTTTTACAGAGTATTTACTAATGAGCAATTAGGTATCTTTTCAGCTGACTGAGCATTATGTTAAATGAAACAAGGGTGACTGAGCTTGGCACCAGTTCAAAGTCTTATTAAATGACTTGGTAAAGAACAATGCATGGATTTCAATGCAAAAAAAAATCTTGCACATTAGAAAGGAAAATGTGCAATGGGAACACAAAGAAGAGATATTAATTGGCAAAGATGATGATTTATGCAGATCCACCTAAGAGTTTTAGGAACAATTGGCTGTGATCTATCTTATATGAACATTGTTTACACTTATAAGACAATTAGGTGTGGAAACAAAAATAGGCCATTCAACTCATCAAGTCTATCCTGCTGTTCAAAGGTATCACAGCTGGTCTGATAATCCTAAACTCCACCATCCTGCCTTTTCCCCATAACCCATATTTCCCACAAAACTAAATTATTGATTAAAACTAATTACAAATTTGTATTTGCCTGCATTGGCTATACTTAAGGGCCCTGCCTCCACAGCACTATCCTCTGGGAGAATAAGTTCCAACTCTCATCTGTCTCTTATATTAGTATCCTGGTGTTAAGAGACTCTGACCTCTGGTCCTGGACTCTCCCACAGAGGAAAATAACAACTTTACAAATAATGTTTTTCATAAGGTTATCTCTCATTCTTCTAAAGGGCAATGAGTACCGGACCAGTCTATTAAACCTCTCCTCATAAGGCAATCCCTCCATACCCTGGATCAACCTAGTAAAACCTTCTCTTGGCTGCCTCCAATGCCTTTCCTTAGATAAGGGCATCAAAACTGTTCATGTTATTCTATTCACTGCCTTTTTTGGTTCTAGCCAGACTTCCCTAATTTTATACTCCATTTCTTTAAAAAAAAGACAACATTCCGCCTTCCCCATTACTTGCTGAAGTTGTATTGTAGCTTTTCGCGATTTATGCACGAGGGCTCCCAAAGCTAGTAGCTTTCTGCAGTCTTTCTCCACTTCAATAATGTTCGGCTCCTCCATTCTTCTTGCCAAAAGTGCATAACCTCACATTATCTCATATTTTATTTAATCTGCCAAGTTTTTGCCCACACACTTAATCTTTCTGCAGACTCTTTGTATTATTTTCACCACTTGCCTTCCCACCTATTTTGTGTCATCCAAAAACTTGAGTAAAGTACATTCACTTTCCTCATCTAAGTCATTAATAGACTGTATGTAATTGTGGTCCCAGCTCTGATCCCTGTGATAAGGAGCATATTAAGGGAGGACAGAGAGGCACACAGGCAATGGGGTTAGGGTGGGGATCCAGAGTGTGAGTCCAAGGCGGCAGAAAGGACAGCTGTTGATGGTAGTACAAAGGAAGCTTGTGAGGCACAGAAGTACTAGAACTGTGGAACCTCAAAAATCTTGGAGGGTTCTCAGACTGGGGGAGGCTACAGATATAGGGAGGAGTGAGCTCAAAGATTTAAAATTCAAATTACCATTGGACAAGAAATCAATGAAAGTTGACAAGATTTTAACATAAGTGAACAAGAACAAGCGTAAGGTTGGATGCACAAGGATGAATGTGAGTGCAGGGCAGAACTTGTGTCGAGTGCAATTTGGAGGACAATGAGCAGAATATTAGTGAGGTGAAGTCATCTTAAGCAAAGTTCCGGAAAATCTATAAAAACCGAAATAACTGCAGATATTGTAAATCAGGAACAAAAACAGAAGTTGCTGGAAAAGCTTAGCTAGTCTGGCAGTATCTGTGAACAAAAAATCACAGTTAATGTTTCGGATCCGGTGACCGTTCCTCAGCAACTTCTGTTTATGTTCCAGAAAATCTACATTTCTATTTTGTTCACTGCCAACTATATACATTCCTTGGCATGTCCCAGCAACTCAGGAATCATTAATGTCATCATCATGGTGGCTTATAGCAAACAATATTTCTGAATCAAATTTTACTGTGATCAGGTGACTTAGGACCTCCAGGATTGTTGCACAAGTATTGATTTTTTTTGAAATCCATATTCATGAAAAATCTTGGAAACCAAGCTAGCCAGACTCTGCAATTTGCAAACAGCATTCATATAGCCAGGCGTTGGATAGACAAATTCTTGTCAAAACCAGACAGGCCTGGAACTGCCTGGCCAGGTGCTAATGTCCCATTGTTTCAGAATGAATAGTTGTTTCCATCTCCAGTAAACCTGCTTTGTTAGAAGAATGCTACACAGACTTGGTGACACCCAGCTCAATAAGAAGCCAAAGGCATACTGTGACAAAGACAGCACTTGGCAGTTGGAGGTTCAAAATCATGCTCTGCATAGTAACCTCATTGCATCTTCCTGCCCCTGTCTGATTGGACACAGACCACAGAATCTTTGTGAAGAGCACAAAGAGGGTTAGCACCACTGCCCCACAGCACCTGGGACCCAGGTTTGAATCTACTCTTGGGAAACTGCCTGTGTGGAGTCTGTACATTTTCCCAGGATCTGTGTGAGTTCCCTCCCAGAATCCCACATGGCCAGTATCATCAGGATGACCAGACCCAGAAGACTGCCTAGGTGAGATGACCTGAAGAACCAGACCCAGCCCTAGACAAGAGGGGAAGGCCAAACCAACAACTGCAGTCCATGAAACATCAGACAACCCTCAAAGACCAAGGGACAACCTGTCCCAGTCTTATTGAACATGTATTATCGATCCTTTCAGACAAGCATTGGTACAGTGGTAGGAATTTCTGGATAAGATCTACAAATTTTTAGAAGCACCTGGCAGAAATAGATAGCTCATGTATATTTGATACTGTTTATTTGGAGATTTAAGGCTTTTTATGAAGACCCCTATGAAGAGATTGATAAAGCCGAAAGAACTACGGATGCTGTAAATCAGGAACAAGAACAAAGTCCCTGGAAAAACTCAACAGGTCTGGCAGCATATGTGGAGGAGAAAAGAGAGTTAAGAACAGTTCTGAGGAAGGGTCACCGGACCCGAATGCATTTCACAGTGCATTATCTATTAACTCTGCTTTCTCCTCCACAGATGCTGCCAGACCTGCTGAGCTTTTCAAGCAAATTTATTTTCGAAGAGATTGATAGAGTTTAATTAAACAACAATAGTAGTGCTTTGATAAATATTATTCGTCCTTGATGAAGTATTCAATAATGTTGTGCTGGAACTTCCCCTTTGTTTTGTATCCCCTTTCTCTATCTTACAGTGTAATGCACTTGAGTTGAAAAAGCTCACAACAGATTGGTCAAGGTTAGTCGGGATACATTTACCCATCTTTTAGTTCACAACATTACAACTGAAATGTACGACAAAAATCCTCTAAATTGTTCTAATCAGCATTCATGCTTTTACAGACTCACATATGCAAAGTCAATGGCCTTCAAAATGTGTACGAAGAAAAATATTCTCTTATAGAGACAGTAAGAACTGCCAATGCTGGATTCTCTTATAGAGCCATTTTCATCTTCCTAAAATGCCCCAATGCACTTTACAATGCTTTGAACATTTCTAACGTAATTTTTAGTAACACTTCAAATAATAGGCATCACATATTAAATCATTTAGACTATACAAAGGTGTAGAATAGCTTAATATGTCCATAACTTATTGAGTGGGCAAAAATGTCATTTTCATTTAATTTGTTTAAGCATTGTTAAAAGAAAGATGTAATTCAAAGCTTTTTGTCTTGCATTTTTCATGATTGAAACTCAAGTAGAAAGAACAATGTGGGAAAGCAAGCAGTGAAATATAAATTAGGAGGAGGGGATGTTATTTGGCTGGCATGAAACACAGAAGAATCAGTGAACCACCTTGAGATTTTCCTAATCAAACACTTCAAAGATATTATGACCCACCATGGGACTTGAGCCCGGACATCCTGGCTCAGAGGTAGATACACAATTAGATCCCTCAGTTTACTATCTTAGTTAAGTGACTAAATTCAAACCAAGATTGGTCAGTGTTTTTTCATGTGGATGCAGCAGTAATCAGTTGTCTCCAATGATATCAGAGACAATAGGAACTGCAGATGCTGGAGAATCTGAGATAACAAGGTGTAGAGCTGGATGAACACAGCTGGCCAAGCAGCATCTTAGGATCAGGAAAGCTGACGATTCAGGCCTAGACCCTTCTTCAGAAATGGGGGAGGGGGAAGAGGGTTCTGAAATAAATAGGGAGAGAGGGGAGGCGGATCGAAGATGGATAGAGGAGAAAATAGGTGGAGAGGAGACAGACAAGTTAAAGAGGTGGGGATGGAGGCGAAGGCAGTGGAAAAACTGCTCAATGTCCAAGTGTGACTGGTATTCGTTGATGTGTGGGCGGAGGGGGACAAAGGTGAGCCCTTTACTGAGGACTGACCGTTCGTCCTCAGTCAGGGGGAGGTCTGGAGGGATGGTGAGGACTCGGCAGGGCTCAGTGGGTTGCTGTCTCCTCTGGAGGTGCTGGCTGTGGAGGCATTGCATGTTTTTCACTGAGTGAAAGGCTATATGTGGACATATTCCTTTTGCCTGCAAAGATCAAAGTGCTCTGTGTGAATAAAAGTAACTTTCAGCCCACACACAAACTAGTCGCAATGCATTTCATGAGTTGGTAGCTGTGACAGAAAGCAAATAACTACTTGAAGTTACATAGTTTCTCAAATGTAGTTAAACATCCCAAATCATTTCACAGTGCATTATCTAGAAAACATAAAATTGGGATGCAAATGCAATAATGAATACAGCTGCTCATAAGTTTGGCTAAAGAAGCAAGTTATAAACACATTTTAAAAGAAGAGGTATAGAGTCAGAAAGACTTAAAGAGAGAACGTTAAATCTTAAAGCCTAGGCAGTACAGCCACAAATGGCAGTTGAAAAATGGAAAGTTTGAAAGATGGACTGCTCAAGACTAACAGGGTAACATAGTGGCTCTGTGCTTAGTATTACTGCTTCACATCAGCAGGGACCTGGGTTCAATTCCAACCTTGGGTGACTGTGTGTGGAACATAAAACATTGAACAACACAGCACAGGAATGGGCCCTTCAGCCCACAACATTGTGCTGAACATGATGCCAAATTAAACTAATACCTTTTGCCTGCCCTTGGTCCATATCCCTCCAATTCCTTACATATTCATGTGATTATCTAAAGTCTTTCAAATGTCCCTATTGTGTCTGCCTCCAAGACCCCCCCGGGTAGCATGTTCCGGACTCCTACCATTCTCTATGTAAGAAATTTGCCCCTCACGTCGTCCTTAAACTTGCCCTCTCTCGCCTTAAATGCATGCCTCCTAGTATTAGACATTTCAACTCTGAGAAAAAGATTCTGAACATTAACCTTGTCTATGCATCTCATAATTTTATAGACTTTGATCAAGTCTCCCCTCAGCCTCCTCTGCTCCAGAGAAAACAACCCAGGTTTTTCTAGCCTCTCCTTAAAGTTCATATCCTATAATATAGGCAGCATCATGGTAAACCTGCTCTGCACCCTCTCTAAAGACTCCACTGGAGTTTGCACATTCTCCTTGTGTCTGCATGGGCTTCCTCTGGGTGCTCTGGTTTCCTTGACAGTCCAAAGATGTGCAGGTTAGGTGGATTGGCCATTCTAAATTGCCCGTAGTGTCAGGGATATGCAAGCTAGATGGGCCAGCCATGGGAAATGCAGGGTTACAGGGATAGGGTAAGGTAGGGTGGGTCTGGGTGGGATGCTGTTCAGAGGGGTTGCATGGACTCGATAGGCCAAAAGTTCTGCGTTTGCACTGTAGGGGTTTGACCCTGCCATTCTCAGTTTTTTTTTCCTACCGGAATCCTTTCTTATGTTCAAGCCATATCATTTTGCAGTAATCAGTTCAATATTTGTATATGGTTGTGAATGAGCCTTGATTGAAACAATGGCGTCCTCACCAGATCTTAACTAATTCAGATAGGTCTAAGTGTTGTACAGTTCAATAGTCTTCACAATTTACAGCAGCATTCAATTAAAGCTTGTTTCTCTCAGCTAGAAAGTGAACATGTGCCCAAAAGTATTGAGAAATAAAATTGTAAACTGGAACTGGAAGTATATACCTGGATTAATAGGTCAGAATTTGCTTTCTGTGGTGAATAAACCAGCCCTTGGTTAACTGTACACTTGCCAAAAGATGACACGTAATCACAGAATTGTTATAGCCATTTCTTCCCTTTCAGGTAACTGTCTCATGCTGTTTTGAACCGGTCTCCCACTTAGTTCCTCATCCCTGGAACCATTCTTTTGAATGTGTTGGACTTTCTATGAGGTTTTGGACTGGGACTGACCAGAAATCAAAAGCCATGACAGTGCAGCACCCTTTGCAAGGAATTTGGAACCTGTGTCTCTCCTTTGAGATGAATGCGTGTCATTGAGTCTGAACTAGGAAGTGCAAGTTACAACAGAGGCTCTCCAGCTAGTCATTATGCTGATCCACCAGTCTATGACAAACTTTCACTAGTATCACAAAGGCCCCCCATCTTTTGTGCGCAAGCATTTAAGTTGGATCACAGCCAATTTCCAAATACCATACTCAAGGCACTGAGTTTTAACTTCCAGCCCCTGGTCACCAATTAATAGGAGCACAGTATAATATTAGCTGCCCAACTGTTACTCCAAACAGCACAAGGAGCTGAACATTGCTTCCTTCAATCCCAGAAAATACATAGAACATAGAACATTACAGTACAGTACAGGGCCTTCAGCCCTCGATATTGCGTCGACCTGTGAAACCAATCTGAAGTCCATCTAACCTACACTATTCCGTTATCACCCATATGTTTATCCAATGACCATTTAAATGCCATTAAAGTTGTTGAGTCTACTACTGTTGCTGGCAGGGCATTCCACGCCCTTACTACTCTCTGAGTAAAGAATCTACCTCTGATATCTGTCCTATATCTATCATCCCTCAATTTAAAGCTATGTCCCCTCATGCTAGCCATCACCATCTGAGGAAAAAGGTTCTCACTGTCCACTCTATCTAATCCTCTGATCATCTTGTATGTCTCTATTGAGCCACCTTTTAACCTTCTTCTCTCTAATGAAAACAGCCTCAAGTCCCTTAGCCTGTTCTCCTAAGACCTTCCCTCCATACCAGGGAACATCCTGGTAAATTTCCTCTGCACCCTTTCTAATGTTTCCTCATCCTTCTTACAATGTGGCATCCAGAACTGTACCCAATACTCCAATTGCGGCCGCACCAGAGTTTTGTACAGCTGCAAATGACCTCATGTCTCTGAAACTCATCCCTCTACCAACAAAACCTAACACACGGTATGCCTTCCAAACAATCAACCTGGGTGGCAACTTTCAGGGATCTGTGCACATGGACACCGAGATCCCTCTGCTCATCCACACTACCAAGAATCTTATCATTAACCCCGCACTCTGTATTTCTGTTACTCTTTCCAAAGTGAATCACCTCACACTTTTCCGCATTAAGCTCCATTTTCCACCTCTCAGCCCAGCTCTGCAGCTTACCTATTTCCCTCTGTAACCTGCGACATCCTTCCGCACTATCTATCACTCCACTGACTTTAGTGTCCATCTGCAAACTTACTAACCCATCCTTCTACACCCTCATCCAGGTCATTTATAAAAATGACAAACAGCAGTGGCCCCAAAACAGATCCTTGCGGTCTACCACTAGTAACTGAACTCCAGGGTGAACATTTCCCATCAACCACCACCCTCTATTTTCCACCTCGTCAATTTCTGATCCAAGCCGCTGTATCACCCTCAATCCCATCCCTCCGTATTTTCTGCAATAGCCTACCATGGAGAACCTTATCATATGCTATACTGAAATCCATATACACCAAATCAACCTCTTTAGCCTCATTCACCTGTTTAGCCACCTTCTCAAAGAACTCAATAAGGTTTGAGAGGCATGACCTACCCTTCACAAAACCATGTTGACTATCCCTAATCAAATTATTCCTTTCTAGATGATTATAAATCCAATCTCTTATAATCCTTTCCAACACTTTACCCACAACCGAAGTAACACCTCCTCCTTATGAACCTCAATCCCGTCTAGTCTAATTGCCTGTATCTCAGTATTCTCCTCGACAACATTGCCTTTCCCATCTATGAATACTGATGAAAAATGTTCATTTGCGCCTCTCCCTCCTCTTCGGACTCCCCGCACAACTTCCCACTGCTATCCTTGACTGGCCGTAATCTTACTCCAGTTCTTCTTTTATTCCCGGCATACCTCTAGAAAGCTTTGGTGTTTTCCTTGATCCTACCTGCCAAAGACTTCTGGTTCTTCTTAGTGGTCCCTTTAGGTCCTTCCTGGCTAACTCATAGCTCTCAAGTGCCCTAACTAAGCCTTCACGTCTCACCTTTACATAAGCCTCCTTCTTCCTCTTGACAAGAGATTCAACTTCTTTAGTAGATCACAGTTCCCTCGCTTGACGGCTTCCTCCCTACCTGATAGGTACGTACTTAACAAGGACATGCAGTTCCTTGAATAAGCTCCACATTTCAATCGTGCCCAGCTCCTGCAATTTCCTTCCCCATCCTATGCATCCTAAGTCTTGCCTAACTGCCTCATAATTGCCTTTCCGCAGCTATAACTTCTGCTCTGCGGTATATACCTATCCCTTTCCATCACTAAAGTAAACATAACCGAATTGTGGTCACTATCACCGAAGTGCTCACCTACCTCCAACTTTAACACCCAGAACCAACTCCAATGTTGCCTCACCTCTTGTTGGCCATTCTGCATACCCTCCTGGACAAAATCTGACCCATCTAAAGGACTTGAGCTATAGCATTTCCAGTCAATATTTGGAAAGTTGAAGTCCATCATAACAACTACCCTGGTACTTTCGCTCCTATTGCCACGGTACAAAGATTGGCCCAGTCTCAGAGGCTGCACTCAACTCTGCATGTTCAGAATGGACACGAGAAGAAGCAAGCCCGACGATGGTGGTCAATGCTGCAGACTTATCAGCACTTTATCCAGTGACAATTGACCACCTTCAGTGTGACCCCCAATGACGGCACTGTATATTAACTTCAATGACAACTTGATAACTTCACTGTAACCTCACCAATCTCTGTGAAGGATAACTAACCTTGATCACTGTTTGGGAGCTTTAGTATAATGCTACTAAATTTATTACTATTCAACTCTAGTTTGTCTATTCGCTTGAAGGTAATTATGCAGAATTAACTTCAGCTTAAACAAACTAGGCTTGAATATTCATTGTAAAGTGCCTTGGGGTATCAAAAGAACATGAAAATGGCTCCAAAACGTGACTTTTCTCTTCATGCACAATTTGAAGTTCAATGACTTGCATACATGAGTTTGTAAAAGCATGAATGCCGAATAGATTAATTGACAGGGTTTTTGTCATGATGTGTATCTACTGTGGAAGATACTGAACTGAAGAGAATCATGCTATGAACCAGCATCAAGTTTCACACCAGACAAAACAAAAATAATATTTAGAATTCATTAACTCTTGAGGTCATGTAATTAATTAATGAAAATTAAATATATCATAATTTTTTTACATATTAAATACTTGTATTATTCTATAAAAAGCTGTGAAAACTTATAACATGAATTTGCCTCAAATCTCATTTGCTTCCCTCACCCCAATCCCCTGCTTCAGCATTCTGCTTTTGCCTGCCTAAGGACATAAGGGTGGGAGAAACAGATGGGCCTACTCTCCATTTATGTGATATCATCATAGAATCCCAACAGCTCAGTGCAGAAAAAAGCTATTCAGCCCCATCAAGAATGCACTAACTTTCTGAAGAGTATCCCACGCAGGTCTATACCCTGGCCCCACATATTCCACCTTGCCTATACATCCTTGGACACTAGAGGTCAATTTAGCATGGCCAAGCCACCTAACCTGCACATCTTTAGACTGTGAGAAGAAACCAGAACACCCAGTGGGAACTCACACAAATGTGGAAATAACATGCAACCACTACTCAAACAGTCACCCAAGGCTGGGAATGATCCCAGATCCCTGGCACTGTGAGGCAGCAGTGTTAGCCACTGTGCTACCCAACAGTGAAATATATTCAATGGTTCTGCTTCCACTACTCTCTGTGGTAGAAGTGTTTTGAACGGTTATTGACCGTCTGTGAGAAGAAGCTGCTCCTTTTAGTTTGAAACACTGCCCCCAGTTCTAGATCCTCAAACAAGGATAAAATTCTGGATGAGGAGGGAGAGATTGGCAGACAAATGGAAGTTCAGCTGAGATTGATAGTGAAGGTGTCTGGGCCAGCAGGATATAAATAGCAGATCTTGGGACAAATGTATATTACTGTGAGACAAGACTTGACATTGCAGTTCATCTCCTCAAAAAGCTTCCAGTACCAGTGAGTCTCACACCTTGGTATCCTGTCAGGACATGTGGCAGAGATCAAGCCACAGACTGACCAGCAATGACTGACACATATCAGTTCAGAGCTTCTGCAACACCATATCAGTGAGCCCAATTGTGAATGACCAGTGCCCATTGGAGACCTCACCCTCTGCACCACCCACACTGATCACACTTCCTTCCTGACCAATTGACAAGCTCTTTGATGATGTCATTAACACTAGATCAGCAATTAAAGCCAAGGCCAAGATCTTTCACAGACCAGTGAGCAGACAATTAGTGGAAACTCTTAGACCACCTGAATCATACCCCAGAAAACAGCACCAATCGTTATTCCCAGGGTAGGGATAGAACAAAGAACATGGAAAAGTACAACACAAGAACAGGCCCTTTGGCCCTCCAAGCCTGCGCCGATCCAGATCCTTTATATAAACTTGTCACCTATTTCCCTCTGCTCCCTGCCCATTCATGTATCTGTCTAGATACATCTTAAATGACGCTATCGTGCCCGGCTCTGCCACCTCCACTGGCAATGTGTTCCAGGCACCCACCACCCTCTGTGTAAAGAACTTTCCATGCATATCTCCCTTAAACTTTCCTCCTCTCACCTTGAATCATGACCCCTAGTAATTGAGTCCCCCACTCTGGGAAAAAGCTTCTTGTTATCCACCCTGTATATACCTCTCATGATTTTGCAGACCTCAATCAGGTTCCCCCTCAACCTCCGTCTTTCTAATGTAAATAATCCTAATCTACTCAACCTCTCTTCACAGCCAGCACCCTCCAGACCAGGCAACATCCTGATGAACCTCCTCTGCACCCTCTCCAAAGTATAAATATCCTTTTGGTAATGTGGCGACCAGCACTATATGCAGTATTCCAAATGTGGTCGACCAAAGTCCTATAAAACTGGAACGTGACCTGCTAACTCTGGTACTCAATACCCTGTTTGATGAATGAAAGCATGCCATATGTCTTCTTGACCACGCTATCGGCCTGTGTTGGTACCTTTAGGATACAATCTATACCTTCCTCCAGGTCATTTATGTGCATCACAAACAACAGTGGTCCCAACACAGATCCCCGCGGAACCCCACTGGTCAGACTTCACATTTTGAGAAACTCCCTTCCACTACAACTCTCTGTCTCCTGTTGCCCAGCCAGTTCTCTGTCCATCTAGCTGGACCTATCTAGCTACACCCTGGACCCAGTACGAATTCACTTTCTCCATCAGCCTACCATGGGGAGTCTTATCAAATGCCTTACTGAAGTCCATGTATATGACATCCACAGCCTTTCCCTCATCTACCAATTTTGTCACTTCCCTAAAGAATTTTATCAAGTTGGTATGACATGACCTTCCCTGCACAAAACCATGCGGCCGATCACTAATAAGCTCATTTTCTTCCAAATGTAAATAGATCCTCAGTATCTTCTCCAGCAGCTCGCCCACCACTGATGTCAGGCTCACCCATTTATAATTACCTGGATTATCCTTGCTACCCTTCTTAAACAAGGGGACAACATTAGCAATTCCCCAGTCCTCCAGGGCCTCATCCGTTCTCAAGGACACTGCAAAGATATCTGTTAAGGCACCAGCTAGTTCCACTCTCGCTTCCCTCAGCAACCTGGGATAGATATCATCCGGACTTGGGCACTTCTCCACCCTAAAGCATTTTAGAATACCCAACACTTCCCCACTCCTTATGGCAACTTGACCTAGAGTAATCAAACATCTATCCCTAACCTCAATATCCGTCATGTCCCTCTCCTCAGTGAATACTGACGCAAGGTATTCATTAAGAATCTCACTCATTTTCTCTGACTCCTCGCATAACTTCCCTCCTTCGTCCTTGAGTGGGCCAACCCTTTCTCTAGTTACCCTCTTGCTCCTTATGTATGAATAAAAGACATTGGGATTTCCTTTAACCCTGTTTGCTAAAGATATTTCATGATCCCTTTTAGCCCTCTTAATTCCTACTTTCAGATTGGACCGACTTTCCCGATATTCTTCCAAAGCTTCGTCTTTTCAGTCACCTAGGCCTTATGTCTGCTTCCTTTTTCCTCTTTGCTAGTCTCACAACTTCACCTGTCATCCGTAGTTCCCTAAGCTTGCCCTTTGCATCCTTCATTTTCACAGGGACATGTCTGCCATGCACTCTAATCAACGTCTCTTTAAAAACCTCCCACATATCAAATGTGGATTTACCCTCAAACAGCTGCTCCCAATCCACATTCCCCAGCTTCTGCTGAATTTTGCTATAATTGGCCTTCCCCCAAAGCAGGATTCTTCTTTTAGGGCCACTCTCATCTTTGTCCATCAGTATTCTAAAACTTACGGAATTGTGATCACTATTCCCAAAGTAATCCCCTACTGAAACTTCAACAACCTGGCCGGGCTCTTTCCCCAACACCAGGCCCATTATGGCCCCTTCCCGCGTTGGACTATTTACATACTGCTCTAGAAAACCCTCCTGGGTGCTCCTTACAAATTCTGTTCCACCAAAACACCTAACTCTAAGTGAATCCCAGTCAATGTTGGGAAAATTAACATCTTTCATCGCCATCATCCTGTTGCTCCTCCATCTTTCCATAATCTATCTACATATTTTTACTCTATCTCATGCTCACTGTTGGGAGGCCTGTAGCATAGCCCCATCATTGTTACCGCACCCTTCCTATTTCTGAGCTCTTTCCATATTGTCTCGCTGCTCGAGTCCTTCATTGTGCCCTCCTTCAGCACAGCTGTGATATCCTCTTTGACCAGTAATGCAAGTCGTCAACCCCTTTCACCTCCCTCTGTATCCCGCCGGATGAATCTATGTCCTGGGATATTTAATTGCAAATCCTGCCCTTCCCTCAACCAAGTTTCAGTGATAGCAATAACATCATACTCCCAGGTACTTATCCAAGCCCTAAGTTCATCTGCCTTACCTACTACACTTCTCACGTTAAAACAAATGCACCTCAGACCACCTGTCTCTTTGCATTCATCATCTGCTCTCTGCCTATTCTTCCCCTTCGCCACACTGATTTCATCGTCAAACTCCTTACAGGCTTTAGTTACTACCTCCTTACTGTCCTCACTGTACTAACAGCCTCATTTGGTTCCCATTCCCCTGCCACATTTTTTTAAACCCTCCCAAACAGCATTAGCAAAAGCATCCCCGATGATATTGGTTCCAGTCCTGCCCAGGTGTAGACTGCCCGATTTGTAATAGTCCCACCTCCTCCAGAACCGGTCCCAATGTCCCTCCTGCACCATCTCTCAAGCCACTCATTTATCCTGCCTATTCTTTCATTTCTACTCTGACTGGCACATGACACTGGGAGCAAACCTGAGATTACAACCTCTGAGGTCCTACTTTTCAACTTGGTTCTTAACTCCCTAAATTTTGCTTGTAGGACCTCATCCTGTTTTTGTACCTATATCATTGGTGCCTATATACACCACCACAGCTGGCTGTTCACCCTCCCCCTAGACTTGGCTCAGGATTCATGCAGCAATGGTTTATGGAGGCAGCTAGCCACTTCCCCCTTCATCATTTGCCTCTACTCCTGCCTGACTTGTGAGGAAAGAATCTCAAACCTGGAGCATGCAGTTTAGACTAGGTAACAAAACATTTGAACCCAGCTGGCTTGTTTGGGTAGTTAGGATAGGTAGCCTTTTGGAGATGTATGTGACCCCTTTGGATCTTGTCCAGGATCACCACTAGTGGAACAAAGCTTCCTTTTGGTGAATTAAATGCACCATTTGGGAGAGATCGGGACCTTTTGCAGTCAAAAAAGGTATGTATTGTTGTGCTTAAAAAGTACATAAACACATTGGAACAGTCAATCTTTTGATGAACAATCAAAGCTGTCAAAATCTGTCAAACTGCGCAGGAACTATCAAGATGTCAGAGTAGTTCAAACCATCAAAGCTCTTTCAAATTTAAAGCATCAAATAACTGTCAAGCTGTTAAAGATCTGTCAAGCTATCAAAGAGATGCTAAAACATTAAAAACACCCAGCATAACTGATAATTGTCAATTTCAATCTGAGTGTTGACATTCACCTGAGGTTACTGGATTAGTACAACATGATTAATTTTGTAAGAATCCCGTTATCACAGAAGGGCGTCTTCCATTTCATAATGTGATTTACAGCCACAAGAGTTATTGGATTCTTTGATGTGGAAATTTGAATGCTCATGCAAGTTGCAGTTCGGTGAAATGCTTGTTTTTATATGGCTTTCTTGAAGTGAGACTAAGTTGGCATAGGGACTACAAAGGACCAGGGTGTGTGCACAAAGGCATCGGTTAACACACAGGTTTTGAGGAAACACTGGAGCAGGCATAAATGGGCAGTGACAGGATATGAGGAGTGTCTGTGGGGGACGGGGCATAAGCTCTATGGCTGGAAGGTTGGTTTCGGTTTAATATTTTACTTATTACGGTTTCATACAATGCTAGTGGACAGAGAAAGGCCTCACAAGCAAACCATATCCACACGCGACAGGCTCTGCATTCATTTTAACTTCCCCCAGCCCAATTCCTGAGGAAGCTGGTCACTCCAAAATTAATGACCCGGGGCCCTTTATCCTGGATCTGGATTGCTGATCCAGGAAATGTCCTCTTCCAGCAGACCTGATCCGGGAGCACAAATTCAGGCTTAAAGGTTTCAGTGGGTAAACTGCAGCTCTATCAGGAAGCAGATGGGGTTCCACAAGAGAGCCGTTAGGTGGGTTTTAAACTTACTTTGCAGGTTTTCCTCTGAGCTCGGAGGGTAACAGTATAGCACTTTGACCTCCCACTGAAACCCTGGGCCTCATACGAACTAGATTGCCAGAGAGGCGCTTGGAGTCAATGGCTCGGGACCTTAAACAATGTCTCCTGATTTTAAAATATTTAGCTGCCAGAAATTTCTGCTCACGTGGTAATGGATGTCAAGTTAGAGATAGCTGGAGCTTTTGAGAAGTAATGGAGAGTGAGTGTACATGGGGAAACTGGTGCTGTGCTTTCACATAGTATTACTGAGAGGCAGCACATGAATGAGAAATAGGAAAAATCCAAAGCTAGATCCTTGTGAGATAGCAGAGATATATGGAAAGTGAAGGCACTGTGGTTGGCTCTCTAGCCATGAATAGATGGATAAAAATAGCATCAGGTGACCGCAGTCCCACTGAGTTTTCAACTGTGCAGATGTGTCAGACTGGTATTCAGTGGGTCAGTTGTGTCAAAAGCTAGAGGGAGGTCAGGAAGGACAAGGAGGCAGTCATATAACATATTGTTTGTGACTTTAGCAAGACTGCTTCATTACAATGGCAGGGCCAGTAACCAATCCTGAATGATTCAGGTATGCATTTCCATGAAAGGAGAGCACCAATTTGGGAGTCAATAAGATTTTAGAAGACTTTGAATAGGAACAGGAGATTGGGCATGGGGAAATACCTTGCAAAAGCAGAGGAAGGGGAATGGTTGAAGGTTGAATTTTTGTAAACTTTTCGCTGGGTCTTATCACATTAGACTAGCAACTTTTGATTGCGTTTAAGAGCGTGTTAAATTTGCTAAAAGCCTTTTATTTGCATCTAACTTACAAATACCTTCCAGTGCAATTATCTCTTGATGGATGGCATCCCACTAGTCTTGATGAACACAAAATATCACACGTTGGTCCAGTTCTGCCAGCCTCATGCTGTTGCCTGAACATATTTTCTGAGGACATTACTTTATTGTCACTGCAGGTGGTGAGCAGTTACATAACATCTTCACTAGCTCAATAAGCAGCTCTATTTTTGTCTCCCACAGGAGAATGCAGAGGTGAAATTGGTCTTGCAGTTATTCACAAACAATTTCTCAGTATTCCAATAACAGCTATTCATGACTTCCATCTATGCATGTTCCATTCAGTAAAAATAACTACTTCAAGCTTTTAATTTGTAGATTGTCCCTTTGTGATGTACAAGCCATAAGATTAGACAGGAAGTGTCTCAGAACCCAAGAAAAGAAAAAAAAGGCTGCATACAGTGTCACTATTATTCTGATCCAGAAGGGAAATTATTTGATCGTGATGACCACAGCGACTGGTATAGTGGCCATTGCAAGCAAAGGTTGGGGCAGATGTTCATACATGCCTTCCCAAAGCCCAATCCCTCAATCAGGCTTGGAAATGTGAAAGCCACCATCTTCCATTCCCTGCTTCTATCCTTCCCAGGAGGACATTGGCAAAATCCAAGAGGAATTGCTGAGTGCCCTTCAGGAAGCAAGGAAAAGTTGAGGTTTCCCATCTAACCCCTGAGCCATCAGGGGACAGTGATATTCCCAGGGACAATTAGCATCAATTGAATCATTAATTAAAGTTCCTCCTGTAAAGTCCATGCAGTCCCAGCTGGGCCATTGCTCCATGCACTGCTGTTTGGAACTCCCACCAGGAGGGCAAGATTCGGCTCATTGACTACTTCTGTCTCTACAGATATTTCTTCACCTGCAGTCCCCAGCCTGGGAAAGACGTCATAAATGTTTTGGGAGTGAACTGTTTTACATGTCTGACCTCTAGCACAGGAGGTCTAATCTGCAGCCCACCTGCCAAAACACCTTCACGAAATTCTGATAAGGTTCAGAGCTTACAGCTTAAAGTGGAGCCTGTTGAAAAAAGTTGTCCTAAGCCACATGATAACTACCTGGCACTGAGGCAACAGGCAGCACATTCCAACTTGTGGCATAACATTGATCATGTATAGTTCAAGGAGTAGCAATGATGTACTTAATAGATTTAATAGCTTGTTGTATTCTTTATCCATTTCCAAGTAGTTCCTTGTTCTTACTATATACCAAGCAAAGCATTTGATCACGTTTCTGGCTATTCTCTTTACGAAGTGTATGTGTAGACAAGATGTAATGAGAGATAAGCAATTACATTTTCTGATCTTGTGGCTTACTCTAAACCAAAGAGCTTTCCATTCGATTTGCATTGACTTCAGTTTGCTAGGGTTTCTTAATGCCATACTTCATCATATGCTCCCTTTCTGTAAAGGATAGCTAGTCTCCTCTCACCTTTGGTGTTCAGCTCTTTTCTCCCAGAAAGCCAAGAACTGAATGGCCTGAGCCGAACCCAGACTGAACATCAGTGAGCCGGTTATTGTGTGTAAGTGCACTATTGATGACATCTTTAATTGCTTTCCTGATGTTCAATAATAGGCTGATGGACCAGTAACTGGCTGCATCGGATTTGCCCTACATTTTGCGAACAGGAGATATATATTGATAATTTTCCACATGACCAGATAGAAACCAGTGTTGTAACATTACTGGAGCAGCTTGGCCAAGGACACAGCCATTTCTGGAAGACAAGTCGTCGGTTTGGTCTTCGGTTAGGGAGCACAGCCTTTGCATTATCCAATGCCTTCAGCCATTTTCTTGAGAATTCTTAGAAAAGTGCAGTTACAACACTGACATCAACCCAACATTGTGGGCTGTTGCCCGAGTATGTGCTGTACATGAAGAGCGGGACAAATCCAACAGCGTCAATTATCAGTGTTCCCATCAGTGAACTCTTGATCATCAGTAAAGTGATGGAAGGTGTCATCAGCAGCACTATCAAGCAGCACCTGCTCAGCAATAACCTGCTCTGTAACACCCAGTTTGGGTTCCGCCAGGGCCACTCAGCTCCTGACCTCAGTGCGGCTTTGATTCAAACATGGATGAAAGAGCTGAATTCCGGAGATGAGATAAGAGTGATAGTCCTCGACATCAAGGCTGTATTCAACCAAGTGTGGCATCTAGGGGCCTAGCAAAACTGGAAATAATTAGTATCGGAGGAAAGCTCTCCAGCGGTTAGAGTCATACCTGACATATAGGAAGATGATTATAGTTGTGAGATGTCATCAGCTCATCTCCAGGACATCTCTGCAGGAGTTCCTCAGGGTAGTGTCTTAGGCCCAAACATCTTTATCCGCTTCATCAATGACCTTCCCTCCATCATAAGGTCAGAAGTGAGGATGTTCACTGATGATTACATAACACTCAGCACCATTCATGGCTCCTCAGACACTGAAGCAGTCCCCGTCGAAATGCAACAAGATCTGAATAATCTAAGTGGCAAGTAACATTTGCGACACAGAAATGCTAGACTAATACCATCACAAACAAGAGACAATCTAACCACTACCCCTTGACATTCAATGGTGTTATCATCACTGAATCCCTCACTATCAACATCGTGGAAGTTTTCGTTGATTAGAAACTCAACTGATCTCACAACATAAACGCAGTGGCTATAACAACAGGTCAGAGGCCTGGACTACGGCGATGTGTAACTCACCTCCTGTTTCACCAAAGCCTGTCCATCCAGACACAAGTCAGGAGTGGAATGGAATGCTCCTCACTTGCCTGGAAGAGTATAGCCCCGGAAACACTCAAGAAACTTCACACCATTCAGGACCAAGCCACCCGCTTGATTGGCATTACATCCTCAAGCATCCACTCCCTTCACCATTAACACTCAGTAGCAAGAGTGTGTGCTATCTACAAGATGCACTGCTGAAACTCACCAAAGATCTGCATGACAAAATCTTCTAAACCCACAACTACTTCCACCTAAAAGGACAAGGGCAGTAGACATATGGGAACATCACCAACTTCAAGTTTCTCTCCAAGCCATTCACCATCCTGACTCAGAAATACTTCACTGTCTCTGGGTTAAAATCCTGGAATTCCTTCCCTAATGGCATTGTGGGTCAGCTAGAGCAGGTAGACTACAGCGGTTCAAGAAAGAGATCACCACTACCTTCTCAAGGACAACTAGGGATGGGCAATAAATGTTGTCCAGCCAGTAACAACCACATCCTACAACATGAATTTTTTAAAAAGCCCCTTGGCTGAAGACCAGCATCTGTGATACTGGAAAACACTTGAGGAGCCCAAGGTGGAACATCCACTCTGTACTTTTGGCTGAAGAAAATGCTCCAGCCATGTCTTTTGTACTGTCGTGCGATGTTCCAAAATTGTTAAGGATGGAGATAAATGAAGTTTCTTCTTTCAGATAGTTGTCACAGCAACAGAGATAGTAAGAGCTGCAGATGCTGCAGTCAGAGTCAACACAGTGTGGAGATGGAGGAACACAGCAAATCAGGCAGCATCAGAAAAGCAAGGAAAGTCAATGTTTTGGCTTGAGACCCTTTAGCCGAACAGTTCCAGTGGAGGACACCGATCCGAAACATTGACTTTCCTGCTCCTCTGATGCTGCCTGACCTACGGTGTTCCTCCAGCCCCATACTATGTTGTCTGTCACAGCATCATCTCATTCTTTATTTGTGAGATCACCTAGAGCTGTTTATTAAGCATTGCTTCCACTGTTCGTCATGCAAGCAGTTCTATGATTATTATTGTAAACAATAATCACCAAAGTTTTAAAATAAAATAGGATATCCAATCATTTCAAAAGAGTTTCTTTTTCTCTCCTCTATATAAACTCGGGAGCATCAAACTTGCTAACATTTGCAATTACTGCGTAAAATAAGCAAAGTACTGTGGATACTAGAAAGCTGAAACAAAATAGACAGTGCTAGAGATACTCAACAGGAAACCTGAAATAAAACAGGTAATGCTAGAGAAATTCATCAGGTCAGTTTCTAGCAGCATCTTAGGAGAGAGAAATAGAGTGAATATTTTGAGTCCTATATGACTCTTTTGGAACTGAAAAGGGTTTTTAAAGAAGATTCATAGCAACCTCAAAATCTTAAATTTGCTTCTCTTCCATGGGCGCTGGCAGATCTGTTGAGTTTCTCCAGCATTTTCCGATTTTGTTACAATTATCTTATATTTTGCAGCTCAAAGAGAAAGATTTCTCAAAAAGATTATAGGAGGTTCTAAATTTATTTTCCAAAGCCAATTTATGGCTCCCAAATTATTACAACAAACGTTAACTTTTGTTCTTAGTTAGCAAATGATTTAGATAATGACCTTGTATTCCAACTATATACTAAGTAACCCTTTCTCACTTCACCAGATAGCATAATCCATTAACACATTTAGACCTTAGAAAATTGCAAAATAATTATATTGCAATGGTGCATAATTAATTACAGAGCTAGGAAATCATAATGAACATCTGCAGACTGTCTTACACTGAGCTGGCAGGAGATTACAGCTTCTGTGGATTTGTAGCTCAGCATGATTTATCAGGTGTAAACTTGATTTGATTCAACTGTATATAGATATCAAGTCAGTAGCCTGTTTTACATCTCTCACTGACATAATGAAAATTAACAGAGGGATATGAGAGGAAATAAAGGGGAAAGGAAGGGGGAAAGAAATGAGCAATGTAGAGTGGTAAAGCAGAGAAGGAATCTTCCATAAGCTGGTTTGGTGTCATCAATCTTTCATTCTTCCTTTCTTGATGGTAAAATTCGAAGGCAAAAAAAAACTCAGCAGGTTAAAGCTCAGACTGTTGATTCTGAGAAAGGATCTCTTGACCCGAAACATTAATTCTGATTTCTCTCCACGGATGCTGCCAGACCTGCTGAGCTTTTCCAGCAATTTATGTTTTGTTTGATTTACAGCATCTGCATATTTATACAAAATGACTGACTCCAAATGCAAAGATGGAGATTGATTGAGTTGCTGGGGTTTTGTTTACTGCAGGGACAGAGTGAGTTAGAAGCCCTATGAGGGGC
Organism: Stegostoma tigrinum; assembly: GCF_030684315.1. Classification (NCBI taxonomy): domain Eukaryota; kingdom Metazoa; phylum Chordata; class Chondrichthyes; order Orectolobiformes; family Stegostomatidae; genus Stegostoma; species Stegostoma tigrinum. The sequence goes on from NC_081360.1 coordinate 27,182,431, forward strand.
AATTGCAATAATCATTCCTCCACTGATTCAGTAAGGCTACTCATCTGATTTCAATTTGCCTGGCAATTCGTTAACTAAGAACATCCAATATATTTTATATAATGGCCTCAAAAGCAATCATAGCCCATTACATTTGATGCACAAGTTTATCTCCTTGTCATGTTGCCTTAGTAACTGTAATCACACAAAAGCAGCAACTGAAATTTTTATTTCTCAAAACCATTTGAGAGTTAGCTCCAGAAAACAATGCATCACATCTGCCGCATTGACACACTGAACGTAAGTATGCAAGGATACGGTTTGATATGTGGAAAGGAGCCTTTTCTTTAGGGATGGAAGGACGATCAGAGTGGTCACTGGCAGAATTCTACTTTCCCAGTGTTGCATGAAAACTTTATGCAATGTGCAACTGGTTAAGGCAACATATCTCAGAGTTTCAAATTAAGGCATGACAATTACCTCCTTTAGAATTCTCCATGTCTCAGTGTGAGGGCATAATTTGAGGATACATGGAGATGGATGGGAAAGCTCAGGAATTCCTTCAATAAAATTGCATTCTCTTTCCAACGTTTGACACAGATTATTTGTTCACAAGGAGATGACAGTGACCTTGTTGCAATTACAAGAACAAACAAGACAGAAATTACTACTTTGTCAGCAAGCCTAGCAAAGTAACCACCCTTGAGGATTCGAAGCAACAGTGGATACTCACCCAAGGAGGTAGAAAAGAATGATGAGATCCCCATTTCTACAGGTCTTTTCCTCAACTGCTGAAAAGATAGTGCTGGCTCCAACTAAGAATGAACTGGCACGTCTTCACTGAAATACCGTCAGGTACCATCTGCAGCAGCACGACTTGCACTCAGAAGGATAGGGTGGTAGTCTCATCCAAGTGACCATTAAGGTCATAGCTGCCCTGAATCTTTACCCCAGTGGCTCATTTAGAGGAGGAGCTGGGGACCCGAGCATCTTGTCCCATTCCTTGAGCCGCAATGTATCTGTGATATAACTGATGCCATTTGCTGCACAGTCCAGCTTTGACGTTCTTCCCGCATAATGATGAGATGAGACAAGCAGCTCAGCGAGTGGGATTCTCCACCATTATCGGAGAGCCCTAATGACTGAACCCACATTGCTTTGAGCAGGCTCAATCATCAACTTGCAGAGTTCATCAACAGAAAATCTACATCAGTGTTCAAATAACATGTCATGATTGATTCTGAGTTCTACAGGATGGCTCCAGATAACCTGAGGGCTGCCACAGCAATTACATCCCAGAGAACTCACTGTTTCCTGCATCCTTCAGTGGTCCTTAGGCCATTTAGAGATGGTTACAGGGAGACAAAGAGTACATCACCAAACATAGCTCATGATACCTTTATGAAACTCCATTTTTTACAGCAGCAGCAGCAGGAGCAGTAAAAGCGAGGACCAGGGGGCTGCCGGGAAGGTAAGTTCTTCATTTCAGCAGCGGAGCTGAGTGAGAGTGGTTGAATTACGATCTCGGAACATGAGCAAACGGATATATTTGGGCAGTGGATAAGTGTAAGGGGAGTAGATAGGCGGTTCTGTGGGTGAAAACAAGACTCCCAAATGGTATGTTGCCTCCAAGGCGCAAGACATTCTGAATGAGGAGGGTGAACAGCCAGCTGTCGTGGTGCAAAAAGGTGGCAACAATATAGGTACAAAAACAGGATGAGGTCCTACCAGCAGAATTTAGGGATTTAAGAGCCAAGTTGAAAAGTAGGACCTCAGAGGTAGTAATAGAACATAGAACATTACAGCAAGGTACAGGCCCTTCGGCCCTCGATGCTGTGCCAACCTGTCATACCGACCTCAAGCCCATCTAACCTACACTATTCCATGTACGACCATCTGCTTGTCCAAATCTCAGGTTTGCCCCTAGTGTCATGTGCTAGTCAGAGTAGAAATGAAAGAATAGGCAGGATAAATGAGTGGCTTCAGAGATGGTGCAGGAGGGACATTGGGACCGGGTCTGGAGGAGGTGGGACTATTACAAATCGGACGATCTACACCAGGGAAGGACTGGAACCAATGTCCAAGGGGATGCTTTTGCTAACGCTGTTGGGGAGGGTTTAGAAAATGTGGCAGGGGGATGGGAACCAAATGAGGAGGTTAGTAGACAGTAAAGAGGTAGTACCTAAAGCCTGTAATGGACAGATAATGAAGTCAGTGTGACGAAGGGGAAGAGTATGCAGAGAGCGTATGATGAATGTGAAGAGACAGGTGGTCTGAGGTGCACTTGTGTTAGTGTGAGAAATGTTGTAGGTAAGGCAGATGAACTTAGGGCTTGGATTAATACCTGGGATTGTGATGTTATTGCTATCACTGAGACTTGGTTGAGGGAAGGGCAGGATTGGCAACTAAATATCCCAGGATATAGATGCTTCAGGCAGGATAGAGAGGGAGGTAAAAGGGTTGGAGGAGTTGCATTACTGGTCAAAGAGGATATCACAGCTGTACTGAAGGAAGGCACTATGGAGGACTCGAGCAATGAGGCAATATGGGCAGAGCTCAGAAATAGGAAGGGTGCAGTAACAATGTTAGGGCAGTGCTACAGGCCTCCCAACAGCGAGCGTAAGATAGAGGCACAAATATGTAGACAGATTATGGAAAGACGCAGGTGCAACAAGGTGGTTGTGTTGGGAGATTTTAATTTTCCCGACATTGACTGAGATTCACCTAGAGTTAGGAATTTAGATGGAGCAGAATTTGTAAGGAGCTTCCAGGAGAGTTTTCTAGAGCAGTATGTAAATCGTCCAACTCAGGAAGGGGCCATACTGGACCTGGTGTTGGGGAATGAGCTAGGCCAGGTGGCTGAAGTTTCAGTCGGGGATTACTTTGGGAATAGTGATCCTTTCGTAAGTTTTAGAACACTGATGGACAAAGACGAGAGTGGCCCTAAAGGAAGAGTGCTGTATTGGGGAAAGGCTACCTGTAGCAAAATTCAGCAGGAGCTGGGGAATGTGGATTGGGAGCAGCTGTTTGAGGGTAAATTCACAGTTGATATGTGGGAGGCTTTTAAAGAGAGGTTGATTAGAGTGCAGGACAGACATGTCCCTGTGAAAATGAGGGATAAAAAGGGCAAGCTTAGGGAACCATGGACGACAGGTGAAGTTGTGAGACTAGCAAAGAGGAAGAAGGAAACATACATAAGATGTAGGTGACTGAACAGATGAAGCTTTGGATGAATATCGGGAAAGTAGGTCCAATCTGAAATGAGGAATTAAGAGTATTAAAAGGGGTCATGAAATAACTTTAGCAAACAGGGTTAGAGAAAATCGCAAAGTCTTTTATTCAAACAAAAGGAGCTAGAGGGTAACTCGAGAAAGGGTTGACCCACTCAAGGCCAAAGGAGGGAAGTTATGTGAGGAGTCAGAGAAAATGAGTGAGATTCTTAATGAGTACTTTGCGTCGGTATTCACTGAGGAGAGGGACATGACGGATATTGAGGTTAGGGATAGATGTTTAATTTTCTAGGTCAAGTTGGCATAAGGAGGGGGAAGTGTTGGGTATTCTAAAATGCTTTAGGGTGGAGAAGTGCCCAGGTCCGGATGGAATCTATCCCAGGTTACTGAGGGAAGTGAGAGAGGAAATAGCTGGTGCCTTAACAGATATCGTTGCAATATCCTTGAGAACGGGTGAGGTCCAGGAGGGACCCATGTTTAAGAAGGGTAGCAAGGATAATCCAAGTAAATATAGACAAATGAGCCTGACGTCAGTGATGGGGAAGCTGCTGAAGATACTGAGGGAAGATACTGAGATACTGAGAAGATACTGAGAAAATGGGCTTATCAGTGATTGGCCGCATGCTTTTGTGCAGGGAATGTCCTGTCTTACCAATTTGATTGAATTCTTTGAGGAAGTGAGAAAGTTGATAGATGAGTCTTGCCAGTGCATCCTTGAAGAGATCAGTAACTTGCTCCTTTGAAGAAGACTACAGGTCTCCACACCTTTTTGAACAGGTTTGCCTGCATGTGAAAAGAGAGGGAAATCATTGTCAAAGATGGATGAAAGTTTACACACATTATGGACAACGATAATGGTTGAGCAGTGCAACATAGCACAATGAGGCTTACTTTGTTGTTTGTCTGTTGAGGTGCCCCTGTTTCCACATGTGCAGTCATGATCTTTTCCAGCCAGATCTAACATTTTCTCCTTGCAGGGATTGAGAAACCTGATGCCCACCACCCCCAATACCTTTCCACTCAGCTGCGCACCAGTTTCTTTTTCTGTAATGAGTATGATTGGATTGGATGGAAGTGCAGTTAATCAGAAGCAGGGGAGGTAGTGAGCTGACAGCTGTGTATAGGAAGTGTAGAGGGAAAGAATGGTTAATAGTTTGCAGGGATGATATGGTTGGGAGCTGATTAGTAGGCATGCTGCCTGGAATAGTGGGAGTTCTGGTCCATGAACTTTGTTGAGATGTGCTCGCAGCAGCAGAGTTAGAGTGAATGGGTATTCTAAGTGCATGAATTAGCAGAGGAAAGATGGTGACTCTTAACCTTGAGCAGAACTGAAAATTATTCACCTTCCTGCACCTCAATTCATCTAGGAGACGGTATTGACGTGGGCTGCAATTTGTGTCCAGGCTGGTTTCATCAGGTGGGGTGGCTTCTTTGTGCAGTTGGCTGAAGACAGTGCTGCACACTTCCCCGCCAAACAGATGTACAAGACCTCCAGTTCCCCTGTCTGTGAAGTAGTGAGTGAGCTTTTCTTCCTTCTGGGCCATGTCCTGTATATAGAAGCTCTAGCTCCAAAGCTGGAGCTTTTGATATCACAACAGAAGCGTGAAAGTTGGAAAGTCCAGTCTGTGGCCAGGATTTCCGCCTCTCTGGCTGCATCATTCCTCAAGAAGGGCACTTAAGAGACAAGTTGCATAATGGATCTGGTTAAGATTGTGTGCAAAAAGCTGCTCTGAGCCATAATGGACCAGAAACACTAAATATAACAATGGAAAGAAAATTCTGCCCTGTTTGTAGGGATCGCAGTGGGAATCAGCAGCTTACTTGTCTGTGCCCATTTTTCATCAAAATAATTTGGTTCCTAATCTCTGCCCTAAGCAGCATTACGGAGGATTACCACAGAGTCCTGGTAAGTGTGATATACTGCAGACCGTAGTGCCAGCCTGGCATTGTTCATGGAATAGTGCTCACCCACTACATACTTCGGAAGACTAGAGTGGACACCATCTTGATTTCACATAAGCCAACCAGTTGATCTAACACCAGGACTCAAAACCAAGACCGTGCAAGTCCAGCCCATGAATCTGTGCCCCACTCATAAAGTATGTATGCAACTGCAGTCTGAACCAGTGCAAATTAAAAGATCATTCTCAAAGTCTATCCACCATCTACAAAGCATGGGTGATGAGTGGGATGGAATACTCTCCATTTGCCAGTGTGAGTGCTGTTTCAACCACACTTGAGAAGTTCAACATCATCTGAAACAAAGCAGATCACTTGAGTGATACCCCATCTATCAATGTACACATTCATAGAAACATAGAAGATAGGAGCATGAGGAGACCATTCAGCCTTTTGAGCCTGCTCTGCCAATCTTCACAATCATGTCTAATCACCCAACTCAATAGCCTAATCCTGCTTTCTCCCCATAACCTTTGAGCCCTTTCACCCCAAGCACTATATCTAGTCGCTTCTTGAATTCATTCAATGTTCTAACACCAACTATTTCTTGTGGTAATGAATTCCACAGATTTACCACTCTTTGGGTGAAGAAGTGTCTCCTGATCTCTATGGTGAATTGTCTACCCTGAATCTTCATACAGTGACCCCCTAGTTCTGAACACACCCACCATTAGGAATATCTTCTCTACACCTACGCTGTCCAACCCTGTTAGAATTCTATAAGTCTCTATGAGATTTTTCCTCATTTGAATAAGCTCCAGTGAAAACAATCCCAACCTAGTCAATGCCTACTCATACATCAGAGCTGCCATCCCCAGAATCAGCCTGGTAAACCTTTGCTGCACTCCCTCAAGAGCAAGAGCATCCTCCCTCAGAAAAGGAGTCCAAAACTGCACACAATATTCCAGGTGTGGTCTCCCCAAGGTCCTGTATAACTGCAACAATACATCCCTGCTCCTGTACTCAAAACCTCTCGTAATAAAGGCCAACATACCATTTGTCTTCTTTACCGCCTGCTACACCCGCATACTTACCTTCAGCAACTGATGCACAAGGACACCCAGGTCCCACTGTGCACTCCCCCCTCCCAATTTATAGCCATTCAGGTAGTAATCTGCCTCCTTGTTTTTGCTTCCAAAGTGAATAGCCTCACATTTATACAAATTAAACTGCATCTGCCATTGATCTGCCCACTCACCCAACCTGTGAAGATCATGCTGAAGGATCTCTGCATCCTCATCACAGTTCAACCCCCTGGCTCATGCAACTTGGTATCATCTGCAAACTTGGAAATGTTACATTTTGTTGTTTCCTCATCCAAATCATTCAGATACACTGTGAATAGCTGGAGACCCCGCACTGATCCCTGTGGCACCTCACTAGTTACTGCCTGCCAAGTTGAAAAGGACATATTTATTCCTATTTTTTGTTTCCTCACTGCCAACCAGTTTTCTATCCATCTCAGTATGCTTCCCCCGGTCCTGTGCTCTTCAATCTTGCACTTTAATCTCTTATCTGGGAGAGTCTGTCAAATGCTTTCTGAAAGTCCAAATATACTAAATTGACGGGCACCCCACTTGTCAACTCTATTAGTTACATCTTCACAAAATTCCAACAGATTTGTCAAGCATGGTTTCCCCTTCATAAATCCATGCTGACTCTGTCTAATCCTGCCACTGCTTTCTACATGCTCTGCTGTAAAGTCCTTGACAATGGATTCGATCCTGTCCAATATCACCAACGTGTAGTGTACACAAGATGCACTGCAGAAACTTAACCAAAAGGGCATACTGAACCCATGATCTTTATCACCTCAAGGGACAAGGGCAGTAAATCCATTGGACCTTCACCACCCGTTAGTTTTCTCCAAGGGACACAACATCCTTATTGAGAGCTGTATCGTTGCACCTTCATTGGCACTGGGTCAATGTGGTGGAAATCCTTTCTCCCAATATCATGGACATACCAACTCCTTAAGGAGGGCAGAAGTTGTAGATGGCAGCTCACCACTACCTTCTCCAAAGTGATTTAAGGATGGGCAACAAATGCTAGTCTAGCTAACAATGTGAAATAATAACTAAAATATCCCAGATGAGGGAATCGGGTACCATTCGGTAGGTTTTGATTCAGGCAAAGTGGAGAAGGCTACGTGATCATGTTTGGTGTCAGTTGTAATGGTATCTCTGAGTTTGCAAAATAAGCAAGAGATGGAACAAGTAGGAGTAGGTGAAGTTATTTCTGGACTCTCTAATTCTACAGATTGTGAGAAAGTGAATTATGAAGCTCAGTTTCCATTTCAATTACTTCCCATTTCAAAAAGTTACTAACTGCATGTTGTAACCTAACATGCTTTATAGCTCCATTTTGTATCATTAGTGCTCACCGACTGTCATTTTCAAGCCCAAAGTTTAAGCCAGCTCAAAGTATATTAAGTGTTCTGGTATTATTCTGTATTAGAATGCTAATGTGTACTCCTGCACAAAATGAGAGGTGGGAGCTGCTGTTTGACTCATGTGACACATGACAGGACAGTACTTTTAAAGAATTGAAGGGGTAAGCAAGGTCTCTATTTCCATCAGAGGGCAGGGTCTCAGAAAAAAGCATTATTCGATCATCCATTGCAGTGCATTAGCAATGGAGAGTGTACAATTTAAAGTAAGTTGATAAATCTGAACTGAAACCATCAGTAGATAGGATTTAATGAGTGAATCAGAAAGATTGCAGATAAGTAAAAATTTGTTTTGACATGGATGTTGAGATCCAAATAGCACTATAACTGGATAACAAAGTGTGGAGCTGGATGAACACAGCAGGCCAAGCAACATCTTAGGAGCACAAAAGCTGATGTTTCGAGCCTAGACCCTTAACGTTAGCTTTTGTGCTTCTAAGATGCTGCCTGGCATGCTGTGTTCATCCAGCTCCACACTTTGATATCTCAGATTCTCCAGCGTCTGCAGTTCCCATTATTTCTAGCACTATAACTATGCTGTATTATAATTAGACATATTAATAAGGAAACTCTTATTTTCTCTGAGTTTTCACCATCAAATCAAAGGATTAAGTAAAGATTTGCCTCTCTTGGGAGTGGTGAGAACCATATATTAGAAGCAAGTTTTGAGTATATTGAACCATGTTATAATGGATATCTGCTGTACCAAGACGACAGAATGGTAGTGAGGGTGCACACCTACAGTACCTATAGTCCTGTTAGGAAGGGAATTGGGGGAATTTGACAAAACAACAATAAAGGAATGATGATATTGATTCCAGTCGGCATGGTGTGTGATTTGGAGGACAACCTGCAGGTTGTGATATTTGTTACCTTTGTTTTGCTAGGTGGTAAAGATCACATATTTGGAAGGTACTATCAAAAGAATCTTGTTGAATTACTGCAATGCATCTTTAAGATGATACATGCTGCTGCTGCCATGCATCAGCGATGAAAGAAGTGAATGTTGAAGGTGGGGCATGAGGTGACAACAAAGTGGGCTACTTTGTCCTAGATAGTGATGAGCTTCCTGAGTGCTGTTCAAGTTGCATACATCCAGGCAAGTGGAGAGTTCTTCACCATACTCCCGACTTTTCCTTGAAGATAATGGACAGGCCTTGTGGAATCAAGAGATGAATCAATTGCCGAAGAAAACCTAGCACCAGACCTGCTCTTGCAAACACGGTATTTGTATGGTCCATTTATTTTCGGATCAATGGTAACCCCAGGATATTGAAAGTGGAGGACTCAGAGATGGTAATGCCATTGAACATCAAGGGCATTTATTAGATCTTCCCTTATAGAGGTGGTCCTTGCCTGGCACTTGTGTAGTGCTAAGTTATTTTCCACTTATCAGTCCAAGCTTGGATATTAAGCAAACCTTGCTGCATTTGGACCTGAACTGCTTCGGTAAATGAGGAATTGCAAAAGGTGCTGAACATTGTGCAATCATCAATGAACATCCCCATTTCTGACCTTATGATGGAGCTAAGTAGCTGAAGATATTTGAGCCTGGGTCACTACTCTGAGGAACTCCTGCAGTGTGATATCCTGGGGATAGATGGCAGCACTTGGGGCTAAAGGGATCAAAGGATATGGGGAAAAGCAGAAATAGTCTATCTATTTGGATGATCAAACATGAATTGTAGAGCAGGCATGAAGGGTAAAAAGGCTTATTCCTGCTCCTGTTTTCTATGAACACAAATGTCCCATTTATCCCAATTCTCCATTTTCTGTAAGTTAGCCAATCATCTGTATATGGGAATGTAATGCCTCTGACGCCATCAGCTTTTCATTTGTGCAGAAACTCTGCCTTTGCCAAAGTTTATTTTCCTTCCACAATTTCCTGTTGCAGTCACTGTTTTATTCAGGTTATTTAGATAACATAAACTACCCATTCTAAATCAGGTCAGCATTTCCTGATGAAGGGTCTAGGCCCGAAACGTCAGCTTTTATGCTCCTAAGATGCTGCTTGGTCTGCTGGGTTCATCCAGCTCCACAATTTGTTATCTCACATTTCCTCTCTACAGCCTGATCACATGTAGACAGCACCCCCTATACAGAACAATGCTGCCACCAGGAACATCATGAAACAAATAATCAGCGTCATGAAATAATAGTTCTGTTGCCTGGATAACAAAGGGGGATAGACCTCCAGTACAAACTGTGGCCAGCCTCAAATTCAGATCTGCCTGCTCCATTTGCTACGTTCCCAGATGACAACTCTGGATACTAGGTTCGGATTGTTTGAAGTAATTTGCTATCACCACTCCTCCTTTGTCTTTGTTTTGACTTGGGTCTGTCTAGTGATTAATAGTAGAGAATTCAACACCATAGAATATCTAGAGAGGAGGCTCTGTTCTTCAATAACAATAAATACAACTACAATTGGTCAGAAATAATTACTAGGTCCTTCGGGAGCTGGCACAGATATATCTGATCTCTTGAAAATCTAGATTAGAATGCCTTGACTGACTGCATGTGACATCAGTGGATGGGTGGAACCAATGAAACATGAAAATTAACCCCTTCAGACCATTATCTTATACAACACTCCAGCAACCTATTCTCCTCAGAGCACTGCCTTTGCCATAGGCCACTCAGAGGTCAAATCAGGGAGGAATAAAACAATTTCTGGGATGCTTGACTGCTTTCTGGACTCTGGTTTTCCTAATTCACATTCCCACAACACTATTGTTCCACTATTCCCTACCTCTCCATTTTTCTGCTACAAATATTGGTCAAAGTCCTACAACAAAATATATCAGATAAAAAAAGAACTTAATCATTACACTTGTCAGTAAAAGATACAAAAAACTGAGCTCATACCCTTAGTTTACTGCACAGTGTCCAATTTTATTTGGAACCTTTGGGTATCTTACTACATGAATTGCATGACTTAAATGCACATTATTGCTGTTTAAATATCTCTGTTTCCCCCTTTGGTTGTAATTTTGAAACAGACACCGAGGATATAGTGGCTTTCTGCGAGGTAATTATGGTTATCAATTCTTAGCTGTCTGAACTTGCAGCTCTATGTATTGAAAGTTTGTACACAAAGTCAAAGATGTAGTCACCTTCGCATCATGTTACTTCATCCATTAATCTTCATCGATGCACAGTTGTGGACTCATTTGTATCCAATGGCATACAAAATACTTCATCAGATTTCAAAAACAAATACATTTTATGAAGCTTTAAAATAACTCTTTCCAAAAGAAAAAATGAAATACATGTTTCACTAGTGAGAGCGTTGAAGGTTTTGAGAATGGGATAATTGAGTTCTATATGCAAATTTCCAGTTACTGAACAGATAGCGCCATAGTGGATTTCAAGACTCGGGTGCATATTTTAAGGCGGGAGGAAAAAGATTTTAAAAAGACCTGAGGGGCAATTCTTTTACACAGACAGTAGTTCATATGTGGAATTAACTGCTAGAGGAAGTGTTGCATGCGGGTACAGCTACAACATTGAAAGGATGTTTGGATAGTTACATTAACGAGAAACGTTTGGAGGGACATGGCCAAGCGCTGGCTGGTGGGACTAGTTTTATTTAGGATTATGTTCGGCATGGATTGGTTGGGTTGTAGGGTCAGTTTCCAAGCTGTATGACTCTATGACTCAATAACTGTCATGTCAAGGCAAGTAATTGATCTAGGTTAGGTAACATAAAATATAAGATTGCTACTGTTAGAATGAGATAAGCACTTGGGAAGAAAATGTTTCCATTTTTCCTGGGGCTAAAATAGTTTGAATTGATCCTTTGATAACATCCAAAATCCACACAATGGGAAGAATAGTTCTGTTGTTTCTAAACCTTCTCATGCTTTAATCTTTCCCATTGGTCACTTGCTGTGGTATTTAAAAGAAAAGTGGAAAATATTGTTATACTTCAGCAGAGAACTTCTAAACCAGGCAATGGTCATTAAAAAACACAGGGAATGCTGGAGAAACTCTGGCAGCATCTGTGGAGAGAGAACAGAGTTAACATTTGAGTTCGGTAAGACTCCTTTCTTTGGAGTTCTGAAGAAGAGACATGATGCACTGAAAACATTAACTCTGTTTTTCTCTCTACAGATGCTGCTAGACCTGCTGAGTTTCTCCAGCATTCTGCATTTGTTTCAGATTTCAGCATCTGCAATATTTAGATTTTATTGGTATTGGTCAGTACCTGAGGAAGATTGCACTAGCCTGCTGGTGCTGGTACTAACTTTGAAGAGAGCCATGAATCCTCACAGCCTGATCTTTCCATGGGTTAGACTTTTTTTTATATACCTGTGATCCATCTAAGGTTGGACTTGTTCATGTTCAAAATTTCAACATAATCAGGGCTGGCCGACAGCAACCACTCAATTATTTTAGTGTTGAATTATTAGAATATTTTCTATCCTTGACCCAGAAAGCTGATACAACGGGGACCAATTCAAATTGAAATGAGTTGGCAACTAGCACCAGCAGTATTTAAAATATCAGAATCCTCCTTCCCGCAGAAATAAATCGAAGTAGCACAGATAGCTCATTACAAGCACAATATAACATGATTGCTATACAGGAAGTTACTTTAGTACAAAATTGTTCAGTTCTCAGTGTTGCTTACATCAAGTCATTTTATCCCTTCCATTTCCAGTCTGATGTACATTTACTTTTCAGCTGTGCAGAACAGCCACACCAGATTATGAGAAAATGGGCTCTATTGTATTGTTCCTAGTGCCAAGCAATTTAAGAATGTGAGACATCAGTCTTGATTCTTGTGAGCTTATTCGAATTCATATAAGAACAGATTTAATTGGGAGAGAGGTATGTAGAAGCAAACCTATAGATTTTGTTGGTGACACTTCAAGTTATTTGTAGCCATTACCATTCTGCCTGGTATGGGAAAATGCATGAAAATTATAGCCTTCCATCAACAATCAGTACAAAGGAGAAGGCATTTCTCACACAGTCAATTTCCATTAATGTCACAATAATTAGGCAAACCATAGTCAGAGAGAACAGAGTATAAGCACTTATGTCTTAACAACATCAGGCTGAAAAACATTTCTTAAACATTGGGTTCTGGTTGTTGAGTAGTTCTGTTTGAGGGTCAGTTTTACTTGCTATTTTAACTACTTAAAAAAGTTTCAACTTAAGTTTACATTGTTACTTTGTGCTAGACATTTTCAAATGTTAAGTAACCTCATAATCTATTTCTGCTGGAATGCTAGCTTTTCAGTATAATGCCTGGTTATGGGTATCTTTAGAATTTGGCCTGTCATGCTCATGTTGGTACTTTGAAAGAACTACTTAATTTAATCTCACACCCTCACTTATTTTCCTTAATTTTACAATCTGGTTTCTTCAAATATGTGTCCAATTGCCTTTCGAAGGCTATTATAAAATTTCCAGATCATGAGCATTATGTCAATGGATTTCTCCTCGGTTCTTTTAATCCATCAAGCAGCTATAGTCATTAGCAGCTGAACTGAAAGCACCCTTACTCACTTTGCATTAAAACTGTTATAACTGGTGAAACGAGGAGACTTTAATCTCCTCAATGTGAAATGCAATCAAGCCCTAGTACAAAGAACTGAGTGAACAATGCAGTAATGCACTGTATCACATAGCCCTTCAAACTGGACAGGTTTTAACACCTAAGTGGCTAAAGTGATACAGGGTCTTGAAGGAACAACATGATGTACACCCACAATTAACTGATACCCCCCGAGTCCTCAATCTTGGTTGCTCCATCATAACAGGCTTTTCCTATAAGGAGGGGAAAATTCCCACCAGAATCTCTCTCTCATGTTTTGAAAAAATATACTACAGAGCCAATCCCTCAATGAGGATTGTTCAGACACTTAAAAAAAAGGAATGGGGGAAAATACATTTAAAAATGAAATCACAAATCCAAAATAATATTTAGAGATTCAGAAACAAAGTAGATAGGAGCAGCAGTAGACCATTCTATCTTTTGACCTTAAGCTTGCTTTCATTATGCTAATCATCTGACTAATAGCCTGCTCTTTTCTCCACCAGCCCCCCATCCCTAAATATTTTGATCCCTTTAGCCCTAAGTGCTACGTTCAACATCTTCTGGAAATCATACAATATTTTGGCCTTGAATGCTTTCTGTTGTAATGAATTCCACAGGCTCAGCACTTCCTGGGGGAAGAAATTGCTCTTGATCTCAGTCCTAACCCCTCACCTCCCCACCGCCCTGCTCCACCCCCGACCCCATCTTTCATCAGGAACATCCTTCCCAAATCCACCCTATCAAATGCTTTTTATAGGTTTCTATGAGATCCCCTGCTCATTCTTCTGACCTCTAGTGAATGTACTCCTAGCCAATTCAACCTCTCCCCATATATCAGTCCTGACATTTGATTTGCTTGTATAAAATAATTCTTGGAACAAATTGCAATGCCATAATTTTTAATTTAGAGCTGTAAAATACAAACTGAAGATAGATACCTTTGCATGGGCAGCATTTATTGTACGCCCCTGAGTGTCTTTTAGAAGCCGATGGTAAGCCATCTTCTTGAATACAGCTCAGTGGTTTGCTGGATCTTTTCAGAGGGTAGTTAAAAATGAACCACATTGTTAGAAACCTGAAGCCACATATACACTAGACCAGGTAGGAATGATAGATTTCCTCCCCCCAAGAACATTAGTCAGCCAAATAGCTTTTGATTAAAAAAAAACCTTTCACTCCAAATGTACTTGACAGAATTTAAATTCTACAGCTGACCTGTTGGAATAACTCTCAATTTACCCAGGTCAGAAATCACACAACACCAGGTTATAGTCCAACAGGTTTATTTGAAAACACAAGCTTCAAGCGCTAGTACCTGAAGAAAGAGTGAGGGCATGAAAGCTTGTGTTTTCAAATCAACCTGTTGGACCATAACCTGGTGTCATGTGTTTTCTGATCTTGTCCACCCCAGTCCAACACTGGCACCCCCACATCGTCTTAATTTGCCAGCTAGGAACACTCAGCTTGGAACATAATCACTCTGACACTACTGTATTCTTAGGTGAGGATTTATTTCAAGACAAACCCAAGACAAAAAAAGAAAAATACAAAACAAAAACTACTTCATCTGAATTAGAAAATAGTATTCAATTTGCAAACAAAATTAGTTGATAATTTTATTCTAAGAACTGACTTCTGGTCAGATGGAGATCAATCTATTCATAGCTATCCCTGAAGGTTAAAGTCAGTGTGATTAGATAAAAATGAATGGCTGCCACATAAAGTCTTTGTTATCTCATGTCATGCTATAACAGAAAGTGTATTCATTGCACCAATCACTAGAACACACTGGAACAGATGATGTGCATCAATGAGTTGGAAGAAAACAATTTGATAGAAGAGTTTCATTTCTGCCAGCTGTGCCTAAATAAGCAAGGTTATCTAGCGACATCCATAGAGAGAAGGACAGAGTTATATCGGATTCAAAACATTAGCTCTGTTTCTCTCTCCACAGATGTACCAATCCCACAGAATTTCTCCAACATTTTCTCATTTTGTTTCAGATTTACAGCCTATGCAGCATTTTATTTTTATAAGAAACAAGATTGGTTTTGCAGTTATCAGAACCAAAACCTGATTGTTTTAATCTTTTCTCAAGGGTAGTGTATTGATCACTTTCAAAATTTTCCGGTTGAAGGGGTGTATAGAGTATTGAATTTACAGATGATATTTGATAAGATGCCACATAAGAAGTTATTGCACAGGATGCAGCTCACATTATGACAGTGACTTTAGCAGAATTGAGGACTGGTTAACATACAGAAGACAGAGAATAAGGATAAACGCATCTTTTTCAATTTGAAAAGACAGAACTAGTGGAATACCACAAAGATCAATCCTCAATTATTGACTATCCTCATTAATGGGTTGGCGGAGGTGCAGGGTGTAATGTAAGAAAATTTGCTCTTGAGATAAAAATTTGTGGGAGATCATGTTGTTATGAGGGCAAAGGGAAATTGTAAGGGGTCATAGATAGGTTGTGTACGTGGACCTTGCAGAAGTTTAATATAGACAGGTATGAGGTAATGCACTTTGGCAGAAAGAATCATAAAGACAGACTATTAATTTAAGGGCCCTGCCAGCACTTTGAAAGCAGTTGTCAAAGGTTACGTATGTAGGTAAATATAGCATCAGGGTAGGGTGCCTGATGGGTAGGGGGACTAAGTTGCCACATCAGTAGGGTGTTAGATGCATACAGTGTCAGATTAAGTGGAGTGTCAGCTGGGGATGTGTAAGTGTGAGGTCAATTAAAGAGTCACTCAGGAATTAGCCTATGCATTTGATAGGCTAATGTGTCTTCAATGACCATGTTACTTGATTTCATCAGTGCCTTCCAACATCTCTGATTTAAATGAACAGATTGAGGTTGCCAGGCAGAGGGGAATTGCTTTGTGGGAAAATTCAGTTTCCAGGCCAATTCCTTCAGATTTGCCACAATGGAGATTCTGCAGGGTTCCCATGCAAAACTCCCATACACATAGGAACAGGCTGTCTGACCATCAGAAAATCTGCTCCATTACATCTACTACATTTTTTACCTCTTCAAATAATTCAATTCATTTGAATGAAGAAGGATTCTGTTTTTGTAATCCATGATGGCTACTTGTGATGAATTGTTTGGTTTCTAACCCAAGTTTCTTTTCTCCTTTATTAGGAATTCCATTCTTTTACATACTGTCACTTTTAGCTGACATGTTAAGCTGGACATATAATCCTAAGACTTCATGATGTCTGCAGTGGAAAAACAGACTGTTAGATCTGTGCTTCTGCTATGGAAAGTCAACTCAAACAGCCTCAATCTGCATTGCCCTGCATTTCTTTTTGCTCTTTGGATAATAATCCAATCTTCTTTTTGAAGCCACCATTGTATGTGCCTCCTTCAAAGTAGTGGGAGGCAGGAAATGGGGAGCTCTGTGACTTATAAATTCAAAACGGAAATGAGGAGAC
This sequence comes from Stegostoma tigrinum, assembly GCF_030684315.1. NCBI lineage: Eukaryota > Metazoa > Chordata > Chondrichthyes > Orectolobiformes > Stegostomatidae > Stegostoma > Stegostoma tigrinum. Next base: position 27,199,046 of record NC_081360.1, read on the forward strand.
ATTTCTTCAGCCAGAGAGTGGTGGACGTGTGGAATTCATTGCCACGGAGTGCAGTGAAGGCCAGGATGTTAAATGTCTTTAAGGCAGAGATCAATAAATTCTTGATCTCACAAGGAATCAAGGGCTGCGGGAGAGTGTAGGGAAGTGGAGTTGAAATGCCCATCGTACATGATTTAAATGGTGGAGTGGACTCGATGGGCCGAATGGCCTTACTTACACTCCTATGTCTTATGGTTTAGATTAGATTCTCTACAGTGTGGAAACAGGCTCTTCGGTCCAACACGTCCACACCGCCCTTTGGAGCATCCCATCCAGACCCATCCCCCTATAACCCACACACCCCTGAACACTACGGGCAATTTAGCATGGCCAATCCACCTAGCCTGCACATCTTTGGACTGTGGGAGGAAACCGGAGCACCCGGAGTAAACCCACGCAGACACGGGGAGAATGTGCAAACTCCACACAGACAGTCGCCTGAGGCTGGAATCGAACCCGGGTCCCTGGCGCTGTGAGGCTGCAGTGCTAACCACTGAGCCACCGTGCCGCCCTGGTCTTATGGTCTTATATTTAGATTGATGATTTGTACATTGGAATCAAAAACAGAGTCTCAGGCAGTGCATTCCAGATCCTAACTGATCACTGCGTAAGAGGCTACTCATCATTCTGCCATTGGTCCCTTTGCTAATCACACTAAGTTGATGTCATCTAACTCCTGAATTGAACCACTTTCTCCCTGTGCAATCCCAAATCCTTCATAATAATGAGCACCCCTATCGAATGTTATCTCGAAGGAGAGCTGCCCTGTCTTCTGCAATCTATCCATGTAAATAAAGTTCTTCATCATTGGAACAATTCTTGTGAATCTTTTTGCTCACTCTCTAACATCTTTACATCCTTCTAAAAGTATGGTACTTATAACTGGGCACACTATTCCAGTTGAGCCTGAAGTAATGGTTTTACAGATTATTGTAACTTCTTTGCTTTTGTACTCTGTGGTCCTTTGTATAAAGCTCAGAATACTCTCAATTTTATGCACCTTGTCTACTTCAATAATTTTAGCCCATATGCCAGTCACATCTCCTCCTGTATCCCTCTTAGAATTTAATATGTCAGGGCTATCTAACTTGATTGTGTTAATGAGCTTGTTAACAAGCTCGTTAGAAGGAGGATCATCACTGGTCTCCAAAAAGTAGGTGAGTGGGACCATACCACTGGATCCATAGAGAATCCCCATTGAGTGAGTGGAGGGGTATCAGTCTAAAGGGCAGGATGCTGTCTTATTGTTATTTAAGGGCCTCAAGTGGTCTCCAGGCAGAAAAGGCTTGTTTCAACCCTTCCTGCTTCAGATATAATCAGGAGGACTCACTATTTTTACAGTTTTTCCACCTTAAACTTTCTGCTGCATGTCTCCTGCCTTCTAACTGACTCCCAGTGATACAACACTAAGTTCTACCTGGAGGCTATAAGCCACCCTGAATAAGAACTTGCAACAGGTTTTACAGGAGCACTACATTGTGCCAACTACTTCAACTCACGAAACCTTGTGTTCCTGAAGCAATTTCATGCACCGTGAAAGATGGGAACACAGGAATAGAAGTAGGCCATTCAGTTTCTCTAAACCAACCCATAATTCAGTGAGATTTTGGTTAACTGGCAATCAAACTCCATATCACCTCATATCAGTAATTAATACAAAATAAATCAAGCTCAAATGTAAAATTAACAAGGGTGAAGATGAATGTTCCAAGCTTTCATCACCTGTTGTATCTAAAGTGCCTCCTCACTGATTCTTCCTCAGGTGTTTAGGTCATGGGCACTAGTTTTAGACTCTTCAATCAGAGAAAATAATTTATCTCTATCTATTGTATGCTATGAGACATAGAAAATTCTGAGGGAGCTTGACTGAGTAGATGCTGCAGTGTTGTTTCCTTTCATGGAGGAATTTAGAACCAAGGGGCTCGTTTAAACAAAATACGGGCTTTCCATTTAAGATGGAGTGAAAGAGGATTTCCTTCACTCAAAAAGGTTGTGACTTTTTGGATTATTTCTTTTTTTAATTTATTCACAGGATGTGTACATCACTGGCTAGGCCACCATTCATTGCCAATCCCTGTTGGCCCAGAGGGCACTCAAGAGTCAGCCACACTGGTGTGGGTCTGGAGTCACATGTAGGCCAAACCAAGTAAAGATGGTAGTTTCCCTCCATAAAAGACATTAGAGAAGCAGATGGGCTTTTCCAACAATGGATTCATGGTCATCAACAGAATCCTAATTCCAGATTTTTATTGAATCCATCTGTCATGGTGGGATTCAGACCCAGGTGCCCAGGACATGAATTAGATCTCTAGATTACAAGTCTAGTAATAATACCATTAGGTACCACTACCTCCCCTTCTTTTTTTCACACAAAGCAGTGGATACCAAGTCATAGAATATGTTCAAGACTGCATTAAACAGATTCTGGATCCACAAGGAAATTAGGGTGTAAACAGGCAGAAAGGAAAATGGAGTTAAGGACACAGTCACTCACGGTCTTGTGCATGACGGAGCAGGCTGAAGGAGCCTGGCTAACTGGCCAACTCCTGCCCATTTTTCTTATGATCCAAGAACAACTCTCTGAGCATGTACTGCCACATTTCGTGTTGTATGCACATGAGCCTTATGATGATCTCAACTGAGACTATTAATGTTTAAAGAGGAATTTGAATATCCAGTGATTTACTGAAAGAACAAATAATAAGGATTCCATGAGTTTAGTAAAGAATAAATCTTACTAAAGCAGATTCAAGAATGCACTACTAAATAGAACATAGAACAATAAAGCGCAGGACAGGCCCTTCGGCCCTCAATGTTGCGCTGAAGCTGTCTTGGGTAATTATTTATACTTTACATTGAGAAGCACACTAAAACAAAGCCACACGTATTTTAGACTGAATTCCTCAATTCCCTTTTTCGCTGTAACACATCAGCTCGCAGCTCCATACAGCTGCCCTGAAAATGCTGAAATTTTCAGCTTACGTCAGTGCTTCACTCACAATTGCTGGAGAGCGATTTCAACAAAAAAATTAGAAACATTCATAGTTTTTCTAGGCCCTGTTCCTTTTGCAATTCCTGTTGAATTTCTGTCTCTCTTCTCAATTCCAATTTGAACTGCTTGTTTTCATGATGCAGATTGCTGTAGATCTGCTTCTCTAGTTCTAATTTTCCAGCTTCTATCTCCCCCATGGACTATATCTCCAAACTGATCTCAAGCTCCTAATTGCATCCCATGTACTGAATGATAAAGTTTGTATTTTGTCTGTTTAAAATGCAAGTCTAACTCACACTTTTCCCTTTTGCTCCCTGGACTCAGTGAGCTTCAATTGTATCTATGTTCCCAATTGGAATAACTAACTGACTGGTACTGTGAGCAAACATATGGATAAATAAATAAAGGAATCTGCCAAATCCTATAGCTCATCTCCATGGCAATGTAATACACTTGGATGTTCCAAACAGAAAGGTAATGCATTAGTTTTTGATATCAAAAACAACCTTTTCATTCTGGGATTCAAATGTTTCTAATTGAATTAATGGCCCTCTCTCCGGATTCCCTGATTTCCATAAGTCTCTTGGTGCCAGCAGTGATTTTAGCTTCTTTAATCTGGGAACTGTATGAATGATCCAAATCTCTTAATGAAACTTTTATAAGCATCTTCTTCCCACTAATTCAATGTTTAAATTCTCTCCCTGCTCACTCTAATCTTATCAAATGAACGTGTTGTTATTTGGAACTGTAATTATCTGAGATTGCTTTGAATTGCACTTACTTTTGGATTGTTTATCAGCTTTTCAACCAAGTATTCCCACTTAACTTACATTTAACCCCTTAATTCCTAAAATTAGAAGTTATACTTCTAAAACGCATGAATTATGAAATGAGCTATTAAAACCAGCCTTGAGGTCCCTCTGTCGCTGCATACTTCTGATAAACTCAATGGAACAATTCACTTGTCTCTCCTTATCCATTCGAGCAAAATGTGTCTTGACCATTTCAACATCTGCCATTTAAATGAAAACAAAATACCATAAATGCTAGAAATCTGATAATTAACAGAGAATGCTAGAGAAAATTATCAGGTCTGGTAGCATCTGTAGAGAAAGAAACAGAATTAATGTTTTGAAAAATCCAAAGACCCTTCTTTGGAAATGAACAATTATGAAGAAGAGTCGTTGCACTGAGAATGATAATATTGTTTGTCTCTCTGCAGATCCTGACAGATTGGTTGAGTTTCTCCAGCATTTTCTGTTTCTATTCTGTTTAACAATTGTCTGTTCATTCTGCTAAGCTATCTATTTTATCATTGCAATCAATTATGAATTGCTCCCCTTAATGACAATAAATCAAAATTGTTTAGGTCGCAATGTGAGTTGGAATGTCACAGAAAAGGGACCTATGGTATGCTGTCTGCCTTTTCCAGAGCATCATAACAGTGTCATAGAGGTAGCTGTTCGTACATAATTATCGTACAGATAAGAAGACAAAACATCTTGCACACTGACTTGATTTTCAGACTTAGATATGCAATATGAAAGGATGCAACAGTAAAAATGAAATTAGCCTTCATCATACTTCTGCCATCCCCACCTTTCTACCTTCCACTTCCATTTCTTCCTATCCATCCCCACTTATCCCAGACAGCCCTCTTTTCCTCTCCACTCTCTGGTTCTTCAAATTGAAGACATTTTCATCGCCAGTAGAGTTGTGACTCTTTCAGTGAGTATCCCAAAAAAATGCACTTTGTTATATTTGCAGCATAATATTGGCAGTGGTTGGGGGGTGGTGTTGGCAACCTCGGGTAGCTGGATGGCTGCTTTGTAATGTGGCATGCTGCCAACAGCATAGGTTGAATTCCTGTACTGGCTGAGTTATTAATTCAGTAGCCCATGCTAATGCTCAGAACAGAAGGGTCATTATACAATAACTCATACATTAACTCTGTTTCTCTCGCCACAGACCTGCTAAGTTTCTCCAGCAATTTCTGTTTTTGTTTCTAATCCTGTTTGGAAGATGTTTTTGATTATGATTACTAAGTGCTGTAACAATCTGCTGATAAATTGAAGTTATGGGTTTAACAATGAAAGGTATAAACTTGTGTTTAGATTGGATGATTATTGCATTTTGAATTGTGCTGACATTTAAAATTTGAAGCAAATGCATTTTTCTGTTGGTAATACTTTTCAAAATGAAGATGGACCGTAGCTGAAAGAGGCAATCTTATCCTTAGCTGTACCATTTCCTAAAAGGTTCTTGGCAACACATCGTGAGACAATTTCTCAACTGGACAAGGAAAATGTATATTTTTCTCCCTCTGGTTTATAGCGACTGAAGCATATATTGAAAGGAAGAGAAGCAGCTGCATATTACTGTTGCTGTTTAGCATCTATGGTAGCTTCACATTCCAACTCTTTGGTCTGAGTATCATGGCTGCTTGAAATAAAGGTGTGAAAACTTTGTTACTTGTGAACTTTGCCATTGATAACTTCGGGGAAAATAACGTCTAATTTTCTTCAGTGGCATAGATGAAATTTGACTTTAATGGAATCTATTAACAATAACTCAGGCAGAAATGCTGCCCAAGAAACGCAATGTGATATAAAACGGGCCTTTCCTGAGTATTTTAGGGTGTTAATTATGTTATCAATGACCATGCCTTGGCCAAGTTGCATGAACAAAATGTAAACTCTTTTGGAATTTAAGATAAAAGTCTTTCAACCAGTTGTTAATCAATGTATTACATTCCAAAAAGTTTATCATTTATTTGTATTCAGTATCAAACATCTAAACAATCAGTACAGTAATAGTTACAAGTAATGATGAGGTTATCAATGCTTTGCATACAGTACTTAATGAAGAACTCCATTATATAATTGTTATGTGAATTAACTGCAGAGAATCTGGTATCCCATCACCAGGTCACCCTTTATTCAAATGTGTACAATAAATGGGCTGTGACCAGCCAGCTCAGAGCCAGTTTCTAGAATGTGGAGGCTCTCTGAATCTCCTGTTTTTGTGTGCCAGCTAGGGCTCCCTGATTGGCCAGGTTAACAACACCAATCCACCTGTCCGCACCTGTCCCTCTTTTCAATCACTACATCCCTCCAAACCTTCCCACAACCCCACCCCCTCCAAAGTCCAGGGATGTAGGCCTGTTCTTTTCTTGTGGTTTCTCCTGGAACCTTTTCACCTCCAGGTCTGGTTCCTCTGACTCTGACTCAGACAGAGGTGGTGTGCACTGCACCATAGCTCATCTCTCACACCAGGAGAGTCTTGGGAGTGTTTCTTCCTTTTCTTTTGGTGGTAACAATGTCAAGGCTGCATCAATCTCAGACTCCTTTACTGTCTCGAGTCCACATACCAGCAGCAACTACACGGCTTGCCAGACCCAGTCCTGAAGAGTATTTTAGCCATTTGGCTGAGCTTGGCTGTTTTTGGGATTTTGCTGTGGTCCGACTAAGGGTCCGTCTGCTCAGGATGTGCTCTGCATGAAGCTCTGTCATTATCTACACTCAAGTGGTGTTCCCTAAGCTCAGTTGAACAGATGAGGGTGTCACCTTCCCTTCACTGCCATTTTGCATAACCTCAGGAAACCCACACTGGAACAGTCAATCTTAATATCAGATTCAAAATTAAAGCCAATTTAAATCTCTCAGGGATTTTTAGGATGCTGAAATCATCCCAGATTCCAATGACACAATGACATTGGGCACTTGTACAAGTTGTGAACACAGTGGTCACAATGAGTTTTTTAACTGATTTTCACAGTTAACAGGTGCAAGACTATCAGTATTTTTAATGCTGTAAGACAGTTCACAAGCTGGCCTCTGTTAATATTTCAGACTCCCATACTACCTAATTCTGCTTTAAATTGGATTAATTAGATTATTTTCTTTTTATATCAAAGAGGTAGTGAGGTTACTTGCTGCTGAATTAATTTCAGTTATTTGAGGGTTAATTCAAAGACTTAGTCAGAGTGCTCAGGTCTAAAATGGCATCAATCAGCAACTTACATTGGCTGTTGTAACCAGTGCTTTGACATCTACTCCCTGGATCCAGACCAGTTCTTTGCTCAAAATGACATCTGATTCAGATTGACCACAAATTATGCCCGTTGAAATTTTCCACATCATTTAGGACCTCAAACAGCACCTTGTGATGCCAAAGGTAAAGACACTCCTCAACTGGATTTTGCAGCTATAGCACAGTACTTCAAAGCTGCAATTGATTTGATATTAAAGTAAGTCAGTTCTGTGTATCATTTGATCTCATAGATAAATGCCAAATGCTAGAAATTGCATGATGCCCAATAAATTGCACCTTTTTCTTTAACGTTGGCATGGTGCAACAGTTATAATCACTGAAAAGAGCATTTATTGAGATACTGCCTATGTTTTTGCTTAATGATGGAAGGAGACGTGACATAAATACAAGGCACAAATCAGAAATAAAAATGCAGAAACTTGTTTGGCATGAAGTAATCGATGCGTAATAATTATATGATGAGAAAATATGCACAATAATGATAATTAAATGTCATTTTGTGAAGTCTACTGAAGTAACAGTGTGATATTTAAATTGCAACCCATCTATGGCAGGTCATGTAAAAACATTCTTCATTTGTGTCATTGTCATGCATTTATTCTTTGGGTGTCGATACCCTTATTCAACCAGCTTTAATAATCGCAATCTACTGAATGACATACGTTAAAATATGAAGACTTGAGATTTGACATTAATTTTCAGACTCAGTAAAGCAGCTAGTAGAGATGGACGAATTGAGAAAAGGAAATTCCACACTAACACAGTGCAAGAACTCCCCTGGAAGCTGAAGTTAAGCCATATGACTGCAGTTTAAACAGTTATAGCGCTATATCAGTAGGCATCACAAAATGTTTTTTAATTGTTATTGAGTGTATTTTTACTTCACATAATTATCACACTCATATTACTGCATGTCAAGCAATTTTTATGCATTTTGTCCCTTCTTTGAACCTTACAATTATATCATCTTTTGCTTCAGTTATCATGCTAATCAAAGGAAGTGAGTGACTTAACGCTGTATCTGACCTGTCTTATACTAGACCCAGAAGATATTGGTGCTGAAATAATGAACATTTCTCCAGCACTTACCATTCTTAAGATGAGAAATATTCACCCTTCAAAAAGAAAACTTGCAGGGAACACCTATCATTAAAACCCAACAGGTGTTGTTACTCTCAGGGCATGAACCACATGAAAAAGGATTTTTTCTGCTGCAAGCCTGATGGTGAGATTATTCAGTCCAAACTTATAGATTAAACTCCCTATAGTTTGGGAATTCCAGGGCATTTGTCCAATGACAATGAAGAAATTATGACATGTAATCTGGATTGTGCGTGTATATTGAGATGATGATATTCCCATGATATTCTTCTTGTACTTTTTTGTAGAAGTGACAAAGCCATAAATCCCACAAATGTGAGCTTAGTAAGCCATTACAGTAAGTCCTGGAGGAGTAGATATTGAGTATAATGGTAATACCAACAGCAAATTGGATCCAGTATACTGAATAGTGTCAAGTTTCTGTCAAGTTGTTCAAAATTTGGAGTGGGCTTTAAATTTACAGCCTTATGACTCAAGGCAAGATTACCATTACTGAACCACATGGCCATTTACAACCACTTTTAAAAAGGGTGGAATTTCATCTCCTTCAGCTAAGAAAACTGGCAACTTTGAACCCACAAATGTTGTCTCAAAAGGAAGACTGCTACAAATTGAACAGAGATGACATATTACCAGGAGAATGAAATTCAAAGTTTTTTAATTTGAAGTTTCTTCCTAAAATTCTTGAATTCAAATATGATTATTCAAGAAAAGTCCTCCTGCAGCCTTCATCACTGTTGCAAAAGTACTTGAACAGAAGCATGCCAATTACCTTATGCCTGTATGCTACAGATACAAATTTAAAGAAATCTCAGATGGTTGATATTGACATTTACAGAAATCCTAAAAAGATAAAATGGCAAGTAAAATAATTTTTACATCCTCATCTTAATTCAATTTCAACTAAGAAGAAAAGGTCAATATCGCTTCCTTCTTATCTGTCCATCAACATTTTCATTGAATGTTGTCTTTGGATTCAAACTAATTCTTTTCCCTTGGTCCTGAGGAGCCGAATTATGGAATTTCATACTTCTCCTACATTTTAGTGGTGAAATCTAAGGCCTACACAACCTCCAGATATATCTTCATGTCCAATTTGAAAGTAATTTTATTGTAAGTGGTTTGCAAATTGATTGCACTACCATTAAAGATATCAAAGTTTATATTGTACGCATTTTATCTGTGCTGTAGCAGCTTCCTCACTGTTAACATGCTAAAAGCATAGCTTCATGTAGAAATGAAATAATTTTATACTGGAAACCCAAATTAAAGTTAAAATAGATGTGTAATTAGCTACTAGTTGGTTCATCTGCTTCAAGATGCATGAATTCTGCAATAGTCAGGATTATTGATATATCAGACTGAATGTATTACCAACAACTGAAAGGGAAATATCATTGAAATTGAACTTTCTCCAAAATTGACCAGTGGAGTTGCAGATAGACTGGATAGTGAACAAGACTATTTTAACCTCACTGCGAAGCCTCTTCCAGGGATGCCTAACCTGAAGAAGTTACCCTCCTCCCTCCGGATCCTGAGATGCTGCTTGGCCTGCTGTGTTCATCCAGCCTCACATTTTATTAAGATGTTTGGTATGCTTGCCCTTATTGGTCAATGCATTGAGTACAGGAGTTGGCAGGTCATGTTGCATTGTATAGGATATTGGTTAGGCCACTTTTATAATACTGCATTCAATTCTGGTCTTCCTGCTGTAGGAAAGATTTTATGAAACCTGAAATGGTTCAGGAAAGATTTACAAGGATGTTGCCACAGGGGGAGTGTTTGTCCTATAGGGATGCGCTCAATAGGCTGGGATTATTTTCACTGCAGCATTGGAGGCTCTGGTTTATAAAATCACGAGGGGCATGGATAAGGTGAGGGTGGAAAATGTACAAGTTTTCCAGGCTAAAACTGGAAAGGAACAGGGCCAATACCTTCCTCAGAAAAAGGTTATCTAAGATTACAAAGGGATCTTGATCAATTGAGCCAATGGGCTGAGGAGTATCAAATGTTTCAAGGAATGGAGCATTTGATTAGTAATGTTAGGCTGTTTTTTTTTTCACTGGACTGCAGGAGGCTGAGGGATAACCTTATAGAAGTTTACAAAATCATGAGGGGCATAGCAAAGGTATTTTTCCTAGGGTGGGGTGTGTACAAAATTAGGGGACAGATTTTTAAGGAGGAGAAAGATTTAAAAGGGGGGCCTAAGGGGCTACATAGCAGTGGTACATATTTAGAATGAACTGACAGAGGAAGTGGTTAGACACAGGTATAGTTACAACATTTACAAGACAGTCTGTAATGGAAAGGTTGACACCACCTCACCACCAACCGCACCCCCCCTCCCCCACCACGGACTCCTGAAAATGATCTAAAACTGGAACACATTTAGCAGCTCGTCTCACCTCGTAATCTGTTAAACAAAGGGTGAAGAATGTTATAACCTACCTCTGAAATCCCCCAATCTGCTATAAAGGAGTGGTTAAATGAAAGAAAAATCCCTGATACTCACATTATAATCAACAAGTAATAATTTATTTATCTAACTCTAGCAGTAACCAAATTACAGAACTATTAACAAACCAAACCATTCCCCCTTAACTACTAACTATTCCTGAATAAACAAAATTTTTATAGTATGCTGTTCCAATAAATACAAGACCCACTCATATAAACCAAATTAACAAAAAAAAATGCTTAGTCTCTCAAAATTATAGCCAGGATAAATCTTCCCAGAATGCTCCATGCCCTCTCCACTGATTCTCAGTCAGGAATACCTTTCACCATCAAATTCTTAAGTCAGGAATATTACCTAAGAATACCGATGTACCTTTAGTTTAGATGATGATTTTCTGAGAGTTTAGAGAATTCTGAGAGAAACAGTGATTACTTCTTTTATAGCTGAGAGCTGTTTTCTTAGCTCATGACAGTTGACTCTCACACTAATTTTCAAATGCCCTCTTTTATTGTACCCTTGATGACCTGTTAATTTCTTACAATAGGATTAGTCCTAGGTTGTCAAAACCATCATAAATAATTTTATTTGGGTTTTGGTACATAGGGCCTGGTTTAAATTAATTGGCTAAATTCAAAAACCTGTTCTCTTGGTAAAAATGCTGCTTTGCCTGCTAACCTGCTGCTTTTGAAGCAATGTTTCAATTTTAAGAATGCTCTGTGCATATGCTACTACTGGCAGACACCTTTTTGTTTTAATCTCTAAGCCTAAAGATAAAACACATCATCTTTTGAAGGGACCGTACACTCTTTCCCCATCACCACTCCACATCATTCTAAAAACATCAAACACTCTATCCAATTTTGCAACAATTTGGAAAGCTATATAAATAGGAAAGTTTAGAGGGTTATCACCCAAATGGGACTAGTTTAGTTTGGAAAATCTGGTTTGGCATGGACAATCAGTTTCCAAGCTATGTGATTCTATATAGCTCTTGGTTTAGATTTAACTCAATTGGCAGGGTCCTGGGATTCTCTGACAAATAGAGCAGAGACAGAAAAACTGAGATGGAATTAGAAGTTAAAATGTGAGTGAGTGAATCTCAATTGCAGAAAAAAAAATGCTAGATAAGAAAGAAATGAGTTTAGCAAGGCTAAATGGAATATATTTTAATGCAAGCAGCCTGTGGAATATGATAGATGAGCTAAGAGCACTGTAAGATGCATAGGAGTATGATATCATAGGTGCAATCAAGACATAGCTTAAAGATGGGAAGGATCTGTGGCTCAGCCTTATTGGTTATAGGATATTTAGGCAAAAGAAAAGGGAGATGGAAAAGAAGTGGGGGTATTGAAATGTTGATCAAAAATATCAATTATAGCAGTGAGGATGGATGGTATCTTGGAAGGTTCATCAAATACGGCCATATAAGTAGAAGTAGAACAAAAACTCAAAAGGAGCAAACAAATAGCCTTGTATATATTCCAGTCAGTCAAGGAGAGGTAGAGACTCAAATATAAAATCAAATTTCAGAGGAGTGTAAGAATAATAAGGCAGTAATGTTGAGGATTTTCATCACCCAAATATGAGCTGAAATAATTTTAACGTTCAACGTAGAGAGAAAACCAAATGCGTAAATTACTGAACTTTTTTTCAGCCTGTACTAGCCTAAGCAAATTAAGTGAGAATTTTGGAGATAATGACCATAGCTCACTTGGATTTAGGATAGTCCTCAGATAGGAAAAGGATAAAGATGGGCAGAAATGAAATCTCCAAAATGGAAAAGGGGAAATTTTACTATGGTAAGATTTGTCCCAAGTGCATTGGGATTAACTACTTGCAGGTAAAACTGTGTCAGAACAGTGGAATGGTTTAAAGGGGATACAAGTGAAAGTGCAGGGAAAACATGTTTTCATAAGACAAAGGGTGAAACCAAGACTGGATCAAGAGATATAAAGAATAGAATTAAGGAAATAGTGAAGTTATGGCAGATACCGTGAGCTCAATACAATAAAATTCTGTAGATGAGCATAAAAAGTGAAGGGAAGGAACTTAAAAATGTAATTATGACAGCAAAGAGGATGCATGAGAAATTATAGGCGGATAGGATAAAGGAAATCTCAGAGGGTTTTATAATACATGAAACAAAAGAGAGATATTAGGGAAAGAGTAGGGGCCAATAGGGACCATAGAGATAATCTGCACCTGGAAGTGGAAGACATGGTCTCAGTCCTCAATTAATAGTTTTCATCATTCTTCACAATGGAAAAGGATAATGCAGATGGAGGACTGTGAAATACGAGAAGCAAATAACAGAGAGAAAGGAGGTACCCGCGAGCAAATTTAAAAGTTGATAAACCTACAGATCTAGATGGATCCCAACCTTTTGAGGGAGGGAACAGAGGCGATATGAAGAGCCCTGGCAATAGTTCTCAAAACTTATCTGGCTACAGATGAGGACTGAAGGACTGCTGAAGTTGACGCAGTATTAAAAAAACAGAGGAAAGTGGAGACAATGAAATTACGGGCCAGTCAGTCTAACTTCAATGGTGCAGAAGTTATTAGAGAGAATTCTGAGATACAGATTTTATCTACATTTGGGATAAAGATTACTTAGGGGTAGTCAGCATGGATTTGTTGATGGAAAGTCATGTTTGATAAGTTTAATTGATTTTTTTGAGGAAGTAACTAGAAGTATTGTTGTGGCTAAGGCATTTGATGTGGAATATATGGACTTTAACAAGGCTTTTGATCAGGTTTTTTTGTGGCTGACTGCTCAAGAAAATAAAAGCCAGGGGACTAAAGACAAACTGGTATGGTGGATTCAAAATTGGTTGAATGGCAGGAAATAAGGTTGATGGTAGAGAGATGTTTTCGTGACTGGAAGTCTGTTTCGAGTGTGCTTCCAGCAGGCTTGATGGACTCTTACTGTATACATTGGATTTGTGTGTAGGGTGTATGATGAAGAAGTTTTCAGAATACACAAAGAGATGGTGGGGTTTCAAATAGTGATGGGAATAGCCATAAACTGCAGGACGGTATCAACAGACTGGGGTCAGATGGGCAGAGCAATAGCAAATTGAATTCAGCCTGGAAAACAGTAAGATAATGCACTCAGGCAGGGTTAATGCAAGAGATTGCACTATGAATGATCAGAGGGAACTTGGTGTGCATATGTACAGATCCCTAAAAGTAGCGACGCAGGTAGAAAAGAAGTTATGTGGTGTACTTGCCTTTAATAGTTAAGGCATTGAATACAAGGTTAAACTAAAACTGTATAAGACACTGTTTGGGACACAACTGAAGTAATGCATACAGTCTGGCCACTATATTTTAGGAAGAGTGTGATTGCATTAGAGAAGGCAGGGAGGAAATTTTCCAGGATGATGCCTGGCTGGAGTGTCTAAGCTATATGGAAAGCTCGGATAGGTTGAGTTGTTTTCTTTGGCGTAGCAAAAGTAAGTTGGGATAGAGGTGCCTAAGATTATGAGAGGCATAGATATGGTGGACAGGATCTTATTCCATTAGTGGAGGAGAATAGATTTAAGTTTAAAGGTAGAGGCTAAGAGTATAGTTAAGAAGAATCTTTTTAACTGGAAGAGTAGCGGTCATCTGAAACTCATTGCCTGAAGAGGTAGTTGTGAATGAAACTCTTGTAAATTTTAATTGGTGTTCAGATATTGTGTTTCTCTAGCCTAAAGGGCTGTGGACTAAAAACTGGTTAACAGGGCTATTGGAGCTAGCTTCTTGTTGGCTAGCATGGACATGTTAGGCTAATTATCGTCCTTCTGTGCTTTAAATGTGTATGTGGTCTCGGAAAGAGACAGATCAAGTGCACAGGCACTTCTACCCACTTTAAAAACGTACAATTTGTATTATATTGTCTCTGCTCTTTCTTCTGACCAAAATGAATACCTTCACATTTCTCTACATTAAATTCCACTTACCATTCCAACAGACTATGTCCCTTTAAAGTTTGTCTGTATAGTCCTCACATTTCACGCAACTTCCAAGTTTTGTGTCTTACACAAATTTTGAAGTAGCGTCCTGTCCATGAAAGTCTAGGTTATTAATATAAATTTTAAAAAAGCATGCTCCAACCACTGACCCCTGGAGATCCCCTTCTTTTTCCAATTTGAAAAATAAGCATTCACCAACATTATTTTGGTTCAATTACATTTCCTCGCTGCTTTTGTCGCTTTTATTCCCCGGGCTTCAACACATGACTTCAACAACCCTTTCTGCTGTCCTATTAAACAAAACTCAAGCAAGTTAGTTAAATATGATGTGCTTCTAAAATATCCATGTAGGCCTTCCATTTGAACCAATCCGTATTGACCAAATGCCTGTTAATTGTGTCCCAAATTATCAGTTTTATTGATTTCATCACGATTATTGTCAAACTAGCTGGCTCGGAGTTCTGCCATGAGAAGCTGACAGCTGTCTGCAGTCAGCGTGGGAGATTGTCATATGGAGTATGCCCTGATATGGTGAAGCTTGGTGATCAAGATGGCAGTCTGGAGGAGCAGGTGTCAAGTTTGGTCATGGTGAGTGGTAGAAAAGGAAGCTGCATATTATTGAGGTGTGATGTGCATTTAATGAGGCCAATAACAATTAAGTAATCGGCGTTTCACACTGTCTATCAAGAATCTCATCTCAACATCTGGAACATACTCAGAAAGTACTACTAATTGCTCCTGAAGTTAAGAAAGGTCTTGTTAGACTTTTTATGTGATTCTCCTAGAGTTCTCACTCTAGCTCTCGAGTCCACTTCTTTCACGACCTGGTAAAATTCCACCATAAGTATTCATATATTATCATATTGTATCTCAGTCAGGCTCCAACCTCCAGGCACAAATCTCCTCTTTGGTCCCTAATAAGACTCACTTCTTCTTTTAGAGATAGTAGGAACTGCAGATGCTGTAGAATTTGACATAAAAAGGTGTAGAGCTGGATAAACACAGCAGGCCAAGCAGCATCAGAGGAACAGGAAGGCTGATGTTTTGGGCCAAGACCCTTCTTCAGAAAATTTAGGGTTTAGGTCTAGACCCTAAATGTCAGCCTTCCTGCTCCTCTGATGCTGCTTGGCCTGCTGTGTTCATCCAGCTCTACACCTTGTTAGCCCATTTCTTCTTTTACCACTATTTGACAATTTATATTCCTACAGAAGGTACTTCAGTTCACTTTAGATTAGTCAAATGTCCTTTTTTCTCACACACTATCTTTGCTTCTCTTACTTCCATTTTTATTTACCCTTGAAATATTCTGTATTCAACCTGGCTTTCATTTGAATTATTCAATTCATTTTTATTTCTTTTACCTTGCTTTCCATCAATATCCAGGTAGCCGTGGATGAATTTGTTTTCCCAATGTTTTTCCTTTGTTGGAATATACCTCATCTGTATCCCAAATGTTTAGTCTTTAAAGGTACCTCATTCTTTGATACCAAAAGAGTGGGTTCAATTCCAATATTCGCTGTAGGCCCCACCTTCTCAACCCTGACCCTCACCAGAGGCTTGGTCACCCTTAAACCACGACCAATCATCTTACTCTCTCCCTAGTGAGAAATGGTCTTCTGTGGTCATCTTTTCAGTTTTACCAGCAAATCTTTGACTTCAATTTACCTGGGCAATATCTATTATCATTCTTTGAAAAATGATCCCCCTTCTGATGAATTACTTTTAGTCTGGAATTTTTTTTATCCTTTTTTTGGAGCATCACAGTGATGGTAGCTGCTTCTCAAGCTCTGAGGCCTGCAGCTCGAGCTGCTGTACCTGATTACAGCTCCTCCACATATGATCATCAAGGATGAGAGAAGTGGCCTGGATATGTACTATACTGATCCATTTTGTCCTGCCATTCCTCAAATTATTAGACAATAAAACTTCCTAACTACTTAACAAGCAACTGCTTCTCCTAAACCATCAATAGTTTATCTTATAGAGAGGTTAAGTGAAATTATTTAATATTGCTTAAAAATGACACTTTTTTGCCTTCAACTCATCAGGATATTTAGCAAGGAAAGGGAAAATGACATTTATACTATATTATATTATGTGGTAAGCAAGTGGCTGCTGTTTGGTAGAAGCATTGTCATGAGGAATGTAATAGTTAGATGATAATTGATATTTAACGACTCAGGTCTGTATGAATTTTAAACCAGAATGAATGACTCTGATTGGTCTAGGCATTGCTCTGAGAAATGAACCAGAGAATGTCAACTGACAGTCATTATCTAAGTATGAATGTTGTTTTCCTTCTACATTGATATTTCTTGTAAATTATCCTGATCAATACAAGAAAAATAACCCTTGCCAAAAAGTAACTTTCTTCAGTAATATTCAAGTTCTGTGCAGTGAAATAACTATTTGAAATGTTTTACCTCATTGTTAAAACTAAACATCTTAAATATTAATTTCCTTAAATGTTCAGAACTATTTATTATTGCTATTTCTGGTAATTGTAATTTTAATTTTATCCCCTAGTTGTGATAAAGTGATTGAGCACTGACTGCAGTTATATTATAAAATCATTGTTTTGTAGTTGTTCTAATTAATTGAATAATCATTCATTCTCACGTAAAGGGAGGTTAACAAAAATGTTTACACTTAAATCATTATCTAAATTGTTTATAATATAGTTTACTGAAAAAAATCAGTCTTCTTTCATTTCACAATCCCCTATTATTTAATTTTAACTTTTCTCCTGGTTCTGATTATTGGACGACTGATGTTAATTTTGTTACAATTTATAAAAATAATTTAAGATCTTAGGCTTGAAACTGATGAGTCATTCAAGCTGTACTTTTTGGTTGATTAATTTCAATTAAATTAAATGTTTATCATTAAAACCTTACCATCTGTACCTCCTTATCCTGTAACTGCACTGTGCTTCCAGGACAGCTCTCTATGCTTTGACACTCATTTCCTGCCCTTATTAAATCTCTGCTTTTAGATCCCACTCATGTTAAATCTTTGCTCTCATCCTCTGGTCTTCTAAATATTTGGTTTGTTTTTAGCTCCAACTGTTCACGGAAACTGAAATTGTCAACTCTTAAATTAGGTTCCCGAATCTAAATAAAGGGCACAAGATGCAAATTGTCAAGGATGTATTGGGGAACCTTATTGAAGGGATGATAGTAGACTGGCAATGTTTCATACTTATAGGACATGTGCATGAATTATAACAACTATTTATTCCTGTCTGGAGTGAACACAAATGGCGAAAAGTAGCTCAGTCATGGCATTCAAAAGAAATTACGGTTGGCATTAGATCCAGAGAGGAACTAGGACATTGTTAGAGAAAAGCAGACTGGAGACTGGAAACATTTTAGAATTCAGCAGAAGAGGACAAAAATATTTGATCAAGAGGGCTAAAGTAAAGTAGTGAGTAAAATTGCAGGGAACATAAAATTGGATTAATGCTTCGCTAAATGTGTGAAGTGAAAAAGTTTGGTAAAGACACATTACTGGTCCCTTATTCTCCAGAGTTTAGAATGATGAGGAAGCTGGGGAAGTTATAATGTGGAAGAAAGAAATGGCAGAAGAATTAAACACATGGTTTGGTTCTGTCTATTCAAAAGAGATCAAAAAATAACCCCCCAGAAATGTTAGGGAATCAAGGGTCTACTGAGACAGTAGAATTGTAGAAAATCAGTATAAGTAAGGAACTGGTGCTGGAGAAATTAATGGTGTTAAAGGCTGACAAGTCACTACAGCCTGATAATCTGTTAATATTAGATGCAGTAGCAGTCATTTTCCAAAATTTGAGACTCTGGAGTTGTTTCTACAAATTAGACAAAAGCGTAATCTCACTATTTAACTTGGAGGGAAGGAGAAACAGAAAATTAAAATCCAGTTAGATTAATGTCAGTAATAGGGAAATGCTGGTCTAAAAGACGTGAAAACAGAACATTTAGAAAGCATTTATGGAATTGGACAAAGCAGCATGGGTTTATGAAAGTCAAATCATGCTAAACAAGTCATTTGGAGATTTTTTTGAGGATATAACTAGTAGACTAGATAAGGAAGATAAGGGAAAACTAATGGGTGTGGTGTGTTTGGATTTTTAGAAGGTTTTTGATAAAGGCTGAGGAAATTAGTGGGCAAAGTTAAAGATATGGATAAGGGATAACATTTTGCCATGGATTAAGAATTGGTTGACAGGCAGGAAACAGAATGGGAATAAATAGGTACTTTTTTGAGTGGCACTTAGAGACATGTTTGGGCCCCAACTATTCATGATATATTTGAATGACTTGGATGAAGGAGCTAAATGAGACATTTCCAAGTTTGACACAACGTTGAGTGAAATTGAGAATTGTGAGTAAGATGCAAGGAGTTTGCAAGGTGATTTAAGACAATTTGAGGGAGTTGACAAACACATGACAGATGCAGTACAATGTGTTAAAATGTAAAGTTTTAAACTTTGATGTGAAAAACAGAAAGGAAAAATAATATTTAAATGGTGATATATCAAGAAGTGTGGATGTTTAAAGGGATCTAGGTGTCCTTATACACCAGTCAATGAAAGTAGACAGAGATAATGGGAACTGCAGATGCTGGAGAAGTAGACAGGCAGGTTCAGTAAGCAATTGGTAAAGCAAATGGTACACTGGCCTTCATTGAAATAGGGATGTCTTACTACAGTTGTACAGGGTTTGGTGAGACCATACCTGGAACATTGCATGCAGTTTTGGTCTCCCAATCTAAGAAGCTATATATTTGCCATGGAGAGAGTGCAGCAAAGGTTCATAGGTTAATACTAGGGAAGGCAGGACTCTCTGATGAGGAGAGATTATTTAAACTATTCAAGGCAATTGTGACATATTGTATTATGATTCTCTTTACTAACTCACTGACAAGCGCTCTATGTTTACTATACCTCATTTCCATTCATTCATTCATAAATTGGGTTTTTGTAGTGCAATTTACTCTTACAAGATAAACTAAGTTAAACATTCCATCCTAGGCTGCCAGCCTATTACTGTTTCTTTATACCTTTCAATTCTTATTCACCCATGTGTAAAGCAGTGTTTAGTCCTGTTTCTGTATGAAAGGTTACCCCAGAATATGTGTTAATAGCGTAACCTACTCAGAACAATGTCATCCCTTCCGTCATGTCTCCATAACTCACTCAAAACTATGGAAAGGTTACAACATTAATTAGCCTGTAGTAACCGATCTGAATAGGCTGCAGGACATCAGTTTCCTCCACCAGTATTGCCCCTAAAATCTACTGCTTTTTATCTCTTTGAAATTTCTTTTACGCTACCAATTTCTATAACACTGTAATTTCTATTTCTAACTTTTATTTTGGACTACCATTTTGTACTAATGTACAGACTTATACTTTATAAACACATATTAAATAGGGCCGCTACCCCCATTAAGAAACTTACTATTAAAATAGGGTTTCCGTGGAGCTGCATGAATGCATGCTTAGGAATTGTCAAAGGCTGGCAAAAGTAAATGAAACTTCATGACCCAACTGCAGGAGATCAGTTTAAGATCTTCTATACTTTTATTTAGTACATGCAGCAGGATCACTTATAAAGTCCAGTGAGGACTACCTCGACAGTGGGAACAATTTGTGGCATCTTTTAACTCAATTGCAGGCAATCAGGAGAGATTCCGATAAGACAGCAACATGTTGCCTACTGGGGACGATTATTGCTTGTTAAACGCCTTATTAACTGCACACTTTACCTCATTAATACATAGCTTCCTATCCTACCATCCATCACAAGCTGGATACCGAGAAGTTTTGACTTTGGAGTTAGAGGACTTACCTGAAGACTTCAGCTCACCACTGACTGCAGAGAGCCTCCCTGTTGATCAGCAGGCAACAACATCTCATGGCATGATCCTTCAGCACTAGCACACGCACTCCTTGTCCATAAACGTCTAATATTTGATATCCCCTCCAGATCCTCAATGGCACCTCTCCGATCCATTTGTAGGACACTTATAAAGTACAGATCTTCAGTGCAGGCACAGCAGCAAGTAGCATCTAAAGGCTGTTGCATAGACATTTTGCAGGCACCCAGCTCTCAGTGTCTATCAGGGAATCCCAGAACCATCAGTCACAGGCACAGTACACAAACAATCCAGGGGAAGGCTTATATAGTGTTACACTCGAGACAGTCACGGTCAGAGGAGAAGTCCATAGGGATAGCAGCTTCTGTCAGGGACATCATATATCATCAGCTAGGGAGCTGAAAAACAATGACCAGGGTCTGGTCAGTAATGTCTAGGGACTGTTCATCAAAGTCAGTTAGAGGTGTGGAACAAATCAGTTCTGGAGGTCCAATTCTCAAACAAATAATTTTAATCATTCAGTCAAACCACCACATATTTTAAATAACTAAAAATGACGTAAATATACATAGAGCTGTTTTTAAGTTATATTGGAGCGAGTAGTCCTTTTTTGTTCTGTTATACACTATATTTTTTGTAGACATGTGCAAGAAAATTTATTCTTAAAATGCTTTGATTTTCTTGGATGAAGAGCTTATCATCTGGAGTTAATTTTTTAAGTAGTTTTGTCATGCAATTCCAAAACATTTCACGTCATTCTTCCAGAAGTGCTTCTCACTGAGTTAAGATATTTTCAGTCATGTACTTTTTAATATATCTTTGAAAAATGTCACAAAATCTCAATTTGCACTAAACGTGATTCTCATTGAAGATGCTGCAATCTTTTGCATGTGTTGCACTCACTTTGATGGTAAAAAATAGCAGCATACCCAAGTGGAGACAACAAGAACTGGAGATGCTGGAGCCAGAGATAACAAAGTGTGGAGCTGGAGGAACACGGCAGGGCAGGCAGCATCGGAGCAACAGAAAAGCTGATATTTTCTGTCGGGATCCTTCTTCAGAAATTTCCGAAGAAGGGTCCTGACCCAAAACGTCAGCTTTCCTGTTGCTCCAATGCTGCCTGGCCTGCTGTGTTCCTCCAGCTCCACACTTTATTACAACCAAGTGGACATTCCTGGCTAGTGACTGTTGCAAACTTTTACTGGTGTAACTAATTGACTTGTGTTATTGACGATAAGCCATACCAAAATGTTCACATAACAGCCTAGTTCCAATTTAGATTTTGGATTCACTGCTCATCCCTTCCACACATGCATTATGCGTTCTGATGGTTACTGACAACAGATAAATGATATTACTACACAGAAGCAGATAGCCCTTTACAAAGCGCGAAAAGTGCTGGTTTTAACTCATGTATTCCAGTGCGATCCATGCATTCCAGTCATTACACCGTGCTTTAGCCAATCAATGCATGTAATTTAGTTAGGTGAAAATTCACATCACCGTTAGTGAATTAGTTTTGAATGTGGAAATAACATGAACAAAATCCCTCAAAATGATAAATGATCTTCGCAGAAGTTAAAACATTAAATGTGCAAAAATAAAAAATAACCATCATAAAACTTCAGTTTAGTGTAGGATTTGATGAAAGCTATGACCAACTAGTCGTCACTTTGTATTATTTTAACTGCATACATGGCACATTTGTTAAACAATTCAGTACAAAGTGTCTTTTTGAGTAACCTTTTAAAACAATTTGCAAAGTATTCATTAATACAAACAGATTACTTTCCACCTGTTTTTCAATATGAAATAGAAACAAACAATTAACTGGTAATTTTACTTTAAATATAGGTATACGATAAGGAGATTGTATCCGTTATGAGAATCTTATTGTGCAAAATGTAAGGTAGTGATTGTAATATTTCTTAGACTGGCAGAAGAGTCCTTGTTTATCTTAAATAACACTGTGTACTCCAAAACAAAGGATGGTAATTTGAATGAAACTACTTAAAATGGAAAGTATTTTTTGGAAGATTTATGTTAAAGAATTAAGCTCTTCCACATAGTGTGGAAGCTGGCCATTCGGCCCATTGAGTCTACAGCAAACCTCCAAAAAGGAGCCCACCCAGACCACCCCCCTACCCGTAACCCTGCATTTGCCATGGCTAATCCACCTAACCTATACGTCCCTGGGCACTATGGGGCCATTTAGCATGGCCAATTCATTCAACGTGCCCATCTTTGTACTGTGGGAGGAAACCGGAGCACCCGGAGGAAACCCACACAGACACAGGGAGAATGTGCAAACTGCACACAGACAGTCAGCTGAGGGTTGAATCAGACCCAGGTTCCTGGTGCTGTAAAGCAGCAGGCTGGAATTTACTTAGGAATAACTTATTTCCATTCATTTTTATGGGCAGGGGTCATAACTTGTGATCTGCCTTCGCCTGTTTCTTTTGAGGCAGGCACCTTACAAACTTCATGCAGACTTGTCATTACAGTGATTACATCATTTAGCCTAATGGAAATAATTCAGTCTTGCTGAATGTTTGACAAGGGTGCTAATGGCATGTAAGATTAAACAATGTTCCAGCTCGAAAGGGTGGCTATTGACATGTTAGAAGAGAGCTCTCCCACTGAACTGGGACTGCTGCTGACTGTCAGTGCTGCAACTGAAAACTATGATGTGGAGATGCCAGTGTTAAACTGGAATGGACCAACTCATTCATCAGGTGAAGCAACTGGAAACAGAGAATAGAGCAGTTCAGATTATTTAATGCCTTCTGCACTTCTTCAATGCTGCCACCAGTTTTACTGTGAAGACCAATTTTCCAACCTAACTATCTTTCTGTGAAAGTCAATTCATACAAATTAATTTGCATCTGTCAGTAAATTTTTAGAACAACTGCATCAACTCAAATATTCTGTTGCCATTATCTTTTGTATCAGTGCATCAAATATTCTCTTTCTATCCCATTGCAACACAACTGTTCCACTTTGAAAATCTTTAAAACTTTGCATTCTGACAGCATGCAAAAACGTCCGAACTCTACAGTTGGTTTCATTGTTCTACCTCTGTTCAAAAGGTGATACAGCCTGTTTCAAAGGAAAATTCAAAGTATTTATTTCCACAGTGCCCTTTTGTTCATGTTCTCGTGAATGGTATGAATTGCAAGCACATACACCAGTTTTATGTCCAACCCTTCTTCTTTCACACTCAACTACTCCTAATTGGTTGCAAAGATTTTACAAGATCTTCCTCCTGCTTCTACATTTATAGCGATTCATCCAAACTGCATCTCACACATTTCTGAACATGATGCAGAAAAAAAGGCTTAATGTGTTCATTCACCAATAATTCAAATCTCCAAGCCTTCTCATTTTAATTGTGGCAATATATCTGCATAATTCAAGCTCTTTCTTCTTCTTCGTTCTTCCATGTTCCTCGTTTACAAACCTACATATTTTCTGAGGAAGGGTCACCGGACCTGAAACGTTAACTCTGTTTTTTTCCTTCACAGATGCTGTCAGACCTGCTAAGCTTTTGCAGCAACTTATGTTTTATTTCCTGGTCTACAGCATCCACAGTTCTATCATTTTTTATTACATATTTTCCCCTCTGGGCATCCCCACTTAAGATCAACTTTCAGTCTCCTTCCATGAAACATGTTTCCCTGCATTCTTAAACAATACATTAGACTGTAAATATATAGAATTGTTAGAAATATAATGCATTCACAAACACTCAGGGAGAGGATGTTTGCCCATTATTGACTCAGTTCATTGTTAGGTATACAGATAGGTAGAAATTTATTTTACTTGTATTTATGAAAATACTGTAAAATGGTTATAAGTTGTCACAAAAACAGTGTCATTTAATTAAGTAAATTGTATACATAAAACATGAGACAAAGATCATTTTTTGTTTATTCCATGGCCGCCTCATTTCATGAACGAGCCACTGCCCAACTGCCGAAGATGGGGCAACTTCACTATGATTGGTGAAAATTACTCTACAGGCACAAATTCTATAACACAGAACCAGAAATGTGATGGATCAGGGCACATGCATCTGGGGGTCTTTTGGAGATTGTAGTCATTGGAGAAGTTTGGCCGGATGGATCTCATTGACTATGAGATCCTTGATTGGGTGTTAACCTGGGCCAATTGAGGAGCCTTGGCTGACAGATATAAACAGGAGCATTGGCCTCTTTGGGTGCAGTGTTAGTGTGGGGAAAGGGGGAAATAAAACCAAACAAACAGGTGATTCAAAAGCAAGATAAACAGAAGTGTCAGAATCTCCACCCTCTAGGGGACTGGCAGTGATCTGGGTGGCCAGAGTTCATGTACTGTACTGGTGATGGGATAGCATCCTCTGTGCAGTTATTTCAAAGGTCAGGTTTAGAAGAATGAGAGGTGTTTCATTAAAACGTATGAATAATGCTGGGCAGGATCGACCTGTGGGAAGGCAGCTGACCCTGCACAGACACAAACAGCTGACAGGAGGAAACAGTTGGAAGGTGAAGAGTTTTACATCAACTTTCATAACCTTTGGTGATCCCAAAAGCATTTTACAGACAATTAAGTACTTCTGTAATCATTATTACAATATCGGAAATGCCACAGCCAATTTGTGGAAAGCTGGATGCCACAACTAGCAATGTGATAATTATGAGATCGTTTGTCTTTATTGGTGCTGATTGAGAATAGGCATTGACTATCCTATTTATAAATCTATAGCAGAAGGTTCTATAGATTCCATTGAGAGCATCCATCTCCAGACTTTATTACAGACTTTATTACAAGAATTGAATATAAGAGGTTAGATACAAGGGAATGATTACCCTTGACATCAAGGCAATATTGAACCATGTTTGCCATCATAGAATCCTATCAAAATTGAAACAAAACAAAAATTGCTTGCAAACCTCATGGGGTCTGGGAGCATCTGTGGAAAGAAAGCAAATTTAATGTTTTGAGCCCAGTGACCCTTCTTCCCTAACCACCACTCTCATGCTAACCCTAATTTTTTTTTCTCTGAAGGGTCACTGGACTCAAAATATTGACCTTCTTTCTCTCCACAGATGCTGCTAGCCTGCTGAGTTTCTCAAGCCAATAGTGTTTTTTCCTTTCAAGTTTCCAGAAATCACATTTCTTTGTCCTATCAAAATTGAATTCAATCGAATCGGGATGAAAGTTCTTCAATAGTTGGAATCATTCTTAGCACAAAAGATTATGGATATGATTGCCTGAAACCAATAATCTTCCTCATTGTTGCTGCAACAAGATAACTTTCAAACAGTACAGCATACTTTTACTTTAAGACCCCTGGCCAGTACCTTACCACATCCTTCTCAACAGTATACTTGCCATAGAGAGAGTGCAAGGTCAGAGGCCACATGATACCAGGTTATAGTCCAACGGATTTGTTTGAAATCACAAGCTTTTGGAGCGTTGCTTCTTTGTGAGGTGAAGTGACCTTCTGATCTTTTCCAACCCCTGTCCAACACTGGTACCTCCATAACATAGAGGGAGCGCAGTGATGGCTCACCAGACTGATCATAATGAATGCAAGATTGTCCTATGAGGAGAGATTGAGGAGTCTGGGCCTATATTCTCTTGAGTTTAGATGAATGAGACGTGATGTCATTGTAACATACAAAATTATAAAGGGGCCCGACAGGGAAGGTTACTGGAAGGATGGTTGCGCTGGGACATCAAAACTTGAAGATTCCATCTCAGAAGAAGGGGTAGGTCATTTAGGATTGAAATGAGGGGGAATTTCTTCATTCTGATCATGGTGTATCTTTGGAATTCTCCACCTCAGTGGATGAGAAGCCTCAATCATTGAACCTACACTAGACAACAATTAATAAACTGATAAATATAGACAATATTTCTTTGCTTAGATATGCGAAATGTGCTGAAACTTTTTTTTAGCAAAACTCAACTTCTGTACTACTAAGCAACGACTAAATAAAAACATATTCTGAACAGTAGGCTCTGAAAAAAATTTAACAACTATTTAATGGTGTTACAAAATGAATTCTATAAGTTTGTTATGTTTTGTGATTGCCTCTTTAATTTAAGATAAAATGGGAGAATGAAGGAGGTCATATGGCCTGCTCTGAATTCTGAATGACAACAACTCTCTGTAAGAGAGAACTCTCTGTAGTTTTGTTGGAATGAGGGTCTCAATTCAACAGACTTGCTGAGTAAGTATAAGATATTTATATTGTAGACAACGGTGAGAGCATCTTTGCTGACTATGATAAGGTTGCAATTCTCTGAGTCTCACAGAGGGATGTTCAGAGTGACAGAGTTTATGAATAGTGATAATTTAAAATAGATTTGGGGATAGATATTTGAGATAGCATTAAAAATAACTTGAAAACATATGGGTTAATTTGGAAGACTGTGGGTTTCCTGAGGGAAATCATGTCTAATTAAATTGCTGGAGTTTCTCAAAGAGATAATACAGTGGGTTATGAGGGGAATGCTGTTTGTATGGTGTACATAGACTTCTAAAGAACATTCAATTCAGTGCCACATGAAGATATGTGAGAAAGGTTATACCTCATGGAATAAAAAGAAAAGTAGAAATACGGCTACAAAATTGGCTGATTAAAACATAAGCAATTTTTGGACTGGAGGAAAATTTGTCATAGAGTTCCCCAGAGTCTATATAGGACCTTATAGAAATAATTGATCTAGATCTTGGTGTGCAAGGTATAAATTGTGGATGCAAAATTTGTGAGTATTGTAAACTATGACGTTGACAGTGTATAAATTCAAATAGACATTGACAAATGCACAGAGGAATTGATAAGGGGTTAGCGTTTGGTGCTGAGAGACACTGGGTGATACATTTTGGTTCCAAAAACATAGAGAGACTATATAAAATGAAGAGCATTTTTCTAAAATATGTGCAGGAGCAATGAGACTTGAATATAGGTGCATAAGTAAATAGCAAGATAGGTGAAGACCAATTCTAGGGTTCAATAATAGGGGGCTTACGTAGGGAAGTTATTTTAAAATATACAGGACTCCAGTGAGACATTAGCTAGAATACTGTCTACAGTTCTGGTCCCATTGTTTCACATGGATGTGAATGCCTGGAGTGAGTGCAGAAGAGGATTATGTGAATGGCTCCGGGGATGAACTATTTCAGTCAATGACAATAGATTGGAGAAATTAGGATCAATTTCCTCGGAAAAACGAAGCCTAAGAAGTAATCAAAACAAAGTTTTCACAATTATAAGGGGTCTGAACAAAATAATTGGGAAGAAACTGTTCTCGCTTGTAAGAGGATTGAGAATCGGGGGCATAGATTTGCAGAGTGTGCAAAAGTCAATGTGAGTTGAGAAAAGCCCTTTACACACAGCGAGTAGTTAAAGTGCGTGGAAAAATGGTGGAGGCATTTCGATTGAGGCACTTGAGAGAACATTTGATAACAGAAAACAACTTGTAGTTATGTGGAAAAGGCAAGAGAATGGCACAGGCTTGAAATGTACAGATTGCCAATACAGTCACAATGGGCTAAAAGACCTCTAATCACACCAGAACAATTCTGTAATTAAATGTAATCCATTTTGATATTAATCTTCAAAATAAAATTGGTGTATACATGAAAAGGAGAAAATTGCAGTGTTATAAGGCAAGGAAAGGGAAGTGGGATGAATTTGATAGTTTTCGGAGAAGGTTGAGGAACAATCGAAATTAGAATTTCTGAATTGGAAAAGGGCTAGTTTCAAAGGGCTGAGTGAGGATGCAGTGAATATAAAATGGAATCAAAGATTGATCGGAGATGGCTATTTGTTGGTGTGCAATGTGGAGGCTCTTTGCAGGAAACAGTGAGCGCAAGTCACCAAGTGCCCACTTCGACTTCCCTGTCAGAAGAATTCCTGGCATTTGGTTTGCAAAGATAGGGAACTGCTATGGTCTGCTGAACCAGGACCTCCACGATTGTTGTAGAAATATTAATATCTTTCACAGCGGTGGATAAAAACTTGGAAATGTGGAAGCTAAGTTTAAAAAACTAGCCAGACTCTGCAATTTGGAAACTGCAGAGCTGGAACAGACAATATTCATGTAGCCAGGCTTCAGGCAATCAATTTCCCCTTGAAGTCAGACAGGCCTGGAACTGCCTGGCCAGGTGCCAATGGTCCCATTGTTTCAGAATGAATAGTTGTTTCCATCTCCAGTGAACCTGCTTTGTTAGAAGAATGTTAAACAGACTTATACTTAGTGGACTCAGCTCAGTAGGAGGTCAGATGCAGAGCCTGACAAGGGCAGCACTTGACAGCTGAAGGTTCAAAGCCATGTTCTGTGACCTCCAAATGTGGAAACTAGTCACCTCATTCGATCTTCCTACCCCTGCCTGACGCTGGTATTGGACATAGTCCACAGAATCTTTGAGGGAGCTTGACGAGGGGAATGAAAGGGGAATACTGCAGCCCCAGCTCTGCCTGTTTTTAATCCTTCATCAACAGCATCTCCAGGGAGCAACTTTGACTGGCAGCTGAGTTGCACAGCAACTCCAGGTCTTTGTGCCTCGTGATGTGCTTCATCATTTTGACTAGACCCAGAGAAACCATCTCGATGAGACAGCCCAAAGACTAGAAACTACCTTAGATGAGAAGGGAACCTCAAATTGATGACTGCAGATCCTGAAGCATCAGCTAATTGTCAAAGACTGAAGAACAGCCTCTTCCAGCCTTATTGAGCTTGTTTTGTCAATCCTTTCAGACAAACTGTTCAAGTAAAATAGTAGAGACCAGTGAATAGGGTGTAGCAAATCCTCAGAAGTGTGTGTCAGGAGTAGATATTTTGTGTTGATTTAAAACTGTTCACTTAGGGGATTTCAGACTCTTTACTTAAGTAGAGTCCTGTGAAGGGATTAGAAATTTATACAGCTTAATTAAAGTGCAATAGTAGAGTCTGATAAATATTGTTTGTCCTTGATAAATTGTTCAACAAAGTTGTGCTGTACCTTTCTTTGTCAAAAAACAAAGAGTAAAGAAAAATACAGCACAGGAACAGACTTTTTGGCCCACCAAGCCTGCTCCAATTCCTCATCCCTATGTAGATCCTCTACTTATTGCCAATACGCTGTGGTCATCCCTCTGTTCTCCTCCTGTTCATGTGCCTCTCAAAATATGTCTTAAACATTACTAATGTGCTTGCTTCCCTCACCTCTGCTGGTAGTGCATTCCAGGCACCTGCTGCTCTGTCTGAAAATAATTCCCTGTACTTCTCCCCTAAACTGTCCCCCTCTCAGCTTGAACCTGTGCCATCTTACAATTGACCTTTCTAAACATTAAAGCCTCTGACTGTCCACCCTATCTACGCCTCTCATAATAGACCATTAACAGGTGTCTTCAGCACCTCTAACGCCCCCAACCTCTGCCTTTCCAGTGAAAACAATTTGAGTTTACCCAAACTCTCCTCATATCTAAAACGTTCCAGCAACATCCTGGTAAACCTTCTCTGCACCCTCTCCAAAGCATCCACATCATATTGATTGTGTCATATTTCAAATGTGGCCAAACTAAATATTTATACAGCTGTAACATAACTTGCCAACTTTTATATTCGATGCCCTGGCCGATGAAGGCAAGTATGCTGTATGCTTTCTTGACTAACCTATCCACCTGTGGTGGCACTTTCAGGGATCTGTAGACCTGTATGCCCAGATCCCTCTGTATGTTAATGCACTTGTGGTTACTGCCATTTATTGTATAACTTGCACCTGAATTTAATCTTCCAAGATATCACGTCGCATTTGCCCAGATGAAACTCCATCAGCCATTTCTCTGTCCAAATCCGCAATCTAACTATATCCTTTGACAATCCTTATCGCAATCTACATCTCTGGTAATTTGGTGTCAACCACAAACTTACTGATCAGACCAGATATGTTTTCCTCCAGATTACTAATATATATTACATACTGAAAAGGTCCCAGCACTGATCCCTGTAGAACACTACTAGTTACTGATCTCTATTCCAAAAAACACTTTCCACTGCTACTCTCTGCCTTCTATCATCAAGCCACTTCTGTATCTCTCCAGCCAGCACACCCTGGCCCCCATGAGACTGTACCTTTTTGTACCAGCCTGCCCTGAGGTACCTTATCAAATACCTTACTAATGTCCAAGTAGACAACTTCCACTGCCTTTCCCTCATCAATTATGGGTGTCACCTACCCAAAACACTCAATAAGTTAGTCAGCCATGTCTGCCATACACAAAACCATGCTGCCTATCAAGTGTGCTCCTGAGATGCTGCTTGGCCTGCTGTGTTCATCCAGCTCCACACTTTGTTATCCTGCCTATCAAGTCCATTTGTTTCCAAATGTGAATAAATCATGTCCCTCAAAATTTTTTCCAACAGCTTCTCCAGCACTGATGTCAGGCTCACTGGGCTGTAATTACCTGGATTATCTTTGTTTCCTTGCTCAAACGAAGTAGCCATTCTACATTCCTCTGGAACATCACCTGAGGCGAAACAGGATGCAAACATATCTGTTAAGACCCCAGCTATTTCATCCCTTGCCTCCCACAGTACCCTGGGATAGATCTCATCAGGCCCTTGGGACTTTTCTACCTTAATGCATCTCAAGACACCCAACACCTCCTTGTTCATTATGTTCACCTATTCGAGTCTATTCAAACACATTTCTCTGGTGTTTGGGCCCTTTCTCTAATTCACCATTTATTACACCTGAGTAAAAAGGGTTACTGCAAAGTGGTCAAGATTATTCGGACCACATTGACTCACCCTTCACTTTACAACACTGTGTATTCATGAGGTCACATATGAGTTTAATAAGATTGACAACAAGCTACAATCCTCTTAAGAGGCAACTTGCCGCTGCCTAGGGAGGATCTTGCCTTGACACCCAGCAATTCAGTAAAGATATAATGAATTGTTTCCAACATCGAGATCAGCCTCATGGAACTGCTTGTGTGATTTTGCTGTGTATCTCACCAGAGCCCATGTCATTCAAGCTCCTATTAGATTAGATTCATAAACTGTGTACCAGAGATAGAGGAAGATTGATCCACTATTAAGAGCGAGGAAGTTTTTAATTAAATTAAAATTACTCAAAGCTATTAAAATCAGCAGAGAAAACAATATGATAGAAACTTAAGCGACTAAACCCAGCAAATCCTTAGAAGCCTGATGGCCTAGAGACAAGGGATTCTGCATATATAATGCATGCATTCGTATGATATTCCAATATTCCCAAAATTCTAAAATGGTCCCACAAATTGGAGATTTACAAATGCATCTCTACTATCCAACCAATGAAGGAGAGGAAAGAAACATGAAACACTGGCCAGTTAGTCTGACTTCAATCAGCAGCAAAATGTTGTAATCTCTTCTTGATGGAGGCTTATTGTCTAATGTGAACGGGCAAAGTGATTTCATTGCACAATTTCAATTCCCATTATCCAAATGTTGAGGGATTACGGGAGAAATGTTTCTTCTTTGTTATGCAAATAAGTAGGCAAACGAGTAAAGGCAGGTCTTATCCAGTTATTGGGCACATTTACTTTAGCTGTGCAATCTTCTCTGTCACATCAACAGTTCAAACCCCACATCAATCCATTGGCTAAATCCTGATGATCCATGCCTTTGTTGTAAAGCAAAGTTTTTGCCATAGTTTCCTGGAACGAGACATTGTGAAATGAGCTATGCAGAGAGTTATTTTAGTCAGAGCATCTTTTAATGACATAGAGTTATTCATAATCTCATAGGCAAAAAGAATGCAATGATACAACTGAATTTCAAATTAAGCCTGAGGTCAGTATGATCAAGCGTATAACAAAAGGCTTTAACTTGAACAAACCAATTACATCTGTGTGAGGGAAAAAGCTAAGGCTGATTGTGGAAGTGAACTGAATGGTTATGGTGGTAAACACATAGTCAGAATCTTTTAAAGTGATGAAATGTTTCAACACTTTCAACAATAGCACATCCAGTAGAAGAACTGTAATTTATTTGTTGTGATTATTGTAGTTTATTGTAGTTCCGTGAAAGTGGCATCACAGGTAGACAGGGTGATCATAGAATCGTAGAATCCCTACTGTGAGGAAACAGGCCCTTCGGCCCAAAACGTCCACACCGAACCTCAGACCATCCTCCCCCCAGTCCCATTCCCGTATAACCCACCTAATCTACACATCCCTGAATACTACGGGCAATTTAGCATGGCCCATTCACCTAGACTGCACATCTTTGGACTGTGGGAGGAAACCGCAGCACCCAGAGGAAACCCACGCAGACATGGGAGAACGTGCATACTCCACACGGACAGTTGCCTGAGGGAGGAACTGAAGCTGGGCCCCTGGTGCTGTGAGGCAGCAGTGATAATCACTGAGCCACCGTGCCGCCCTAGACTGATGACGAAGAAGGCATTTGGCATGCTTGCCTTCATCGTTCAGAGCACTGACTACAGGAGTTGGGACATTGTGTTACGGCTGTACAGGACATTGGTAAGGTCACATTTGGAGTACTGTGTACAATTCTGGTTGCCCTGTTATACAAAACTGGAAAGGGTGTAAACAAGATTTTACAAGGATGCTACCGAGACTGGAGAGTTTGAGTTATGAGAAGCCACTGGGTAGGCTGGGACTTTCTTCCCTGGAGCATCAGAGTTGAAGGTTGATTTCAAGGAGGGTTATAAAATCACGAGGGGCATGGGGAGTAGGGTCTGTGTCTTTTTCCCAGTGTAGGGAATTCCAAAGCTAGAGGACAAAGGTTTAATGTGAGAGGGGTAATACTTTAAAGGGACCGAAGGGGCACACAGATGGTGTGTATATGGAACAAACTGCCAGTGGAAGTGGTAGAGATAGATACAATCACAATATTTAAAAGACATTTGGACAGATACATGGATAGGAAAGGGTTAGAGGGAAATGGGTCAAACGCAGGCAAATATGACTATTTCAGTTTAAGAAACCTGGCCGACATGGCCACATTGGGCCGAAGGGTCTGTTTCTGTGCTGTATCATTCAATGATTCTATTTGGGAGTCATTTTTCATACTTTCTCTATGCTGCTCTCATTTATTTTTACAATGTTTCTCTGAACTTCCTGTATTTAACCTGGTTACATTAGCAACCTGATGTAAGTGGTCACTGAACTGTAATCATTACTTGTGCTAAATTTACCTAGTAACAGTCCATTGTAGCATATTACATATGCATTCAGTTACAACACACTAAAATTGACAAATTATTAAATCATCTATAAAGCTGGTATATTTAAATGCTGATTATTTCCTAATGACTAATATCGCACAAAAACTCACCTTTGTCAAAGCTTTTCATTTTGCACTCATAAAGATTAATTCACAAGAATTATCAATGTAAAGGGGAAAACTCATTTTATACTCCATTAAAAGAAAGCACTGAAGTGAGTGCTGTCCAGTATGATGCTGAGTATGTAGGCTATATGTCCCAAACAATCGTCGATCATATCAAATAACACATTCCTTTGGATGTACTTAACCGGCAAAGTACAGTACAAAATCTAATCAGGCTCGCAAAGCATAAGACAGCGTCAACCTTTGATGTGATTCTGCAATGGGCCAGCGTTTACTAAATTATCCAAAGTGTGTGAAGAATTATGCTGTCAATCAATTTAAAACTGTCAGTTGGGCTTACATTGTGTCATATTTGAGTGGGCTGGACACTAAATATGCTACTACATGGGATCCTGTTCTTGCAGACACAACAAACTTGCACACACACTGCACCAATCTCAACTTAATAAAACAGCTAATAGCCATTCTCTGTTTCATTTCTTATGACAGTGCATTGTCCATGCAGAGTCAACCTGCCTGGTTTACACACAAGGTTGATAGCTAACTAACAATCATCACATAACTGGTGCATACTCCATGGTACCAATCAGAGTCCACTTGTCAGCCAAACACTGTCAGCACACTATACTATAAAATATTACTTTCTATTTGCATTGGTATTTATTACAAATGAGAAACTAAATAATCTTGTATTGATCCTCAATACAATAATTTACTGACTATATATTACACATATCAAACATGAATAATCCTTCACTCTTCATCTTTTGTTTATCTACCTCCCTTCAAACTGAAGCATAAAAATAAACATGTTAATTGCTTTTAATCACATTCATTACATAATACAGAGCTGTGAATCTTGGGAATTTTTAAAGACAGATAGAACTATGTGTTGAAAAAGGGTTATGAAGGTGAAACAGTACTCAAGAAGCTCAACACCTTTCAGGACAAAGTTGATGAATCACTTGATTAATAGCTCATCCACCCACCTTCAACAATAAAACCCTTCAGCAATGCTCAAAGTGGCAGTAGTACCCTCAAGTGGCACCTTCAACATGATGCGTTGCATTAGCTCACAAAACCTCTTTCAAAAGCCTTCTGAACCATGACCTCTTTGAAGGGCAAGGGCAACAACAATCAGGACATGTACAAGTTCCTCTCCAAGCCATGTACCATCCTAACTTGAAACTACATTGCTTTTCCTTCGTGAATATGGGTTAAAATCCTGGAACTCCTCTATAACAGCATGGTGAGTGTCCCTACACCCCAAGTAGTTCAAATAGTGCCACCACCTTTGCCTGGGCAGTTAGGGATGGACAATAATTGTTGACACAACCAGTAACCTTCACATCCCAAGAATGGATAAGAAAAATTATCCTAACGAGTACATGCTGAAAATATTTGAAAAAGAATATGTCTTTTTTACAACAATACACAGGTTCTATACTGCAAAATAACTAATTAACACACTAATTAATTACTCTTTGAATCCAATTCTGAGGAGTGAGAATTTGTGCTGCAAATTTTGTCCCATTTTCACACTCTCAATTGACATCCTGTTGTAGTGCAATATGAAAGGGCTTCAAAAATACCTGAGTTATTTGTTAAAATATTAATGGAAAGGTAGAGCCAGGATTCGGGATAGTTTATCAAATGACAATAGTCAATGTTGGTCAAATGATTAGGAAATACATCATATTGAGGAACTTTATACCATGTGCATAAAAGATGCTCGATTAACAGCAATTCTGTGGCATGTATGACAGGTCTGTTTTGACCATTATAAGCAATCTAATGTAACTGTAACAGTTGCCTGCACCAAACCCACCAACATAGGAGTCACCACTCTTTAGACACCATCTCTTCCTTCAGGAGTCAATGGTCTAGTAGTGTTATATCTGGACTGTTAATCCAGAGACCCAAATAATGTTTCTGGGGACCCAGTTTGGAATCCTGCAATGGCAGATGGTGGAATTTGAATTCAATAAATTGTCTGGGATTAAGAATCTCGTGGTGACCATGAACCCATTATTGATTGTCGGAAAAACCCGTCTGGTTCACAATTGTCCTTAAGGGAAGGAAACTGCCATTCTTACCTGGTCTGGCCTACATGTGACTCCAGACCCACAGCAATGTGGTTGATTCTCAACTGCCCTCTGGGCAATTAGGGATGGGCAATAAATGCTGCCTGGCCAGTGACACCCTCATCCTGTGAATGAATGAAGAAAACAAAGCCGCCTGCCCGAAACTCACCAATGTAAGAGTCGCCACTCTTTGCACACCATCTCTTTGCTGCGGTGCCCACCTCATTGATACTGCTGACAATGCCAGGTCCCATGCTGAACCCACTCTCGCTCCAGGCTCTGCTGCCGCCTCAATAACGCCAGGAGTCCTGGCTTTGGTCATACCATGTTGCCATCACTGCAGCTGCTGGCTTGCCAATGCTAGGAATGTCCACCCTGGGCCTACCACACCAAGGAGTCCCTGGGTCCATCACCAGAGCATCTCGGCAAGAATCTCACTCTGCCCTCCCAAAAGGCCCACTGCCTCTGCCCGTAATTGCTGGATGATTCCTGCTGCTGCCAGCCCTGAGCACAAGGAGGATGTCCCCATCACTGCCTCCAGTCACCTTGAGGTGCTGCATCTGCTGCCACCTCCCACCACCGGGATAATAAAATGTGAGGCTGGATGAACACAGCAGGCCAAGCAGCATCTCAGGAGCACAAAAGCTGACGTTTCGGGCCTAGACCCTCTCTGATGAAGGGTCTAGGCCCGAAACGTCAGCTTTTGTGCTCCTGAGATGCTGCTTGGCCTGCTGTGTTCATCCAGCCTCACATTTTATTATCTTGGAATCTCCAGCATCTGCAGTTCCCATTATCTCCCACCACCGGGAGGCGCTCCATACTGCATACAGCCTGTTCCAGCTAACACACTGATTTGGCTGACCAACTTGCTGCAAAAGGTTCCAAAGGAAAGAAAAGCAAAGGGAAGAGATGAAAGAAGAGGAGCAGAAGTAAAAAGAAAGGAAAAAAGAAACAAAAGAAAGCATCACGAGCAGATGAGCCCTAGCCCTGCTACTCCACTGCTACCTTGAATCTAGAACATAGAACATAGAACATTACAGTACAGTACAGGCCTAGCAGACCTCAATGTTGCGCCGATCTGTGAAACCAATCTGAAACTCATCTAACCTACACTATTCCATTATCATCCATATGTTTATCCAATGACCATTTAAATGTCCCTAGAGTTGTCGAGCCTACTATTGTTGCAGGCAGGGCATTCCACGCCCTTACTACTCTCTGAGTAATGAATCTACCTCTGATATCTGTCCCATAGCTATCATCCCTCAACTTAAAGCTATATCCCCTCGTGCAAGCCATCACCGTCTGAGGAAAAAGGCTGTCACTGTCCACCCTATTTAATCCTCTGATCATCTTGTACGTCTCTATTAAGTCACCTCTGAACCTTCTTCTGTCTAACGAAAACAGCCTCAAGTCCCTCAGCCTGTCCTCATAAGACCGTCCCTCCATACCAGGCAACTTCCTAGTAAATCTCTTCTGCATCCTTTCCAATGGTCCCACATCTTTCCTATAATGCGGCAACCAGAACTGAGTGCAATACTCCAAGAGCGGCTGCATCAGAGTTTTGTACAGCTGCAACACGACTTCATGGCTCCGAAACTCAATCCCTCTACCAATAAAACTTAACACACCGTACGCCTTCTTAACAACTCTATCAACCTGGGTGGCAACTTTAAGGGATCAATGTACATGGACACCGAGATCTCTCTGCTCATAAACACTACCAAGAATCTTACCATTAGCCCAGCACTCTGTATTGCTGTTTCTCTTTCCAAAGTGAATCAGCTCACACTTTTCCGCATTAAATGCCATTTGCCACCTCTCAGCCCAGCTCTGCAGCTTATCTATTTCCCTCTGTAAGCTGCAACATCCTTCCACACTATGCACCACTCCACCGACTTTAGTGTCATCTGCAAATTTACTAACCCAACCTTCTACACTCTCATCCATGTCATTTATGAAAATGACAAACAGCAGTGGCCCCAAAACAGATCCTTGCGTTACACCACTAGTAACTGAACTCCAGGGTGAACATTTCTCATCAACCACCACCCTCTATCTTCCAGCTAGCCAATTTCTGATCCAAGCCGCTAAATCACCCTCAATCCCATGCCTCTGTATTTTCTGCAATAGCCTATCCTGAGGAACCTTATCAAGCGCTTTACTGAAATCCATATACACCACATCAACCGCTTTACCCTCATCCACCTGTTTGGCCACATTCTCAAAGAACTCAATAAGGTTTGTGAGTCATAACCTACCCTTCACAAAACCACGTTGACTATCCCTAATCAAATTATTCCTTTCTAGATGATTATAAATCCTATCTCTTATAATCCTTTCCAACACTTTACCCACAAGTGATGTAAGGCTCACTGGTCTATTACCAGGGTTGTCTCTACTCCCCTTCTTGATCAAAGGGACAACATTTGCTATCCTCCAGTCTTCTGGCACTATTCCTGTAGATAATGATGACATAAAGATCAAAGTCAAAGGCTCTGCAATCTCCTCCCTAGCTTCCCAGAGAATCCTAGGATAAATCCTATGCGGCCCAGTGGGTTTATCTATTTTCACACTTTCCAGAATTGCTAACACTTCCCCCTTATGAACCTCAATCCCATTTAGTCTAATAGCCTAGATCTCAGTATTCTCCTCGACAACACTGTCTTTTTCCTGTGTGAATACTGATGAAAAATATTCATTTAGCCCCTCCCCTATCTCTTTGGATTCCAAGCACAACTTCCCACTACTGTCCTAGACTGGCCATAATCTGACTCTAGTCATTCTTTTATTCCTGACATACCTATAGAAAGCTTGAGGGTTTTCCTTGATCCTACCTGCCAAATACTTCTCATGTCCCCTCCTGGCTCTTCTTAGCTCTCTCTTTAGGTCCTTCCGGGCTAATTTGTAACCCTCAAGTGCCCTAACTGAGCCTTCATGCCTCATCTTTACATATGTCTCCTTCTTCCTCTTGACAAGAGATTCAACTTCTTTAGTAAACCACGGTTCCCTCACTTGACCACTTCATCCCTGCCTGACAGGTACATTCTTATCAAGGACACGCAGAAGCCGTCCCTTGAACAAGCTCCACATTTCAATCATGTCCGGCCCCTGCAGTTTCCTTCCCCATCCTATGCATCCTAAATCTTACCTAATCGCCTCATAATTGTCTTTCACCAGCTATAACTCTTGCCCTGCGGTATATACCTACCCCTTTCCATCGCTAAAGTAAACATAATTGAATTGTGGTTACTATCACCGAAGTGCTCACCTCCCTCCAAATCTAACACCCGGCCTGGCTCATTACCCAGTACCAAATCAATGTTGCCTTGCCTCTTGTTGGCCCATCTACATACTGTGTCAGGAAACCCTTCTGCACACATTGGACAAAAATTGACCCATCTAAAGTACTCAAACTATAGTGTTTCCAGTCAATATTTGGGAAGTTAAATTTACCCATAACAACTACCCTGTTATTTTCGCTCCAATCCAGAATCATCTTTGCAATCCTTTCCTCTACATCTCTGGAACTTTTCGGAAGCCTGTGGAAAACTCTCCTTTCCAGTTCCTAACCTCAGCCCATACTACCTCAGTAGACAATTCCTCATCAAACATTCTTTCTGCCACCGTAATACTGTCCTTGACTAACAATGCCACACCTTCCCCCTCCTTTACCACATTCCCTGATCTTAATGAAACATCTAAACTCCGGAGCCTGCAACAACCATCCCTGTCCCTGCTCTATCCATGTCTCCAAAATGGCCACAACATCGAAGTCCCAGGTATCAACCCATGCTGCAAGTTTACCCACTTTATTCCAGATGCTCCTGGCATTGAAGTAGACACACTTCAAACCACCTTCCTGCCTGCCTGTCTCCTCCTGCGGCCTTGAAGCCTTATTCCTGACCTCACTACTCTCAACCTCCTGTTCACTGGAGCTACAATTCAGGTTCTCACCCCCCTGCTGAATTAGTTTAAACCCTCCCGAAGAGCATTAGCAAATGTTCCCCCTAGAGTATTGGTACCCCTCTGGTTCAGGTGTAAACCATCCCGTTTGTAGATCTTGAATGTTCGGACAGTTTCTGAACTATCATTTGCTAGGTCACTGAACCAATCAAGTTGGGAACTCATCCTGGCCATCAATATGAATCATGAGTGAGATTCCTTAGTAAAATGGTAGTTTTCATTATCCATGTGGATGGAGATTGAGTGAGTATTGGTGAGGTCTTTTTGTTGCCTGCTGATGTTCATGTACTCTTGTGGCTAATTTTCTCCCTGTCTGTCGAATGTAATGCTTGTTGCAGTCTTTGCATGAGAATCTTGTATGTCACGTTGGTCCTGTCCATTGTGGGTACTGCGTTTTTGGTTCAGGGTAGCATTTGGCATAGGGTTGATGTGGGTTTGTGTGTACTCTGATGCCCAGTGGTTGTAGGAGTCTTGTGGTCAGTTCAGATGTGTTCTTGATCCAAGGTAGCCTGATGAGTGTTGGGTCATGCCATATCTTCCTGGTGCCACTCATGTAATAGGCATCTTCTGACCCAGTTTTTCGGGCATTTGTTGTCCTTGAACACTTGGAAGAGGTACTCTTCTTCTCTTTGATGTAGCTCTGTATTGCTGCAGCGTGTTGACTGTTTAAATCAAATTTTCATGCAACTTTGTTTGTGGGTCTCGGGGTGTTGCTGTTGAAATTCAGTACTTGGTCAGTGTGTGTGTGACTTTCCTGTATACTGTTGTTAGGAATGCCCCATTGGCCCTGCATTCCACCATAGCATCCAAGAATGGGAGCTGTTTGTTCTTTTCATCTTCCTTGGTGAATCTGATCCTGGTGAGACTGTTGTTTATTAGTTCGTATGTTTTCTCTAGTTTGGTCGATTTAATAATGACAAAGGTGTCATCCACGTATCATATCCATTGTTTTGGTTGGATTAATGGAAGGGCCATGCTTTTGAGTCTCTGCATCAGCACTTCAGGTACTAGTCCAGCGATAGTTGATCCCTTGGGTGTCCCGTTGATCTGTTCATATATTTGGCCATTACAGGTAAAGTAGGTAGTGAGGCATAGGCCCAGTAGCTTCAGCATGTTGTCGTGGAGATGGTGTCACTTAGGTCTTATTCTTGTTTTAGTAGTGTTCCAGTGTTTCTCTTACATCGCTAACACATATGGACCTACCACATCGCTCCTACAACCACTGGACATCAGAATAGCACACAAACCCACATCAACACTACACCAAATGCTAACCCAAACCAAAGACCCATTATCCACTATGGATAGGGCCAATGTCATTTTTGAGATTCCATGCAAAGTCTGCAACAAACACTACATTAGATAAACAGGAAGAAAATTGGCCACAAGTGTACATGAACACTAACTAACAACAAAAAGACACGACCAATAGACACTCATCTCCATTCACACGGATATGGAAAGCCACCAGTTTGATTGGGACAATACCAGGATCCTGGGACAGGCCAAGTAGAAACAAGCATGGGAATTCCTTAAGGCCTGGTTCTCCACTAAAAAGGCATCAACAAACACATGGAGCTAGATCCTACATATGCTCCATTGCAAAGGAAAACTGGAAGTGAGGTAACCCAGCTCAAAGGACACCAGAGTTTAAATAACAGGCAGGAAAACACAACAGCGCTTCATTGATGCTATCCAGCAGGGAAATGAAACATCTGCAAACTAATGAATCAGCTCGGCGAGACAACCAACCACAGCATCCACAACCCGAGCTACAAATCTACTCAATAACCTTAAAGACAAGCGATTGGAATTACTTTCGTTAAAAACTGTTCCATAACTTTTGAGGCTGATGAACACCAGAAGTTCCACTTTGGGCAGATATTCATCGATAACAAGAGTCTAAGTTTTTTAGTTTGTTAGAAGTTGATAAAATGAAAGCTTACCTCCTCCCTCATTGTCATTAACGCTGGGAGCATGATTTGGTAGAAATTTGGTCATCTTTCTTTGATCCTCTGAGGGGTAATTTATGAACATTATATCACACAGACGTCAGACATGAGTAATATTTCAATTTGCATTTCTCATTCACCCGTCTCCTGTCAAACTGCAGAATAGAAACAAAATAATGATTACTCTTACTCCCATTCACAATACACACACACATTAAACCACGCAGAGCAGTGAAACCTAACTTAAAGAACATTTTAGAGAAGTGACAGCACAATGACATGCACTAATGCACCAAGACCATGACAATACAATTGTCCTGCAGCAGGAAAGCAGAAAACAAATTGATCCTGAATTCAGTTTGAGTTTGGAGAGACAGCTTGTGCTGGCTGTTCTAAAATGTATCTTACTCCCTCAGTTTAATTTACTCTGAAGCCTGTTGCTGTAATTGCATCAACTGTTTGTGTAGTGATGTGAGAATGCTTGAAACATATGAGCAATTAGTTAAATTTGCTAGCGTGGAAAACATCCTTCTTATTATCAAGAGACCGAATGTCCAATTGTACAAATATTTATCAAAGCCTCTTCTTCATCAACAATCACGCTGCACTTTCTAACTTAAATTGTAAGTGAATACTCTATTATATGGGATTATCTATTTGGGAGTAAAACCATCAGCTTTTGGGTTTTCACTTCAACAGCTATAGTGCAATTTTCTCTGATGTCATTGAGCTCAATTTCTGTTTATGCAACAACTTCAGTATCTAAGACTCTTTTGCTACATCTGTAAAGCCCATGTATAAATGATCCCAGAGACAAAGAACCAAACATTTTTATCTGTGTTGAAATTCATAGCAACATACAAAATAGTGGACCATTTGGCTCCTCAAATCTGCCCTGCCATTCAATAAAATCGTGGCTCATTTGAGAGATAGTAGGAACTGCCGATACTCGAGTCTGGGAACACAAGGTGTGGAGCAGGATGAACGCAGCAAGTCAGGCAGCATCAGAGGAGCAGGAAAGCTAACATTTCGGGTCTGGACCCTTCTTCAAATG
Organism: Stegostoma tigrinum; assembly: GCF_030684315.1. Lineage (NCBI taxonomy): Eukaryota > Metazoa > Chordata > Chondrichthyes > Orectolobiformes > Stegostomatidae > Stegostoma > Stegostoma tigrinum. Next base: position 27,241,898 of record NC_081360.1, read on the forward strand.
TGTTTCAAATTCCATATTCTTATCTATGCCCAATAACCCCTGATTCTCCTCCCTGACAAGATTCTTTCTAACAAGATACAATGACTCAACCTTCATCATTTTCTGAGGCAGAGAGTTCTAAAGTCACACAATTGTCTGAAAGAAGACATTTCTCCTCCTCTCTGCCCTAAAAGGGTGACCCCTAACTGTAAAACAATGTATCTCATTCTAGACTGACCCACAAGAGGAAAGATCCTTACCACATTCACCTGGTCACAATCATTCGTAACCAGCACAGACTCCTGTGGAACTCCACTCGTTACATTCTGCAAATTAGACAAAGACCCCGTTAATCATACTCTCTGCTTTTTGCCATGCTAGTGTGCAAATATGTCGCTCCTTGCATTATGAGCTCTTATCTTCTGCAGGTTTTTTTGATTTAGCACCTTTTCGAATGCCTTCTGGAAATTCAAGTATTGTGTCCTTTACTCACACCACATGTTATTCCTTCAAAGAACTTCACTGAATTGGCTTAGCATAATTTCCTTTGACAAACTCATGCTAACTCTTCCTGATTATCTTTGGTTTTAATACGTATATAGCTTCCATTTCTTTAATGCTCGATGATTATAACACCTTTCCCACAGCAGGGTCAAGTTAACTGGCCATATTTTCCTATTCTCTGCCTTCCTCCCTTCTTGAATAGAGAGGTTATGTTCACTATATTCTTGTTGAGTGGTACCTTTCCTGAATATAGGAACTTTAGAAAAACTCCTATTTCCAACTCAGATCAGACCAAAAGTTGCCCACCTAACTTTGATGCAAGTTTGCAAGCAATCTCCCAGGGTAGGAGCCAGTGAAGTGGTGTGGAGTCCTCACAGGTTGCACTAGAGTTGAATGTTGTTGATTTTACTCTCCATTTCTCAGCATTAATTGCTATAATCTGTAGTCGAGAATGTGCTTGTTTTTTTTTGACTGACATTGAAAGAAGTTGTATCCTGTGAATGAGGAGGTAGAATGCTGGTGGATGGAAGATATGGTGCCAGGTGTGTGATGGTGCAGGGTGCCAAGTGAGTAAGGGGGAATGTATCAGGTAGGCAAGAGTGTAGCAAGCTGGGTGATGATAGGTTAAGGTAGCAGGTAGATGAATGCCAGGTGGGCAGAGCAGGTAAGTGTGCTAGGTGAATGGTGGGGTAGAGGTATCAGATGGGGTGAAGATTAGGACTTAGAATGGCAAGTAAGATGGGTGAGGGTTAACGTTAAATCAGGGGGCAGACTCAGGGAGGGATTTAGAGTTTGTCAGGATGGGTACTGACAGTGGTGAGGGAGTCAGTCTGGCTGAATCTGAGGGAATCGGGGAAGGTGTGTTCATAGGCCATTCGGTCAAAAGGCTCTTGGTCAAGTTGGGATGGTATGTCAAATTCAGTGGCCTGGTGTGGGGTGGGAATGGTTCACTGTAGGTGTGCTCTCTGGGTACTCAGTTTAGTGGCAAGAGCTGTTATATTCAGCAAAATGGCAGCTAAGGTTAGGGGCCAGGTAATGGGAAGTTAAATGTCAGGTCTGAGGGGCGTCAGGAGGTGGGAATCAGGGAAGGGCTTTGGGTTACTGGGGGGCCAAAATGAAAGTGTTCAAATCAGCGTGGGGCTCAGGTGTCTGTTGGCTGTCTAGGCTCAGTGTCATGAATTGTGTTGGAGGGGGTGGTCGGTTTTATATTTAGCCAGAAGTTAGAAAAGGTTTTAAACGATTTCAATTTTCCTCGCTATCTAGTCACATAAGTCAGTCGGACCAAATAAAGCCTTCAAATCTAACTCAGAATTGAATGCCAAACACTAAGACGATTGCCCATTGGATAGTTCAGCCTCCGGTGGAGCTGGGTCATGGAGATATCCACCTGGTGCTTAGATACAAATCCAGTTGATGTCGATGCAATGTCTATCCTCCTATCCAAGGATCTATGCCGGAACCGGTTTTGTGGGATTACCAACTATTTTAAAGTGACAACCTGCTCCTGCCCTTTAGGAATTGAATAGCTTACTTGTGCCAAAAGCTTTACTCTTGTGTTCCGGATACAATCATCACCTACTTTCAGAACACCAATAGTTGCAACATTTCTCAGGCAAATTAGCCACCATAGGGAGCACCCTGTGGCAACTGTCGTAATGGGGGGTTTTATTTCCACTTTGTGGATAGTATCTCCTGTTATCCTTACATTCATCTTTCATCTTAAATTGAGACCTTAAACCGAGGTTTTAGCCATCCTTTTAGGCTTGTGTAAAAGATCCAGTGGTCTATTTGCAAAAGTAAAAATTTCACTGGTATTCTGGCCAACATCCCTTCCTTCACAAATATATGAAAACAGATTATTTGGTTGTCAGCACAGTCCTGGGATCATTCTGTGTAGAAGTTGGCTACCATTGCATTTCCCATGTTACAAACAGTATCAAATAATAGTCCATTGACTTAAAAGCACCTTCATGAAAGCCAGGAAAGGCAGTTATAAATGGATATATTTTTACATATATGACTAGAACTACATATATATTGAGATTGTGCTGGAGACACATGTAGCTGCCCTACACAATCCAGCAGAGTCTTGGGAATAATATATATTTTCTTATAACATCTGACGTGCTGCACATTTATAATTCCTTTTTGAATAAGAGATGCCATGTATCAATTTACCTTAAGTGACAGTCTGTGCGACAACATTTTGTGCCAACTTTTGAATTTAAATCGTAACAATGTATTGATACATATTGCATTGACAATTGCCAATGTTAGTCAAGGATCTGTGCTGACATCAGTATCTTGGGAGCATGATTGGCCTCTTCTGAGAAAGAAAACTACCTTGGCTCATGGATTTGTTCTGCAGTTAGAAAATGAAGTTGGTCATTCCCAGGATTGTTTTTAGGGATTTAATGTGTCAGTGTACGTTTTAGTTGTGGTTTGTGTTTTTGCTGTTTTCCTGCAGCCTAATGATTCACATCTTTTGATGTACTCATGAACAAATTGTGGAGCAAGTGAGCCGAGGCTGTTTTATGACCGGAAGTGAGGGCTGCAACACAGACATTCGCTCACCCTGGTGGATCTTCTTTCTAGACAGCTGAGCAGCCCGCCTTACCCTGGACTTGGCACTGATTTGGCTGGTAACCTTGGATCAGCCTGGCAGGATTTTCAGGATCCCTGCTCCACCCTCCTGACCACCACAACTTCCTAGTCCCTGTCTGTGAGGCGACACATCCACACCCTCCCTATGACCAGGCAAATCGTGCAGGGGCAGCTCTGCACTGCCAGCTCATGACCAAGTGTAGAATGGCCTTTCCAGAATGGCACCTGTGCCAGGTATCCTGGGATATCTTGGCAGCGGCAAGTCCATCTGCTTGCAGAGAGTGGTAGAATTAGACTGACATCAATCAGAGGGGCACCATAATTAGCGAGAACAGTTTAGAGCGACGGCGCAAGAAAGCGCATGAGGTCTCATGGTGTGAAACCTTGCATGAAACTTGACAAAAATTACACTTAGCCGATTTAAGGTAAAATTCAGCCCATGGTTTCCATGGTGAGTGATCGAAGGCTCTAGTTAGCTGGGGCATGATTCATATTCAAGTCTACTAGGGCTGTGAAATGGATTTTTTATTTTAACAGTTCACTAGTGATGATCGCTGCAGAGTATTATTACAGACTCCAGGTTATTAATCTTAGAATTTTTTCTAGGGACTGGTGACAGATTAAATGTCCTTTTAGAGTACTCATTCTATTTAGGTTCAGTTTCCTTTATCATTATTTCTATTTCTAAATGTTAATTATCAGGTCTCTGACTGAACTTTATGTTCAATAATGGGAATGTTTTCTGCAGGTTTTTGGAGAGAACAAAAACTGCTGTGGAAACCAATATCATGTACATATTAACAGTAGAAAGTGAATTTGAATCATAGGATGCCTACAGTGCAGAAAGAGGCCATTCAGCCCATTCAGTCCGCACAAACTTCCGAAGAGCATCCTACTCAGACTCGCACCAACCCTGTCCCCATAAACGTGCACTTCCCATGGCTAATCACCAAGCCTGCACACTATGGACATTTTAGCACTGTCAATCCACATAACCTGCACCTCGTTGGACTGCGGGAGGAAACCCATGCAGATACGGGGAGAACATAGAAACAGACAGTTACCCAAGGCTGGAATAGAACCCAGATCCCTGGTGATGTGAGGTAGCAGAGTTAACCACTCCGGTACTGTACCACACAATTTACTCTTGGGCATGCCATAATTGATCTACTTTGGATTAAAAGCCAAACTTCAGATTGAAGTAAATACATAGCTACGAAGAAAAGAACATTTTTTGTTTGAGGAATGAATGAAAAAGAATTGGAGAAAGCCTTGATTGTATTTGGGGTTTTGGATGGTTGTTAAAACTATTGAATAGATATTAGATGTTGTTGGATAGTTGATCACTGGATGACAAAAACAATTTGGGCAGAATATGATTATTTGCAATACTAATATCAATGAATTTAGGTCATTTGAAATTTCCTTTTAACTTGGAATACATCTTTATTTCTTACATACAGGATATGAAGTACTTAGTTTCAGTTTTGATTTAAAGACGGCAAACAAGGACTAGTTTAGAAACTGAAATGTTTAACCTCTTTCCGTTATTTTGTGAAATTTTGTGTTTCCTCTCCTTTTCGTTATTGCAGACATCATTCACTTTTTTGTTGCAGGAAGCATATGAATTACTTGCTGTTTGGAGTCATTGCTTTGCATTTGAATTCATTAGGGTTTGACTCACAAAGTCCAAAATTACAATAAGTAAGCATTGACGAAGGTTGCAGATCTTAAGATCTATTAGCTGTAATTTTGTCAATAATTGGACATGCATTTTTTCTTAGTTCATGGGATGTGTGTATCAATTGCCCAAGCAGCATGTCTTGCTTATTTCTAATTGCCCAGAGGGTAATAAGAGTCAACCATGTTACGATAGGTCTGGAGTCACTTGTAGTCAAGACCAGATAGGGATGACAGATTTTCTTCAGTAAACATGTCAGTAAACCAGACAGGTTTTAACAAATGTTATGTGGTTACTATTCAAACAGCATTTTCCCTCCCAGATTCTTTTCTGATGTCAAATTTTACTATCCACTGTGGCAGGATTTGAACCTATGTCCCCTGAACATTGCCCAACAGTTATTAGTCTAATAACATAAACATTCATACCATTGATCTTTTATCTGTAGCAATAGTTTTGGCTGTGAATTCAACATCTGTGCCGTGTTTTCAGTTGAGTGTATTGATTTATTATTTTAACCTCTCACTTCTTTTTCACACAGAACAATATGTCCTAAATGATTTCAGCCTGCTTCAATTCTGTTGTAAAATTGTGACAAGACAGAAAGGTACTCAGCCACGTAAGCATAACCGCAAAATGAAATGGCAGAATAATATTATCCACTGTAAAAGTACAGGCACCAACGTAACATTATTAAATTAGAATGAAGCAAATGGTATGAGTAAGGGAGCAACTTTTTAAAGAAAATGTAAAGCGACAGTGTCAATCGATTCATTGTGTTGTTTATCTGCATGTGGGTATAAATCGCCACAAAATCAATTTGGCCAAATTTTACTGATGTACTGTATATTAAGCTTTTCTGTTGCCCTATGGGACTGAACACGTTGGAATTTCATGAGTCATGTCATCTGCATATCCATTGAAAAACACCAGAGCAGATTCAATGTAGAATATAGGAACATAGGAACAGAAGTAGGCCATTCAGTCCCTCGAGTCTGTTCCATCGTTTGATGAGATCATGGCTGATCTGTGGTCTAGCTCAATATACCTTTACTTAATAAAAGTGTACCTGTCTCAGGGTTAAAATTAACAACTGATCCAGCATCCACTGCCTTTCGTGGATGATAGTTCCAAACATCTACTTCCTTTTGTGTGTAGAAGTGCTTCCTAACATTTCTCCTGAATAGTCTGGGCCCAATTTTTAGGCTGTAGCCCCTAGTTCTAGAATCCCTAACAGTGAAAATAGTTTATCTTGTGCTTACCCTGTGTTTTCCTGTTAATACCTCAAAGACATTGATCAGATCATCTTATAACCTTCTATATTCTAGAGACAGCAGGCCTAATTTGTATAATCTCTCCTCATACCTTAACCCCTGAAGTCTAAGTATCATTCTTTGAACATCTATTGCACTTGCTCCAAGCCAATTTATCGTGCCTAAAGTATGGTGCCCAGATCGGTTTAAGTACTGAATGTGGGATCTCAGCAGGGTTTTGATGAGCTGCAACATAACTTCTGCATTATTTTACTCCAGTCAGCGATATCCAAAACCCATGAATTTAAAAAAAAGTCCAGACTGAAACAAACTTACAGCTTCACATGTTGTTTATTAATGTCGTTTGTTCGATGTCCAAGAACTGGCAGCTTTGACCAGGGTGACAACAGCATTTGTGGCAACAAAAAGGATGCTTTTGATTCATTAACTTTGCCAAGTGAGCATCACCATTTCCCAAATGAGAGTCACAACAGGGCAAAAGCACCAAAAGACAACTGGTATCTCCTACCATGTGGATGATCTGACTGCAATTCTAGTGGTAATATTCACTGAATAAATACCACCTGATATGCCAGCTAATGGGCCCTCCGGCTCAGACACAGACTGAGGTCATTTCGCATGATCATGCTCTTCCATTATTCTAACAACCAGTTTCCCACTTGCCACACAATGTAACGTTGAATTCAACTGTAACTCTGCTGTCCATAATCATAGCCCACACCTAAGGCAGTTCATCCATCACTCTCTGTTAGCTAACTTATACTGCCTCCTGGATCAGCACCACCTCCATATTAAAATTCTCACCCTGCTTTTCAAACCTCTACCTGGCCTCACCATATCCACTTTCTGTAATTCCACAGACACCCAATCTTCCAAGGTCACGTTATTTTCTAACTATCTGACATGTTGCACATCTCTGATTTCTTTTTCTTTTCATCCCATCAGTCACCTTCAAACCAACTCCGCCAACAAGAAAATTGTTTTGTGCCTGTTGGTTTCACTACCGGTTATTAATGTTACATATATTAGAAATAATCAGCCCTTACATACATTTTTATCTTTCTCCCAAACCAGAATACCTGCTAAAACAATCTCATCACTGAGTTGTTGCAAGATAATCCAACTGACTGAGGTAAGTCAATGGGCTACATAGTCCCAACAGTTCATACCATTCCAACAGGCATTATTTGGAATAACTTTGCTAGCTAAAATCTGTGGCTAGTGTTTCTGTGCAGTTAGGAGAATCCAGGTTTTGAAATGTGTCTAATAAATCATATGGTAAGACATCACAGCATTATATCACTCAGTATCTAGGACTCAGTGTTCCTGGTACCCATGAAGATAACTGAATTCCCAGTGCTTGTGGAGGTTACTGTATTCCCAGTATCAATGTACTCTGAGTGGTTGTGGAGATTGCTGTAATACCTATACCCGTGAAGATCACCATGCACCTGATATCCGTGAACATCCATGTGCTCCTGGTGTTCACATTGCTGTATTTTCAAAATATACGGAGATCACTGTGTTCTCAGGGCCCATGGAGATCACTGTCATCCCTGTGCCCACCAAAATCACCATGGTCTCAATGCTGTGAAGATTACCGTTATCCCAGTGCTCATGAGGTGCATTGTATTTCATTGCCAATGGAGACCGCCTATGAAAAGAGTGCAAAATGACAATTCCACTTATTTGCAAAAAACAAAAACTAGCTCGCAGAATTGATCCTTATTTATTAGGCTACTTTGAATTTCAGCCTAGGCAGAGAAGCGAATTCTGAGATTGTTTTAAATTGTAAGCTGGTATTACTCATTGACTTGTAAAGTAATTAAGCAACATTCATGTGAAGAAATACTGTAATTGAAAGACCCAATAGATTTTAAATCTGCAAAATTAAATAGAATTCCCAGAGCAGCCTGAATCCCAGTAACTAACTGATAGAAATCAGTTCCAAAACCATTGGGTTTGTGAGTATAGCTGAGGGTTCGTTATATCTCAAAAGACCTAAAGTTTGCAGTTTCACAAAGCAAAGATAAGAATCCCAAAGACAAGGTTTATATTAGGACAAATGTTTCTGTGGTATCCTTTAGGTGAGAAAATACCAATTCGTGTTTGCGACAGTGTTAAGCAATATGAAAATTAAATGTGTGACAACTTGTGTTGGGTTTGTGAGGCATCCAAAAAAGTCAGCAACTCAAATATGTTCCATAAAAACTGAAACTGTGGATGCTGTAAATCAGGAACAAAAACAGAGTTGCTGGAAAAGTTCAGCAGGTCTGGCATCATCTGTGAAGGGAAAAAACAGAGTTACCCTTCGGGTCCGGCGATCCTTCCTCAGAGCTGCGGAAGGGTCACCGGACATGAAATGTTAACTCTGTTTTCTCCTTCACAGATACTGCCAGACCAGCTGAGCTTTTCCAGCAACTCTGTTTTTGTTCAAATATGTTCCATTTGATCAAAAATGATGTGAACTGCACTCATGATCTGTTGTATTTGCAGTGTTGTCTGCTTTTACACTTAACAGGATATGTACCTGTTGATGCAAAAGTAAAATTACCTTCAGTAACATAAGAATTGGACATGAATAACCTAGGTTCAAAAGACTTTTATTCCAGCTCTTAGTATCTACATATTACACTGTCACATCTGGACGAATACCGAGCAATTCGGTTACAGGCTGTTATAAATTATTTTCTCAGCATGTCATGCTGCAAGTGACTCCAGCAAGATGGAGACTGAGACCTTTATATCATCATGTCACGTGTCATACAGTGGTGATATCATGAGCCTGTCTCTCCAAAGTATATTGCACTGCCAACTGTGAGACATAGCGCAATAACACGTCGTTCTACTTATTTAGTCAGAGAATTGTATAGCACAGAAACAGACCTTTCAGTCCAACTCATCAATGCTGACCAGATATCCTAAATTAATCTAGCCCCATTTGCTAGCATTTGACCCATATCCCTCTAAACACTTCATATGCACATACCCATCGAGATGCCTTTTAAAAGTTGCAATTGTACTAACCTCCACCATTTCATTTGACTGCTCATTCCATCCATGCACCACCGTCTGCATGAAAAGGTTGTCCCTTAGGTCCCCTTTGAATCTTTCTCTTCTCACCCTAATACTATGCCCTTCAATTTTGGAATCATCTACCCTGGGAAAAAGACCTTAGCAATTCACCTTATCCATGCCTCTCATGCTTTTGTAAACCTCTATAACGTCACTCCACAGCTTCTGATACTCCAAGGAAAATAGCCCCAGCCTATTCAGCCTCTTCCTATAGCTCATATCCTCTAAGCAAAGCAACATCCTTGTAACTCTTTTGTGCACCCTTTCAAGTTTGACAACACCTTTCCTACAGCAAGGAGACCAGGAAGGAATATAGTACTCCAAAAGTGACCTAAACAATGTCTTGTTCAGCCAAAACATGACACTCAAACTCCAATCCTCAATGCGCTGACCAATAAAGGTAAGCATATCAAATACCTTCTTCAACACCCTCTCTACCTGTGCCACCAACTTCAAGGAACTATGAAATTGCATCCCAAGATGTCTTTCTTCAGCAACACTCCCCAGGACCCTACCATTAAGTGTATAAGTCCTGCTGTACCAAAATGAAACACATCTCATTTACATAAACTCCATCTGCCATACCTTGGCCCATCAGCCCATCTGATCAAGGTCCTGTTTTGCTCTGTGATAATCTTCTTCACTGTCCATTACATCACCAAACTTATTGCTTTACATATCAAAAAGTAAAAGTACAGGTGACTGGTTTTTCATTGAAGATTATACAGGTGCCTAGAAAACAGGGTTTCACAAAGATTCACAACTTTGTTCAATGGCTCAATGTGTAAGTATGCCACAAAATTGGGAGATATGAATTTTAAAAGTCCCACCTTAGACCTTAGGATTTGATTGCATTTGCTGATCTCACAGTAAATACTCTGAAGTTGGTATTCTTGCTCTGGTTAAAAAAAAAGTAGGCACTCCTAGTCACTGCACAGTATGACAATCCTTATTTAATTGCAATGCCTACCACAAGCAAAATAATTAAATGCTTTGGAAATATTCCAATATCCCACATTGCTTGGTGCATCAAACCATATCCTGATGATAATCGGGGGCAGACAGTGGCTCAGTAGTGTTGTCACAGTGATGTGGTGGTAATGTCACCAGACTAATGATCTAGTGGCTGAGGTAACTGCTTTGTGAACATAACTTAAAATACAAATTATCTGTTGGTGGAATTTACATTCAATTAATGAAATCTGTTCTCGAAAGCCAATCTCAGCAACAATAACTTACAGAAATAACATCAATTGTTGTTAAAAACACAAAAGGTTCATTAACGTCTTTTAGGGAGGGAAATCCTTTGTTCATTCATGGGATGAGGGTGTTACTGGCCAGGCAGCATTTATTGCCCACCTCTAATTGCCCAGAGGGCAGTTAAGAGTCAACCACATTGTTGTGGGTCCAGAGTCACATGTAGGCCAGACCAGGTAAGAATGGCAGTTTCCTTCCCTAAAGGACATTAGTGATCCAACCTGTTGGATTTTTCCTAACAATCAGCAATGGAATTATGGTCATCATTAGATTCTTAATACCAGCTATTTATTGGATTCAAATTCCACCATCTACCGTGGTGGGATTCAAACCCGGGTTCCCAGAATGTTGTCTAGATCCCTACCTGATCGAGCCTACATATGACTCCAGATACAGAGTACTGTGGTAGATTCTTAACTACTAACTGGCCACACAAGCCATTGACTTCAAGGACATTTGTGGACAGGCAACAAATATTGACTTGTCAATGAAACCAAAGTCCTACAAAAAGAACATATTTTTTTAAAAATTCACTGCCATCAAGACAGGAGAGGGGTGTAGGTCACTGTTACAGGTTAGATCAACAATTATTTACCCATAATGCAATTATTACACAATTTATTTTATGTTATGTAACCATAATTTAATAGCTGCTAGTACAAACTTTACTGATAAATGAATGAGTCTGGTAAATGGAGTTGATTGCAAAACAGAGAAATGATGGGAAATTGGTGAGAGCGGGAATTTGATGCGGAAAGTTTGGGATTGAGGTGCTAAATCATGCATACAAATGGGCAACAGTGAGTAGGTAAAGATGTTGATACCATCAGGCGGTAGGCATCGGAATACAACTACCTATTTTGAAGGAATAAAGGCCATGTTAAGGAATAAGGGCTAAACAGATGACATGGATTCAAGGACTTAATTTAAAAGATTCTTCTTAGCAAAATTATAGCACGCTGCATTCTTCTAAAGACAAAGACAACAAAGCATAATATCACCAACTCTCGATATAATATTGCTGATAAAGGTTACAATGAGCTTAAAGCCACTATCCTGGGAATCTTTGCGATGACAACTGGCATTAGAGTGCAATACTATGCTATTTTAGATATATGAAACCACACTCTGCTGAAGGAACACTGGACCCAAATCTTATCATTGTGGTAGATGCAGTATCTTGACCAAATAGATTGACCAAAATGACTTTTATTCTGAGCTAGTTTTCAAGATTAATTTAAAAAAAACATTTTTTGAGCCTTTATGTTGGAGAGGCCCTCCTACCTAACATGGGATAATGACTAGGGATGGTTTCTTATTGAACAAGTAACCATCTTTCACATCACTGTTTAATTATGCAAGATCAAAGAATTCATAATAAATATTTCAACATCAACTTGATTAATTCGGAAACATCAATGATATTGGTCAGCTTCATTTAAGATTCATTATGAAAGTTAACAGGTCTCACACTCAGGTTTCAATTTATTATTGCTCAGATATTTGATGGATATCCTTGTTTTCTTTTGAAGTCTTGTATTTCTATTAGGTACAAGTTGAAATTTGGGTGCTCTTGCAGAAGTGAAAAATAGTAATTTTTATTTTTGGCACATTATTTAGCTTTTTGGGACATATACATTTTATATAACCAACAAAACTGCATGCTTTTTAGCTTGAAATTTGAATTGTCTCATTTAATCTTCTCTTTTAAACGCTCAGTGAACCAAATGTATGTACCTAGGCTGTGCAAATGTTCTCTGAGGAATTCCACTCACGTCCTTATATATCCTGGAAAGTTACAACTTAACTAACAAAACAATTGCAAAATGGATTATTGGAAGAAGACAATATTGTTGACCGTTTTTGTTTTCTTTTGCTAGGCATGTAATTGGAATTCCACACTAGGATATATGCCCTAGAATCCATCTCCCTCTGGCACAAGTCAAAGGAAATTAATTGAGAGATACTCCTGGTCAAAATGGCTCAAATTGAAGAGTTACAATTATAAAGCAAACATCACAGCCACTGACACACACAGTGTATAATGTTCCTGGAACAGAACAAATAGTTCAGCATTTCAGTGCCAACACAAACAGGAAGGGGAACAACAGATATTGTGAAGCAAGAAGAGCTGTTGAACAGGCACTAGGTACTAAAACAGTTTAAATTCATGTGGTAGCTTTCAAGTTACTGGTGCTCAGCTACATCTGTCGGAGTAGAGCTCAGATGACTATAACTAAAAGGCACATTTGTACATCATTACAATCTTATCTACTTTTCATACAAGAAATCTGCCTGCATGAACATTTACATTACAAGTAAACCAAGTTATAGAGTCAAAAAGTCGTAGAGTTGTAAAGTACAGAAACAAACCCTTCATTCAAACTCTTCCATACCGACCAGATATCCGAAACTAACCTAGTCCCATTTGCAAGAATATGGCCCATATCACGCTAAACCCTTCCTGTTCATGTATACATTCAGAAGCCTTTTAAATGTTGTAATTGTAGCAACCTCCACCACTTCTTCTGGCAACTCATTCCATACACACATCACCCTCTATGTGAAAAAGTTGCCCCTTAGGTCCCTTTCATATCTTTCCCCTCTCAACTTAAACCTGTGCTCTCGAGTTTGGGACTCCCTTACTCTGGGAGAAAGACCTCGGCTATTTACCCTATCCATGTCCTTCATGATTTTATAAACCTCTATAAGGCCACCCCGCAACCTTCGACACTCCAGGGAAAATAGCCCCAGCCTATTCAGCCTCTCAAATGCTCCAACTCTGGCATAAACCTCATCATTCTTTTCTGCACCCTTTAAAATTTAACAACATCTTTCCTATAGCAGGAGACAATAATTGAATACAGTATTCCTAACCAACGCCATGTACAGCTACAACAGGACATCCCAACTCCCGTACTTAATGCTCAGACCATTAAAGGCAAATGTACTAAATGCCTTCTTCAGTGCCCAGTCTACTTGTGACTCCACCTTCAAGGAAATATGTACCTATGCCCTAAGGTTTCTTTGTGTCCAAATGACTAGCTCTCCCTGAATTGCATGTCATTTAACCTTGCTAAGCAGTCTACCATGCAGAACATTGTTGAATGCCTAGTGGAAGTCCACAAAGACAGTGTCCACTGCTCTGCCTTCATAAATCTTCTTTGTTGCTTCTTCAAAAAACTCAAGTATGTTAGTGAGACACAATTTCCCATGCATAAAGCTATGTTGACGATCCCTAATCAGAGTTGCCTTTCCAAATGCGAGTAGATCCTATTCCTTAGAATCTCCTTCAACAACTTTTCTACCACTGGTATCAGGCTCACCAGTTCTATGTTGTGGACTAGACGAAAGCCCCTCAAAATATTCAGATGATAGCCTCAACCCTAACTTTTTCTTGTTTTAAAGACAGAAGTAAGGTGTTGTATTCCAGGTGCAATGTGATTAGTTAAACTACTGGATTTAAAGAAAACACACTTTATTCATCCACTACAATAAGATACTACAAAAGAAAGAAGGAATTGGAATAACCTAACCTTATTGGAAAACTTAACAGAATAACAGATATAGTAACTATTACTAACTAAAAATCCCAACAAAGTAACATACCATAAACACACCCTTGACAAAATGCAAAATCAGAAAATAGATTGTCTCACGTGCAACTCCAGCAGCAGGAAGATAATCCCAAGCTTTTGGCCGTAACAAAGAGGGTGTAATAGCTTCCACTTCTTCAAGACGTCAAGAAATTGCTGAAAGCTGAGCTAAAAATCCTGATTCCATGGAGCTTTACAGGCTCCTTATATTGTTATAACTTTTTTAAAAAAGGCCTCACAAGCTGTTTACTCCAGTGACCTTGTAGACTGCTCTTCACATCTGTCTTCAAACAAACCTGGACGAATTAATGCCTTAAAAGTCGTAGTATTGTCATAATAGCTCCCTGGTTTTTCCTGAGCATCTTTCTTAATAAAAGCACCACATTAGCCACCTCCAATCTTCAGGCACCTCACCGATGGCTATCAATGACACCAATTTCCCAATAAGGGACATGGGAATCATTTCCTCAGCTTCCCACACAGTTCTGGCGTACACCTGATCAGGCCCTTGGGATTTAATATGGACACTTTTCAAGATATCACTCTTTATTTCTTCAAGTTTTCTAGTTTCCATTTCCTTGTCCACTGTGAATACTAACATGAAATATTCATTTAGTATCTCACCCAACTCCTGCAGCTCCACACATAGATGGCCTTGTTGATCTTTAAGGGGCCCTGTTCTCTCCCTAGTTACTCTTTTGCCCTTAATGCATTCATAGAATCTCTTTGAATTCTCTTTAACCCTATTTGCCAAAGCTATATCATGTCCCCTTTTTGCTCTTCAGATTTCCCTCTGCAGTTTACTCCTACTGCCCTTATTTTTCTAAAAGGTTTCATTCAATCCCAGCTGTCTATACCTGCCATATGCCTCTTTCATTTTTTTTTGACCAGAGCCTCAATTTCTTCAGTCATCTAGCATTCCCTATATTTACCCTTTACACTAATTGGAACATTTTGTCTCTGAAGTCTTGTTATGTCATTTTGAAAGCCTTTCATTTTTCACCCATCCCCTTAACTGCAAATAGCCTGTCCTATTTAGCTTTTAAATGTTCTTGCCCAATATCATCAAAATTGACCTCACTCCTTTTCCATAACTGAATAATAAAATTTCCTTGTACACACTTAATAAATTAATCTCCATCCAACCTCTTAACACTATGGAAGTCCTAGTCTTTATATTTGGAAAATTAAAATCCCTTACCATAAATACCCTACTATGCTTACAAATATCTGCGATCTCCTTATAAATTTGCTTCTCAATTTCCCATTGACTATTCGGGGCCTATAGGATAATGCCAATTAGCTGATCATCTCTTTCCTATTTCTCAGTTCCACCCAAATAGCTTCACTGGATGTATGCCCAGGGATATCTTCCAAATACAGCCGTAATGTTATCCCTAACCAAAAATGTCAGTCCCCTCCTCTCTTGTCCCCTTTCTATCATTCCTATAGTATCTATATCCTGGAAATTTAAGCTGCCAGCCCTGACCTTCCCTGAGTCATCTTTAAGTAATAGTTATGATATTCCAGTCCCACGTTCCAAATCATGCCCTGAGTTCAACTGTCTTTCCTGTCAGGCATCTTGCATTGAAATAAATGCAGTTTAATTCATCAGTCTGACCGCATTCTCGGCCTTGCTCCTACTTGCCTTGACTATTTGTCCTGCTCCTCTTCTCAACTGTACCAGCTTCAGGCTTATCTCTTTTCTTACAATCGTGCTCACCCTCTGTCTTACTAGTTCAAAACTTTCCAACTAGAACTTGCCAAAACCCCACTGTGAAACTGGCCCTCTTCCAATTCAGGTGCAATCTATCCTTCTTATACAAGTCATGTCTACCCCAGAAGAGATTTCAATGATCCAAAAATGCAAAGCCCTGCCCCTTGCATCAGCTCCCCAGCCACACACACACCTGCTCTATCTACCTATTCCTATTCTCATTAGCACGTGGCAACGGGACTAATCCAGAAACTGCTACCCTTGGGGACCATCTTCTAAACCTCCCGCCTAATTTCCTGTACTTTCCCTTTAAAACCTTGTCCCTTTCTCTTTCCATCATTGGTACCAACATGTACAATGACCTCCTGCTGGTCATGCTCCCCTTTGAGAATATTTTGTACACTCTCCGGGATATCCTTTACCCTCGCACCAGGGAGCCAACACACCATTATGATGTTTCACTATTGGCTGCAGAAAAGTCTATCTGTCACAATCGTTTTTTTTTGATACCTGACATATCCTCATTACAGTATACCCAGTCACAGTGCAGTTAACTTGGCTGTCGGTACTTTATTCCCCCGAGAGTCGATCACGCCCTACATTTTCCAAAACAGCATACTTATTTGAGATGGGATTAGCCAAGGGAGACTCCTGCGTTACCTGCCTACATCTCATACCTCTCCTAGAGGTAACCCATTTACCAAGCTGTGTCTGGTTTTACTACCTTCCTGAAAATGCCATCCATCACATACCCTGGTTCCTGCAATTTCCTCATTGTATCTAACTGCCGCTCCAACAGATCCATGCATTCCAAAGGATTCACAAACAATCATCAGTAACATTGAAATTCTCCCTAATCTCCCACATCCAATGGATAGAGCTCATCACTCTACTGAAGGCCAATTCTGCACCTTAATCTACAGAAGCAGGAAATAGCATGGCCTTACTGCTCTAAAAACACTGCTATAGAATAACTCAATTCCTCTGTTTTACATTTAAAAACAAATCAAGAGACAGATCTCAGTAAGACATAAAAAAACTCACTCTACTCACTATTATAGGTTTATAAAAATAAATCAAAATGCTAAGTTTTATAAGTCTTAAAAGCAAACATGAAGATGATAAATGAAATCCTGACACTGCCAGCTCTGAACAGTTCTCATAATGAGGTCTCCCCAATGTCAGTTGTGAATTTCACTGTTTGTTTGGTTTCTGTGGACCGTACACCAGTTTCCAGAGATCCTTGTAACCTTACAGTCAGTCAGCTGTGAACATTCGCTGCTTGGTCAGTCAGCTGTGAAGGTTCACCATTGGGATTTTTACGGATGAACTCTAGAGCCACTCTTGGGCCTCCCATGTGGCCTCTCTCTCATTACTTCTGTTCAAAGTAGCTCTTTTTTAAAAAAAAGTTCCACAAACAAAGCCAAAACTTATAACAACAGTAATTACTGCTCCAAGAAATTGAGGAAATCAGCTCTAGCAATAAAAAAAACCTTTAAAAAAGGACCAGTTCTTACAGCCATGATTCTCTCCAGTCCACCATTTTGTTTTCACTCACCACACACCATAGTTTACCCACTATGTGCGCAGCTGTTCTATTTGCATTAACTATTATATTAAATACATTCGCTCTTTGTTATTCTTGTCAGTATTTGCACATACGTTGTATGCATTGTTCTTAAATTATGCTGGTCTCTTGGTAATGTGCCAGCATCCATTGTCATTGGTTGGCCATTTAGATGATGTTTTTTCTATAGAGAATGTTGTTCCATTTCACTTGTTGTAACTAGAGTATCAGTTGTTGTTGTAGGGGTATCGTGAACCTCAGGACTGATGGTTGATCTGTGGTCCATGCAGATCATGTGATCTTATCTTCTTGATCAACTGCTTCTGGTGATGGAACAGTTTCTCCTGTTATGTGTATGTGCCTGCAGTCGTGTCAATGTATCTGCTCATTCACTTCCACCACATATGATCAGGGTCACAACTGCTCTGTGCATATTCCAAATTACCACTTGGGCTGAATCTTATTGAAAGCATTAAAAGTTTGGATCCCATCTAGTTCTTAAATATTCAACTGTGGGAATGTTTTGAGTCCTCTCAAAATGAAACTTGATTTTCTGTTATTGTATCTTGATTTTGTCAACTGTGCCTGTTATTACTTCTAGCTTCCTTTTTTTATACTGGATGAGTAATTTAGGTGTTTGCAGCCCAACATTAGTCTTATTCAGGCTTACTGGTGTTCATCGAAGTCCGCTGGTCTACCTCCCAGTCACCAAAATCATAGCATTATAAGGTTTCTCATTCCATTCTAATATCATAAGGAGTGCTTTGCCCAACAGCATGTCAACAATATATATCTGTTTCCCCTGTTTCAATGTCATGTCCAACTGATATCTCTGTACCCAGAGCAACATTTGTTGCAGAGGCTTTAGAACAGAGAAGTTGGAGTTGAAGAGGCTTGGGGTGAGATTCAACTGTCAATTTGTTTCTTTCAAGGATATATTGCTGAAAATGTTCACAAGAAAAGATAATGCCTGGGTGCTCTTTCTCGTTTAAGCATAACATGTTCAGTTTGCATTATCATCCTGGATGCAAATACGTCTGGTTGTCCTTGTTCGAAGGCCTGTCTCTTTGGTGTCACACTGCAGGGTGATGTCATCATTTATTTCTTAACATTTCAGCATCGGCATTGATTTCACTAGTTACTTCATTTCACATCACATCAAGATACCTCAATACACTGTACTTCCCAGGGTCCTACCAATCAATAGTTACTCCCCTCCCTTGTTAGTCCTCGCAAAATGCACCATCTCACATTTCTCAGTATTTGATTGTTCTCACCATTTGACCAGCCCATTTACGTTGCCCTATAGTCTAAGACTCTTCTGCTCACTGCTTACCACACCATCGTTGTGTCATCCATGAATTTACTGATCCAACCTCCTGTGTACACTACAAAAAGCAAGGGACACAGCACCAAACTTTGTGCATACTACTGGACATAGGCTTCCTGTCACAGAAAAGACCATCACCCTCTGCCTCCTGCTGTAAAGGCAACGTTAGATCCACGTTGCCAAATTTCCCTAGAACCCATAGACTCTTACCTACTTGGCCAGTGTCCTGTCTCTTGTTGTCAAAATCCTTAATGGAGTCCATGTAGACCACAGCCATTGTGCTACCCTCATCCACACATCTATTCTCTTCGCCAAAAAAAGACATTCAAATCTGTCAAATGTGATTGCCCACTGACAAAACCATGATGACTATTCTTCAGTTATCCTTGCTTCTTCAATAATTTCCTTACCATCGATTTTAAATGCATTGTCACATACCTCCCTGATTTTTCATCACCATCCTTCTTGATGGTATCACTGATGTGTGGAACCATTGCCCTGGCATAGTGTGACAGCCTCTTCGTCCTTCACTGTACAAAGTGTTTATCCAATCAACTTCAAGGTTAAAAATTGTATGTCAGATATCAAATCGCCTACCCTCTTTCATGTGATACATAAACAGAAATTGCTGGAAAGCTTCAGCAGGTCTGGCAACATCTCCGGAGACAAATCAGAGTTAACATTTTGTATTCAATGACCCTTCTTCAGAACTCATGGTAGCTGAGAAAAGTATTTTTTATGTAGAAGATAAAATGGGGGAGGAGGTAAAGAGCAAACAATAGTTGGAGTTAGAGCACAAAGAGAGAGAAGAACAGTTGGACAGACAAAGGAGTGAATAACAATTGGCCTGGAGGAATGTATAGCTACTAATGGAGACAATGGCTGAAGATGGCTGGTGTGTATTAGCAGAACATGTGATAACATGCCCCAGTGTGTCGGGATTGGAGGTGAGGTCATGGGAGGAGGTCCATATACTAATTGGAACAAGGGCCAGGTGGATATCACTGACTACCAAATCCTCAATTTGGGTTGTCAGCCGGGGGTCCCCGATTAATCCAGTTCAACGACACCAGTCAAGGATCTCACAGTCAATGATATTCACCTGGCCCTCATTCCAATCACTACAGTCCGCCAGACACTTATTCCTCTCCCCTCCGCTGTCAGCCTTCCACAAGGACTATACCCTCTGGGACACCCTGGTCCTTATCCTTCACTCCCAACATCAACCCCACCTAACTCTGCGCCCCCCCCCCCCCCCACCCCAGCCCCATAGCTCTTTCCCCTGCAACTGCAGAGGATGTGGCACCTGCCCATTCACTTCCTTTCTCCTTAGTTTCCAAGGGCCTAAACACACGTTCCAGTCGAAGCAGTGCTTTCCCTGCACTTCACACAAACTAATCTACAGCATTTGCTAATCACAACGTGGTCTCTCCTCTACACTGGGGAAACAAAGTGTAGACTGGGTGACCGTTTCACAGAACACCTACCCCTTGTCTCCAAAAAAGACCCTGAGCTTCCAGTTGCCTGCCACTTCAACACACCATTGTGTTCCCTGGCCAACATTGTTGCCTTCTGGACTAATTAGTCAGTTCAGCAATTTTAAGGCTTCAGACACCTTTCCCCATGTCCTTACCCCAACCTCCACACACCAGGCCCTGTTATTACATGGCCTACTATTACCCACGCTATCCTGAGCCACTAATTGTCCGCACTGGTAGCCATTCATTCTCCCGGGCTAGTTGTTAGTCACTCGTTTGTCTGTCAAATTGTTCTTCTCTCTCTTTGGGCTCTATCTCCATCTATCCTTTACTCCTTACCTCCTCCCTCCTTCTATCTTCTGCATTAAAAAACCAACATTTTCCTAGCTACAGAAATAGTAGGAACTGCAATGCAGGACAATCTCACATAACATGGTGTGAAGCTGGATGACCACAGCATGCCAGGCAGCATCAGAGGGGACATCCGCTCCCTCCGCTCCAATCCCGACCTCAACATAAAACCCGCGGACAAGGGAGGCGCAGTTGTAGTATGGCGCACTGACCTTTACATTGCTGAGGCCAGGCGCCAACTCTCCGACACCTCCTCCTACCGCCGCATGGATCATGACCCCACCCCCGAGCACCAAACCGTCATCTCCCAAACCATCCACAACCTCATCACCTCAGGTGACCTCCCACGCACAACCTCCAACCTCATCGTTCCCCAACCTCACACCGCCCACTTCTATCTCCTTCCCAAAATCCACAAACCTGCCTGCCCTGGTTGACCCATTGTCTCAGCCTGTTCCTGCCCCACTGAACTTATCTCTGCCTATCTGGATTCCACTTTCTCCCCCTTGGTCCAGGAACTCCCTACCTATGTCGTGACACCACCCACGCCCTCCACCTCCTCCAGAACTTGTAAATCCCAGGTCCCCAACACCTCATTTTTACTAGGGGCGCCCAGTCCCTATACACCTGCATTCCCCATACTGATGGCCTAAAAGCCTTCCACTTCTTCCTGTCCCGCAGGCCCAAATAGTCCCCCTCCACTGACACTCTCATCCGCCTAGCCAAACTTGTCCTCACCCTCAACAGCTTCTCTTTCAATTCCTCCCACTTCCTACAGACAAAGGGGGTGGCCATGGGCACCTGCATGGACCCAAGCTATGCCTGCCTCTTTGTAGGTTACGTGGAACAATCTCTCTTCCAAAGCTACACTGGTCCTATCCCCCATCTCTTCCTCTGTTACATTGATGACTGTTTCGGCGCCACCTCGTATTCCCATGAGGAGCTCGAACAGTTCATCCACTTCACCAACACCTTCCACACCAACCTTCAATTTACTTGGACCATCTCTGACACCTCTCTCTCCTTCCTGGACCTCTCTGACTCCTTCTCTGGCATCCACCTGGAAACCAATATCCATTTTAAGCCTACCGACTCCCACAACTACCTAGAATATTCCTCCTCTCACCCACCTTCCTGTAAAAGGGCCATCCCCTATTCCCAATTTCCTTGCCTCCGCCGCATCTACTCCCGGGATGAGGCATTCCACTCCCGAACATCCCAGGTGTCCATTTTTTTCAAGAATTGTAACTTCCCCTCCACAGTGATCAAAAATGCCCTCGACTGAGTCTCCCGCATTTCCTGCAATTCATCCCTCACACCCCTCTATCCGTAATAACAAGCAAAACAGAATCCCCCTCGTCCTCACGTACCACCCCACCAACATCCAAATCCAATGCACCATCCTCCAACATTTCTGCCATCTGCAATCTGACCCCACTATCAAAGACATTTTTCCATCCCCACCCTTATGTGCTTTCCAGAGGGAACACTTTCTCCGTGACTCCCTTGTCCACTCCACAATCCCCTCCAACTCCGCCACCCCCATCACTTCTCCCTGCAACTGAAGCAAGTGCTACACCTGCCTCTATACCTCCCCTTCACCCCCATCCCCGGCCTTAACAAGACTTTTCACATCAAACAGATGTTCACCTGCACATCTGTTAATGTGACATACTGTATCCACTGTTCCCGTTGTGGCCTCTTCTACATTGGGGAAACCAGGCGGAGGCTTGGGGACCGCTTTGCAGAACACTTACACTCAGTTCGCAACAAACATCTACACCTCCCAGTCACAAACCATTTCAACTACCCCCCCCGCCCAACCACTGAACCGCCACACTCCTCGGACAACATGTCCATCCTGGGCCTCCTGCATTGCCACAATGATGCCACCCGAAAGATACAGTATCTCATATTTCGCTTGGGAACCCCGCAGCCCAAAGGTATCAATGTGGACTTCACAAGCTTCAAAATCTTCACTCCCCCGACCACATACCAAAACCTGCCCAGCTAGTCCCCACCTCCCTAAACATTCCTCCCACCTCGAACTCCAACTCCATCTCCTACCCACTAACCTCATCCCACCCCCTTGACCTGTCTGTCCTCCCTGGACTGACTTATCCCCTCCCTAACTCCCCACCTATATTCACCTTCACTAGCTCTAACCCCGCCTCTTTGACCTGTCTGTCTCCTCTCACCCTATTTTCCACATTATCCATCATCTATACAGCTCCCCCTGTCTCCCTATTTATTTCAGAATCCCCTTCCCTTCCCCGATTTCTGAAGAAGGGTCCCGACCTGAAGAGTCAAACTTTTCTGCTCCTCAGATACTGCTTGGCCTGCTCTGTTCATGCAGCTCCAGACCTTGTTGTTTCATTTTCCTAGCCACTATCAGTTCTAAGAAAGGGTCACTGAAACCTTGACTCTGATTCCTGTCCACAGGTACTGCCAGACCTGTTGACCTTTATCAGCATAATAAGATGTGAGGCTGGATGAACACAGCAGGCCAAGCAGCATCTCAGGAGCACAAAAGCTGACGTTTCGGGCCTAGACCCTTCATCAGAGAGGGGGATGGGGGGAGGGAACTGGAATAAATAGGGAGAGAGGGGGAGGCGGACCGAAGATGGAGAGTAAAGAAGACAGGTGGAGAGAGTGTAGGTGGGGAGGTAGGGAGGGGATAGGTCAGTCCAGGGAAGACGGACAGGTCAAGGAGGTGGGATGAGATTAGTAGGTAGCTGCGGGTGCGGCTTGGGGTGGGAGGAAGGGATGGGTGAGAGGAAGAACCGGTTAGGGAGGCAGAGACAGGTTGGACTGGTTTTGGGATGCAGTGGGTGGGGGGGAAGAGCTGGGCTGGTTGTGTGGTGCAGTTGGGGGAGGGGACGAACTGGGCCGGTTTAGGGATGCAGTGGGGGAAGGGGAGATTTTGAAGCTGGTGAAGTCCACATTGATACCATATGGCTGCAGGGTTCCCAGGCGGAATATGAGTTGCTGTTCCTGCAACCTTCGGGTGGCATCATTGTGGCAGTGCAGGAGGCCCATGATGGACATGTCATCAAGAGAATGGGAGGGGGAGTGGAAATGGTTTGCGACTGGGAGGTGCAGTTGTTTGTTGCGAAGTGAGCGGAGGTGTTCTGCAAAGCGGTCCCCAAGCCTCCGCTTGGTTTCCCCAATGTAGAGGAAGCCGCACCGGGTACAGTGGATGCAGTATACCACATTGGCAGATGTGCAGGTGAACCTCTGCTTAATGTGGAATGTCATCTTGGGGCCTGGGATGGGGGTGAGGGAGGAGGTGTGGGGACAAGTGTAGCATTTCCTGCGGTTGCAGGGGAAGGTGCCGGGTGTGGTGGGGTTGGAGGGCAGTGTGGAGCGAACAAGGGAGTCACGGAGAGAGTGGTCTCTCCGGAAAGCGGACAGGGGAGGGGATGGAAAAATGTCTTGGGTGGTGGGGTCGGATTGTAAATGGCGGAAGTGTCGGAGGATAATGCGTTGTATCCGGAGGTTGGTAGGGTGGTGTGTGAGAACGAGGGGGATCCTCTTGGGGCGGTTGTGGCGGGGGCGGGGTGTGAGGAATGTGTCGCGGGAAATGCGGGAGACGCGGTCAAGGGCGTCTTCGATCACCGTGGGGGGAAAGTTGCGGTCCTTAAAGAACTTGGACATCTGGGATGTGCGGGAGTGGAATGTCTTAATCATGGGAGCAGATGCGGCGGAGGCGGAGGAATTGGGAATAGGGGATGGAATTTTTGCAGGAGGGTGGGTGGGAGGAGGTGTATTCTAGGTAGCTGTGGGAGTCGGTGGGCTTGAAATGGACGTCAGTTACAAGCTGGTTGCCTGAGATGGAGACTGAGAGGTCCAGGAAGGTGAGGGATGTGCTGGAGATGGCCCAGGTGAACTGAAGGTTGGGGTGGAAGGTGTTGGTGAAGTGGATGAACTGTTCGAGCTCCTCTGGGGAGCAAGAGGCGGCACCGATACAGTCATCAATGTACCGGAGGAAGAGGTGGGGTTTGGGGCCTGTGTAGGTGCGGAAGAGGGACTGTTCCACGTAACCTACAAAGAGGCAGGCATAGCTGGGGCCCATGCGGGTGCCCATGGCCACCCCCTTAGTCTGTAGGAAGTGGGAGGAGTCAAAAGAGAAGTTGTTGAGTGTGAGGACGAGTTCAGCTAGGCGGATGAGAGTGTCGGTGGAGGGGGCCTGGTCGGGCCTGCGGGACAGGAAGAAGCGGAGGGCCTTGAGGCCATCTCCATGCGGAATGCAGGCGTACAGGGACTGGACGTCCATGGTGAATATGAGGTGTTGGGGGCCAGGGAATTGGAAGTCCTGGAGGAGGTGGAGGGCCTTCATCCTACCTTGACTGAAAGTACCATCTCTGTCTACTAACTGCAATCATTCTAAAGGAAGTAAGCATGAACTTAAAACCAGGTCCCCGCAGGCATCTCATCACTACACAAAATTATCCTTAATTTGTCACTAATTGTCAATATCACTCAAGTATGCCTGGTGTATGATAAATACAGCAATGAAACAACAGAAGATATTCCCTTTTGATTGGGACTAAAGAAAGACCTACACAGTGTCTAGAATCATGAGAAAGTCTGTGAGAGAGAACCATAAACTCGAGGGAGTTTGAAGGCAGAGTCCAAGCCAGGAGGGAAGTCAAGTAATTTAAAAAACAAATATGTTGATGTCAGCACAAGATTGTGAGTTATTTTGTCTTGACTCTTTAATAACCCTTGATTTAATATCAGTTCAGTCTGAATATGAATGATTTACTTCACACGTGTTTAACAAATAAGTAGTGAAAAGTGTAATATGTTGCCATGCTCCAGTGCTATTTTGACATACACAAGATATTAAGGTTTTAGACTGAAATTAAGGCATAAGACTTAAATTTAAGTAAAATCAGAGCTCATCTTCCTCCCTTCTTGTGCTCCACTCAACACTCTTGCATCACTGTCTACTCCAGGAGTAACAATTCAGACCTACCGCATTTGCACAGCTGTAGCCCAACATCTCCAGTTCCAATGGGAACCCACAGATATCATCATTATGTCCATTTCACCATCGCTTTGCTGCCTCCAGCACCCGACTCAACAAACATTGAAGTTACCGATCCTGAAATGCCATCTTCCTACCTCGCCAAAGTAGCAGCTGCCGATGCTGATACTGGGTCCTGTGCTCGCTAAGTTAGTCGAATAAACAGATCCAAAGTAGGGCACCCCAATCCCATAGACAGCACATCTTGTTTTATGTGGGAATTCCAACAAATTCCTCATGGCCTGTGTAACCACACCTGGAGGAAACGTGACCAGCTGGAGGAATTCTAACATAGCAACTTTTGTAACTGTCATACATAAATAAGGCTGTGCTATAAAAACTGAATCATTCTACAAAAGCAATGACCTGGTACTTACTGTAAGTGCTATTTACACAGCCACTTGTCTGAGGATTTGCGGAAGCCTGTTTATAGATAAGCTGCAGCCAAAGGGGTAGTGTTCAAATAAAGATTTGTGTGCAAAGGAAGATTTTAAAAATGTCCACCAAAATTCCCCAATTTGCCTGTTTTTTAGACCCAAGTAGATAGAAAGCATTGACTGAGTTCCTGCACTTAACAATGATTAACTGCTGATTACAAATAAAGAGATTCTACCTACAATAAACAGTTATGAACTTT
The DNA here is from genome assembly GCF_030684315.1 of Stegostoma tigrinum. Lineage (NCBI taxonomy): Eukaryota > Metazoa > Chordata > Chondrichthyes > Orectolobiformes > Stegostomatidae > Stegostoma > Stegostoma tigrinum. Next base: position 27,267,980 of record NC_081360.1, read on the forward strand.
CAACGTATAAGTCTACCAAGTAAAACTCGAACCCTCTTATAAAATTACACACACACACACACACACACACACGTGCACGCACTCACACACGCACGCACACACAGCACACACACGTGCATGCGTGCACGCGCACACACACACACACGCACACACAAGCACACACACACATGCACACACAAATAGGAAAAAAGAATCATGGGCAAAGTTTTGAAGAAGGGTCACTGGATTCAAAACTTTAACTCTGATTTCTCTCCAAAGATGTTGCCAGACCTGCTGAGCTTCTCTGGTGATTTTTATTTGCATGTTGCAAGCATAGTCAGAGGAATGAAACATCTGGCAAGTTTTTGGTACAAGAAAGCATCAAGTGAAAAGACATCAGAGATAATGGGAACTGCAGATGCTGGAGAATCCAAGATAACAAAGTGTGGAGCTGTATGAACACAGCAGGCCAAGCAGCATCTCAGGAGCACAAGTTGTTCAGCTTAGGTCACATGATTGGGATGCCCAGCCATCACAGCACAGAGCCTGTGACTGTTTGAGCAAAATGTGAACATGTGAAATGGTTTCACCTTGGATGCTTCCCAATTAGAGCAGACTCCAGGCATTTACAGAAATTTCAATGAATTAAGCACTTTATTTAACAACAACTTGCCATCTTCATTGTTACTTCCCAAATTCCATATGGACGGTAGCCCTCATGAAGATGCTTGGACAAGGTCAGACAATGCAACTGAGTTGGAGGAGATTTTCTACAGTGTGAATAAATTGTGTATGGGAGTGGCTAGGGAGTTTGGCCAAAGGATTTAACACTTTGGCTCCAAATGTCTAATACATTCAGCTTACCTGAATCTGGCCAGATGACTCATTGCAGGCCTATCTGACATTGAATTGAACATGCTGATCACAACCAGCTCCCCTTCCTCCTCCTCACCCTGGGAAGGTATGTAAATTTGTCCTCCTGCATCTCCATTCCTGTTCGCACCAGAATGTTGCCCCAGAACATGGTGAAGGGTACCAACCCTCTAACCCTCCACCAGCTCTGTGCAGGCACTTGAACTGCATCTTCAGCAGCTCAGTGTGTTGCTCAATGAGCATCTTGTGGCCATGTGACTGACACTAACATTTCTCTGCATCAGTAGTAAATACCATCGACCCAGTTTTCAGAAGGTATCAGTTATCTTCAAGGAGACGTTTGCTCACTCTAGATTAGATTCCCTACAGTGTGGAAACAGGCTGTTCTGCCCAACAAGTCCACACTGCCCCTTGAAGAATCCCACCCAGACCTATCCCCCTATAACCCTATAACCCACTCACCCCTGAACACTATGGGCAATTTAGCATGGACAATCCACCTAGCCTGCACATCTTCGGAGTGTGGGAGGAAACCGGAGCACCCAGAGGAAACCCACGCAGACACAGGCAGAATGTGCAAACTCCACACAGACAGTCGCCCGAGGCTAGAATTGAAGCCGGGTCCCTGGTGCTGTGAGGCTGCAGTGCTAACTACTGAGCCACCATGCCGCCCCATCTCTATAAGGAGATTCATGGGAGATGTGACTGTCCTAGAATGAAGAACACATGGCAGCCTCCAAGGTATCATACTTTAAATCTTTTGGTAATTTGATCTGCTACATAGCCATTAAAAATGGTAGACTTGTCAGTCTCTTTGATCATCTAAACATGGATGGAGGTGAATCCCTTCCAGGATGAAGTGGGTGTAGATTGATTGTCATGTGGATGCAATCAATCACTCCCCCTATCTAGAAATTCAGCACTTCAGTCCTTTGTGGCTAGCCAACCTCATCAGTGTCAAAGTGGACATTGGTGGGCATTTTGCCGAACCTGGTATTTTGGTGATTAGCTTGTGGGCAGCAGATTGTGAGTTCCTGAGGATGGCAGCTAGAAAGAACCAGAGGTGATGAAATATGAGACTGTGATAACCTTGCTAGTCACTGACAATGCATGCCTACCTGGATGCTGCAGCTAGCTGCAATAAGCAGTTGTGAAAGCCTGAGTCATCATGAGACACTGTTGCTCCATCATGTTTGAGAATGTTAATCCGCTCTCTGTAAACTGTTTCGGGGGTTATTGCCTCACTCAAGCTGGAGCTCCATACCCAATCAATATAACATGACAATAGAGAAGGCAACTACTGTGTCATTGCTGCAGCTGCTGTTGTTGTTTGGTGTGGCTGCTGGTCCTCTTGTTCCTCATCAGAGAGAGAAATGCTATAGCTCATGAGTTGCGCCACACTGCAGGGATTGGTGGATAATAGAGAAGGGCAAGTCACATGAACACCACTTGATGGTGAACTAAGTTCTAACACTTTCGAAGCCATTGGCATAGTGGCTCAGAGGTTAGCAGTGCTGCCTCACAGTGTTAGCGACCTAGGTTCAATTCCACCTTCAGGTGAATGTCTCTGTGGAGTCTGCACATTCTCCCCATATCTGCACAGGTTTCCTCCAGATGTTCTAATATCCTCCCACAGTCCAAAGACATGCAGGACAGGTGGATTGGCCTTACTATGTTGCCCATAATGTCCAAGGATGTGCGAATTAACCATGGGAAACACAGGGTTATAGGGTGGATGGTTGGGATGTTCTTTGAAGGGTCAGTGTGGACTTGATGGGCTGAAAGACCTGCTTCTGCACTGTAGGGATTCTATTTGTGCAGCAATGAAACCATACTTTTAGAAGAGGTCACCTGAACACAGCTTGTAACATAGACAAGGCAGCAGCTATACAGTTTAGACTTTAAAAGATTTTCCAGCCTGCTAGTTTCATTCAGTGATGACACTCCACTGTGCCTTGTTGACAATGAATAGTTCTGTAGATTAACAAACCTGTGTTAAAGCTAAAATTCAGGGTTAAAGACAGTACTAATTCAATACTTACATTTTAAATGACTGACCCAACACCTCTTCATAGCTTCCCACTTGCCTCCAACTGCACTTTAGAGATGAGCAGGATCATGTTGAGTTTTAGATACCCAAAACTGGTTCCTGAGTCTTGACCATTTTGCTCTACAAATGAACGTTGGGTGAAAATTTTTATCCAAGCTCCCTGGTGGAAAACTGACTAATGTCAGACTCAATAACATTTCATAGTTTCTCAATGAGAAGTTTAGGATCAACGTAAAACAGGCTTCCAACGTAAACCTGTCCACTTCCAACAGAGCGGGTTAAGTTAAAACTTGCCTCACACATTGCTCTTCAGACTTCATAATTTTTCCTTTATCTTGTGCAGCAGAGAGGTACTAGACACACAGAGGTAATAATCAGTGATTGATAGATTTTCCGGAAAGTTAGAACAAAGTGAAGGCAAAACAATTACTTGGCACTGAAGAGAAAACGGAACTTCTTAGTACAGCTTCTTTTGCATTTTACATAAAGCTGCAGTTTTGTCATAGGTATCACAGTTGTCACGTATTATTCCTGCAGCAACACACAGAGAGTATTGTTATTAGAGTCAAAGAAATATTATAAGGGAATCTAAGAAACAATGAGCTGAATCACCTACTGTGTTGATACAAAGGCAATTTTGACAGAAAGTGCGTACAAGTCACGCACTGCTTTGATCTATAATAAGACTACTTCTTAAATTGTTACATGGAAGTTAATTCAGATTACCAGGCAGAATGAATTAACACTAATGGACTTAAACAACTTACTGCGAAAAAAGAACACCTTTGTTGTTAAAAGTGTTCAATCGTCCATTGGGCATCAAAACGAGGAAATGGTTTGAGAAATCTCTTAGGGCTGATAATTATCTTTAAACAAGTCATCAAAAGGAAGTAAAGTCAAGTGCTGGTGGGGCACAAGTTTCCACCAAGACACCTGGGCCAAAGTAAGGAAGAAAAGAATGAACCGAAGTTCCAAATCTTGGCCATTAACCAGAGGCCCCAGTTGGAAAGGGGAACTTATACCTAAGGACAGAATCATGCTCATATTATGCTTCTTCAGTATGTTGTGGACTTGGAGCTGGTATGTTTAGCCATAGCCTTTCACCCTCCTTGGCCAGTGTCCTGGCCAGTAAGAGGCAGAGAGTGGTCTGAAAGTCCCAGATAATCAAGCATTTGTAATGAAGCGGACGGAAATACTCAAAACCATTGCTTACAGAAGACTTTGGGATATTTATGACCTTGGAGGAGATGCCAGGACTGCACTGAACATCCTTCATTACTTTATAGAAACTGATAGGGAAACTCTCTATCCACCAAATTCTACACTTCTTAATGCCCTCCATTAGCATTTTAGTCATGGTCTTTCTTAGCAGTCTTTCTAATTTCTATTCAGCAATTCAACTGTGATATCTCATTCATAAGTGGAACCTTCCTTCATTATCTTTCGTTTAACTTAGCTGGTTGGAGCGTGATGCTAATAATGCTAAGGTCATGGGTTTAATTCCCATACTGACCAAGTCTGCACGTTTTTAGCCGTGAGTTTAATACTTTGTGTTCTGACTGGAAGCTTGCTTGGCCGTTTCCACTTTGGGGCAGCAGAGTGGCATAATGGTTAGCACTGCTGCCTCACAGCACTAGGGTCCTGGGTTTGATTCCATCCTCACGTGACTGTCTGTGTGGAGTTTGTACATTCTCCCTGTGCCTGTGTGGGTTTCCTCCCACAGTGCAAAGATGTGCACGCTAGGTGGATTGGCTGTGCTAAATTGTCCATAGTGTCCAGAGTCAAGTAGATTAGGTGGGTCATAGAGGGATGGGCCTGGGTGGGATGCTCTGAGGATCAGTGTGGATTTGTTGAGCTGAAGGGCCTGTTTCCACACTGCAGAGATTCTATGATTCTATGAATAGACATCTTTGTTATTAAATGAGGATTGTCAATTGTTAGGAAAAAACTCATCAGGTTTGCCAATGCCCTTTAGAGAACGAAACTGCCATCTTTACCAGGGCTGGCCTACATGTGACTCCAAACCCACAGCAATGTGACTGACTTTTAACTGCCCTCTGTACAACTAGGGAAAGACAATAAATGCACTCATGACAGAAAAACAAGGGCTAGCTGCTTTGGGAAGGAGCTGAATACTCAAAGTATTCTCTCCTCTAACTGGTGGCACAGCTCTGGCTGAATACATCATCTCTTATTCCTCACCCAAAGGGGGATTCCTCACAAGATTTCCATGACCAATCACTTCCTTCTCCTGGTGGTTCCTACAGAAGGTCCAATCAGATATAGAAACACAGCACTCATTCTCTTTAAGTGAAGTTCTCAGTAAAATTCCAGAATCGCTCCATTTTCATTCTCACTTTTCACAGTGCTATAGCTCTGTATACTTTCATGGATGCTTTAGAGATGATTAAAAGATCTGATAGATACCAGTTCCTCTGGTAGGCAGTTTAGGAAAAAGGAGTGCATCCCTAAAATTAGAGCTCAGGTGCTCTCATGTGCCACTTTGGTTTGAACACAGTCCCTCTTCTGGTTTGTCCATTGGACAAAAATTCTGCTGGTGTACTGTGTCTTTATACTTGCAAAGTATGGTCTGCATGTAAATTCAACTCATTCCCCACTGATTTTAACATTTTTTGGTCCATTCAAGACTTCAGTATCTTTTCAATCGCAAAAGGTTCAAGCTTTTCTTTCTTTGGATACGTCTTTATTTGTAATCATACTTTCTACAACAAGATTACAAATAATCCCTGATTTCTATAGATCATTACCAGATTTAATGGACATACTTATTATTCCTAGAGTTGACAGCACTTTATCTTCTGTGATATTATTCCTAATATGAAATCAATAACAGGTTATTTTGACACTACTCCAACACAAATGGACGCACTGACTAAAGCACAGCTTAAATTCACTCTACGTAATGAAATAAGTCAACAATTTACGTCAATAGACTGTGTCTGTAAAAATTTATTCATGGGGTGTGGGCATCACAGACGAGGCCAGCATTGATTGTCCATTCTTGGTTGTACAGAGGGCAGATAAAAGTCTATCACATTGCTGAGGGGTTGGAGTCACATGTAGGCCAGACCTGGTAAGCATGGCAGTTTTCATCTCTAAAAGGGCATTAGCAAACTGAATGAGTTTTTTTTTCTGACAATCAACAACAGCTTCATGCCACATTTAAGAAAATTTCTACCAAGTCCCAATGGTCAATGGAAATTTAAACAATTGTAATAAAGCATACTTTGGAACAAAAAGCTTTAGAGATTTATCCAAAGTTGATAATATCTTCTGACCTTGCCTGCCAAAAGATCTCCCAATTTCAGACTCAAGGTTTCCCAACACTCATACCTGGTCTAGGGTGAATAATGGAAGCCACCCTAACTCCAACAAAGTTGAAGGGTTTCTGAATTGCTCACCTATCTCCCATAATGGAGCTGGTATGGTCAGGACTTCACACTCTTACCCTACACCACTGAAAATTAACAGTGACAGTTATGAAGGCAGGAATCTAGACTTGGGCAATGCTTTTTGCTCATGTTGCCATTCTGATATGGACAGAGAGATGAAAATCTAGTGCAAGGTGCTACGGAACAAAAGTGAACAAGAGTGGACACGGGGTGAGTCACCTTGAGTGGGTTATTCTGCTGACGGTGAGGTTGCAAGTGAGTTCTGCTGCAGTTTAGTCAGGTGAAGACAACCCTAACACTGACCCTAAGCCTAACCATAGCCCTAACCCTAATCCTATCCTGTGTCACAGTACAGCAGCTGAAGTCCAAACTGAGATCATGAAATCCATGCTAATCACCACAAAGGCTCAGGTGCTGCCATCCTTACTACAGTCCAACAATCTGTACCTCAACAATCTATTGAGATGCTCTCTCATGGGAGATGCAGTTGTATCATTGAACATGCAATTAATGTACTCTTTCAGATTGTTGATCTTCATGGTACTGTCAATGCCAATCTGCTCGTTCTCTTGCCGCTTCCCAAACCCAACTCAGCCCATGTTGAGATGGTACAGTTCAAAATCAGGCTCTCAAGGTCTAAGAGTAGCTTGAAGGCATCCTGCAGTACGCGCCCAGCTTAAGTTCAATGATCTTTCACCAATTCTGCTGCATCCACTGGGGCAATACTATTAGGAGCGTGAGTCGGGAAAAGGCACATGGAGGATAAACACAAAGGATAGAGGTTCAAACCTGCTTGTATAACTGGATCTGTGGCTAGATAAAGATATCAATGACATGATTTTTCTGGATGCCTTTTATTGCTAGATGAAGGACTGGGGAAGGTATAATGAAGCTTCTCAGTTGGACATAATGGTGGGGCATGGCAGATTAAAGGTGGTCAAGTGAATTAGTTTTATCAAAAACAGAGACTAAGCGAGGGTTTTGTGAGGCTAACCATGGCAATGGGAACAAGGATGTCTACTCTTCATGCTCTTCCTCCTGAGATGGCAATGGCTGTCTATACATGGTAGCATTTATAGCAGACATAGTAGATCACCATAAACTTCAGAACCCAACCCAGCATGAAATGAAGGGCCACTTTCAAACAATCCAAGTAGTTGAATCACTGGTTAAGCAGGCTGACTGTCTGCTTCACAAAGTTCCTTATTGAAATCATGTTTCTCACTATACACCCACTGCTCTCACCGTTGACAGAAGACGATTGAAGAAAGGGATCATTAGTTATGTGTGTAGAGGTTGACCTTTATCCCTTAGCAACCAGCCTGTGGCTTTCTGGGAAGGTCTGAAGACAATAGGTATGGATAACTAGCACAAGATGGATGTGTCATGATCGCTGACACAACAGCGAGCATTCACAACCGTGACGTATTGGTGGTCTATAAGCTGCAAGTTTATAGAATGATAATCCAAGCAGTTCCTTTTTCTCTCCCCATTGACAGGAGGGTCTGTAGAACATGTGCATACAGCTGATACTGTCCTGTGGAGCACTTTTATGGGTCTCACTATCATCTCTGTTTGGTCAGAAGACAATTTATTCCCCTTTTCTGAAATAAACCACCTCCAGGTGGTTGATACACTGGGCTATTTCCAAAAAGGTCACCTGTTCCTAACAGAAAAGACCTGGAAGCAAATTTTTTGTCACTCTGAAATTTATAGCCAGTGAGAAGGATGTCCCCTTGTTGGTGTGAAGTTTTAAAATGGATTATAGAAGGTGGCAATGTTCAGTGACCACCTTCTTGTTGAACCTGAGTTGCTTCAGGCACTGGTCCTGTGTGAGATGGGTGTAACAGTGCACTTTTAAAGGCTTTTAGGACAAGGACCTTCTGTGATGTGTCATCCTCCTCCTCCCTCCTCATAGAACTCCCCTCCCAGTCACTGTGTCTCCATTTCTTGGTCACGTTGAAGATAAAGAGGGATTGTCACCACAGATGCCATGTCTCAGTCATCAAACCCTGTGTCTTTCCCAGTTTCAATCACCAACTCTACAACACAACTCCAAAGAGAGTTCAGTAAAAGCGCCTCATCTGCAAGCTGGTGTCTGATCTTCTAAGTGGCACTTCTGGGAATGCAGCCCTTATGCTGCTATACATCTGTTCAGCATAAGTATTCATTGCATATCAGCAAATGAAATTGCTGAAAGCAACTTCCTGATCAGCTTATTTGACATCATGATAGAACCCAGTCATGCCTAGCACACTTTGGCTAGTTTCTCAGAGATAATGGGAACTGCAGATGCTGGAGAATCCAAGATAATAAAGTGTGGAGCTGGATGAACACAGCAGGCCAAGCAGCATCTCAGGAGCACAAAAGCTGACATTTCGGGCCTAGACCCTTCATCAGAGAGGGGGATGGGGAGAGAGTTCTGGAATAAATAGGGAGAGAGGGGGAGGCGGACCAAAGATGGAGAGAAAAGAAGATAGGTGGAGAGGAGAGTATAGGTGGGGAGGTAGGGAGGGGATAGGTCAGTCCAGGGAGGACGGACAGGTCAAGGAGGTGGGATGAGGTTAGTAAGTAGGAGATGGAGGTGCAGCTTGGGGTGGGAGGAAGGGATTGGTGAGAGGAAGAACAGGTTAGGGAGGCATAAACAGGCTGGACTGGTTTTGGGATGCAGTGGGTGGAAGGGAAGAGCTGGGCTGGTTGTGTGGAGCAGTGGGGGGAGGGGACGAACTGGGCTGGTTTGGGATGCGGTGGGGGAAGGGGAGATTTTGAAGCTGGTGAAGTCCACATTGATACCATTGGGCTGCAGGGTTCCCAAGCGGAATATGAGTTGCTGTTCCTGCAACCTTCGGGTGGCATCATTGTGGCACTGCAGGAGGCCCATGATGGACATGTCATCAAACGCCAACTCTCTGACACCTCCTCCTACCGCCCCCTTGATCATGACCCCAACCCCAAGCACCAAACCATCATCTCCAACACCATTCATGACCTCATCACCTCAGGGGACCTCCCACCCACAGCCTCCAACCTCATTGTTCCCCAACCCCGCACGGCCCGTTTCTATCTCCTTCCCAAAATCCACAAACCTGCGTGCCCTGGTTGACCCATTGTCTCAGCCTGTTCCTGCCCCACCAAACTCATCTCCACCTATCTGGACTCCATCTTCTCCCCTTTGGTCCAGGAACTCCCTACCTACGTCCGTGTCACCACCCACGCCCTCCACCTCCTCCAGGACTTCCAATTCCCTGGCCCCCAATACCTCATTTTCACCATGGACGTCCAGTCCCTATATACCTGTGTTCCGCATGCAGATGGCCTCAAGGCACTCCGTTTCTTCCTGTTCCGCAGGCCCGACCAGTCCCCCTCCACCGACACCCTCATCCGCCTAGCCGAACGCGTCCTCACCCTCAACAACTTCTCTTTCGATTCCTCCCACTTCCTACAGACAAAGGGGGTGGCCATGGGCACCCGCATGGGCCCCAGCTATGCCTGCCTCTTTGTAGGTTACGTGGAACAGTCCCTCTTCCGCACCTACACAGGCCCTAAATCCCACCTCTTCCTCTGTTACATTGATGACTGTGTCGGCGCTGCCTCTTGCTCCCCAGAGGAGCTCGAACAGTTCATCCACTTCACCAACACCTTCCACCCCAACCTTCAGTTTTCACCTGGGCCATCTCCAGCACATCCCTCACCTTCCTGGGCCTTTCAGTCTCCATCTCAGGCAACCAGCTTGTAACTGATGTCCATTTCAAGCCCACCGACTCCCACAGCTAACATGAATACACCTCCTCCCACCCACCCTCCTGCAAAAATTCCATCCCCTATTCCCAATTCCTCTGCCTCCACCACATCTGCTCCCACGATGAGGCATTCCACTCCTGCACATCCCAGATGTCCAAGTTCTTCAAGGACCGCAACTATCCCCCCACAGTGGCCGAGAATGCCCTTGACCGCATCTCCCGCATTTCCCGCAACACATCCCTCACACCCCGCCCCCGCCACAACCACCCAAAGAGGATCCCCCTCGTTCTTACACACCACCCCACCAACCTCCGGATACAACGCACCATCCTCCAACGCTTCCACCATCTACAATCCGACCCCACCACCCAAGACATTTTTTCCATCCCCACCCTTGTCTGCTTTCCGGAAAGACCACTCTCTCCGTGACTCCCTCGTTCGCTCCACACTGCCCTCCAAGCCCACCACACCCAGCACCCTCCGCTGCAACCGCAGGAAATGCTACACTTGCCCCCACACCTCCTCCCTCACCCCATCCCAGGCCCCAAGATGACTTTCCATATTAAGCAGAGGTTCACCTGCACATCTGCCAATGTGGTATACTGCGTCCATTGTACCCGCTGTGGCTTCCTCGACATTGGGGAAACCAAGCGGAGGCTTGGGAACGGCTTTGCAGAACACCTCCGCTCGGTTCGCAGTAAACAACTGCACCTCCCAGTTGCGAACCATTTCCACTCCCCCTCCCATTCTTTAGATGACATGTCCATCATGGGCCTCCTGCTCTGCCACAATGATGCCACCCGAAGGTTGCAGGAACAGCAACTCATATTCCGCTTGGGAACCCTGCAGCCTAATGGTATCAATGTGGACTTCACCAGCTTCAAAATCTCCCCTTCCCCCACCGCATCCCAAAACCAGCCCAGTTCTTCCCCTCCCCCCACTGCACCACACAACCAGCCCAGCTCTTCCCCTCCACCCACTGCATCCCAAAACCAGTCCAACCTGTCTCTGCCTCCCTAACCGGTTCTTCCTCTCACCCATCCCTTCCTCCCACCCCAAGCCGCACCCCCAGCTACCTACTAACCTCATCCCACCTCCTTGACCTGTCCGTCTTCCCTGGACTGACCTATCCCCTCCCTACCTCCCCACCTACACTCTCTCCACCTATCTTCTTTACTCTCCATCTTCGGTCCACCTCCCCCTCCCTACTTATTCCAGTTCCCTCACCCCATCCCCCTCTCTGATGAAGGGTCTAGGCCCGAAACGTCAGCTTTTGTGCTCCTGAGATGCTGCTTGGCCTGCTGTGTTCATCCAGCCTCACATTTTATTATCTTGGCTAGTTTCTCCATCTGTGCAGGAAGTGACTCGAAATTCAGGCAGTTTTCTTGTTTCAGAACCTGGCATTCTGGTGCAACAATTAGTTGTTTTGCATTTTATGAATTGAATTTTGAAAGCCTTCCAGACAAGTAAAGATTACAATTAACATCACTAATATTAAAAAAGAACTTGTTCATTAGTGACAGCTGTGCTGGACAGAATACCAGAGAGAAACAGAGGGGATATAATTAGCCTTAATAGTCACACAAAATATTCAAGAACAAATGGATAACAAAATTGGACAGAATGTAAAATGGACTGCAAATTTATTATCATACATTTTCCACGAATGTCAAATCCCAATTTCAGCCCTTAAGGATAGATAAAGGGTTTACAACACTGCTTCTTCAGAATGTGCACACACACACAGACACACAAACACAGACTGCCTGCTTTAGATTCCATAAGGACATATTGTCAAAGATCCCAGGGCTCCATTCCTTACAGAATCAATTAAAGTGTGGACACCACTGTTGGAAAATTGTGAAGATTGTTTGCCATGTTATTTTTAATTACTTTCATCTACATGACATGACATTATTGATTTACAGAATTTAGCAAAACAAAAAATGCTACAGAGAAATGGGGAGGATTTAATGAGGGAGACAATGCTGCATCAAGTTATAAATGACCAGATGTATACTGACGAAACAAAGGAAATGGGTGTGGTCAGATCTTTGCACACAAATTCACCATCAGGTGTAAACTAGTTTAGCTGCCAATGGATCTAGATTGGAAGGTGGCCGTATCTAGCGTAACCGGGTGAGTGCAATTTTCCCATCGTGATGGAACCCCTGCTGCATAAAACTGAATTCCATTAGTATCAGGCAGCTGCAAGCAAAGTACATAGTACTTAGAAACATCAGTCATGAATAATTGAAATTATAATTCCTCCATTATTGATTACACAGCAATTGCTCCAATTGCTGTGAGTGCACACATTAAGTGGTGCTTGTATTAAGAGCTCTTTGATAGTTGTCACTCTTGCAATAGTTACAATTTTAAAAGAACAACTGTCATAAGAAGAGGGATTTTATTTCATGTACTAGATGGAGATCAATGTTGATTAATATTCAAAAAGTGGAGGTAATAATGTACAAAGATTTGACCATTTTGGTATTATGTCATACATCACAAACAAAATTATCCTGAACCATTCTGTTGTTAGGTTTGTTCTGATTGAAATTGTGCATCACTATCCTGATTGAAAAGAAAATTTGCGTTGGTTGATTAAACAGTTAAATATTGATTCTGCCTTTTTAATTGATTTTATTTGTAACAACTATTGAAAGAAGCCAGGAGAACAGGATAAGAAACATGTCAGCCGTGATCTCATGGCAGACCAGATTCAATGGGCTGAATGGTCTAATTCTGGTCCTATATCTCATCGTCTTATAGTCTTTACACCTTGTTCAAAATTTGAATAGAAACAAGACATTTTGACTGAAAAAGTTTGAGATGGGCAACATACTGCCTTTTTCGTGCTAATTGCTGTTACTGGGCAACAGGACACATGAGCTTAGCAGAGTGACAGGCGAGGTCCCTTTCGTAATGCACTTGAATCTGACACTGCTTAAAAACAGAAGACTTACATTTATGTTCACGACACTTCCAAGATGATAGTTTTAGTACGGTTCCTGAAATTCAATCTTAAACGTTGCATCCTTGGAGAAATGCAGTCATGCTAATAGACTAACTCATTCAAAGAAGGTAGCTTAATACTGAGGGAAATGTTCAATCAACATTAAAGCAAAATTATGCAACTTTAACAATTATTAATTATGCTGCAGGCATTTGTTCCTATTATTTCACCTTACCACGCAGTTACAGCTATGTAAAGCAAAGATCCTCAAATAAAATAAAACCAGAATTTTGATAGAAATTGACATGAGTATCTGAATTGAGTTCTGATGAAGTCTTCCAGGTATGCCTAACCTGATGAAGTTACCCTCCTCCCTCTGGACCAACCTCCTTATTTATTTCAGAACCCTCTCCCCAACCCCCTCTCTGATGAAGGGTCTAGGCCCGAGACGTCAGCTTTTGTGCCCCTGAGATGCTGCTTGGCCTGCTCTGTTCATCTAGCTCCACACTTCGTTATCTTGGATTCTCCAGCATCTGCAGTTCCATTATCTCTGATGAAGTCTCTGCCTGACTCATGGGGAAATTCCTCAAAGTCACAAAGATTTTGTTTCATTGCCACACAGCTTTGCTGCATTTTTTTTCACTTGTGGATCAGTCACTCTAAACGCCTTGCATAGTTCTCATTTAAGATTTAAATGCAGTTCCTCATCCCTGATTTTGACACGTTCTTGCACCCCTCCTCCCTCAATCCCCCATCCTCCCCTGGCCAAGGAAAGCCCAGGAGTGAAAATGGCAGCATGTGAACGGGTGAACAAAGAAGACTCATTGGACTCTAAACATTGGCTCTGTTTCTCTCACCACAAATCCATTGAGCTTTTCCAGCATTTTCTGTTTGTATTTTGTGTCAGAATTCCCTGCGCTGTCCTTCCAGACTCCTATTCTCCCCGAATTCCCACGCCTTGAGGAGGGTGTGTTATGTTTGTCCAAGGATTAGTTTAATTCTAAATGCCCCTTTTTATGGTTGATGCTGAGATACACAATTTGATCTTTTCAATAGAATAAATGATTGTTTGCCTTGATTTCTCCGCGAAAAGGATTTTGATACTTAATTTGGAGAGGTTTATTTCTCATGCTACAATTTTTAGGGAAGAAAAGACATAGAAAATGCTGGAAAAAGTCTAGCTGGTCTGGCAGCATTTGCGGAGAGAAAATCAGAGTTAATGTTTTGAGTTCAGGATGCCTCTTCTTCGGAACTAAGTCACGATGGGGGTGCAGAGGATTGGGTGGCAAACTGGAGCCACTAGATACCTGGCACCTGCCCAGACTTACGTATTGGTAATTGTTGCTGTGTAATTTCTCTCCACGGTGAGGAAGAATAACAAACTGCATTTAATTGAGATAAGGCTACTTAATACTGAGATATTAAGTCATTCAATTGTTCCTCTTGGAAAATTCTTATCTCCTGCCACTCCTGTTTAAATCTGTCGGCCAGGGCCCGCTAAAGGGTCAGGTTAGTAGCCCCAATCAGGGAACTCATATTCTATGCAGTCCACATGACTGGCATTACTCCAGTTACTATACCCACATTGTTCATGTCCTCGTCGATCTATTTTCAACTCTTTTGTCAATAAATGTTTCATAGGCACTGTAGTAACTTATCTTTGGTAACACCTTCCAAACTCGCAACCTCTATCCCCAAGATCAAGAATAGAAAATAGATGTGAATGCAACCAAGTTGTCCTTCAATTCATACTCTATCCTGGAACTACATTGTTCTTTCACTGTCACTGTGTCAAAATCCTGAAACTTTCATCTTTATAGCAATCTGGCTGTACCACACAACACACACTGCATTGGTACAGCACATTCCATGTCCTCAAGGGCAATTTAGAAAGTAGGAAAATTCAGCCCCTAATGTTCTGCCTCTGCTATTTTAAACATGTTGACTGCTGAAGCGGACATTGAACTTTATAACTCTTTTTATTTTAATCAGCAATTGCAAAGCTGACATTTATTAACAATTTCTAAATTGTTTTTGAGGAGAGGTCAATTGTCGCATATAGACCAAACTCAGACAAGCTATGGTGTTTCGGTTGATTCCTTAATTCAGTATTGGCTGGCATGGACATCTTGCCCATGGTTCTTCTGTGTTGGCTTTTCTAGAATATCAAACAACGCAAGTATTGCCACAATCCAGGGGTGATGAGTTCACTTTCTTTTCCTGGTACTTGCTAGAAATTTCTGGAAGCAGCCATCTTGCCTTCTCTGTGTATGATAGTAGCCATCTTCATTGGCCTGTTTATGTGTTTTTAGAACAGTCACTAAATATATACATATATAGATATGCATTAAAGTAGGGTTTTAATCCTTTTATGACTAAAGGTTGCCCATATCTTCTTTGCTTTTGCACTCCATGCCTTTATAAAGTCTAGGATTCCAGATGTGTTATTAAATACTTACTCAACTGCTCTGCCACTATCATGATTTGTACATCTATATTCTCAGGCCACTTCATTGACGTTATCTCCCTTAGATTCCTACCCTTTATTCGACAGTGCCTTTGCTCTTTGCTATTTTTACATAGATCACTTAAATACCATGAACAGATAAAGATGATAATCATAAATGCCATTGAAAGGATAAACCATTTCTACCTAGACTATACAAATCCCTGGTTAGGGCAAACCCAGAGAACTGTGAATAGTCCTGGACATTGTACCACCAGAAGAATTCATTGGTTTTTAAGGGAACTGGTTTATCAGAATGAAACGTAGACATCATGGAGGAGTTAGGTTAGGAGGAGGGTTTATACAAATAAGTGCCGTAATCCCTGGAATTCAAAGGTAAAAGGTTGACTTTATTGAAACTTTCAACACATCATTGCAAACACAGAGTGTAGATTTCTGTGGTTTGGTGCAAGAGGAGGAATAATCTTCAAATTAATCATACATGGAAAGGACATTTTGAACTTTCTTGTGCAAATGATAACGAAAGCTTGATGAATTGTGAACTACAAATCTGAAATTGATAGGTTTTTGCTCATCAGAGCCATTAAGAGAGATGGAGTAAGTGCAGATATATGGAATGGCACCATGAATTTGGCATGATCTCATTGAATGGTAGAACGGGGTCAAAAGGCTAATTGACCTATTCCTGTTTTTATGCATCAATCTGGATCCAAACCTTTCAGTGAGATGGAAAACAAGGTACATTTCTTTTAGGATTGAGTTTGTTAACTAGTCACTCATCCTCTTATAATTTTCACTACAGTTCAGTGGGGAAACACATTCAATCATGATATAGGGCATCGATGATCAAGTATACAGTGCTGTTTTTATTCCAACATACCCACAAACAATCAGAGGGTGACCTCACATTAGAGAGAGATGATTGTTGGCGGATTAATCTGAGGATCACCATGCTTCAGGTGAGGGGGGAGGTTGAGAAGGTGGGACCTTCATGTTAATCTCAGCCAGTCTAGGAATTGAAGCCACAGTGTTGGCATCATTATGCGTTGCTACCAGTCAACCAGCCGCCTGAGCTAACTGAACCCCCTACCCAGTCTTCCCTTTGTTAGTTATCTTTATATCCAGAGATGGTCTTACACAGAACTGAATAATTTATTTCCATCACCAAATCACCCATGGTATTTTTTTCACCTATTAACCACCTCCAACTCTATTCAGTCTTCCAGCTCCTTCCACGTACCTGTCTATCTCTTCCCTCTCTGTATCTATCTATTCATTTAATAAATCAATTTAACCCAGCTTAACTACTATCTAGGAGACAGTGGAGACAGTAAGGACAGCAGATGCTGGAAGCTAGAGTCAATAAATGTGAAGCTGGAAAAGCACATCAGGTCAGGCAGCATCCAAGAAGCAAGGAAGCCAGCATTTCAGGCTGAAACCCTTCACCAGGACTGTTTCAGCCTGAAACAGTAACTTCCCTGCTCCTTGGATGCTGTCTGACTTGCTGTGCTTTTCCAGCTTCACACTTATTAACTACTATCTATCTTAACACTAGGTTTCCATGTTCCCAACTCCATTATGAATTGGTTACAATTCTCTGCACAGCCCTAGCTAACCTGCCAAGAATATCCTAATTCAGGAGATAGCCGCCACTAATTCCAATGTATCAGGATTCTGAAACACTTCTTCCTGCACACTGTCTCTTGTCGTGCAGTAAGTTGCCACCTCTTTCATTTTTCCTCTTGCCAGTATGTAACATAAGGAGTAATCCAGAATTTGCTATCAGCAAGGACCTACTTTTTGAATTTCTGTTTAGATCCTTAAGATCAGGACCTCAGACCTCTTTCTTGCTTATTCACTGCTTCTGCTGGAACTTTTGGCTCTTTAGCACCTTCCCATGAAATTCAGCAGCCATGTACTGCTATGAATGGCAGGGAGAAGTACAGATAGGTCTTTCAAGCTTTCACTAAAGAAGCTACTGTAGAGCAGCATAGTATTGGGTCAGTTGTTAAGAACATTGTAAATGTGGATCTTACCTTAGCAGCTCTGGTCAGGTCACTAACGGCATCTCATATTTAAGAAGTGAATGATGCCTTTAAATTGTGTATCCCATTAAGTGTTATTGCCATATCCCACTCCTTGAGGGTTCAGCTACCAATTACAAGCATTTACAATCTACCCTAATTAACTATGCTAATTTTTGCCACATTAATTAGTAGCCTGAACAATCATATTTTGATGCTATTTTCCTTTCAAAATTTTTGGCAGAACTCCAATTTTCAATCAATTCTCGTAATCATAAGCCAACAGAAAATATCGCCATGATTCTATCAAATATTACTGAATTCTGAAAACGAATTACTCATCAGTGGTAAGTGCAGGATTTTTCCTATCTCAAATAATGAATCCCAAAGCTTCAATATACCGATATTTCACAATATACTCTATGCAAAATTATGCATAAAATATTGTGTATTTTTCATTAGAAATGTCCTTACACAAACCTGGAAAACTAATCAACAGAGCCAGAAGATAACAAAGTGTGAAGCTGGATGAACACAGCAGGCCAAGCAGCATCTCAGGAGCACAAAAGCTGACATTTCAAGCCTAGACCCTTCATCAGAGAGGGGGATGGGGAGAGGGTTCTGGAATAAATAGGGAGAGAGGGGGAGGCGGACCAAAGATGGAGAGAAAAGAAGATAGGTGGAGAGGAGAGTATAGGTGGGGAGGTAGGGAGGGGATAGGTCAGTCCAGGGAAGACAGACAAGTCAAGGAGGCGGGATGAGGTAGTAGGTAGGAAATGGAAATGCGGCTTGAGGTGGGAGGATGGGATGGGTGAGAGGAAGAACAGGTTAGGGAGGCAGCGACAGGCTGGGCTGGTTTTGGGATGCAGTGGGTGGAGGGGAAGAGCCGGGCTGGTTGTGTGATGCAGTGGGGGGAGGGGACGAACTGGGCTGGTTTTGGGATGTGGTGGGGGAAGGGGAGATTTTGAAGCTTGTGAAGTCCACATTGATACCATTGGGCTGCAGGGTTCCCAAGCAGAATGTGAGTTGAGGTTCCTGCAACCTTCGGGTGGCATCATTGTGGCATTGCAGGAGGCCCATGATGGACATGTCATCTGAGGAGTGGGAGAAGGAATGGAAATGGTTCGTGACTGGGAGGTGCAGTTGTTTATTGCGAACCGAGTGGAGGTGTTCTGCAAAGAGGTATTGCGAACCGAGCACAACAGAGCCAGAAGCTTCCTTTTTGATATTTCTGCTGCAGGGTTTTCACTTTAATGTTTGAAGATTTTCCGAATGTGAAAATGTAAACAGTGCTAGGTGTGGCCAAGTGGCCACCAGCCTGAGCAACTAGGCCCAATATAAAATTACCTAAACAGTTTCTGCAAGCAAGCCCTGAAAGAATCCAAAAAGACTAAGGGTAGCACAGGTCAAAAGCGAACAAGGATCTGATCAGACCAATATTGCACATTTAACAGAGATGATCAACCGTGACAATGGAAGGGTCATTCTGACCCGAAACTCAAAAGGAGGTAATCATCCTGAATGATAGGGCAAGAGATTATGTTAGTGTATTCCCCCGTTTTGGCCAGGCTTCTTGTCACCAATGTGCATTCATGCCTTGTAAAGGGGTCAGGCAAACCCAGAATGACCTGGCCAAACTCATGGGTGCTGTAACTCCTGCTGTGTGACCTCATAGATCATAGAATCCCTACAGTGAGGAAACAGGCCCTTCGGCCCAACAAGTCAACACCGACCCTCAAAGCATCCCATCCAGACTCATCCCCCCTATAATCCAACTAACCTACACACTCCTGAACACTACGGGCAATTTAGTGTGGCCAATCCACCTAGCCCGCACATCTTTGGACTGTGGGAGGAGACCAGATCACCCGGAGGAAGCTTACGCAGACACGGGGAGAATGAGCAAACTCCACACAGACAGTCACCCAAAGGTGGGACCGAGCCCAGGTCCCTGGCGCTGTGATGCAGCAATATTAACCACTGAGCCACCATGCCGCCCCAGAGAGATATGGGCCTAATGTCTGCAAATGAGACTTGTTTAGTTTGGGAAACCTCATTGACTAATGCCAGTGGACATTGCAAAGGGCTCAGAAAGGGGACATGAGAAGAAATATTTGGCAGCCACTCCCTCAGCAAAGTCTTGACCAGCGAAGACTCCATGCAAGACCCACCTTCAAACTAAGGACATCCTGAGTGCCCTATTTATGGAGGTCAGTGAACTGAATCTGGCAGCTCAATCCAGCTCACCAGGATGGATAAAAAAACGAAAGACCGTGTTCTGAGGAAGGATCACCAGACCCAAAACGTTAACTCTATTTTTTTCCTTTACAGATGCTGCCAGATCTGCTGAGCATTTCCAGCAACTTTGTTTTTGTCACCAGAGTGGATAGTATGTGTGTTTTTCAGGCAGTCAGCCTAGATTGGGAAAAGTAACTTGATCTGTACACGTTTTCTTTACTTGTGAGTGTTTTAATAAAACTAAGTTTGTACTGCAGTACTTTATTTGTCTCATACAGTAAGACCACATAGGTAACCATGTTTTATGAGTAATAAACTGGTCAGTGTCTGTATAGAATATTTCACAGGCAACATGGGGTTAATAAAATGCGTACTTGTTACCTAAACTACTATTGCATCTAGAACTTCAATCCTGAATACTGACTCCATTATTTACATGAATAGGGAAGGTTTGGAGGGATATGGCCAAACGTCTGCAAATGAAACTTGTTTAGTTTGGGAAACTTGGTCAGCATTGATGAATTGAACTGAAGTGCTGTTTCCGTGCTGTATGGCTCTATGATGTAAAGAAAAATAGCCACCATAAAATAGCTTAAGAAAGGTAGAACAGTAAACAAACAACATTAAGTCAAATAGGCATTGTAGCACCTCATTCCTTTTAGAGTTGAACTTACATTTCACGCAACCCTGTATAAATGTAATTTCCTAAGCTTAATTAAAAGTAATGTCCTGCTATTTTTAGCTGAATAACACATGACTCACCGGTACTGACACTTGAAAATATATGGTCACTCTCTTTGTTGTCTCTATATTCCTCTTTGTCTCTTAATCTTCCCTCTTCTACTTCAGTTCTTCTCTTTTGACTTCCCAACTCGTTGTTCTCATCTCCTTCCCTGTGTGTTCCTTTGATTTTTCTTTCTTCCTGTAGGTTGTGTAATCTGCTACAACATAGCATGCTAGAAAAGCAAATAGCAAAAACTGGAACATACATTTTAATAAATAACAATGTGAGTTAAAACCCACAATGCTGGATCATTAACTTTTGCATCTAGTTACTGCGCCACACATTCAAAAGTCCTCACAAACATGCATGAAGTTAACTTCAAAAAAATCAGGGCCATGCTATTCAGAAAAACAAACACTGAATATCTGAATGTATAAAGGTTCAGGGCAGATCAGAATGAGGCTGCTGTTCTTTACTGTGTTCTATTCTGTTCAGTTCATTGTCATGGTAGCATTAGTTTACCAGATATAACTTCAGATATTTTTACTTGGAGCTTTCAAGCTGTAAAGTGTCACAACTAGAAACATCAAGATAGCTCTCGCTATTGTCAGTTTAAATATGCAGCAATCACAGTTTATACCATTACTACACCATAAAGATAATTGTAAAGCAACTATGTTCATGCAACGGTTTGGAGCTTCTCGTTGTTGTGAGTTATTGAGCTGGTACGGAACCAAGGAGGCCATTTAGCCCACTGAATCCATGCTATCTCGATTAGACCAATCCAGTCAATCCCATTCCCCTTCTGTATCCCTGTTTATTTCCATAAAATTTCCTTTCAATTTGCCTTTGGAATGATTTAGTGTCTTCATCACTATCACGCTCAAAGGCAACAAGTTCCAAATCATTAATACTCACTACTTTAAAAAGTCCTTTCTCACATTCTTCTCACATGTCTTAGTCAATAGCTGTGTCCCATAGTCCTTCTACTACCAACTAAAGGGGACAATTTTCTTTATCTACCTTATGCAAACCCATCACTATTTTGTGCACCTCTTACAAAGCTCTTCGTCAAGCTCCATTTCTCCAAGAAGGAAAAAGCCCCAGCTCACCTCGTGGCTTAAATCCTTCAATCCTGGAACCACACCTTCAAATTTCCTCTGCACTCTTTCAAGGACCCAGACATCATTCCTAAAATGTAGCAGCCAGAAGTGATCACAATATTCCAATTGTGCCACGACCAGAACCTAAATGCACAGGGTAGTTTCCCTTCTTTTATATTCATTATATTCATTTATTGCATCTAAGATCCAAAATATAATCTGCTTACAGATCTTTTAAGGTTGGTCTCTCTATTGTAAATTCTTTAGAATTGTGATTTCATGCCTCCATATCACTTCTACCAGAATGAGTCACCTCATATCGCTCCGTATTAAATTCTACATGCCATTTGTCTGCTTATTCTACTAGCCTATATTTGCCATATCGCAGTCACTTGGAAGTTTGGTAGCATTTATAAATTTTGAGAGTTTGCTATTTTTTGCAAATTTCCAAGTCATTTAATCAAAACATATATTTAAAAGGCAGCAATCTGCGAATTGATTGTCCAACATCATTTGGACAAGAATACAACCCCTACAGTGCAGAAAGAGGGCATTTGGCCCACTAAGTCCACTGACACTCCAAAGAGAATCCTATCCAGACCCACCACATCCCTGCACTTCCCATGGCTAATCCACGCAGCCTGCACATCCCTGGACACTATGAGGCAAGTTAACATGGCAAATCCACCTAACCTGAACACCTTTGGACTGTGGGAGGAAACCAGTGCATCTGATGGAAATCCGCACGGACAAGGGGTGAACATAAAACTCTGCTCAGACAGTCACCCAAGGCTGGAATTGAACCCGGATCCCTAGTGCTATGAGGCTGCAGTGCCACCCTCCTTAAGTTCATGAAGCTCATAAGCTCATAAATCACTTTACAATGACTCCCAGTTTTCTGTCCTTAAGCCAATCTTTCTTCCAAGCTAACGTTTTTCAATTTTTTAAGCCTGTATGTACTCCATTGACAAATGCTTTCTGAAAATCCACATGGAGAACATCCAGCCTATTCCCTATTATTTCCTTGTTCACTACTTGCTTTTGCTTATTTATTCTTTCATAGGATGTGGTCATCGCTGGCAATATCAGCATTTGTTGTCCATCCCTAATTGCCCTTGAGTTGAGTGGCTTGCTAAGTCATTTTAAAAGTATTCATTCATGGGATGTGGGCTTCACTTGATAGGCGAATGCTTATTGCCCAATCCTAATTGTCATGGAGAAGGTATGAGCTACCTTCTTGAACTGCTCCAGTTCTTTGAGCACAGAACACTCACGCACCCACCAAATACTGCACTTTTTAAAAAAAGAAGTCATTCATGGGATGCAGGTTTCACTATCCAGTCCACCATCTACTGCCATTTTAAATGCCCATGGAGCAGTAAGTATCAGCCATATTGATGTAAGTCTAGTGTGACCAGATCAAGTAAGATTGGCTGATTTCTTTCGCTAAAGAACATTGTGAACCAGGTGGGTTTTTACAACAATTAACAGTGATAACATGGTCACTATTAGGCAAACTTTTGATTTCACACTTTTTACTGAGTTCAAATTTCTCTATCTACCATTGGTGGAATCTGAATACATGGCCACAGAACATTAGCTCTCTGTTACGGATTACTGGTCCAGTGACATTACCGCTATGTCACTACCTGGTTTAAAAGTTGTGACTTATCCCAGTCTAAGCAATGTAGTCCAAGATAAGGGAGATGTTTGAGGAAATAGAAAGGAAAGGGCATTGTAATCTAAAAGGATTGTTACTGCATTGAAATTGGATTTTTGCAAAATCTCCAAACTTTGAGATTGATTCTACCTCATCACTAGATTGAAAAATAAATTTAAACTCTAATAAGCCCCAGGCTAATGATTTATTCCAGTTGTTTCACTGGTTTGTACAGACAATGCTGTCTCCTGACACTCCTTGTACCAAATCAATTCTGGCAATGTTGAATGATACTCAACATTGTTTTCAGCTATATGTTAATTAATTTTCTGCAGCCTTTGGTATATGTGAAATCAAATTCTGCATTGCAGTGGATGGTTAAATTAACTGAGCTTAACAGTCTAATTTCCATTGTGGAAAAGTGAAAGAAAATTATCAATGCTAGGAGCTTGCCATCAAAGAAAAAGACACAGAACATTGCAGGGAATCTGAAATGGAAAGGATTGTTTTGAAATGCAGGCATCTGTCCACACTGATTCTAATGAAAGTAGACAGAGGTCAATTTGATGTTGCTCTGTATTAACACAGGCCAGAACTTTGCGTTTCTGCAGCACTTCCGTCCTCAAGTTGTTCCCTGTTTCCCATGTGATTACATTTATTTTAAAATAGCTGGCAGTGTGCACGGTGAGAAGTGCAACTGCAGCAGATGAAGCTGTTTAAACATGGATTCTGCAAACAACTCACAATGCTGTAGCTATGTAATGACTATTAAATAACATCCTGGATAAACAGGGATGCTTTGCAACATAGCCACAACTTTTGTCCCCAGCTCAATTATCATTAATATAAGATGTATTCGGAGCTTGGAGGTAGCAGAGTTGCTTTGTTCCCAGAGTGAAATTTCACTTGTAAATTTGTAATAGCATGGTTGCATTTCATATAGTTTTGCACCACCTTTTATTGTTGAGAATAGATACGTCAAAGATTGAACTGTGCTCATTCATTTCATGTCCAGGATGCATTGGTTACCACGATGTGGAGATGCTGGTGTTGGAAGCGGGTGGGCAGTCTGAAGTCACATGACACAAGGTTATAGTCCAACAGGTTTATCTGAAATCACAAGGTTTTGGAGCATAGCCCCTTCATTGAGTGAAATTACATGACTTGGTGCATTGGTTAGTTAGAGACATATCCTTTAGAGTGAAAGAATTTTTCTTGTTTTCTTTTTTTTTGTACGTTCACGTTAGTTGTTTCACACTGACTGTCACTACTGGCATCTCTGCTACCCCTGACAGTCTGTGGAACAGGGTAAGAGTTGTTCATGATTATTGACTGCCACAAATCCTCGTTTGTTTATACCATGACTAGGACTTGTCTAATGAGCAGTGACAGAGGGTACACCACTGTAGAGAATTGACAGAGAAGCACCGGAGTCATATGCAGCTTTTCCATGGATTGTTAATTGGGTTGAATGACTTCACTCACTCTCTATGGTTCTTTGCCTAGTGAACTAGGCTTTATCACATTCTCAGTCATGTTGCTGCTCACCCAGCACTTGCTACTGGCATTCACGGCTCTGTTTTGTCA
Organism: Stegostoma tigrinum; assembly: GCF_030684315.1. Lineage (NCBI taxonomy): Eukaryota > Metazoa > Chordata > Chondrichthyes > Orectolobiformes > Stegostomatidae > Stegostoma > Stegostoma tigrinum. Next base: position 27,292,798 of record NC_081360.1, read on the forward strand.
ATTTGTTCAACAGACCGTTCTGTCATCTGAAAAAGGTCCGTTAAACTTTTTGGAATGAGCTGAAGTGGGTTGTGCTGCTCATTCCTTCTTCTCACAAACTTCGCTGAGTTTTAAATTCCGAACGGTCTTCAGCAATGACAGGAACTATTTCTCGACTTGCCAAGGCAGCACCATTGCAGGTTTCAAAATGAGTAAATCTCTTTTGTGATCTCTGGCCACCACACCACTGACTGAGCCCCAGCTATACATCTGGCAATGCTTTAGACCCCTCAGTATGTCCTTCCCAATATATCTTCCCAAAGGGGTGGTAAGGTAACCTTATTCTTCAGTCATGCACCAGCAAATTGTCTGTCGTTTGTTCTCAAAGTGTGCATTCTCAAAAAACTCACTGAGCCTTTGGTCTGCCATCTCCCAACAAAATATTGGCAAGTGGTAAGCGGGCCATGATCATGTGTGTTCTTGTTAAATTTTGTGAAGCCTGTTTTGCTTTGCTGGCCGTACGTTTGTTTCTTCTTGGCCATATGAAACATTTCTTTTGCTCCCTTGTAAGCGATGTCAACATTCTTTTTCTTGGGTTAAGCTAAGCATCCAGGAAGAAAAATTAGGCCTTTTACTGTCTGCCCTTGACTGGTTGGTCAATAATAGACTGTTCCTTGGTGTTTGGACAGCTGTTTGCTTCTGGGCCAGTTGATCTCTGGGAGTATGTCAATCTCCTTCAGTTATTCTGATGATATTAAAGATTAAGTCATGTCTGTAGGTTTAAAAATGAAGATTGTTGACTGTGAACAGTGAAAACATTTGCAATTCTCTTATGTTCATTGCATGGCAAGGTAATTTTTAGCATTCGTGAGCCTTTAACAATTATGACAAATGGACCAGAGAGCCTTATCTCTGTCAGCTATAACTTCTATTTCTTCAGCCTGAGTGACTGGTCTGACAGGACCTTATTTTGCATTTCAAGGACTTGCTAAATGATCAACAATCATGCATCTTTCTGGGATATTGATTTGACAATCAGAACAATTGGAGTCAATTAATTTGAAACACCAAATTCCTCCTAAGTATCATAGTATCCCTACAGTGTGGAAACAGGCCATTCGGCCCAGTGAGTCCACACCGACTGTCCAAAGAGTATCCCACCCAAATTCATTCCTATATCCTATCACCATAAGCCTTTATTTCCCATAGTTAATCCACCTACCTTGAACATCCCTAGATACTATCAACAATTTAGCAAGGCCAATCCATTTAATTTGCACATCTTTGAACTGTGGAAAGAAACCAGACCACCCAGAGGAAACCCACACAAACACAGGGAGAATGTGCAAACTCCACACAGACAGTCACCTGAAGCTGGAATCAAACCTGGGTCCCTGGCGCTGTGGGGCAGCAGTGGCGTCCAGTTAATTTGCAGAGCAAAACAGTTTATATTTTTAAGTGACAGAATTATTCTGTGATTATGCAGCATTTTAAAAGATCTGCCAAATGGATTAAATCTGGTGTGGAAGTGGAAAAAGAATAGAGCGTGCCTAAAATTCACAGCAGGCTCTTCACAACCTGTGAAAGAAACAAAACTGTTTTCCACTGCAGACCTTTATCGTAGGAAATAAAATTGAACAATGAAGTTGAGAAAAAAGATCCTTCCTGAAATGTTACCATTTTTTCTTCCTCCTCAGATGGGGCAGGATCGGCTGTAAAAATAAATCCTTGTCTGTTTGCATTTTTTAATTTGTCCAGCTATTTCTTACCCACAATGGGGTCTGCTGTTACTTTCCCAACATATCACAACTTTCTGGCACTTTATCCACTAGATGAAGGCCTGGTGCAAGAAAAACGTGCATTTATGCAATGAGTTTCACAGCTTTGGGACGTAGTTAAGTACAACTACTGAAGTAGGTTAGCTGGAGAGTTGCAGGACACTGAACAAGTGATGATGAAGAAATTACTTTATACATTCAAGTTAAACTTTTCAGAGGCCAGTTTGTAGGTTATGCTATTCCGATGATTCACCTTACATCTGGAGTTTAACAGATTGGGAGGTAGCATTTCAGCAAACTTGACAGTGTCAGCAGAGAGAAGAGATACCAGCATCACTGGGAGAATAATGATGAGGCGATCTGTTCTAATCTCAAAGTCCTCACATTTCTTCAATGTTGTGCCAGAAACCAATCAGATGAGTGACAAGTCCGGCATAAAAAAAACTTCCTTGAGCTTCAAAGACAGTGGGACAAGTCTCTCAGAGTAACCAGCTTCTGCCATGCAGTTAGGTTGTTAAAAAAATTTATCCAGTTAAACTTCTGGCCAGTCATGACCTTAGGAATTTGATGGTGGCAAACTTGACACTGCTGGTGATGTTGAAGGTCAAGGGAGGGTGAAGGCAATCACTTATGTATGGATGATACTCACCATTTATTTATCAAATGTGAATGTGGTCACATTAACTTCTTTGATGTCAGAGGAATTATGAAATGTTCTGAACATCAAGTCATTAGCAGTGACAAGCTGTATTCTTAAGAGTGATACCAGGCTCAGTTGGGGAAAATGATTGCCTCTGTGGTTGTGAACAATCACATTTCAGAGAATTAGCCACAAAAATCTAAGCTAATGCTCACGTGCGGTATCAAGTTAGGGTTGCACTGTCAGAAAAGACAATTAATTAAGGCCCTGATTGGTCCCTCGGGTAGAGAAACAGATTCCCATGGCATTATTTTGAAGTGTAGGGTATTTCTCTTGATGAACTGATCAGAATTTATCCCAGAATCAACATCAACATTAAATCACATAATTCAGCAGTCAAGGTCATTTGACCTGAGATCTTCGGGTAAACATCCCCCAAGGTGGAGTTTGGGATACAATACAACATAGAGTCGCCGAGCAGAGGCTGATAGACAAATTTGGTACCCATGAGGATGGCCTCAACTGGGATCTTGGGTTCATGTCGCACTGCAGGTAACCCCACCACACTATACACTGTTACATGCACGTGCAAACACACGCACACATACACTCACACTCTCACACAAACCTACTCACACATACAGACCCTCTCGTATACACACACACTCTCTCTTTCTTTCTCTGCACATACACACACACACACACACATGCACACACACACACTCTCACAAATCTATGGGGTGAATTTGCATTTGCAGATTTGCAATGCAGATGCATTCTATTTTGTTCAAAAAGCACACACTTTGTAGACAGTCAGTCAATATGGCATTTTATAAATTCCTACTTTTGAAATAAAAGAGTCTGACTCCAAGTTAAAACATAAACAGATTCTAAACAAGGCCTCACACCTAAAGTGCGTTGTCTGACCTGAAATGTCCCCTCCGATACACAAATAAAAGTGTTAATTATCTTGGGGCAGTGACTTGAAAGCAATTCTTGGGATTTGCTAATTAATCAATTGAAACCTGCTTCACTTTCGTACTGATTAAAGATTTAACAGCCATCTTGTGTTTGTTCAATACATTCACATCAGTTCTATGACCCTCTGATCTTATGCTTGTAAATTCTGTGTCCGACACCACCTCTCTCGCTAACAACTAAAGAAGGGGTGAGGTTCTAAAAGCGCATGTTTACAAATAAACCTATTGGACTATAACCCACCGCCGTGCAATTTTTTGACCAAAGTACTTCACTGGCTGTAAGGCACTTTGTTCGTTCCTGATGGTGTGAAAAGCAGCAAATAAGTGCAAAAATTTCTGGTGAGGCAGCAGCAGTCAGCAGTGAGAGGAGGCCTTTTGCATGGTGGCAGCAGCGGCCTCCTGGGTGTCCTAGCGATTGGAGTGGCGCTTGCTCTATTGCGGAGGTGGGACTTGGGACTCTCAGTTCTGAGCTTCTCTTTTTCTCTTGCTTACCTTTTGGGCCTATTAAAATCTTTTAATTCCTGCTTTTACAATCAAGTGGGCCAGTGAATGGTGATTTACTTCACTTTTCGCTGTACTCATGTATTCCTATATTTTGTACATGTGACAAATAAATAAATCCAAATCTAAATCTACTGTTGCTTTTAAGCAAAGGTGAGGTCGTTCATGAAGCAACTGAAGATAGTGCAGCTAAGGTTGCCATTTAGGTTTCTAGGGATTTATCTCAAACTGCAATCACCTTCTAGTGGTAGGATATGAGTCAACAAAATACTTCCACTTTTGCAAGCTTTCTGTGGTGCTATGTTCAATGAGATTTGAATTCCAGGCTTCTGGCAAGCTTCATATTCATGAATATGAAGTGTCTCAGCTGACAAACCTTTTGCTATACAGTAGGGGTGTCCAAACTGCAAGAGCATTTCTCGTGGCCCAATGCCTGGTAGACAAATTTATAACTCATGCATAGCCTTCCCAATTAGTAATAATTAATTAATCATTACATGGCCTTCCGTGAGAAGGATCACAGGCGAGGTTAAAAAGTATGTCAAATGAAAGTTTTTTTTTAACCCTTTTAGTTTTTTTGTTTCATTTTGTTTCATGAAACTGGGTTTTCAAAGTCAGGCAATTATACGTGGAATATTTTGCAAGTGACTGCTCCTCCGATCAAATGCTGTTTCTCAGCCTATGGGCAGCAAATGCAAGAGAGAACCAGTCTGTGACTGGAGGAGTAGAGAACAGCCTGAGACCTGGAGCTGTGACAATGAGCCTGGGGACTGAATCCGGGAATACGAGACATTTAGGGAGACTCTGGCTTGCGGTGAAGGGAAAAGAGTTACATCACAGTGAGAAAGCAATGGCAGAAGGGAACTGCAAATCAGGTCGTGATGATTATTGTGAATGTCAGACTATCAGGTTGGTCCTGCTAACTTTTATTCCATTTCATTTCATAAAAGAAATTGCCTTTTAATTTGCCTTTAAGACTTCCCATAAAACAATGTTGTCCACTTTCACTTCAATGCAAAATGTTTGCCAGTGGGTTAATGGTGCTGGTGGAAATATTCGGACGAAACCCCAATGGATTATTTTCGTGAAATTAAAGGGGACAGAGTAAGACACCCAGACTGAGGGGGTTAGAGGGAGGGTTGAGGTGAAGGAGTGAGAAAGAGGAGACAAAGGAGGAAGAGAGAGAGAAGGAAAGGAATAAGACTTTGGGAGAGGGATAAAGGGAGTTCGGGCTGTGAGAGGATGAATCAAAAGTTTGAAAGTTAGCTCACTTCTGACCCCAACTTTCATATGCATTCCACCAAGGCCAGCTTGGAGTATCCCTCAACCAGTGGTGGTTAGAGATCAGCATTGATCCTAACCCTTGAGCTCAGCCCAGTTGCCACTCTGTTCCCTAGTGATCATACAAAGATATCATACAGTATCAGACCGCTTCCCTGCACAAGAACGTGTTTGGGTTTGGCAGTGATGGCCCTCCTGGTTGATTAGCCTTTTAACATTTACTGTACATAAAAGAATGGGGACTTCAAAAGTAATAATAATATTTATTTTCTTTCTTCTACAAAGCTTTTGTTAATCTTTAGCTACCTCATTGGAGTGATGTCCCTTTGAGAGGTCAACATACAAATTAGCCCAAGTATCCAGAAGTTGTGACATGGCTACAGCCCACAGGCTTTCTGCAACTTTAGCCCAGTGTCTGGAGATTACTCAGCACTATATATATTAAGTTGACTGTAAGTAGCCCCACCACTGATGTTCATTTAAAATGAATCTACGTATCTCATTTGTGTTACACATGCATATCACAAGAATTATTGCAATTATGTGCAAAAAACTAGAATAATGGGAGAATTATCTTAATTAGATAAATTAATCTCAGAATTTGAATGGTGTACCATTGAATTTCTTAACTATAAGAGCCCATCTGCAGTTAAACCACAGTCTGCTAATCATTGCACATTATTTTAAAATGTTAATTATAATGAGTTATTTGCTAAGCAATGATTTTCTTTAATGCAATTCTTTTTATGGATAGTTTCCAAAGCCTCATTATTATCATTGTGGCACAGGATGGTTCAAGGATCATAGATGTCACAAAAATCATTCTGAGTCAGTGTTGCACTGCAGGTCAGCTAAAATATGTTTAAATATGATGGACAATGTCACTCGTTCATGTTAGTGTAACAGCATCAGCAGACTTGCTAACAGAGGCTCTACCACAATAAATAACGGGGTAGAAACTGTCATATGTTTATGCTATTGACAATCTCTCTTTTAACCAGCTGTGAAGATTGAATCTGCTGCTGGGAAAAAAAAGCAATGAATAAGTTGGAGCTGGTTTAAATCTCAAAACTTGGGTCCGGAAACATCTTAAAATCGAAGACTTTAACCCTTACAGTGCCAACAACTTCACAAAATTCACAACAAAAACAGCACTCTTGAAGAAAGATTTCAGTTGAAATAAGAGTGCTACCAAAATCCTATACGGTAGGATGTTACTGAGATGTTTGGAAAAGTTATGACATTGAATAAACCGGTAAAATAAACAAAATGTGGAGCTGGATGAACACAGCAGGCCAAGCAGCATCTGAGGAGCACAAAAGCTGACATTTTGGGCCTAGACCCTTCATCAGAAATGGGGGATGGGGAGAGGATTCTGAAATAAATAGGGAGAGAGGGGGAGGCGGACTGAAGATGGATAGAGGAGAAGATAGGTGGAGAGGAGAGTATAGGTGGGGAGGTAGGGAGGGGATAGGTCAGTCCGAGGAGGACAGACAGGTAAAGTGGGCGGGATGATGTTAGTAGGTAGGAAATGGAGCTGTGGCTTGAGGTGTGAGAAGGGGATAGGTGAGAGGAAGAACAGGTTAGGGAGGCGGGGACAAGCTGGGCTGGTTTTGAGGTGCAGTGGGGGAAGGGAGATTTTGAAGCTGGTGAAATCCACATTGATACCATTGGCTGCAGGGTTACCATGCGGAACATGAGTTGCTGTTCCTGCAACCTTCAGGTGGCATCATTATGGCACTGCAGGAGGCCCAGGATGGACATATCATCTAAAGAATGGGAGAGGGAGTTCAAGTGGTTTGCGACTGGGAGGTGCAGTTGTTTATTGTGAACCAAGGGTAGGTGTTCTGCAAAGCAGTCCCCAAGGCTCCGCTTGGTTTCCCCAATGTAGAGGAGGCCAAAATGTGTACAGCTGATGCAGTATACTACATTGGCAGATGTGCAGGTGAAGGTGATGTGGAAAGTCATCTTAGGGCCTGGGATAGGGGTGAAGGAGCAGGTGTGGGGGCAAGTGTGGCACTTCCTGCGATTGCAGGGGAAGGTGCTGGGTGTTGTGGAGTTGGGGGGGAATGTGGAGCGAACAAGGGATTCCCGGAGAGAGTGGTCTCTCCGGAAGGCAGATAAGGGTGGGGATGGAAAAATGTCTTCAGAGGTGGGCTCAGATTGTAGATGGCAGAAATCTCGGAGGATGATGCGTTGTATCCGGAGGTTGGTGGGGTGGTATGTGAGGACGAGGGGGATTCTCTTTTGGCAGTTATTGCGGGGACAGGGTGTGAGGGATGAGTTGCGGGAAATGCAGGAGACACAGTCGAGGGTGTTCTCGACCACAGCGGGGGGCAAGTTGCGGTCCTTGAAGAATGAGGACATCTGGGATGTATGGGAGTGGAATGCCTGATCCTCGAAGCAGATGCGACGGAGGCAAAGAAATTGGGAATAGGGGATGGAATTTTTGCAGGAGGTGGGTGGGAGGACGTGTATTCTAGGTAGCAGTGGGAATCGGTGGTCTTGAAATGGACATCGGTTTCTACATGATTGCCTGAGATGGAGACAGAGAGGTCCAGGAAGGTGAGGGATGTGTTGGAGATGGTCCAGGTGAACTTTAGGTGAGGGTGGAAGGTGTTGGTGAAGTGGATGAACTTTTTGAGCTCCATCCAGCATCTGCAGTTCCCATTATCTCTGGTAAAATAAACAGTTTTTAAGCTTTGTGTTTAATAAAAACAGAAAATCCCAGGAACGTGGTATCTTTTCAACATTTGTTAAAAAGAAACGACATGGTATTGACATTTCGGCCACAAAGATTCCAATCAGATACTCATGAAGAGTTGAACATTGGAAATATTACCAAGCTACTGTTTCCCTTCAACAAATTGGGCTTATCAAAAATACTGTTGCAATTATTAAGGTCATAAACAAAACCAAAAACAATTTGCAACGTTGATTCTGGAACAGACATCATACCATCAGAAAAGGGAAAGGTGAAGTCATTAAAATTATGAGAGTTTGACACAGTAAAAGTAGAAAAGATATTTACAGTTGTGTAAAAGTAAAAAAACTATGAATATTTCATGAATATTTTACTTAGAAATACAGTTAGGAATTCAGGGGTACTCTCTTAATACAGAGAGTGGTTACAATCCAGTACTTAGTGCCATAAAGAGGTTGAGACGTGGTCTTCTACAGGTTTACAGAATCATGAGGTCTATAGATACGGTGAATGACAGCTCTCTTTTTCCTAAGTTGGGGATTTCAAGACTAGGGGGCATTTTTTTAGGGTGAGAGGAGAGAAATTAAAAAAGACACAAGGAGCATTTTGCTTTACACAGAGAATGGCCATGTGCAGAATGAACTTCTAGAGGAAGTGATAGATGTGAATACAATTACAACGTTCAAATGTCTTTAAGTTCATGAATAAGAAATGTTTGGAGGGATATGAGCCAAAAGCAGGCAGGTGGGACTAGTTTTGTTTGATAACGTAGTCAGCAAGGATGAGTTGGAGCGAACGGCCTGTTTCCATGCTGTATGACTGTCTGATTATATGATTCTATGAGGAGTTGAGGTGAATAGAATTGATATATTTAAAGGGAAATAAGATCAATAAATGAGGTAAAAGGGAATGGAAAGTTATCCCAATAGAGTAAAATGAAGAGGGTGAGAGGGGTATTAGAATAAAGGTGACTACAGAGGTATGAGGGAAGTGCTGGGCAGAATTGACTGGAAGAGGAGCCTATCAGGAAAGACAGTGGAACAGCAAAGGCATGAGTTTCTGGGAGTAATTCAACAGATGGAGCAAAAATTCATCCCTAGGAAAAAGAAGCATGGTACAGGGAGGATGAGGCAACCATGGCTAACTAAGGAAGTCAGGGATAGCATAAAAGCAAAAGAGAAAGGGCAGTGGGAAACCAGAGGATGGGGAAGCTTACAGAAACCTACAGACGGCAACAAAATAAAACAGAGGAAGAAGATTAAATATGAGGGCAAACTGGCCACTAATATAAATGAACATTGTAAAAGTTTCTTTAGATATATAAAGGGCAAAAGAGAGGCAAAAATGGACATTGAACTACTGGAAAATGATGGTGGAGAGATAGTAGTGGGGACCAAGGAAATGGCTGAGGAACTAAATAATTACTTTGCGTCAGTCTTCATGGTGGAAAACACAAGTAATATCCCAAAAATTCAAGAGAGTCAGGGGCAGAACTGAGTGTAGTGTCCACCACCAGGGAAAAGGCACTAGTAAAACTGATTGGCCTGAAGGTGGCCAAACCACCTGGACCAGATAGCCCACACCCCAGAATTCTAAAGGAGATAGCTAATGAGACAGTGGAAGCGTTAGACGTGATCTTTCAGGAATTTCTAGAGTCAGGGAGGGTCTCAGAGGGCTGGAAAATCACTAACATAATACTCCTGTTTGAAAAGGGAGTAAAGCAAAAGGCGGAAAATTACAGCCCAATTAGCCTAACCTCGGTCGTGGGTAAGATTTTGGAGTCCATTATAAAGGATGAGATTTCTGAATATTTGGAAATGTATAGTAAAATAGGGCAAAGTCAGTATGGTTTCATCAAGGGGAGGTCATGCCTGACAAATCTGCTGGAATTCTTTGAGGAAGTAACAAGCAGGGTAGACCAAGGAGAGCCAATGGATGTTATCTACCTGGACTTCAAAAAGGCCTTTGACAAGATGCCACACAGGAGGCTGCTGAGTAAGATAAGGGCCCATGGTGTTAGATAAAGGTGCTGGCATGGATAGAAGATTAGCTGTCTGGCAGAAAGCAGAGAGTGGGGATAAAAGGGTCTTTCTCAGGGTGGCAGCTGGTGCCAAATAGTATTCCTCAGGGTCAGTGCTGAGACCAAACTTTTCACTTTATACATTAATGATCTCGATGAAGAAACTCTGGGCATTCTGGCTAACTTTGCTGATGATACAAAGGTAATATTGAGGAGGTGGTGAGGCTGCAGAAGGATTTGGACAGGTTAGGAGAGTGGGAAAAGAAATGGCAGATGGAGTACAACATGGTAATGTGTGAGGTCATGCACTTTGGTAAGAAGAATAAAGGCATGGACTATTTTCTAAATGGGGTGAAAATTCAGAAGTCTGAAATGCAAAGAGACTTGGGAGTTCTAGTCCAGGATTCTCTCAAGGTAAACTTGCAGGTTGAGTCAGTAGTCAGGAAGGCAAATGCAATGCTGACATTTATTTTGAGACAACTTGATTATAAAAGCAGGGATGTACTACTGATGCTTTATAAGGCTCTGGTCAGGCCACATTTGGAGTAGTATGTGCAGTTTTGGGCCCCATATCTCAGGAAGGATGTATTGGCCCTGGAGCGGGTTCAGAGGAGGTTCACAAGAATGGTCCCAGAAGTGGAAAGTTGAATGTATGAGGAACATTTGAGGACTCTGGGGGCTATACTAATTGGAGTTTAGAGGGCGGATCTAATTGAAACTTTCAGAATACTGAATGGTTGGACAAAGTGGATGTTGGGAAGATGTTTTCATTGGTAGGAGAGTCTAAGACCCGAGGGCACAGCCTTAGAGTAAAGGGAACACCTTTTAGAATGGAGATGAGGAGAAACTTCTTCAGCCAGAGAGTGGTGAACTTATGGAATTCGCTACCACAGAAGGCTGTGGAGGCCAGGTCATTAAGTACATTTAAGACTGAGATAGATAGGCTCTTGATTATTAAGGGGATCAAGGGTTACAGGGAGGAAGCAGGAGAATGGGGTTCAGGAACTTATCAGCCATGATTGAATGGTGGAGCAGACTCGATGGGCTGAATGGCCTAACTTCTGCTCCTATGTCTTATGGTGTTGTGGTTTTATTATCCAGGGTGCAAACATAACATGGATGATTGGGAAGTAGAAAGAACTGCTGATGCTGGAATCAGAGAAAACACAGTATGGTACTGAAGGAGCACAGCGGACCAGGCAGCATGAGAGGAGCAGGAAAGTTGACATTTTGGGTTGAGACCCTTCTTCTTTGGGTTGTGTGACTTATTTCTCCCCTATAAACATAATGTGACTGACTTGTTGTGTATTCCAAATTTTATCTGTTTGAATTTCGAATTTTTTGCATTTCGCAGTTCAAAAAACTTCCTGAATGACCTGCCATCCATCCTATTTACCCCAATCCTACTCCTTTCTCAAAACTCTCTTCCTTATTCTAAATTTGCCTGATTCTTTCCTCTTTTTTCTAAGGTTTTCGTTGTTAACTATTCAAATTTTCCTTACCTTAGTGAAAATATACCTGGAACAAACAACTACTGGCTACCATGACGTGGAAGCGCTGATGTTGGACTGGGGTGGAAAAGGGCAGAAATCACACAACAACAGATTATAGTCCAACAGGTTTATTTGGGAACACAAGCTTTTGGAGCCTCAATCCAACTTCAGGTGTTAGTGAGAGAGGTAGTATCAGACATAGAATTTATAAGTAAAAGGTCAAAGGTTCACACCATTGATGAGGATGTACTAAACAAACCTAAGGTATCGTTAAATCTTTAATCAGTTAGAAGGTTTTAACTGGTCAATATGTATGTGTAAATCTGCAAATTCCTTTCAAGTCATAGTCCTAGGAGAACTGAAGTTTTTATCAGTGTAAAGAAGAGCTGATATTTTAGGCCAGGCAATGCATGTTAGGTGTGAGACCTCATTTAGAATCTGTTTGTGTTTTAATTTGGAGTCAGACTGGTTTTATTTCTGAAGTATTTTGTGAAATATATAAAATGCTATGTTAACTGACTGTCTATAAATTGGGTGCTTTGTGAACGGCCTCGGTGGTCAATACCATCAACTGTCAATTTCCAGGCACCACCCTACAACTCATCTGTTTCATCCTCAACCACAGCATCTTCATCTTCAACAACCAGCTCTTCATTCTGACACTGAGATCAGCCTTTGGGTCCAGAGTTTCTCCCCATATGCCAACATTTTAATGCACTGGTTCGAACAAGACTTCTTTGCCGCAAGGAACCTTCATCCAACGCTATATACCAGATACATTGAAGACATTTTCTTCCAATGGACTCATGGCGAAGAATCACTGAGAAACCGACATAGCGATATCAAAAAGTTTCATCCCACAGCCAGACTTACCAAGAATCAGTCTCATTCTTGGACACATGTATCTCCACTAGGGACAGACACCTCACTACTTCACTCTACCACAGGCCTACAGATAACTTTCATGATGCTGCACTTCCCTAGCTTTCACCCTAAATATATTAAAACAGCCATCCCCTGCTGACAAGCCCAATCTGTTTGGATGACGAGGAACAAGATGGACACCTGAAGGCATTGAAGGTAGCCCTCACAGCAACAGGATACGACGCTCAACTCACCGATCACCAGTTCCAAAGTACCACAGCAAAAAACCGAAATGACCTCCTCAGAAGATAAACGCGGGGTACATCCGATAGGGTACTCTTCATCATCCGGTACTTCACAGGAGCAGAGAAACTACTCCATGTTCTTCACAGACTTCAATACATTATTGATAATGATGAGCACCTTGCCAAGATCTTCCCAATGCCTCCACTTCTCACCTTCAAATAACCGTCAAACCTTAAACAGACCATTGTTCACAGCAGACTACCCGGCTATCAGGACAACATGGATCCCAACATTACACAACCCTGTTATGGTAACCTCTACAAGAAATGTTAGATCTTCAACACAAATGCTACATCACAAGTGGTAACACCACCCGTCACGTACACAGCAGATACTTGGCCAATGTTGTCCATCTCATACACTGTAGGCAAGGATGTCCCGAGGCATGATATATTGGCAAAACATGCAGATGCTATGACAATGGATGAATGGACACTGCACAATAATCATCAGACAGCAATGTTCCATCCCAGTGGGGGAACACCTCAACCGTCAAAAATATTCAGACTGGGATCTTCACGTAAATGTTCTCCAAGGCAGACTTTGGGATACACAACAACACTGAGTTGCTGAACAGAGACTGATAGCCAAATTCAATACCTGTAAGGATGGCCTCAACTGGGATCTTGGATTCATGTCACACTATAGTGACCCCACCGCACTATACATTCTCACACGCATACACTCACACACACACGTGCGCTCTCTCTTACCCCTCTTCCACTCAGACACATGCGTGCTCTCTATCTCTCCCATTCCACTCACACATACGCACACACTCTCTCTATCTCTCTCCCCCCCTCCACTCACACACATGCGCGCTCTCTCTCTCCTCTTCCACTCACACACACGCACACGCTCTCTCTCTCACCCCTTGCACGCTCACACACATGCTCTCTCTCTCCCCCCTTGCATTCTCACACACACACTCTCACTCCCCACTTGCACGCTCACAAATTCTCTCTCCCATCCCCCCTTCGTGTCTCTCTCTCTCTCTCTCTCTCACACACACACACACACACACACACACACACACACACACACACACACACACACACACACACACACACAAATCTTTGGGTGAATTTGCATTTACAGACACATTTTGTGTTGTTCAAAAAGCAGACAATTCATAGTCAGTCAGTCAATATGGCATTTTATAAAATTCCTACTGTAGAAATACAACCAGTCTGACTCCAAACTAAGATACATACAGATTCTAAACAAGATCTCACACCTAAAATGCATTGTCTGACCTATATTGTCACCTCTTTATACTGATAAAGCCTTTCGTTCTCTCAGGACCATGACTTGGAAGGAATTGGGGGATTTACATGTACATATTAATCACTTAAAATCTTCTAACTGATTAAAGATTTAACGGTATCTTAGGTTTGTTTAATACATCCTCATCAAGGGTGTGAACCTTTGACCTTTTACTTATAAATTCTGTGTCTGATACTACCTCTCTCACTAACACCTGAAGGAGGACTGAGGCTCCGAAAGCTTATGTTTTCAAAAAAACCCATTGGACTGTAACCTGGTGTCATGCAAGTACTGACTGAATTGAGCTGTGTGGCAGGGAAGGTGGTCTCAAGATGTCCTTTCTGCAGGATATGATTGAACAGGACATTCCCTGATGAACACTAGAACATGTTCAACAGAATCAGTGGCTACTGTCAGCAAATATCTCTTTTTAATAGAATGGTTGTGACAGTCTTTATATGTTCAGGTTGCTATCTAATTTATTTTGATAATTACACAAGGCTTTTCTAAGATGCTGACATGGGATGAAATGCAGACTGACACCATTTAACTTCTTTATGCAGCTGTAATTTAATGTGATACATGGCTGTTTAGTACTACAGAGGTGTGGAATCTCATTGGTGGAATAGAAATTAAGTAATTCACAGCAGCCCACCATTACAATTTAGAATAAACTTAGTTCGCCTCATCTGAAAACACTTACGTAAAACTTGAGATTGGAAGGTTTTATTTTGAGGTTATTCTCCTCTTTCTTGTAATTTAATTTTCAGGAAAAAATTGACAAATAAGATAATGCGGATGCTGTAAATCTGAAACAGAAGCAGAAAGCTTAGGAAATAGTCAGTAGTTCTGGCAGCATCTGTGTAGAGATTAACAAAATTAAAGGAAGCTGGAGAAATGAAGACTGTCATCTGACCAGTTCTGAATTCAGTCCAACTGCAAACGTCAGTTAATAAATTTCAAGAGTGGAAGAGAGAGAGAGTAAGACTGGGCATGAGAGCGAGTAAGTATGTGTGCGTAAGCGAGTGTCTTCATTCATGTGAGAGTATGTGAATGTGTGTGTGGGGAGAGGCGGCAGCGTAGGGGGCACAGTAGTCAATAGAGGGAAGGTCGATTTATGAGGAAGAAAGTGCAAGGTACATCTGTGGACAATGAGAACAGTATCTGTGATGACTGTAGGCAAACAGTCCAAGAGAAATGTCAGGAAGCTCAAGTTTTATAAACAGTTACCATTGGTCTCTTCAATTAAACTAGACAGCATTGGAGTGGGGTTGGGGGAGGTAAGATGATAGCTAATTAACATTTCTACAAGGATATAATGTCCATGGATTCATGTTGCCACTGGGGGAAGTAGTCCATTGGACTCCACTGTAGATACAGAGAGCAGAATTTCCTGCAACATCCCTGAATCTCAGAGACAAGTTATTGTGCAAGGATCTCTGTAAGTGAGAGAGAAAGCCATGAGAGAGAGACAGTGTCTATTATTCTTCACACAGAATATGAATGGGAACTCATGCTCAGATTGAAGAGGCCAGGTTTATGAAGGTCTAAATGAGGTTGAAAGATTTACCTAGCTCTGGCTAGAGGGAGTGATCTCTAGGATAAACCTTGCAATGAAAATTAACTCTCAGCTTAGAAATTATCTGCCATGACAAAGAAGGGAAGAAAGCCAGTGGAAAATTGGAATAATTTTGGATTAATTCCTGGAGTGTGAAGTGTCCAGTTGAGAGACAGTGAAAAGTATAACTACTGAGGGAGATTGTTGGTTGTTTTCTAAATTTAATGATATCTTTGTCTGTAGTTTAAGTATATAGGTTGCCCACTAAATAATGCTTAGACAATGTTGATTTAAATTTGTTTATTACAGTAAATGTACTAAAACTTTAAATCTTGTCAAGTCATAGAGTTAGAGAGCTTGGAAACAGACCCTTCGATCCAACTAGTCTACGCTGACCATGTTCTCAAACTAAAACTAGTCCCACTTGCCCGTGTTTAGCACATATCCCTCAAATCCTTTGCTATTCATGTACTTATCCAATTGTCTTTTAAGTGGTGTAACTGTATTTGTATCCATCACCTCCTTTGGCAGTTCATTCCATACATAAACCACTCTCTGTGTGAAAACGATGCCCCCTCATGTTCTTTTTAAATCTTTCCCCTCTCACCTTCGAAATATGCCCCTGAGTTTTGAACTCCCACATTCTCGTGAAAAGACCTTTGATATTTACCTTATCTAAGCACCCGTGATTTTATGAACTTCTTTACTGTCAGCCATATAGAAGGGTGGCATAGTGGTGAGCACTGCTACTTCACAGTGCCAGGGACTCAGGTTCAAAAGCAACCTCAGGTGAGTGTTTGTATGGAGTTCGCACATTCTTCCCTGGGCCCACATGGGTTTCCTCCCACAGTCTAAAGATGTGCAGGTAAGGTAGAGTGGGCTTGGTAAATTGTACAGGCTAGATGGTCTACCCATGGGAAATGCAGGGTTACAGGGATTGATTGGGGGTCAGATGCTGTTCAGAGAGATGGTGTGAACTGAATGGCCTGCTCCCACACTGTAGGGATTCTATGATGCACCCCTAAACTCCAGTGAAAAAGTCTCAGCCTATCCAGCTTAATTTTTTTTTAACTCAAATCCTCCATTCCCAGCAACATCCTGGTAAATCTTTTCTGAACACTCTTCAACTGAACAATAGCCTTCCTATAGCAGGGCTACCATAACTGTACACAGTACTCCAGAAAAGGTCTCACCAATGCCTTCAGCAAGCTCAACATGATGTCTCAATATCCTACTCAAAGATTTGAGCAATGAAAGGAAGCGTGCTAAACGTCTTCTTAAGTAATCCATTACTGGAAGTTAAAATATTGTTTAAAAGCTTATGATCTCAATTGGATTGTGATATGTGATTGGTTTTTTTGATAAGGCAACAGAATGGGTGATTAGCGGTATAAATAATTTCAAAAGGCAGTTGATAAAAATTTTATCAGCGATGTAAGTGGATTAAAAGTAGCATCGAGAATATCAAGTTCACTGAATGGTAGAGTAGAGAGCTAGTGGTAAGTAGTTGCTTTTCAGAATTGAGGATTACATCGTTTGCTATGGAATGCTACTACATCGCCTGCTTTTCTTGATCTATGGCCAGAATATCGTGCCCTATTCAGTGGCATGCTGGGAGGCAGCAAATGCATTTAATAGAGTGGAGGGTGAGCATCCAGCTGCCTTCTTGTTTCCATGCCGATTATCTCCAGAGTAGGAAAGCCTGTGGACACCCTTTACACCCTGTCACCAATAGGACAGACAATTACTGATTACTTTACTGAGCTGAGGGTAGCACTACCGTCCTGAGCAAAGGACAACTGTGCAGCATGCTTGCCGCTTCCAAATGGGGTGAGGTGAGATCCCACCTCCAAATGTCACTTAGTGCCTGATCAAGGGATCCAGCTTTGGGAAAAGAATTGGGAGCCACATCCTGTTCTTTCTTCTTGTCCTGTAAAACCCCCCATGCCTCTCTAATGCACAATTGCCAACCCGTGAAAACACTGCTGACGTTATTCACCAGTGACCTGGCACTCTGAGATCCTGCGTTTCTGATTGGTATCACTTCTGTAAAAGCCACTGCCATCCTGTGGCAATGTTGATTGACAAGTAACTCTTGGCAGGTGGCATTGCCGTACATGGGATCCTGATGTTGGGGACTGGACCACTGCTGACCTCTCCACTGACCAGCTCGGTTTAATGGGTCTCACAGAAAGAGGTAACACAGGTCTCTTGCTAGAGCTCCAGATTCATCACTTTTGCTGAGACTCTACCATTTATAATCTAAATTTGAATGTGCAAAGCACAATTACAAAATTTGCAGATGGCCCAAAACTTGAAAGTATTGTGTCCAGGGGTAGATCTCAATAGGACATTGACAAGCTCCTGAAATGGAAAGGAATTTGGCAGCTGTTAGGTTCCTAAGAGATAAGGAAGAAACTCCCAATCTTTTCAAGTATCCAGCTTTATTTTTTCCCCATATGTCAACTGCACGATTGCCACTTGAGAACTCTGAAGTAACAGCTTTCTTCATGCCTCTTATACAAGTTTTCTATCTTCCCCAAAACTGCAAGTAATGTTCAGTATCTTCCGTTAATCTATTCCGTGATACCTTCCCAATACATACTCCAATAAGTTCATGCAAACTACTAACCCCAAGAACTAGGCAACAGTTTATTTGTCATGACTCTCACATCTGCTTTGAACCAATTTCCTTAGCCTGGACAGCACCTGCAAGTCAGATCTTTGCAATAGCGTTTGTAAATCTAACCCTCATCATGCTGTAGCTTAATCACACAATTTTCACCATACTCTCCCATTCCCCGCTTTGATTCTTCCCAAACAGAATCACACAACCCAAACAAGCTAACAATAATATGTAGGCCACCTAGAGTGTTGAAGAGCAGTAAAACACTGAACTTTAGGCTTCAGCACTTGCTGAATACAACATTCAAGCAACATAAACGAGGAATGCCGAATAATACAAACATATGCAGGATGATACAAACATATACAAAAAGGTATTTACGTTGAGTTCACATTTTATGATAAGTCCTTCCCTTTTGGTGCAGGGGATTGACAAGTCACTAGTAAGCAAACACTCACAATACAGTTAGTAATACAATAGTCCAAGATGGGAAAGTTGATTGTAACGATTCTTGTCAAGTTTCAAGCTCAGTCACTGGTTACGCATTAACATCATACATGGACTCAAAATTCCCGAATCCTCTTCATCTGTGTCCATCTTGAGGATTCTTCTTCAATATTTTTCCTTCTTTGCCAATTTGTCATTGAGTGGTAACTGCCTCCACTTGGAAGATCCCCCTCAGGGTTGCAATGTACTTGGTATTAAACATTACAGTTCAAACAAATTATAGTGCATTCATTAGGCTTTACATTCAGCTTGTGCTTCCCTGTTTTTTTCTTCGAGCTATAATTTTTGGGTCCTTTCACTTCCTCTTGCTATCACTGTTTTAAAATCAGTTTCTCTATGAATTGTTTGTCAGCATTTTATAGTTTGATCTATACTTTTGCGCTCTTCCAAGCCACACTAATCTACTTGACTGGGGCCCACTCTTCAGTGCAACTTTTTACCAAACATTCCCTCATGTTTGTTACTTCCGAGGTAACAATCACTTTTGCACACTTACATCGGTGTCCCAAGACCATGTCACACATTCATGATTCTCAGATGATCTTATCTAAAGATCTATGAGATTTTACTTATCTCTCCACTTAGAGTCCCAATGCCTCAGGCAGTGGCTCAAAGATGAAATTCGGTTCTCTTGACAGGAAAGACAAGGATACAAACATCACCAAGAGAAAGCTATCAGTATAGTACGCTCACCTAAACTTCCTTTTCACTGAAACACATGTTAACTTCAATTGCTGTTTCAACACATTATTCTAAATTGTTTTTCTTTTGCCAATACTCTTCATCCCTAATTACTTCATCTCATCTATTTTGCAATTTAACTATTACCACCTATCAAATTCCAGAGATCTGGGGAGATTTGTACTCCATGGCAAAATAACTTATAATATTTTGAAATACGAGTCAAACATTTTTGTTTGATTCAGGCAAAACATATGTTGTTCATTCTTTCTCTAAGATGACTTTTTTTTTAAAGTTACTTCATAACTCATTCTAGATATTTGACATATCTCAATGCAAATTTGTCCAAATTCACAATTCTGTTTACTCCCACAAAGGGAGTAAATTCCTAATACCTAATGGGTTTCATGTCTTTCATAATAGTTCTCTAATGCTGAGATGTGTTGTTAATGATTGGCTTGATGGGTTGAGGAAGCCTCATCCATCACTGTGTTTCAACACTGAAAGCCTGCAGACAGGTTCAGAAGTAAAGCCTTCCACATCTTTCAATCACTGAAAAACAAGAAAAAGACACCCATTCCACTTCAAGCAGAATGAGTTGATTATTAGTGGCTTAAAGGGGGTGCTGAAAACATTTTGACATAATTACATCAATCATTTCTCTTCCTCCTGTACAGAACTAAGTGTGTTATAATTGACAAAGGAAAACCCCACCTCCTTTGTTAAATCACACTTTTTTCAAAAAAGCTCCTTGATATCAGTTTCATCAGAATTTTGTTCAAAGATTCCAACTTCCAATATTCCAATTTTCCTATTACTTGGACATTTTCAGACCAAAATACATTTACAATGACCAAATCTTCTCATCCAGAATTAAAGAGTCACTCACGCATCAAAACAGTATTTGGAAGTTCACTCTGCCCAGAAAATGAAATTTCAAACGTGACAGTTTCCCATTCCAGGAAGTAAATTTTTAACAAGCTCCATGAGCTAATTTTTAAATCAACATTTCGACACAGATTATTTTTGTGTCACTGATAGTTCCTTGGAAGGACATTACATTAACCAGACGTGTTCCATACTGATTTAGGCACACATCACACTTTCAAACCACTAAATTCCCAAAATTCAAACTGAATTCAAAGCATTCCCAGATCTTGAGCTCCAGGAAATGAAAACACAAGTGTTACACAATATTTAACAATCAACAAACAAAGGTGCATTCAAACCATACCACAAAGTGTTAACACTTAGTTTAGGGATACAGCACTGACAGCTCGTCTCCCTCTCTCTCTCTTTCTCCGTTTCTTTTTCCTTCACAGCATTCCAGTTGTCCCCAGGCTTTTCTAAGTCTCTTGGACCAGATGTCTATCATCTTTGGCAGCACCAGTTGGCCCATTCATAATTATAGTCAATCCTCCCCCTTTTTCAGTTTTTTGCTGGGACCAGATTTTGCATTGCTTGAGCCATAAAGGGGCTAAAATGGGCTCTCATTGTCAATGGAGTCAGGGGAGGGTTCAGCTCTCTTTCTCTTCTATATTTTGCTTCCGATTGGCTTAGTGAGGGGTAGAGTAGTATTCTACCGGTCTCCAGGACAGTAAAGTTAGGAGGGGTTATTTGGGGATTTGGGTTCTTATGTTGAGAGGTTTCCTCCCATTCTTCCTTGCTCTTTTTGGTGCTGTTGAAATTCTCACAGATAGCCTTTAATTGACTTTTCAGCTCTGTTCTTCTTGTGTCATGACTTGATTTCTGTATTATCTCATTCCACTGTTGGATCTGTCCCATTAGTACGAGTGAGTACCTTGCTCACTTTAATCGCTTAACAAGCAGAATACCAGCAATAGAGGCTGGACTACTGGGGTATTGTTTAATGCATGGCAGGGCAACTCCAGTAAAAGCAACTGGGATCATATGCAACAGGCCACAATCATTCTTGCCCTTTGCCCAAATTGGATGATCTTGCCATTCCTCCTTTTTCAGATGTCATATTGCCCATGTAACATGACTATTCTCAGAATGCAATGACGAGTTTATCTGGGTTACAACATCCATGCCCAATAAAGGCTGTTGCACAGGTCCAAACCATATAGATGCCATAATTTCATGTGGTTCTAATCATATTGGCAATGGTTTTGTTTTCTTAAGAGTTAATCTCTTTCACTCTACCCAGATTGCAGTCCTCTGCTCCCCAAAAGGCAGATTATGTCCATCAAAGGTAAACATGTGAATTCAGCACCAATGTCCAAAAGACAATATAGCCAGGATTCCCTTCTAATGTTCAGGGGACACGCCCTTGATATGTTCCAACAATGCCAGTTGAGTCTTCGAGTCCCCAGACAGGTAAGATTCCTGTCTCGGACCAGACTCAGGACAACCTGCAGCCTTCTTGTTAACCCTACAGGTCTTTGCCCCCAATGTCCTTGTTGCCCACAGTTATGACATTTACCCAGGCATCTATCTGCCGAGACTCCCTGCGTTGTTATTACAGCCTGCATGGTTCTAAGTCGACATTTCGTATTCCATTCCAAGCAGTTAGCCTCTTCGAAGATTTCACCATATCATTTGCAACTGGTCTCCCAATTTAACATTTTTGATAGTTCTGGTTTTAATTCTGTGTCGAGGGCAGATTTCAGGGGTGTTAGATCACTACTGTCAATTTCGTCTATGTCTGTGCCCACTGCCAGGCCAGAATGTTCCATTCAGATCACCACAAGCCTTTCTGCACAGACCCGTAATTCCTCGTTGCCTTTTTTTGGCATGCCGTAATCTTAATCCAGTCTGTTTTAGTGGGGCCATAGTCCTTTAGCCAATTTCTGACAGCAGCCCAACCTTCATCAATAGGCTGGCTGTCATCACCTAATTCTTCTTTAACCTTCCTAGTCAGTTTCCTCAACGCATTACCTCCGACCATGACAGAAAACACCTACACTCCATCCATAGAGTGGAGACTGTATATATTTTTAAGCATTTCTAATTCATCCCACATTCTCATGCCTCCTTTTTTCAGGTGAGACAGTTCTTTGGACCATCTTTTCATCAGTGTGGGATTGGCAGTCTTGTGGGCCGCCCATCGTGTGCATTCATATTTTTCTACACCCTTCTCGTGCTTTGTTTTGTCCTCTTCACTGCACCTGATCTGTACTGGCCGTAAATTAAATGGCTGATCCTCTCCTTCAGACTCACTAGATCTGGAACCATATTGTTTGTCTCCCTTTCACACTTTACCAAGGCCTCGTGATGTCCCACAGCCAATATATAGAGGACTGCTCAGATATGGCAGCGGTGGAATGATTTTCGTTACTGGAACTTTCTCCTTCTTAGCCAATTCTTGTTTTTTTCGATTTAAGTTCTTTGCAAACAGCATTCAGTTGTTCCTTTAGATTAACAACTTCTTGGTTATGGTTAGTTCTTTCTATGATCTCCTGTCGCTATCTAATTTGTTGCATTACACCTACAGACCAGTGAAAGCATTCTTTGTCGTTCAATCATGGAAGCCTAATGGTCGGAAATTCACTTTTGGCTTTCGAAAGAGAATTGGTTAGATGAAGTGAAAAATTGCTGAGAAAGTGGGATTTGGCAAGCCCTTATTGCAGAGAGCCAGCATGGACTTGCGGGCCCAATGGTCTCATTCTGTGTTTGCTTTCTTTAGCAAAATAGGTCAAGAGGAGATTTGATAGTTGTGTTCAAAATTATGAGCAGTTTGAACAAAATAGAAATTGTCTTCACTGGTGGTAAGATTGAAATTTTGAGAGAACCAATTTTAAGGTTAAGTGTAAAAAAAACTAAAAAAAAATGTATTGAAAAAGGAATTTTCATGCAGTACATGGTTATTATGTTAAAAGCATCATCTGGAAGACTAGCAGAGGAAGATTCACTTGTTGCTTTCAAAAAGAATTGGATAGTTGAAATGAAAAATTGCTGGCAGCCCGAAACGATGGGGAAGTGGGACTAGGTGAGTAGTTCTTGCTGACAGCTAGCATGGATCTATGGACACAATGGTTCCATTCTGTGTTGCAACCATATAATGATTGGGATGTGGATGTTCCTGGCTTAGGCATTATTTATTACCCATTCCTAATTGCCCACATGGCAGTTAGTGTCAACCGCATTAATGTGGGGTCTAAAATCACATATCGGCCAGACCGGGTAAGCACGGATTTCCTTCCCTGAAAGGTGTTAATGAACAATATAAGTTTTTATGACAATTGATTGTCATTACACAGTCACCAATAGGTATGTTTTTTGTTGTTTTTTAGTTGGATTCAAATTTCACCATTTCTGATGATGGGATTCAAACCTATGCTGCAGAACACTTGTGACATGACCACCACTTTCCCTATGTATATGGCCATGCATGCTAGCATGCCATAACAGTGTGAATGTTGCTCCAAGAACATTCAAGAAGTTCTACATTATCAAGACAAAGGAGCTGACTTGATAAGCACCCTATCCACACCATCTTATACTTTTATTCTATCCACCATTGGCACACTGTCGCTACAGTGTGTGCTATCTGCAAGATGTGATGCTGAAACACGCCAAGTCTTCTTTCAGCACCTGCCAAATCAATAGGCTCTATCACTTAGAAGGACAAACTCAGCACAAACCTGAGGGCACCAAGCTTCCCTTAAAGGCGCAGGCTATCTTCGCTTAGAAGTACATCAATGTTGTTCATCGAGTCAACATCATTGCCAAACGTCACTGTTGGATTGCAACAGAGACTACAACTGTTCCAGAAGGCAGTTAGGATTGAATGCAAACTGAGGGCCTTGCCAGTGACACCAACTTGCTGTGAATACTCAGTGCCAACTCCAAAACAATAAACCAGAGAATCATATGATCAGTGAAAAGTGACCAGAATTTTATTGCCTACTTATTACCACTTCAATCTAAAACTTTCAATTGCTGCAAACATTACGTTCATATGTACACAAAGTCAAATAGTTGTTCCTTTTTGCCGACAAAAGGTATATTTACCTTACATGCTGTCACTATTCATTGATTTCATTTCATCTTAATTAGTGAGCGTGTGCCATCAGTGGCTGAAGCTTGTATTTATTTCTGAATTAATCAGTATTTTAATGAGTCTCAATAGGTATACAGTATTAATTTGCATAGCTCAGGTTTCTAACAATGCAGCAATGGCCTGCTTGGCTTTCAAAGATGTGGAAGCATTGGAAAAGGTGCAGAGGAGATTTACCAGAATGTTGCCTGTCTGGAGTGCAGGCCTTAGGAAGAAAGGCTGAGCGACTTGGGTCTGTTCTCATTGGAGAGAAGGAGGCTAAGAGGGGATTTAATAGAGACATACAAGATGATCAGAGGATTAGATAGGGTGGACAGTGAGAGTCTTTTTCTGAGCATGATGACTTCAGCTTGTACAAGGGGGCATAGCTACAAATTGAGGGGTGATAGATTTAAGACGGATGTCAGAGGCAGGTTCTTTACTCAGAGAGTAGCACGGGAGTGGAATGCCCTGCCTGCCAATGTAGTTAACTCAGCCACATTAGGGGCATTTAAACAGTCCTTGGATAAGCATATGGGTAATGATGGGATAGTGTAGGGGGAGGGGCTTAGATTAGTTCACAGGTCGGCGCAACATCGAGGGCTGAAGGGCCTGTTCTGCGCCTTATTGTTCTATGTTCTATGTTCTATGTCTGTAACTGGTGGTTGGAGTATGAGAGATACTGAAAAGCTACATTCCGTGACTTTTCCCACATGTGAGAAGTTATTAAACCTCTTCTAACACTGTTGCCGGGTTCTCTAAACTTTAAACATGTATCTTCTTTGCAATTTGCTCACACTGCATTTAGAGGCTGGTGTGAGGGCATCCTGGATTGTACAAAACCTGAAGACCCATAGCCCCAGTGCAGCATCACAGAATCCTGGAATCCTTTTTGTGGACTTCAGCAATAGGCTGAATCTTCCCAGCCCCTAAACAATATGGGCAATGGTGAGTCAATTGGGAAAATACATTGAGATCAGAAAATTGAGATTCGCAACATCAAGAGAAAAAATGTCTGATTTTGCCACAAAGGCTTGAATAGCAAGATGAGTATCTCGTCAGTGAGCAGCAAGAGGCCTCTTTGCAGCTATTTACATCTCATTATGAGTTAAATTCACCTCATGTATAAGTGGTTTCATATGCTCCCTTGTGACAGAGAGACACTAGATAATGGCAATTTCTGACATGAAAGTCAGAATGGACTCCGGTCAGTTCCAGCTCACTATTTGTTCCTCTGTCCCTCCAGCATGGATAGCCATCCTGAAAACCTGAGGTTACTTTCTCTGGGTAGTGATAGCCTGGAATCTCTCTCTCCTCCTCTCACTGACATTGACGTCAGACATACATCAGCTTTACATATCCTCTTGGCACCTCTCTGAATTACTTAGAATATATTTTCCTCTTCAATGCCACAATTTGGACCATGCAAGCACCTTTGATTATAATACTGCTGCTGGGACACTTTGTGCACAGGGACAAACACCTATCTTTTGGGTTTGACCAGGCTGTATCTCAGGGCTCCTCATTTGCCCACATAGAGCTCACTTAGCCGTGTGCCTACTTTCATGGTCACAGCATCTTGCCTTACCTTCTCGTGCTTTGCTGACTCATTTGGAATGTCCAGGCTCACAGTACATCTGTCTTGCCTTGCCCTTTAGTGCAGGCATAAAGCCAGGCAACTTGTCAAGGTTGTCAGCAATGATCAGTAAAGGGAATGCATACATTGTTATGTGGCTCCAATCTACATCAATCTCATACTGACAGCATATGACAGCAGCATACGTGACAAACACATTGTATAATTCAACTAGTTGGCTATGTCTAAGGGGAGTAGTCCTCAATCAAGTCAAGGAGTTACTGGCACGGTAAGTCAAAGGCATCATATGATATCAGCCCAGAGTCTTAGACACACTCGGGTAGCCACTTGGGGTATGCGAGCAGAGGGTCTATGCTACGAGAGTCTGAAGAGTAGTATGTGGTAAGGTTCAGTCTAGGTCCAGTGTAACCATCCCAGGGATTAGCGATAACTCTGTTGGGAACAGCACAAAAAAATCAGTCAGTGGTCTGGACACTTTTATCATTTGGCCCATCTTGCCAAGTCTGTCAGGGCTGTTGAGAAGTGGAGGAACCACAGTGAGTCTAAGGAGTCTGTTTACAGTAAATCAAAGAGTATATCATGGGTGACCATGATGGGAATGCTGGAAATGTCAATTACGGGGATTTGCAGACAACATGCTGAGGTGAAGGGGCAATTATTAATTCCAGGTTGTGGGGGGGGAGATGGTAATTCAACATATAAGGGTGGGAGACAGTAGATCATAGGAAGGCAAGGGGTACTGCATAAAGGGTTGCTCAAAAGTGTCGGATTGAGCAAAAATTCCCACATACTCCAAGACTGGACCAAGACCCGAGATTTTTCTAACATCTCAAACATTGGACAAAAACCTGAGCTCAGGCTGCAACACATACACACAGACCCAGAATGACTTCAGTCAGGGACCATTGTTCAGCCCAAAAATCCAATTTACACCTTCTCTCTAAGAGAATAATCAACCAGACTCTAGGCTGACTGAAACTAACTTTTACATCTCAGGCTACCCAATCCAGATGTTATGGAAACCATACAGATACCAAGCATTCAACTTTAATCAATATTCTTTCAGGGAGATATCGGGCATTTGACGTCATTCAAAATACATTTACACATACCTGTTTACTACCGGGAAGCCAATCAACTTCACCAGTAAGACAATGGCAAGCGCAGGTTTGGCATGCAGAGAAGAAATACACAGTTAGTATAATTGCAGGCCCTGATTTCATCTGAAAGAGTTATCTCCAGAAGAAGTATCCCAACCAGCTGTCATCCTGATAGCTGAACCACCCCCCCACAGCTCTTCCCCTGGAGGTGGTCTGAACAACGATCCCCAGATGAAGAATTACAACAGCTAATTGCAGCGGCCATTTCCAAAAGCTATTTCCAGAAGAGGGATCCTGACAGCAATTCCAAAACCTACCAACACAGCACCGACCATGACCAGCAGACCTAAGAACTGACAACCACCAAAAACCAACAACCTAACGGACACCACGAGGCCTTAGACACATCCTGAGGTGTAGACCGAGCCTGCAAAACTACCACAAAGTAAGGAGAACCAAGTACTGACCTCATAAATCTAAAACACGTCCTGTGCATCAGTGGACTCAACCCAAACTGAAGGCCTACACTGTCTGAAGTCTTCATCAAGGCACTGGGCATGGCACGCAGGAACAGCCACCTGCAGTTCAAAATGGTGCTTTCCCCAGTGGTAGACTTAAAATCCCAAGACCCCAACATTTCCAACCTGGATAGCAGGGAGAGGAAGATGATGCTTACAGTGCAGGGAACCCAGAGGGTAAGAATATAAGATAATAAAATGTGAGGCTGGATGAACACAGCAGGCCCAGCAGCATCTCAGGAGCACAAAAGCTGACATTTCGGGCCTAGACCCTTCATGTATTTGTGCTCCTGAGATGCTGCTGGGTCTGCTGTGTTCATCCAGCCTCACATTTTATTATCTTGGATTCTCCAGCATCTGCAGTTCCCATTATCTCTGATCCCAGAGGGTAAGAAGCCTGATTGAAGTATCTGTGATTAAAACTACTATTTACTTCTAATTGTGTTTAACCTGCATTCAATTTAAGAGTACTTATTTCTATCTTCTGTATTGTTCATTGTGCCAATTTCATGTTTATTATATTTTCCTTAATTTCTCATATTATACTTACCTTTTTGTGTTTAATAAACTCACGAGATTCTTTTGCGCTGAAGCACCTGTCTACTGCCTTCTTCATTTCACATTCTCTATATAAGTCCGGTGTCAGAACAAGGGATCTGGGGGGTGGTTCGAACCACCTAAAAATCAGTAAATTACTGATCGCAAACTAGAACCCTAGGATAGTCACCACCAGCACGGCTCCAATGGGAGAACAGTGCATCACTTCATTTGCAATGACTAAGCCATATCCCTGGGTTTCGGGGGTGAACTGGGGATTATCAGTTAAATAAACATCATAGAATCACAGAATCATTACAGAGCCGAAGGAGGCCATTTGGCTATTGTGCTTGTGCTGGCTCTTCAAATGTTGGGTAGGAACATGTGGAAAATCATATCGAAACATTTTGGTTTCTGGGTTATCAGGGAGGGCAAGGCAGAAAGAACCATAACAGTTTAGGGGCTGGTCTGGACCAAGAGGCTGAGCCCATGACTCACTCTGCAAATGTGACCTGCATTGCCTTCCATGCTAATCCAAATAGCAGGTGTGCTGTGGAAATGAAAATGGCTGTCACCACATTTGGTGCTGCTGAGGTAGTGAATTTTCTGCTTTGAGGGAGTGATTTCCACTTTAGTGCAATATGAAGACCTTCACAGATACCCACACATTACTGGAGAAGGACATCTATGGTCACAAAATGTATGTGGACCTCACGTATTGAGGTAGTGTTGACTAAAAGTCTGTCCATATATATATACACTTGACACTTTACATTATTCAACATTACAAATAAATTCTCCCAATGGCTGTGAAGCACAAGCAGTCCTGACTCACCAACTGGCTTGCAGTGGATAACAGAGGATAATTGCCTAAAGATGGAATTTGGACACTAAAAGTTCTTTTCAGAAAATAAATTGTAATTGGAGTTACTTTGGAAAAGAATGCATAAACACAAGCGCAAAGTGCTGGGATATGATTTCCTACTAATGACTTGTAAAGCTGAACTTTGCAATCAGTGGAAAACTGAAGTGATTATGTAGATATCGTCTCTGATATTGACTCATATAAAACTGGATATGGACCACAACAAGGTAGTCAGTGGGTTTTTGCTATCTGTTCATTATTACATTCCTTTAATGTGACCTAAGTTATCTAACCAAAATGCCAGGTATAAACAGCACCAGGGTTAGAAAATCAAACAAATGTTCACCTGCATATCTACCATGTGGTATACTGTATCCACTGCTCCCACTGCGGCCTCCTCTACTTCGGGGAAACCAAGCGGAGGCTTGGGGACCGCTTTGAGGAACACCTACGCTCTGTTCGCAACAAACAATTACATCTCCCAGTTGCAAACCATTTCAACTCTCCCTCCCGCTCTTTGGACGACATGTCCATCCTGGGCCTCTCGCATTGCCACAATGATGCCACCCAAAATCTGCAGGAACAGCATCTCATATTCGCTTTGGAACCCTGCAGCCCAAGGGTATCAATGTGGACTTCACAAGCTTCAAAATCTCCCCTCCCGTGACCGCATCCCAAAACCAACCCAGCTCATCCCTGCCTCCCTAATCATTCCTCCTACCTCAAGCCCCACCCCCATCTCCTACCCACTAACATCATCCCCCCTCCTTGACCTGTCCATCCTCCCTGGACTGACCTATCCCCTCCCTAACTCCCCACCTACATTCACCTTTACTGGCTCCAACCCTACTTCTTTGACCTGTATGTCTCCTCTCCACCTAACTTCTCCTTTATCCATCTTCTATCCACCTCCCCCATATCCATATTTATTTCAGAATCCCCTTCCGCTCCCCCATTTATGAAGAAGGGTCTCAACCCGAAACGTCAGCCTTCCTGCTCCTCTATTGCAAATGGTTGGGATTGCTTTTCGAGAAAAGTCCACAAACTCTTTCCATAATGAGCGATCATCCCTCAGTTTTGGGAATTGGCTACAATCAGCCCCACATTTTGAACAACGAGATGCTCTGCATGCAGGAAAAAGGACACTCATTAAGACTGAAGTTTCAGATCAAATTTGGCAAGTCTTACAGGATCTTTGCAAAACACGCTGTTAGCCCTAAACCACAGTCAAAACAGGTACTCTATGATACAACTGTATTTCCTATTTATACACTCATTGGATGTGGAAGTCACTGACAAGGCAGCATTTGTTGCCTATCGTTCACACGCCTTGGACTGAGTGGCATTTAAGCAATTTTAGAGGGTAGCTGAGAGTCACCCACTGACATGGAGCCATATGTAGGCCAGAGCATGTAAGGACAGCAGATTTCCTTCCATAAAAGGACATTAATAAATCTGATTAGTTTTTACAATAAACAACGAAAATGTCATGGCCATCATTTCTGTAACTTTATTTACTGCATTTAAATTCCAATTTTGCCGCAGTGATAGCTGTTCATGAAGCATTACGCTGGACATCTGAAATTGCGAACCAAGTGAAATTATTACAACATCACTGCTTCCCTAATTAGTGACGGTAGTGCTGTTTAATGTCATGGGAGAATAGGATGCTCCCTTGTTATCAGCCCAAACTGGGATATTGTCTGATTCTCATTGCATTTGGACGTGGGATACTTCAGTATTTGAGGAGGCATGAATCATGCTGAGCATTGGGCAATCATTGACAAACATTCCCACTTCTAACCTTATGATGGAAGGAAGATCATTGATGGAGCAGCTGAAGATACCTCAGCCTAGGACAGTACACTGCGGAACTCCTGCTGAGATATCCTGTGGCTGACATGGTTACTGAGCTGTTTGCAAACCTACGGGAGATAAGAATTATGTAAGCTCGTCGTGTCCTTTTAGTTCAATATTCTCTTACTGCAGCGTAAAAGGAAATTCAGCAACAAAGCCAAAGAAAAATGATTGGAGAAGGAATAACGATCATGAACATCAACTTTGCATGAAGAAGCAGCTGACTGGTCATAAGAAGAAAAGAGGTGAAGCAGCAAATGTAGAAGCTAGGAAACTCTTGTTTGGAGTAGATTGCAGAACTCCTTAAATTTATCTGGGCACTTTCTTGAAAAATCCCAGTAGTTTGTTCTGTTACAATCCTTGTAGTCCCATGGCTCTCATTATACTTTTCTTCTGCGTGTAAATGTCTTATTGGAGTCAAGAGTCAAGATTGCAGAAGTTATGTCTAATTGTCAAGTAATTATCCTGATGTGTACAGAATCAAAGATACTTTGGTTTACAGTTGTATAAAGAAGGCAACATGAATGTTTCCTAGAATTCAGAAATTAACGCTAGATAAACAGCTCATCAATGAAAATCTTTCTCAGTTAAATTGAGGTGGTTGTGTACTGGAGCTTTCAAAGTCACATGACAATTGCTTCTCTGCAACTGTGGAAACTTACTAATCTACAGAGCTGGACTAAACACTCCATTGAAGGTTCCATTTAAAGCACAACAAACAGAGCTATATGGACTTCAGTAAGGTGTTCGACAAGGTTCTTCATGGTAGACTGGCTGGCAAGGTTAGATCACATGGAGTACAGTAAGAACTAACTATTTGAATACAGAATTGGCTCGAAGGTAGAACACAGATGATGGTGTTAGAGGCTGGCTTTTCAAGACCGGAGGACTGTGACCAGCGATGGGCCAGAAGGATCGGAGCTGGGTCCACTGATTTTTGTCATTCATATAAATGATTTGGAACACAGGAGATATGGTCAGTCGGTTTGCAGCTGACACCAAAATTGGAGGTGTAGTGGATAGCAAAGAAGGTTACCCTCAGAGTACAACAGAATCTTGATCAGATGGGCCAATGTGTCGAGGATTGGCAGATGGACTTTAATTTAAATAAACGTGAGGTGCTGCACTTCGGAAAGGCAAATCAGGGCAGGACTTATACACTTAATGATCAGGTCCGGGGGACCGTTGCTGGACGAAGAGATCTTGGAGCGCAGGTTCATAGTGCCTAAAAAGTGTAGTCATAGGTAGAGAAGATACTGTAGAAGGCATTTGGTTTGCTTGCTTTTATTGGACAGTGCATTGGATATAGGAGCTGGAAGGTCATGTTGAAGCTATATAGGGCATTGGTTAGGCCACTTTTGGAATACTGTGTGCAATTCTGGTCATTCTGCTACAGGAAGGTTGGTGTGAAACTTGTGAAAACATTTACAAGGATGTTGCTAGGGTTGGAGGGTTTGAGCTATAGGGAGAGGCTGAACAGGCTGAGGCTATTTTCTCTGGAGCATCGGAGGCTGTGGAGTGACGATTACAGAGATTTATTAAATCATGAGGAGTATGGATAGGATAAATAGACAAGGTATTTCCCCCGGGATGGGAGGAGACAAAAACTAGAGGGCATAGGTTAAAGATGAGAGGGGACCAATTTAAAAGGGACATAAGGGACAACTTTTTCATGCAGAGGGTGGTGCGTGTATGGAATGAGGTGCCCGAGGAAATGGTGGAGGCTGGTACAGTTACAGCATTTAAAAGGCATCTAGATGTGTGTCTGAATAGGAAGGGTTTAGGTAGATATGGGCCAAATGCTGGCAAAAGGGACCGGATTTATTTATCATATCTGTTTGGTATGGACGAGTTGGACCGAAGGATCTGGTTCTGTGCTCTACATCTCCATGACTCTATGACTCTAAAAGCCTGCCTGAAGAAAGCATGCATGATTTCCTTTATACCATTCTGTGCAACAAAGGACACATGAGACTGCATGGCCATCCCTAATAGCTAAGAAGAAAAACAATCACAAGACAGTGAGGTCACTTTCATTTCGTACTTTTCTCCAAGTGGAATTAAAATTCAGCCAGCAATTGATAAAACCCACTTAAAGATCTCAAGGGAGAAGTATATTCTCCTGAAACATAAAAAGGGCAAGATGTCTAAATAAGATGGTCAAGTTCCAAAATGCTGTGAAATCAGAATTGATGTGTACAAAATAATATTCTCTTGCAAACTCTCTTGAGTCAAGATTTCAAATTGACCTCCTAATCCTCTTAAAGTTCACAGCATGGAAAGAAAGAGATTACCAGAAGGAAGTTCCTGTCTCCAGTGCAGACCTTTATTACCTCTCCCAAAATAACAGTCAAAGGTTTTGGAGCAAGAATGATGACTGGCAGTCAAAGAGAGCATCCAAAAATCACCAAAGCATCTAAAACTAGTGGTAAGGCTGAGAACGAGACATTTTTGGGAACCTGCCGAGTTAAAAGCTAAAAAAAAAGAAATTTTTTCATGAAAATAAAATTGACAAGAAATATATAAACAGACAGCTAAATCTTCCACAGGTGTATAAAAATTAATGGAGTAACTAAAGTAAATGTGGATCTGTTAGAGGATGCAACTAGGGAATTAACAGCAGGGCACACGGGGTTGGCAGACTGTGCAAAGAACTGATATTAGTCTTCACGACAGAGACCATTATAAATATCCCAAAGGCAACAGATAAGCAAGGTGCAAATGGGAGGAAAGATCTTGTAACAGCCTACTTCACATGGAGAAAAGTATTCGATGCACACATGGGACTAAGGGCAGACAAGTTGCAGGGACCTGATGGCTTGCATTAAAGGGTTTTAAAGGTAGTGGCTGTAAATACAGTAGGGGCATTGGTCAAAATATTCCATAACTTACTGGATTCCAGGCTATGCCCACATTCCATGTCCAAATACATTTTTCTTTGTGTTAGTGGATGATTGAGACCTACTAGCATGCAGTAGTGCTATTAAAAGAAAAATTGATTGGACTCCCCCAATAATCCTAAGCTACAAGATAGGATTCCACAAAAAAGAAAGGTATGCTCCATATTTTGAAGAGTTCAGATTCAGAAGCCCTGGCTAGAAATGCAGAATTCTATCCAGTGTAAAGCAGAAGGAGTAGAGTGGTAGGTAACTTAATGGGTATTGTCACTCCTGGCAAGTATCAACTCAATATTTTACACTCCTTAACTTTCTATAGACTTGGTAAAACACTTGAAAGTGACAAAGCATTCTGTGCAAAAATGATCATTTCAAAGGTACGCGCTGATTTGGTTCCACTGACACCCTGAACTTAACACGGAGTCAGAAATGTTCCACGTATGGCTCAGCATGGGCAACATATCATGAAAATAAGGAGGCCTTGTGTGCTACTCTACATAATGTATCACTTCTGTAAATTCTGTCAAAAAAAATCAAAATCAGAAATTGCCAGGCAGCAGGATCATAAAGTGTTCGATATTGCCCTTGTTTGAGCTTCTGCCCCTTCTGTCAACATTTCCACCTCGGGTCAGGATCTTTTAATACTTAAGAAGGAGCAGGAATTAACATCTTATTTAAGAACTTCCCTCCATACAGATCTTTGAGCATCAAGACCAAACATGGGGCAATATGCTTCTATTATTCAAGTTGTGGGAAAAAGTTACCTCACAATTTCCATTTCTTTAGCATTATTACAAACAAAGAACGTTGTGTTCCAAAAATCGTTGTCAATATTACCAAGTCACAATGATTTCTCATCTATTCACTAGTTGTCAATACCTTTCCTCTCCTTCGAAGCCTTGCAAAAGAAAAACAGCTAAAGAGCTTTGAGAAGTAAAAATTTCAAGTTCCACCCACACTGATTATGAAATGCATCTGCCTGTGGATATCAAGCTGTGGAATATGTGACGCATAGTGATTACCAGTTCTATTCACTGTGATCTAATTTATAGTGAAACCCGAAGATTCTTTGAAGATAGGCATAAAGACATGAATTCAAATGATTCAATTTGGATGATAAATTAAATTACAAAAATGAGGAAAGATTGTATTTATGCATCACCTTATCACATGTTTCAGAAACATCACAAAGCGTTTCACATCAATAAATTACTAAGTAGTGAACAGTGCGCAGCAATTTTGAACACAGCATGAGATCGCGACAGCTCAGAATTGTAACCAGTTTCAGACCTTAAGAATTTCTACAATTTTTATATGCGTACACTTCAGGCAGTTTACCGGTACTCTAATAAATGTAAAGAACTGCATTTCGAGCAAGAAAATCAAATAGCGTTCGATTAATCAAAAGGTCTACAAATGCCGCAAGGACACATTCTAATAATCCAAACATTATATTTTTTTTCCGAAGTTATTCCAGAATTATTAGCCAGTCATGATTCATTCAAAGTTTTGGTAGAATGTTCGATTTATTAAAATGTATTTGCCAGATATTTACAATGAATGAATTGGTAAATATCATTTTCTGGAGTGAATTGCTGGTTGAACTTTATCCTGGAGTGCAGGGAAGTTGGGATCTGGTATTAGTTAATGCCTTTGTTCGTGCCTATAATCAATCTGCTCTTGGCTGGTTAGGCACCTCGTTCATGTGAAGCATGGATACACATTCATGCACTAAGATGATGTCTTTTATGATTTCTTAATGCATTCCTAATCACTACTGAGCCTATTCTTTGAAATGCGAGCCAAGTATTGAATAAGTCTGTATTATTGTATTCTCACTGAAAGAAATGCATGTGGTAATTTTGATTCACTGTTCTACTGCTCGTTAAGTGGTACTCATTGATAAGCCCACATTGGGAATTCTTTTATTCAAACTTGATAATTAGATTCTCTATTACCTACACTTAAGAGAAATTGCTGCCTGACCTTTTGATTATCAATTTGGAGAAATTGCAAAAAAAAATCCTTTTATCTTTGGATCTACCACCCTCGTTCAATAAAAGGACAGTCTTATAATTAAAGCTGAAGTCTTTGTTCAAAAGCTCCCTTTAC
The DNA here is from genome assembly GCF_030684315.1 of Stegostoma tigrinum. Classification (NCBI taxonomy): domain Eukaryota; kingdom Metazoa; phylum Chordata; class Chondrichthyes; order Orectolobiformes; family Stegostomatidae; genus Stegostoma; species Stegostoma tigrinum. The sequence continues at coordinate 27,328,467 of NC_081360.1, forward strand.
CATGCACCACATTATAGGTGAAGAACCAAGGCCTCCACAGGGAATCTTCGTATAAATGAGATTTGCCACACAAATTTTCAATCAAATTACAAAAATGGTCACAATTCAAAACTTTTATTTCTTTTAGAAGGATTCCAGAAAACTAATGTTCCATTGAACTGCTCCCAAAATGGATATAATGTAGATTATACAAGGGGAAGGATTTGGCACAGGATTGGTGTTCCAGAACCCTAGGCGACTTTTCTGAGGATATGGGCTTGAATTCCATAATGGCAAAATTTTGAATTCAATTTAAAAACCTGGAATAAAAAGCTAGTCTAATGGAGACCATGTGACCTCTGTCAATTGTTGGAAACAGCCATCTAATACACCAATGCCCTTAGGGAAGGGAATCTGTCATCCTGACCTGGTCTGGCCCACGTGTAACTCTAGATCCATAGCAAATAACTACCCTCTGGGCAATTTGGGATGGATAATGAAAGCTGACCTAACCAATGACACACACTTTCCATGAATAAACACAAAAAAGTTGAAAAATGAAGAATAATCATCGATGATCATAGTTTTTTTGAATACCACTGCACATAGCCTTGTCAATAGCCTTTTTGGTGACTCTGAACTAGCGAGGATATAATAATGTAAACTCCAAAGAAAGCAATGTACTATGGATGCTGGAGGTCTAACATAAAAACTGAAAGTACTGGAAAACTCAGGCCTGGCAGCTCCTGAAGACAGAAAAGCAAGGTTAATGTTTTGAGTCCAATATGACTCTCTATCCCTGAATGAAACACCATACAAACACCGCAACGTTTGCTGTATCCATGACAACTCTGCCATTGCGGAAGATGGGACTCTGGTTGAAAGCAGGTAAAGTGTTATGTAGGGAAGACCATCAGGATGAGGCACATTTAGAGATCTCCTCACTGACTGTTGCCATTCTCAGTTTCTAACTCAGGCCAGCATAGTCACAAGACACCTGACCTCCTTCTCCCATTTTCCAACAAACAAACATCAACATAAACTAGCATCCACTAATCTCATTACCCTACCTGACCATGCGAATGATGAGTAATGAGTGGATTATGTCTTGGTATGGTAACTGCTCTGCCCAGCTCCTAGGAAGTTGTGGACACAGCCCACTCCATCACAGAAGCCAACGTTTTATCCATTGACTCCATCCATACTTCTCGGGAAGGCAGCCAACATAATCAAAAACCCCTACCGTACCAGTTAGAATCTCTTCCAACCTCTTTTGTCGGGCAGAAGAAATGAAAGCTTAAGCACAAACAGATTCAAGAACAGCTTCTTTCCTGCTGTTATTAGACTTCTGAATGGACCTCTCGAATTTTAAAATTTAATGTTGATCTCATTCTTATATGTACCTTCACTGCTGTCGTAACATTGTTTTCTTGGCTCTGTTCTATTACTTTAATGCACTTTGTACGGTACAATCAGCCTGTACTGTACACAAAACTTTTCATTGTACCTAGGTACATGTGACAATAATAAATCAATACTTTTAAAAAATCAGTCAGCATCCTTTCCTATGAGAGATAATGGGAACTGCAGATGCTGGAGAATCCAAGACAATAAAATGTGAGGCTGGATGAACACAGCAGGCCCAGCAGCATCTCAGGAGCACAAAAGCTGACGTTTCGGGCCTAGACCGTTTCCTATGCACCGGTTATTGCTGTGAATAATAAAACATCATATTTGTGCAATCTATTTTAATGTAATAATTGCAGTGTGTAAATAAATCCTACCTGTATTGTTATCTTCCTTGGCAATGTACTTGCTTTTGTTTGCCTTTCAAGTATTTCTTCTAGAGCTCTTTCGTGGGGTCTCAATGGTGAAATGTGGTTTACTCCTCATATGTTACAAAAGATTGAGTATCATTTCAAGTCAGTTGCACCTTGGAATGAAACATCACTGGCCACATGCTTGGGATATGCTCCTTGGCATTTTGGCATCATCTTTGCTTGGTTCCCCAAGTTATTTTCCTTCATACTTTCATGGTATATTACAACTAGCAAGGTTGACTTTTCTCGTCCAAACCTAACTTCCCTTGGCAGACTAGGTTTGCTCAGGAATTTCAGAGGGCAGTTCAGAGTTGACCAGATTGGTGTGGGTCTGAAGTCACACGTAGGCCAGGCCAGGTAAGGCCAGCATGTTGACAATGCAGGTACTGAGTCACAAAATGGGCGTTGGCAGATGGCCCCAAACTTTGCCATCTGTGTCAGCACTGGCAAAAAGAATGGCTACAAGTGGCTAGGGCTTCTTCTCAAAGGGGATGAGGGGTTGAGGGGTGGGCGTGGCCCTTCCAGTGGCTGCCTTGATGCATTTGCGAGTCAATTTGCCTGAAAGCTAATGAAACAAAAAGAGGGGAGGCCAGCAGCTGAACAGTGGAAACCAAAAATGCTTGAGGTGAATGGCAAGGGAAAATAGACACATCTTGTGGTGACCTACTCCAGTAAATTATAATGGTAGGCTCAGGCCAACAAATTTTATGGAATTGGAGACAGACAGAAAAGAACAGGCCATGAGTTGTGGAAGTTGCCAGATCATACAGGAGTGGGATAATGAGGGGAAGTAGAGGAAACCAGGTGAGAACTATGATAAATAGTATGAATACTGCATTACAAATACCATGTCTTTAAAAGCTGCATGTAATTTTAAAATTTTTATATATATATATTTAATTGCTGTAAAGCGCCATCTAGTGGCAGAGTAGTGTGAAGGACCATGGTTAATTTGTTCAGAATGGGAAAGCCTGTAGGCATGAAGAAAAATGTTGGCAGCTAATTCATGAGCGTAAGATTTCAGAAAATACCAAAAATATTCACACCAATACAGGACACATATCACACTGTTTCACACAATGGACTTATCACAGCTTTAGAAATAACTGTTCTGGCCAAAATTCTCCACACGAAGTCCATACAGGTGTTTAATACTAAAATGTACATCACTGACTGAGCTAAAGTGCCTCATCATTGAAAGTCAACAATGATTCTCCCACCATAACCCTGAAGAAACCCTCCACAAGAGATGGCCAAGACGTGGTTATACTGGCTGGCCTTATAAGGGGGAGAAGCTCCTTCTGCCTGTGACAAAGCCAATGCATGAGGCTACCTGGCAGATTGAGATTTGTCTGCAATATGAGAATTGACAAAGCTGTCAATGCCACTGTATTCTCAACCATACTTCTGTTCTCAATTTCAGGTTAAAAGCTAATTTTTTCCATCTCCAGATTCAACATGAGCTTCACATGAACAATTGTATATTAAATCTCTTGAATATGTAGATGACTTTGGGGACTTCTGCTGCTTCTGAAGTTAATAAGGCTTGCAATATAGATACTGTTGTCTAGGAGGAATGAACAAACAAAGCACTGAAAAATCAATAGTATTGGTATTCTGTGCGTACATGTGATTTTCTGAGCAATATTAGAAAATGCAATGGAAGGCTTCACTGTTTATTGTGCAAACAATGAAAACGAGGAGGGAAATCTGTTCAAACCATTGAACAACTTGAGTGAAATTAAGATATTTACATAAGGATGCACTGTTAGCTAGGGATCTGATTTCTAAGACACTTTAATCAGGTTTGTGAACAGAAAAATTCACAATTGGCACTACTGGTGCTGCAATAATATTTGCTTCTTCTTACAAACACAATTTAGATTCTAAATTAACTTCAAAAATAACATGCTGCAAAATGTCACATTAACGCAGACAAAAATGTACCAATGGTCAAAATTTATTTTGTCATTCATGGCATATGGGCATCACTGGCTGGACCAGTATTTATTGTCCATCCCTAATGACCCTTCAGAAAGTGGTGGCGAGCTGCCTTCTTGAATTGCTGCAGTCTATGGGGGTTTAGGTACACCTACAGAGATAACAAGATGTAGAGCTGGATGAAAACAGCAGGCCAAGCAGCATCAGAGGAGCAGGAAGGCTGACCTTGCGGGCCTAGACCCTTCTTCAGAAAATTTTTCATTTTCTGTAGAAGGGTCTAGGCCCGCAACGTCAGCTTTCCTGCTCCTCTGATGCTGCTTGTGCCGCTGTTTTCACCCAGCTCTACACCTTGTTATCTCAGATTCGCCAGCATCTGCAGTTCCTACTACCTCCGAAACAATTTTTACACCTACAGAGATGTTTGGGAGAGAGTTCCAAGTTTTCACCAAGCACCATAAAAGGCAGAATGAAGGAGCAGTTCCATGGTGTCTGTGTGTGCTTGAACTAGAAGCTAACTTAGTAGATCTTTGGAGCAGATTATTCGTGGAACCAAGAGTTTATACAAATTCCCTTTTAGCGACAATTTGGAAACAGTATGGCGAAAGTCATTGATACTGTTTTTGAACTTATCTAAAATGTACTGAAGACATACAGAACCAGACATTTGCTGGATAAATCCCTTTTGTGTTTGAATATTCTGACCGCTGGCCCATTGGTAATAATTACCCTTGGTCCTGATGCGTTAAAGGGAAATGACCATAGAGTCATACAGTAATAGAGCAAGGAACAGGCCCTTTGGCCCAACTCATCCATGCCAACCAGGTTTCCTAAAGTAAACTGGCTCCATTTGCCTGCGTTTGGTCCATATTCCACTAAATCGTTCCTACTCAAGTTATCGTTCTGGATATCAAATGAACTGATTGAAAGGTTGCAGTGTGGACCTCAGGTGAAAGCACAGTCCAATGCGCCTATAACATATGAACTAAGAAACAAAGAGCAGAAGTAAATCATTCCCCTTTCAAATCTCCTCCGCCATTAAATAATATTATGGCTGACCTGATTATAAACCCAAATCTCTACTCCCACCTACACCCAATAACCTTTCATTCCCTGCTTAACAAGAATCTACCTACCTCTGTCTAAAAAAAATTCTTCCAATAACTTTTCAGACAGGGAGTTCCAAAAATGCATGACCCACTGACCGAGAGAGAAAAAAAATCACCTGTTTTAAATGGATGACTCCTGATTTTAAGCAGTGACAGTTAAACCAAGCATTGTAAAATCAATACCATTAGTATTCTGTGATTTTATGAACAATATCAGAAAATCCGATGGAAGGCTTCATTGTCTAGTGTGCAAACAATGAAAATGATAAGGGAAATCTGCTCAAATTAGTGAACAATTTAGGTGACATTAAGGTATTTACTTTCATGTTAAGTTTGAGGCAGAGAGCGAGACTAATTCTAGTGTTTTAAACTTAACAATAATTACAAGCAATGAAGACAGAGCTGGTTAGGAGAAGGGTCATCACCCTTGACTAAATGAAGGAGTTAAAGACAGTATCAAATTGAATGAAAAGTATTCAATTCTGTGAAGATTAGTAACAGGTCAGAAGATCAGACAGAATTTCAGATCCATGAAGAATGACTGAAAAGATAATAATGGAGAAATTAAAGTACAAAGGAAAGCTGGATACCAATATTAAAATAAATAACAAGAATTTCTAAAATTAGTTAAAGGAAAAATATCAGATGGAATATGAGCCTTGGTATCCTGGCTCAGAAGTAAGGGTGCTACCATTGTGCTACAGAAGGCCAGATACCTATTCCTTATAATGCATGTTTGTAGTTTTGAGCATGTGTATGTTAAAATGTTGTCAATCACTACACCCGCATCAGGATAAGATGCATTAGTCCTATGACTTGTAATCATTTTGTCAACAGTAGGTAGAAGTCAGATGTATACCCTTAGCCTTAACTAAATATGTTTCTATATGCAGTCTCATCTTCAAAACAAAGAAACCACATATTGTTTTATTGATCCTTGTCATGTAATTTGTATGCTTACTTTAAAACGAACATAACGTGGTTGTAATGTGAGCTTTGAAGAGAAATGCACAAACCTTGACCTGACATATGCAGAAGAAAATTTTAGCGAAAATGAAACAATGCCAAGCCTCACCATGTGCAGGTGATCCTGTTGTTCAGTAGGTGACCTACACTCTGCAATGTACCTTGATTCTAGGACATCTTTGCACCTTGTAGCTGTCAGACAGCAGGGCCTGGTAAGACTGCTGTAAATTTGGGAAGGTTAATCAGTACATAGCGATCTATCACAAAGTTTAAGCAGTAACGGAGAGTCCAGATAGTCGAATTTTAAGCAAGACTCAAGTAAGAGAAACACCATTATTCATGCTTATTTTTAAAGAACAAAGAAAATTACAGCACAGGAACAGGCCCTTCAGCCCTCCAAGCCTGCACCGATCCAGATCCTCTATCTAAGCCTGTCACCTATTTTCCAAGGATCTGTATCCCTCTGCTCCATACCTATTCATGTATCTTTCCAGATACATCTTAAATGATGCTATCGTGCCCACCTCTATCGCCTCCGCTGGCAATGCATCGCGGGCACCCACCACCCTCTGCGGAAAGAACTTTCCACACATATCTCCCTTAAACCCCACCCCCACCTTGAAATCATGAGCCCTAGTAATTGAGTCCTCCACTCTGGGGGAAAAAGCTTCTTGCTATCCACCCTGTCTATACCTCTCATGATTTTGCAGACCTCAATCAGGAACCCCCCCCTCAATCTCCGTCTTTCTAATGAAAATAATCCTAATCTACTCAACTTCTCTTCATAGCTAGCACCCTCCATACCAGGCAACATCCTGGTGAACCTCCTCTGCACCATCTCCAAAGCATCCGCATCCTTTTGGTAATGTGGCGACCAGAACTGTACGCAGTGTTCCAAATGTGGTCAAACCAAAGTCCTAAACAACTGTAACAATGACCTGCCAACTCTAGTATTCAATACCCCATCCGATGAATGAAAGCGTGCGGTATGCCTTCTTGTCTACTCTATCGACCTGTGTTGCCACCTTCACGGTACAATTGACCTGAACACCCAGATCTCTCTGTGCATCAGTTTTCCCCAGGGGTTTCCCATTTACAATAGAGTTCGCTCTTGAATTGGATCTTCCAAAATGCATCACCTCATGTTTGCCTGGATTGAACTCAGGAGGTTCCTTCAGGAGGTTAAGTTAAAATACTATAGACAACAGGCTAGAAAGAAGAATCCATACAGTAGCAGCCAGAGGAAGCCTGTTAAAAAAAGTTTTATTTGCTGTTTTATCTTATTTTTTAGCTTTATAGTTCCCGTTCACACTCAGGCCATTACTTTCTGGGTGGAGCTTAAGTTCAGCAGAAATCTTGAAGAATTCAACCGCACTCGATTGCACTCCAGCAGAAATACAGGACCAGCTAAGACAGTGGCCACTCAAGGTAATGCAATTCAGAGTTTAATATAGTTAAGCATAGCTGTCACATCTCAGATAATGACCTAACACACCAGGAAAATATGCAAAATCAACTATAAAGTTTCTATCAGTCAACAGATCCTGTGGGAGTTCACTTTGTCCTGAAAATTTTTCGAGATTTTTTTTCTGGACTTTGATATTTCCAAACTAGATTTTTTTTGTAAAAAAAGTGCCATTAAAATTAAACTTATTTTCTAGTAACAATTGTTCTTGGTCATTTAGCCTTGAAGGTCATTTGGTCATTTAAGGAATCATGACTGCTCTGTGAGCCAATTGCATATCCGTTTAATATCCTTTTATTTGCAAAAATGTACTCCATTCAAATAAATACATTTTTAGATACATACACAGTTGAAGTATCCAATCTGGTCGATACTGTTATTATTTACAAAGAATAAAATAAACATTGGCATATGTCCTTCTCTATATTTACAATTAACCTCTTGGCATTTAACTGAGGCATCAGGAGGGTCCGGTTACTAAATGGACCCCTGCTTTGCTTTGGCAGAAGGACCTTACACAGTAGCCTTTCTCCACTGTGTCTTTGCAGCAGCTGCTCCAGTTTTTAGTGCGTCCCTCAGCACACGGTCCTGGGCCTTGGAATGTGGACTGGGAAAATCATGTTGGTAATGGATTGCAAGAAAAGGAATTTATGGAATGTCCGCGAGATGGCTTTTGGGAGCAGTTTATGGCAGAGCCCACGAGGGAACAGGCAAAACTGGATTTAGTGTTGTGCAATGAGGCAACTTGATAAGGGACCTTAAGGTGAAGGAACCGTTAGGAGGCAGTGGTCGTAATATGATAGAATTTACTCTTCAATTTGAGAGGGAGAATATAGAATCAGAGGTAATGGTATTACAGCTGAATAAAGGCAACCACAGTGGCATGAAAGAGAAGGTGGGTAGAATTGACTGGGGGAGGAGCCTAGCAGGGAATACAGTGGAACAGCAATTGCAGGAATTTCTCAGAGTAAATCAGGAGACACAGGAAAAATTCATTCATAGGGAAAAGATGCATGGTACAGGGATAATGAAGCAACCATGGCTGACGAGGGAAGTCAGGGAATGCATAAAAGCAAAAGAGAAAGCTGGGTCCAGACCCGAAACGTCAGCCTTCCTGCTCCTTTGATGCTGCCTGGCCTGCTGTGTTCATCCGGCTCTACATCTTGTTATTTAAGACTCCAGCAATGGCAGTTCCTACTATCTCAGAGAAAGTGTATAATGTGGCGAAGAGCAGTGGGAAACCAGAGGATTGGGAAGCTTACAAAGACCAAGAGAGGTCAACAAAAAAAGAAATAAGGAGGGAGAAGATTAAATATGAGAGTAAGCTAGCCGTTAATATAAAGGAGGACTGTAAGAGTTGCTTTAGATAACTAAAGGGCAAAAGAGAGACAGAAGTGGACATTGGGTCGCTGGAAAATGACACTGGAGAGATGGAATGGCTGAGGAACTGAATAATTATTTGTGTCAGTCTTTACAGTGGAATACATGAGTAATATTCCAAAAATTCGAGAGAGTCAGGAGGCAGAGCTGAGTACGGTGGCCATCAGCAAGGAGAAGGTGCTAGAAAAACTGAATAGCCTGCAGGTGGATAAATCACTTGGACCAGATAGACTACACCCCAGAGTTCTTAAGGACATCACTGAAGAGATAGTGGAGTCAGAAATGGTGATCTTTCAGCAATTGCTGGAGTCAGGCAGGGTCTCAGAGGACTGGAAAATTGCTAATGTAACCCTCTTGTTTAAAAAGAGAGTAAGGCATAAGACAGGTCGATTAGCCTAACCTCAGCCAAAGGTAAGATCTTAGAGTCCGTTGTGAAGGATGACATTTCTGAATTCTTGGAAGTGTATGGTAAAATAGGGCAAAGTCAGCATGGCTTCATCAAGGAGAGGTCGTACATGACAAATCTGTTAGAATTCTTTGAAGTAGTAATGAGTAGGTTAGACAAGGACAGTCAATGGATGTTATCTACCTGGACTTTCAGAAGGCCTTTGACAAGGTGCTGCACAGGAGGCTGCTGAGTAAGATAAGGGCCCATGGTGTTAGAGGCAAGGTACTAGCATGGATAGAAGATTAGCTGTCTGGCAGAAAGCAGAGAGTGGGGATAAAAGGGTCTTTCTCAGAATGGCAGCTGGTGACAAGTGGTGTTCCACAAGGGTCCACATATTTTCAATTTATATATTAATGATCTAGCATTCTGGCTAACTTTGCAGACAATACAAAGCTAGGTAGAGGGACAGGTAGTATTGAGGCGGTGGGGAGGACGCAGAAGGATTTGGACAGGTTAGGAGAGTGGGCAAAGAACTGGCGGATGGAGTACAACATGGGAAAGTGTGAGGTCATGCTCTTTGATAAGAATAGAAGCATGGACTATTTTATAAATGGAGAGAATAATTCAGAAATTCTAAAGTGCAAAAAGATTTGGGAGTTCTAGTCCAGGATTCTCTCAAGGTAAACTTGCAGGTTGAGTCAGTAGTCAGAAAAGCAAATTCAACTTTGGTTGATGTACTACTGAGACTCCGTAAGACTCTAGTTAGGCCACATTTGGAGTATTGTGCACAGTTTTGGGCCCCATACATCAGGAAAGATGCACTGGCCCTGAAGCACGTTCAGACGAGGTCCACGAGAATGGTACCTGGAATAAAAAGCTGAACATATGAGGAACGTTTGAGGACTCTGTGTCTATACCAGATAGAGTTTAGAAGGATGAGGGACATCTAATTGAAATTTACAGAATACTGAATAGCCTGGAAAGAGTGGATGTTAAGAAGATGTTTCCATTGGTAGGAGAGACTAGGACACAGCCTCAGAGTAAAGGGAAGACCTTTTGGAATAGAGATAAGGAGGAACGTCTTCAGCCAGACAGTGTTGAATCTATGGAATTCGCTGCCACCGAAGGCTATGGAGGCCAGGTCATTAAGTACATTTAATAGTTAGGTTCTTGACTGGCGAGGGGGTCAAGGGTTACAGGGAGAAAGTGGGAGAATGGGGTTGAGAAGCTTATCAGCCATGATTCAATGGTAGAGCAGACTCAATGGGTTGAATGGCCTAATTTCTGCTCCTATGTCTTATGGTCTCATAAATTCACAAAATTACAGACTCAAAATTATCATAGATCCAACAATCATTATTTGCAAAGAAGCATTCCAAACAACTAGAAATGTAGATGTCTTTTGCAAAGTCAATCCTGATATTAATGACAGTACCACCACATCCACATCAATCAGAAATTGTGTAGATAAAGATTTTAAACATTTTAAATTCCCATAAATAAAACATTGGTTTCTTGAAGTCTCTCTTAATTTGACCCTGGAATTCAAGTAAGACTTGAAATCTTAAGCTTTTAGCTAATCAGAGAAAACCAGCATATTTTGTACAGAATGGCTCATTCACGACAAACCTAATAGAATTCTTTGAAGAGTTGATTAAATTCGTGGAGAGTGTGCATCTGTGGATGTTATTCTTCTGAACTTCTGTGAGGCAGTTGACGTTTATACTTTCACAAGCTGTTGTTAAAGTTTAAACTCATGATTTTGAATACCAATGATTGGCCAGTTTTGGACATTGGCTGGATGACCCGAAACAGAAGTGATGAGTACAGCTACTCTCATTAGAAGGATGTGACCATTAGCATCCTGACAGGATTTCAGTAAGATGGGATAGAAAGTTCTCTATCCAAAGTTTTCCCAGTACAAAGCTCTGTAGCATTTTCAGTGATGAAGATGAAGCTTAAAATTATGAAGAAATATAGTTGGCCAATCAGTCCTTCACAACCACATCATCATTCAACGACACCATGGCTGATCTCCTACTTGATCACCATTTTGTTGTACTGCCTCTACATCTCTTGAAGTTTTTAAGATGTAGAAATCTATTGATCTGCCTTGAATGTGTTCAGTGACTGAGCCTTCACAGGCCTCTGGGGCAGAGAATTTCAATGATCCACCACCCTCTCAGTGAAGGTATTCCTCATTTTAATCCTAAACATTTGCCCCTCATTCTAAGATTGCACATCCTGATTCAAGATGCCGTCTCCTTCCCCACATTCATCCACCCTAAGCTGTGGGAAACAGTCTCCTCGCATCAACCTTGTTGATCTGCGCAAGAATTTTGTACGTATGAATGAGATAAATTCTCAATTTTCTAAACTCCAGAGAATATGGACACAGCCTATTTAATTTTTCCTTAATCCTGCCATCGCAGAAATTGGTTTGGTTAACATTTGCAGCACAAACTCTACGGCAAGTGTTTCTTGTTTTAGGTAAAGTGTCTTATAACACAATACTCCAGGGGCAGTCTCACCAAGATTCTATACAATTGAAGTAGGATAGCTCTACCTTCATACTCAGATCTTCTTATTATAAAGGCAATATACAATTTACTTCCTCTATAGCTTGCTGTGCCTACATGTTAACTTTTCAATGAATCCTGAACAAGGACACTGAAGTCCCTTTGAAATTCAACACTTCCCAGCCTCTCACCTTGTAAGCAGTAGACTGTTGATGGGTTGCAAATGTATTCTGTTGTGCAGCCTGTTCACAAGTCAATTTCTGCACAAGTTGGAATACAATGCAAGACGATATAAAGCAAAGGTTTGTAAGCAGAGGAAATGATTTAGATGCATATTTTAAAAAGCGCCCATTTGGGATTGTATTCATTAGATATGGACGCTCGTAAGTCAGACTTTCATAATTTTGGATCCCCTGTAGTCTTTATTTTTGTTTATCTAACAAAGGTGGATAACCTCACATTTCTCCACATTGTATTCCACCAGTCAAAGTTTTGCCCACTCACTGGGCAAAACCTGTTGAAGCATTTTTGCATCCTAATCACAACTCTCACTCCCATCTTACCATAAGACATAAGGCCATCAGACATAGGAGTGGAAGTAAGGCCATTCGGCCCATCAAGTTCACTCCGCCATTTAAATCATGGCTGATGGGCATTTCAACTCCACTTCCCTGCACTCTCCCCGTAGCCCTTGATTCCTTTTGAGATCAAGAATTTGTCGATCTCTGCCTTGAAGGCATCCAACGTCCCAGCCTCCACTGCACTCTGCGGCAATGAATTCCACAAGCCCACCACTCTCTGGTTGAAGAAATGTCATCTCATTTCAGTTTTAAATTTGCCCCCTCTAATTTTAAGGCTTTGCCCACGGGTCCTAGTCTCCCTGCCTAACGGAAACAACTTCCTAGTGTCCACCCCTTCTAAACCATACATTATCTTGTAAGTTTCTATTAGATCTCCCCTCAACCTTCTAAACTCAAATGAGTATAATCCCAGGATCCTTAGCCGTTCATCATACGTTCATCAAACCTACCGTTCCAGGGATCATCCATGTGAATCTCCGCTGGACACGGTCCAGGGCTAGTATGTCCTTCCTGAGTTGTGGGTCCCAAAATTGGACACAGTATTCTAAATGGGGCCTAACTAGAGCTTTATAAAGCCTCAGAAGCACATCGCTGCTTTTATATTCCAACCCTCTTGAGATAAATGACAACATTACATTCACTTTCTTAATCATCGACTCTACCTGCAAGTTTTCTATCAGGCACATACTTGGAAATACTACATTTATGACCCACATCCAATGCACTGACATAGAATATGGGGACCAATCTTTGATTCCTGTGCCTCTCCAACCTGAAAAATAACCTGTGGAGCTGGATGAACACAGCAGGTCAAGCAGCATCTCAGGAGCACAAAAGCTGACCTTTCGGGCCTAGACCCTTCATCAGAGAGGGAGATGGGGAGAGGGAACTGGAATAAATAGGGAGAGAGGGGGAGGCAGACCGAAGATGGAGAGAAAAGAAGATAGGTGGAGAGGAGAGTATAGGTGAGGAGGTGGGGAGGGGATAGGTCAGTCCAGGGAAGACAGACAGGTCAAGGAGGTGGGATGAGGTGTTAGTTAGGAAATGGAGGTGCGGCTTGAGGTGGGAGGAAGGGATGGGTGAGAGGAAGAACAGGTTAGGGTAACGGAGACAGGCTGGGCTGGTTTTGGGATGCAGTGGGGGAAGGGGAGATTTTGAAGCTTGTGAAGTCCACATTGAGACCATTGGGCTGTAGGGTTTACCAGGGCTGCACCTCCCGGTCGTGAACCATTTTAACTCCCCCTCCCATTCCTCAGACGACATGTCCATCGTGGCCTCCTGCAGTGCCACAATGATGCCACCCGAAGGTTGCAAGAACAGCAACTCATATTCCGCTTGGCAACCCTGCAGCCCAATGGTATCAATGTGGACTTCACAAGCTTCAAAATCTCCCCTTACCCCACTGCATCCCAAAACCAGCCCAGTTCATCTCCTCCCCCCACTGCATCACAAAACCAGCCCAGCTCATCCCCTCCCCCCACTGCATCCCAAAACCAGCCCAGACTGTCTCTGCCTCCCTAACCTGTTCTTCCTCTCACCCATCCCTTCCTCCCACCTCAAGCCGCACCTCCATTTCCTACCTACCACCTCATCCCACCTCCTTGAACTGTCCATCTTCCCTGGACTGACCTATCCCCTCCCTACCTATCTTCTTTTCTCTCCATCTTCGGCCTGCCTCCCCCTCTCTCCCTATTTATTCCAAGACCATCTCCCCATCCCCCTCTCTGATGAAAGGTCTAGGCCCGAAACGTCAGCTTTTATGCTCCTGAGATGCTGCCTGGCCTGCTGTGTTCATCCAGCTCCACACTTTATTATCTTGGATTCTCCAGCATCTGCAGCTCCCATTATCACTGAAAAATAACCTACTCATTCCCACTGTTTTCCAGCCATTACCACGTTCTTAGTCTATTCTGCTGACATTAAACAAATGAGCAAATCTTGAATCAGGAGGACAATGCAAATTAATTTTTCTAACTTTTTAGGAGGTAGACGCATAAAGAACACAGCAGGCCAGGCAGCATCAGGGAAGCAGGAAAGCTGGTGTTTTGGGTTGGGACCCTTCTTCAGAAATGAGGGAGGGGAAGGGGGGGTCTGAAATAAATAGAGAGGGGGCGTTGGGCTGGGGAAGATAGGTGAGATGGTAATAGGTGAGTGCAGGTAGGCAGTGGTGGGGTTTGATCAGTCAGGTGGGAGGAGCAGATAGGTGGGAGAGAAGACAGTCAGGTCAGGGAAGTGGGGATGAGACGGAGAGTTGGTCATGGGATGAGGCCACCCACCTTCCTGCAAGAATGTGATCCCATACTCCCAATTCCTCCACCTACGCCCCCGAGATAAGAAGTTCCACTCCTAAACATTCCAGATGTCATCGTATTTCAAGGACCCCAACACCCCCGCCCACTTCAGTGGTTGAATACGCCCTCGGCCGCATCTCATGTTTCCTGCACCTCTGCCAATGTGGTCTATTTTATCTGCGGCTCCCGATGTGGCCTCCTCTACATCAGTGAGACCAAGCAGATGTTCAGGTACCACTTTGTAGACTACCTGCGCTGGTTCGTGACAAACAACATCTTCCAGTCGCAAACCACATCAACTCCCCCTCCTAATTCCACTCTCTGGACGACATGTCCATCCTGGGCCTCCTCCAATGTCACAACAATGCCATCTGGAAACTGGAGGAACGGCACCTCATACTCTACTATGGGAACCCACAACCCAATAGTCTCAATGTGGACTTTACTAGCTTCAAAATCTCCCTAACCCTGTCCTCATCCCATGACCAACCCTTCCTCTCATCCCTGCCTCCTTGAACTGTCTGTCTCCTCTCCCACCTATCCACTCCTCCCACCTCATTGACCAATCCCCACCACTATCTACCTGCATTCACCTATCACCATTCAACCTACCTGCCCCTGCCTGACCCCCCCACTTCTCTCTATTTATTTCAGAGCCCCCTTCCCTTCCCCCATTTCTGAAGAAGTGTCCCGACCTGAAATGTCAATTTTCCTGCTCTGTTCTTCCAGCTCAACACTGTGCTCTCTCAGATTCCAACATTGGCGGTTCTTTTTATCTCAGAGGCACAGAGAGACTTGGAAGCCCTGGTACAGAATCAAAATGTCATGTGTGAGAACAGAACACAATCAAAAATCCTAATAGAGTTCTGACTCTGATATTCAGAAGAATAACTGACAAGAGGATAGATGTCTTCCTTCCATTATAGATAGGCATGAGATAAATAATGGGAGCAACACTGTATTCACTTGGATTTTGGAAGTTAACAGGTGATTTGTCCCACGGCAACAGATGGATACTACTTCCACCGTTTGAAGTCTAGACTAGGGCACATAAAAATTTGAACCAAATTCAGAATTCTCTTTGTGTAACGCAACAAAATCCCTATATATCGAAGGCCAATAGCTTTGCTTTCCAATGACATCAAGCGATACCAACACAGGCAGGTACATGAAACACAGGCAGGAGGGAAACAGATTAACGTCTTGAATAGCAGAACAGACCCAAAGCACTAAATGAAAATTAGCAATGCAATGGAAGTTCAATTTGCCATCCATTTCAGTATCTAATGTCTGTTTGTTTAAAGCGTTCTGGATGTGAGTTTGCTCGCTGAGCTGGAAGGTTAGTTTTCAGACGTTTTGTCACCATTCTAGGTAACATCATCAGTGAGCCTCTGATGAAACCTTCAGACGTTTCGTCACAGGCTCACTGATGATGTTACCTAGAATGGTGATGAAACGTCTAAAAACTAACCTTCCAGCTCAGCGAGCAAACACACATCCAGAACCTCAACCTGAGCTACAAATCTTCTCAAAACTCACTGTTTAAAGTGTGCATGAGGCAGATATTTTGATGTGAAGCCTGGGGGATGCTCACAAATTCTTTAGTTTAGAAGCATTGCAAGCAGGAAAACCAACAACTCCAACACCACTGACCCAAGGCCAGCCTGCCCCACGTTAAAAATCAGGATTCCTTAAAAGCTAAATTTTCCCAGTATTTACTGAGTAACTTGAGATTTAATTTAACAGCACCATAGCATGAGCTCTTGCCAAAATTCTGGCATATGAAAACAAAGGGAGGAATTACACAAGAGACAGAGATCATAATGTCCATTGGAACTAGCATTAATAATTTCTCTGGCACTATAAATATTCTATTATCAGCATATTGTTTTCAGAAAAGAAAGTTTTGTTTTTAGCAAGAATGATAATCCAATCCTCAGATGATGGCAGCCAGGGGGGCAACAACCATCCAAAGTCACAAGAGGCTATTGCATGGTCATTGGCCAAAAGGGTTCAGCCAATTTATTGACATAATGCAAGTTACTTGCTCTGAGGAATACGATATGACAATAATGCTCAGAAGGAGAATGAGCTCTCAGACAGCAGTTCTTATCAAGCAGTCACCAGTGCGCAGTTTTCACTAGTCAGATTGAAGACCATATAGAAGGTGAAGAGGAAGACCAAGGGAAGAATGCTCTACTGCCTCAACTAGAAAGCAGGATGCTGTCCCATCACTTTAACAAATTGAAACATTCTGCACTGGCAGCCTATTGCCCTCAGTTAAAAATCCCCAATTCTCATGGTTGTATACTTTCTTTATCTAATTGACTTACGCATCATATCTAAACTGCTGCTTCTTTACAAACTCAGTAAACTAACAGAAAATTACTTACAAATCATTGACTACCTACATTAGATAACTGTGATCATAAGCCCCCAAAAATAAACATAAAACTGGACAATTACACAATGAACATTATTAGAATAGCATCCCAGAGACCAGAACTAATATTCCAGTGCCACAACTACAAACCTCACCACAGCAATGAAAGAATTCAAATTTGATTAATAAATCTAGAATAAATATTAGTTTCTTTAGCAATGATCTGAAACTACAAACATGTCATAAAAAATTTCTCTCTGGATCAGTACTGTCCTTTAGAGAAGAAACACTGTTCTTCTTATCTAGTGTGTGAATCCAAATCCACAGAACTGGGGTTGACTCCCAACAACTCTCTGAAATGAGTAGAATGGTAGCCCATTCAACTCACCAGCCACCTGCTCAATTTGGAATGGACAGTCAATGCTGGCTTTGTGAGTGATATTCACATTCCAAAAACAAATGAAGACAAATCCTTCAGGCAACTTCCTGTATATGGCAAAGTAGGCAGATAAATCCTAGGGCAACATTAGGAAAAAAAACCTTCAACAAAAGCCCTTCAAACCTCTCAAACAATGAGAAGCAAAGGAGCTTACGTTGATCAAATGCAATGTATAAACAGAAAAATTGGATCCAGCTCTAACTCTGCCCCAGCCGAGGGCAAGATCCTTAAGTCTTCTTCTGAAGGATGCCAGTTCTGCTTTAACGTGTGTTTCGTTAACGTGACCACTCACGCATGGCATAAAGAAGCTGGCTGATACTCTCAAACCTCCTAACTTGGAATAGTTTATCTATTACAAGACATCCCAAACTGTTGGTTGAGCGCTGAAATTTGGGGTCAAGAGCTCTGAAGCAGCAATGGCTGCAGTGAATGTATAATTGCCTGATGAAAGCTGTGTGGTCTCTTAATAAATTAAGAGTTTTCCAAGGATGGATGCAGCTTTACCCACCAAATCTTGACACCTGAAAGCTGTAGAAAATTAGGTTAACAAACAAAACAGCCCCCACCCACATCTCCTCCCTTACAACTCTCAAACTCACGCCTGAATGTTGGGGGTGGGGGGATCATAGCTATTATGAAACATTAAAATGGAATCACAGTGGAAAACATTTTGGAAGCACTGATCCATCAGCACATTATCTAGCTCTGTAATTATGTCAAAGTTCTCTGCCAGGCACAGTCTATGAATATCTAAATAAGCTCAAGGACCTTAGTTTATATGATAGCTTTGGTCTATAACTGTAATACCTGTAATTAGTTATAACCTGAAATTAAGTGGCATGAACTGTATAGGAATAAATGAGCAATGTTCTGATTTATTCTTTAATTCTTTATGAATAATTAAACAGTAGAAAAATGATACGGTTTGATTTTAATAACAAGATCTGCAATGTTGTAGTGTGTTTGTTTTTAATTTGTGCAAATGAAGTAAGTATCTTAATCACCAGATCTTTATCAAATAATTGACAAGAACTAACAGTCTTCACATTGTTAAGATCAGAATCCATAACAGATTACTTGATATGCTTCACTCATTTCATGACAGATCTTGGGAACATTTTCCTCCACTTGTGCCCAAGACATTTCTATGGCAACTAAAGATCTGTTCAAAAGGTCCAACCCACAGAAATACTCAAGCAAAATTTAATATTCATTTGCATTGGAATATTCTGAATATTAAAGCAGTTTTCAAAACTGTTTCAAGTGTACATCATTTCAGACACACCTTGAAACACTCAAACCAGGTTAAGTAATAATATGCACTGAAACACACCGCTAAATGAAAAGACTGTGGTCTGTCAACATCACATCTAATTATATACTTCTACTTTCATGGGTTGGTATGCAAAGTTGCAACTTATTTTAGTTAGCTTGCTGCCTGGTCATCTAACAACCTTTTCTCATTTTTCTCTTATGTTGTAATTAAATCTGAATATATTTTTGTTTTAAGAAGACTGAGCAATCTTAGTAGAAATTTCTGCAGCTAATACCACACTTCATACTTGGTTCTGTAACCTGAGGTTACAAGGAAGTAAGAAGAGCAGAATAGTAATACTAGGTTAGAGTTCCCATTAACCCTCTCAATGCAGCTTTAAGCTCATTTAAAATGCAAGGGACAAATATTTGACAAAGTTACATAAATTCATACAAAGATCATTCCAAAAGAATAGTCATACTGGACTTGAAAGCATTAACTCAGTTTCTCACTCCACAAATGCTACCAGATCTCCTGAGAATCTCCAACACTTTGTTATTTCAGATCACCGGAATCTGCACAGTTTTGCATTTATCACACAACAATCTTTAATGTGTTCAGCATCAGCTGAAGTAAACATGTTAAAAATTCATGGAATTAAGTTTACAGGATATCCAGAACAGAAATTCTGTAATCCAAGAAACTGTAAAAGAAAATAAACATGGTTTGGTCAATACATCTGAAAGTAATATAGAACTCTGCTATGATCAAGTACTGGGAAACTTTATTCCTGTAAAGTTTAGTGACCTCTATATTTTCAAATCCAGTTGAAGACTGAGAAAATGAAGGTAACTTTATTAATAGAGAAATAAGACCAAGTGTTGGAGAAACTCTGCAAATCTGGAAACATCTGCAGAGAAACAGTTTATAATTTAGTTTAGACTATTTTGCTCATTGATTGACAAAAGTTTTCTTATTTTAATTTTCCAATGGAAATATTTTCCTAACCATCTAATCAATCTCTTTATATCATTTAACCTACCCCATTAGATCACATGGGTATTTCAACTCATTGAAAAGACCTAGCAATCAAACAATGAAATGATTGGATCAGAAGCAGCAACAATTTAGCTTGTATTTACTTGAAACTAAAATTCTAGTGAGCGTGTGGCTGGTGTATGGAGGATTCCTATGGATCATCACGACAAGATGAGGCTATTGAAACGGAGGCTGATTCACCTATGAAAACATCAGTGATCAACAACAAATGCAAAATACTGCTCCAGTCGGATTCCATAATCAAACACATGTTTTATTTAAGATAATAAAATGTGAGGCTGGATGAACACAGCAGGCCCAGCAGCATCTCAGGAGCACAAAAAGCTGACGTTTCGGGCGTAGACCCTTCATCTGATGAAGGGTCTAGGCCTGAAACGTCAGCTTTTGTGCTCTCAAGATGCTGCTGGGCCTGCTGTGTTCATCCAGCCTCACATTTTATTATCTTGGATTCTCCAGCATCTGCAGTTCCCATTATCACATTTTTTATTTGTTTTTTTGTGGGATGTGGGCATCACTGGCTAGACGGCATTTATTATCGATACCTAATTGACCTTAAGAAGGTGGTGGGCTGCCTTCTTGAACTGCCTTAGACTACGTGCTGTGGGTTGACCCACAATGCCATTAGCAAGGGAACTCTCGGATTTCGAACCAATGACAGTGAAGGATCTGTGATATATTTCCAAGTCAGGATGGTGAGTGGCTTGGAGGGGAACCTGAAGGTGGTGGTGCTCCCACATATCTGCTGCCCTTGTCCTTCTAGATGGAAATGGTCATGGGTTTGCAAGGGGCAGTCTGAAGATCATTGGTGAGTTTCTACAGCCTATCTTGTAGGTCATACACACTACTACTACTACTACTGAGCAGTGGTGGCAGAGGGAGTGAATGCTTGTGGATGTATTGCCAGTCAAGCGGGCAGCTTTGTCCTGGATAGTGTCAAGCTTTGAACATACAACAAAGAAAATTACAGCACAGGAACATCCCTTTGGACTTCCAAGCCTGCGCCAATCCAGATCCTCTATCTAAAGCTGTCGCCTATTTTCCAAGGATCTGTATCCCTCTGCTCCCTGCCCATTCATGTATCCATCTAGATACATCTTAAATGACGCTAACGTGCCCACCTCTGCCACCTTCACTGGCAACATGTTCCAGGCACCCACCACCCTCTGCGTAAAAAAACGCATATCTCCCTTAAACATTTTCCCCCTCTACATAGAACATAACAGCACAGTACATGCCCTTCGGCCCTCGATGTTGTGTCGACCTGTCATACCAATTTGAAGCCCATCTAAGCTACACTATTCCATGCACGTCCATATGCTTGTCCAATGACGACTTAAATGTACCTAAAGTTGGCGAATCTTCTACCGTTGCAGGCAAAGCATTCCATACCCTTACTACTCTGAGTAAAGAAACTACCTCTGACATCTGTCCTATATCTTTCACCCCTCAATTTAAAGCTATGCCCCCTCATGCTCGCCAACACCATCCTAGGAAAAAGGCTCTCACTATCCACCCTATCTAACCCTCTGATTATTTTATATGTCTCAATTAAGTCACCCCTCAACCTTCTTCTCTCTAATGAAGACAGCCTCAAGTCCCTCAGCCTTTCCTCATAAGGCCTTCCCTCCTTACCAGGCAACATCCTAGTCAATCTCCTCTGCATCCTTTCCAAAGCTTCCACATCCTTCTTATAATGCGGTGACCAGAACAATACGCAATACTCCAAGTGCGGTTGCACCAGAGTTTTCACCTTGAAATCTGAGCCCCAGTAATTAAATCCCCCACTCTAGGGAAGGAGCTTCTTGCTAGCCAAAAACTATCCAACACTCTTGCTTTGAGTGTTGTTGGGGTTGCACTCATCCAGGCAAGTGGGGAGTATTCCCTCACACTGACTTGTGCCTTGTAAATGGTGGACAAACTTTCAGGAGTCAGGAGGTAAGTTACATGCTGCAGTATTCATAGATTCTGACCTGCTCTTGCAGCCACTGTGCTTATGTGGTGAGTCCACATTGAGATACAGAACCAGTATCTTACAAGATGAATGTGAAGTATGTGTATTTGGATACATGGTTTCCAAACATCTTCACTAGGGCTTTCTCCACATTATGTTTTCTTGTCCTAAAGGCTTGCTCAACAGATTGCCCAGAGACCAGACTGTGCTCTGCCAAAGGGTCCTTTTACTATGCAAACTATGTTACAAAACTCCAAAAATACTGGACTAACACAGATCAGGCGGCACGCTGGACAAAGAAACAGAAGCAAATGCACATGACTCTTCTGCATAACTGAGTTTTAAGTGATTCGTCACCCTCACTGAGCATGCAAGCATCCCAGAGCCATTGAAGGAACAAACAGGTCAGCACACCTGAGAAACTATGGGTGTGAGAGCACCAGCAACACCAAGCAAGTGACTGCTTGTGAGTGAATGAAGCAGCAGTCCCAGAGGATGATTAAGTGGTCAGACCAGCGATCTCAGATGGGGAGCAACATATCATCAAAGGATTCATGGTATGGAGAGAGCAAATGGACTTCAAATCTAGAGAATGTGTAGGTTATACATTTTGGGGAGGGAGGAGGGCAAACAAAGGAAGGGAAGATACAATAAACAAGAGACAGACAGTGGAGTTCACATGCACAGATTCATGGAAGTAGCCAGGCAGGTAGTTAAAGTGTAAAGACTTTCCCTTCCTGGACAAGTATTGAATACAAGAGCAGATATGAAATGCTAGTACTGGTTAGGTCACAACTGGAATTTTGCACACAGTACTGGTTACCATGTTACAGAAAAGGTGTAACTGCTGCAGAGACAGAACAGAGGATGGTTACAATGTGAGCAGTGCATGAAAACTGCAGAAAAGATTCGATAGACTGGAAGAGTTTTCCTCAGAGACAGAGGTCAAGTGGGGACTTTATCAAGGTATACTAAAGTGAGTTTGGATAGAGTAAAAAGGTCAATTACCAGGGAATAGACCGAAAAATATCTTCATGTATATAAATATGCATTAAAGCAGTTGTTCTGTACAGTAGCATAAGACGCAAACCAGCATTGGAATTTGACACAATCCAAACAAACCAAAGGCATTTCCAACCTATACAAAATTATATTTACATTTGAAACATCAGAGGGTCCAATTACAGAGCAAATGTCCATTTAACCTTTGTCAGAAAGACTATATACAATGGGTCTTTCCCCACTTGGGAAGCAACTGCTCCAAGGGTTAGTGCAAGGTACATACAGCCAGGGTGATGGGTGTCTGGAATTTGTTGCCCCTTTTGGTTGCAGAGCTGGGTTTAGCTTAACAGTCCTTTTGGTCGCAGCCACTAGTAGATCACAACTCATGAGTGAAAATGCTTGCTCAATATTTTAGTCCCTGGTTGTTGACAGTATGAGCTACTGCTCCTCCAGTAGCTGCAGCTGAAGACCTGTGTAAGTAGGTAACTTTATTACTGGATTTTCCTTCTGGATGTCTTTGAAGTTCACCAATAGACTGAAATTTGCTCACCCCCTCAAGAGACAAAAATTAAAAATACCTCCATCCTACAAGAGGAGGTTGAACAAGCTTATTGTAACAATTTCTGTTCGACAATTCATTTGACAACTAGGATGCATCCTAGTTTCACTCTACACTGCATGAGTCATGTCACAAGTGCAGAATTAGACAACAGTAAAAGGACAGAGCAAACTGGAAATAATTTTATACACAAGATTACCTAGAATGAAACCAAAACTTCCAGATATCGTAAACATTCTCAAGGACTTGCTTGCAGCTTATCAACACATCAGTGTCATAGCTCCATCTATTGGGAAGCTAACACAGTTAGCTTTGCCTACTGTAAAGAGTTGCATAAGCTTACCCATACCTCTATTTACCTGAAAATTCATTACATTTATACAGTAAGTCAGGTTCAAATAATCACAGGACTGATTTGATAGAAACCAATCCATCAGAAGTGATCGGAATCTTGTTGTGTAGGAAACAATCTCAAGGTTTACAGATGACACTAAGCTTGGAACAGTTGTCACGGACCCCGGTTCAATTCCAGCCTCAGGTGGCTTTATGGAAACTGCATTTTCTAATGTGCAGGTTTCCTCCGGATGCTCTATAGATGTGCATGGTAGGTAGAATGGCTGTACTAAATTGCCCAGACATTTAGGTTAGGCACAGAAAACCTGGGGTAGGGGAAACTGATCTGGGTGGGATGCTCTTCGGAGGGGTGGTGTGGACTTGTTGGGCCAAATGGCCTGTTTCCACACTATAGACATTCTATGGACAATGGGTGGGAGCAGCATAAAAGAGACATGAATCAAGATATGATAGATTGGTTTCTCCAAACATTAAAAGGTATTTGGAGCAGGGGCATTTCAAAATAAAAGCTTTTCTTAAATTTGAAGTTCAACGTTGAGACCAAAGCTGCCAAGAATCTAAATAGAAAATGTGTTGTTCCTTGTAAGATTGAAATAGGGTAACCCAGAAGCTGCATGAGGTGTCCCTCCAGCTCCATACTGTTATCTGACTCCAGCATCTGCAGTCCTTGCTTTAAATGAATGTTGACACAGTGGGAGATCAGAGTCTGCAAACTCCAATGTACATTTCAGAAAGTGATAAGAAAATCCAACCCTGAACCTTTTCCCTCCACAGCTACTCGCTACATTGAGCCTTCTTCCTCCCAATGTTATGTTCTGCTATAAATAATTCAGAATCTCTGGAGACATGCAACATTAACTCGAATCTCTAACCAATTTAAATACAATCATATAGCTCCATTCCATTAAAAGGTAAGAAAGGCATCAATAAATAACCTCAAAGCGCAGTGTAAATATGTCAATGTAGCTTCCAAGTTGGACCAATCTATTAGAAATAAACCCATCTTCATTAACGCAAAATAGGCAAATAAATAATTTACTGTCATTTGGCAGATCTGATACAACCTGCAAATAGAGTGATGTAAATCATGCAAGTTAACAAACTGCCAGTCATTAATCTCAGAACATTGCACAAATGAGGGCCTTGTGGATGCTTAAGTATCCACTAATCAGAAAAGGAATTAAATAACCAGGCTTCAACCATACAGAAGTGAAAATCAAGATCCACGGGTCCAAAAAAAAATCAGTAAATAATGCCCAAAATAAAAAGCCCAAGGTGACATTTCCGAACAGACTAGAGACCAATAAACCAAGATACAAATGAGCTTTTGTATTTTATTTCACAACTACTATACACAAAGGCACAGTACAACAGACCAATGTTCAAGATCTTCTCATGACCAGCATCTGAAGTGCCTCCAAAACGGATGATCTTCATGAAAGATGTAGAAAGAGTGTCACAGTCCATTTGCCATGTAAAGATTCAACAAAGCCTGAGCAGTACTGCATCTTCAGCAGTTGTTCACCTGGACCTCTGCCTCATCTTTCGCCTTTTACGCTTCAGCCTGCAGAGGTACAACATTAATTAGGAAAGATAAACCATGCCAATATAATCAAAGTTTGACTTGGGAGGATGGGTAGATGAAGCTGCTAACGAGCAGCGTAAGGAGCAACATCCTCCGAAAATAAAGATCTTCTTAGGAAAGCACCAAAAACAGGTGTCCCAAGTCAACAGCTGCAATGCCAATACTCAGATAGCCACAAAAGGGTTTATTGGCAAGGCAAAGCAGATTGAGAATTACCATCACTTTACAGGAGCATTATAAAATGAAACAAGGTCACCAAGCCACACAATATACCATATCAATGATGGTCAGGCAATCCAACATGTGGGTCTTAAGTTCGTCTCAAAGGCTTCAAATGACAACAATTAAGCTCAGGGGAAAAAAAAACAAAATTAGAGAAGCACAGTATAGTTGAGAGTTTTTTTTGGGGCAGAGTGGGAAAACAGGAAAAAGTGAAAACAAGGGTAAGAAAAAAAGGATGGATGTGCTGACACTAGCACATACACACTGGTTTAAAAATCACACGTGCTAATGGCTTCAGGGGACCTTCTCCACTACAGCACCACCCCACCCAAATGTATTCACACACTTTCACCGAACAGTTTCAAAAGAGTATGTTTCAACAATGTCACATGTACACTCTACACGATGTAGTATATGAAAACACCTGTGTTTCTGAATTAGCACAAATGGATAATTATCTGCTGTTGCAGGTATCAACAAATAATGCCTTTTAAACAGAATATTTGACTGGAGGCAGAAAATATTTGTAACTACAGATGTGACTCCAGGACATCATGGTGCCTCACTGGAACCAGGGTCAGGGATGTCACTAAGCAGCTTCAGGATGGTTACAAGTCAGAGGTAGCAGTACATAAATGATTCCAGAGTGCTAGGCTGTAGATTAAAAGCAGGGCCTTGAATGCTGTAATCTCTAGATTATTCCTGGGTGATGTGTTAGCAAGTAAAGGAGAATGGGGCAGGGAAACGCATGGCTCAACAGTAGTGTAGGATGGACAGTTTTAGATTCCTGGATCACAGCCCATTTTTGGGAAGGTGGAACCTCTACAAGAGCACCTGAACCACAACATTACCAACTTTTGACAGGAGCAGAGACGTCATATTAAAGGTTAGTAGTGGCACAGCATGCCTTAGAAAAGGAACCTAGGCAGAGTGAGTTCAAACATTTTGAGCCACAAGCGAGGCAAGGCAAAGCAAAGTTGGATAGCCTCTACTTTAATGCTTGGAGTATTATAAATTAAGACAAACAGGTTAAGACCATAATGACACCATGAATTTGTTGCTGCATTCAGAGACGTGATTGGGGGAGGAAGACTGGCAGGTCAACACTACAGGATGTAGAATCTTCACACGAGAAGGTGTCAAAGGGGAGATGGTGTCACATCATTGATTTAAAGGAATCAGTCAGTGCAGTAAGGAGGAACCTTATCTTGGGAGGCACATCAAATGAGGCATAGTGGGTACAGCTTAGAAATGAAAGAGTCATGCAATTAGGAGAGCATCACAGGTCCCAAAACAGTTAGTAAAGAGGGCAAATAAATAAACAAATTCACCAAGATGCATAAAAACACAGGGCAATAATTAGGAAATTTTGACTTTCAACATTAATTGAAATAATCATAGTACAAAGGACTTAAAAGAAATAGATGTCTTGAAATGTATTCAGGATAGCCTACAAGGGATGGTGCAATGATAGACAATTCTGGGGAATAAGGCCAGATAGGTGTTTGAAGTGGCAGTGGTAGAGCATTTTCTCGACCTGAGCACCATATGCTTTAAGTTTGTCATAGAAAAAGGAAAGATGGCCTACAACTAAAAGGGCTCTGGACTACAGGAAGCACATTTTATTTAAAAAAAGACAGGATCTAGCCAAAGTATACTGGGAACAAACAGCCAGAATCAATCAAAAGCAACTCAATGACCGTACAGGCCTAACAGCTCCCCTTTAGGGTCAAATGCAATAGCAACAAACCCAGAGAATTGCTGATGTCTAGAAATATTCAGGACTGGATAGAGGTAGGACAGAGGGAGCAAAATAACAGAGTACCTAGTAGATACTGGGAAGCCCTGGGGGGAAATTAAATCAATTAGAAGGGCAAAGAGGGGGCATGAGAGAGAGAGAGAAAAAGAATCACCTGCAGACAATAGCAGGGATAATCCCGAGACATTCTACTAGTATAAGAAGGAGAAACAACAAAGCCCATTAGGGACCATGGGAAAAATCTGCAGTTGGAGCAGGAGAATGTCTGCACAGAATTTGGGAAGATGGACTGAGCAGATTGATTAGGGACTGAGGAAGTACTGGAGGTTTCAGCAAGTCTAAAAAGAGGATAAATTCTCCATTCCTCCCACCCCAAGCCGCACCCCCAGCTACCTACTAACCTCATCCCACCTCCTTGACCTGTCCGTCTTCCCTGGACTGACCTATCCCCTCCCTACCTCCCCACCTATCTTCTTTACTCTCCATCTTCGGTCCGCCTCCCCCTCTCTCCCTATTTATTCCAGTTCCCTCCCCCCATCCCCCTCTCTGATGAAGGGTCTAGGCCCGAAACGTCAGCTTTTGTGCTCCTGAGATGCTGCTTGGCCTGCTGTGTTCATCCAGCCTCACATTTTATTATCTTGGAATCTCCAGCATCTGCAGTTCCCATTATCTCTGATAAATTCTCCAGGTCTGGACGGAGCTGAGACACCAATTAGGAAATTGTAGGGGCTGGCTCAAAGCTTTAATTCCTCTCTGGCCGTTGGGGAGGTGGCAGAGGTCTGGAAAACAGCAAACTTGATTCCACTTTACAAAGGGGATGATAGAGATAAACCAGGGAATTACAGATTACTGAGTATCACATATCTACTGGAGGAGATTCTCCGTTTAAGGAAAGGTTTGGTCAGGGATAAGCAGCTTGGTTTTTTTTGGGTGGGGTTTGTCGTCATGCTAAACAAATCGACCAAGCGTGTAAAGACATAGTGCAGTTGATGTACGTTATATTATTTTCAACAAGGCCTTTGACAAGATCCCACATAGGGGAATAGCTGAGACTTTAAAGGTTGCAAGTTTAACAAAGTACTCACGCAAGCACTTGAAATGCAATAACATTTAACGTTATCAGCCCAGCTCTGGAAGGTAAGCATAGCTTTGGTAATACTACCTCATGGACTTCAGGGCCACTTACATACTATAATTCTACACCAAATTACACAAAAAAGGGCCATACTTGGATTGATAGTCTGTAGTCACAAGAGGTGGTACGGTGGCTCCGTGGTTAGCAGTATTGCCTCAGTACTAGGGACCCCAGTTCAATTCTGGCCCCAGATGACAGTGGAGTTTACACATTCATCCTATGTCTGCATGGGTTGCTCCCACAGTTCAAAGATTGGCCTTGCCGAGTTCTAGTACTATATGTACGTGCAGGGTAGGTAGATCACCCATGGCAAATGCTGGGATCGGGTGGGATTCTCTTCAGTGGGGTGCTGTGGACTTGGTTGGTTGAATGGCCGGTTTCTGCACTGTAGGGGTTCTATGAGAAAGTGCATCGAAACAGCTTTGTGTCCATAATTAGTCAGCAATTGCTGCTAGTTAGCCATGACAAACAAATCATACAAAGAGTGCATGTGTCTGGAAAACCCGATTTGGACTTCAATCACATACCTGCGCATACGCTTCTTCCGCCACTGGAGGAAAAGAAGAGACAAACGTTACACATCTCATATTTAACTGATGCTTCACTAGAAATAAAATTGTTGACAGAGCTCCGCAGCAGCACGTGTTTCAAACTTGTAACATCAGGACACATGATGAAAACTTGTGAGGAGAACCACAGCAGTGTGAAGGGTATCTTGGAACTTCAGACATAGGACACCAAAAGTTGGTCAGTTTCACTTACTTTCTACAACGGGCAAAACCGACAAAAAACGGTTTTGCAACGTGACATAACATTACCTAGGAACTGTAATCGCAGGTAATCCTAAGGGGGAGAGCGAGGGGTAACGCTGCTTTGCGCAGAGTGACACGACAGCCACGTTGTATGCCCGAAGAGACCACCAAATGCAATCCCTCCGCTCCACACGTCCGCTGCGTTTAGAGCAAATGGCTTTGTTCTCTTAAAAAGAGAAGCTAGGTTTTCAAGTGGCACGACCCAGAATACAAATCTGGACACATCCGGTGGCCTACCGACGCATCATTAGCTAAAGCAGCCAGTTGTTCCAATAATGGGTACGGAATGGGTGGCCGCTCCTGTTCCTCAAATGGAACCTGGCGCAGGCCGCAGCGGGGGGGGGGGGGGGGGGGGGGGGCGCTCCCGGACCCATGTTCTATCCGTTTCCTCCTCGGAGCCGGTTGCAGCCCAAAAACCAGGCCCGAAGAGCCGCCGCTCTCCGCGAGAAGGGGGGGGAAAATGTGGGAAAAAAAACTATCAACGGACACGTACCTTCGCTCTCATGTCGTCAAGGATCTACAAAAAGAGAATGTAAAAGTCAGTGTGAGCGGATGTCGAGTATAAACGGTTGATATTAGTCGGATTGCACCAGCCCCCCCCGCGCCCGCAGCAACCAACAAACGGCCCGCTCACCTCGCAACCCCAGAACCGAAAGGAGGAGGGGCCTGCGGCTCGCCCGGATTATAGAGACAGGACGCATGCGCAAAAAGCAGCCGCAGCTCAAGCTCTCCCCGCCGCGCAGGCGCACGTGAAGTCCGGCAAAACCCTACCCCGCCTGCCTCTGCCGCCAGGGGGGCAGCGGTTTAGCTCCCCCGCCGGAACTCGGTGCAATGCCGACATCGCCGGCGCTTTTAAGGTTTTCATTCAGCCCGCTCCAGCTTAAGTAAAAACCCTTCTGTTGCCGGATGCACGGGACAATAATGGCTTCTGAAATTTTCAGGGGTCTATCACTGTGTCTTCCCCACTGAGATTTAAAAAGAAACAAAGTGTAATATAGAAGTATGTACAGAGATAAAAATGGAGAGACAAGGAACATAAATATTCTTCTACGTTAGCTGTAAATGGCAGTGTTTCTATGCCGACCAACTTAGACCAGAGTCTTAGTTCTAACTCATCGATACGGACCAGGTACCTTAACTGAGCTAGTTCCATTTGCCTGCATTTGACCCATTTCACTGTAATTTTTTTCCTGTATTATAATTGTATGCCCCTGTACCACTTCCTCCAACAGTTCATTCCATACATACACCATCCTCTGCGTGGAGGAGTTGCCCCTGAGGTCCCTTTTAAATCTTTCTCTTCTTACCATAAAACTATGCCCTTTACTTTTGGACTCCCCTGACTCTGGCGAAAAAAAACATCTTTTTGACTATTCATTTAGCTATCCCCTTCATGATTTTATAAACCCATATAAAAGGTCACTCCTCAGTTTCTGGCTCTCCAAGCAGAAAAAAAGTACCAGCCTATCTAGCCTCTTCTAATAACTCAACAACTCCAGTCCCAGCAACGTTTTTGTGAATCTTTTCTGCACCCTTTCTGGTTTAAACAACATCCTTCCTATGGCAGGACAACCAGAACTGCACACCATTTTCTGGAAGCGGACTCACCACTGTCTTGTACAGCTACACTATAACGTCACAACTCCTGTACTCAGTGCTGTAACCAATGAAGACAAGTATGCCAAACACCATTTTCACCACCCTGTCTTTCTAGGTCACCACTGTCCAGGAACTATGAACCTATTGCCCCAGGACCCTTTGTTCAACAACACTGCCCAAGGCCCTACCATTAATTTCTGCAGATCAAAAGCAAAAGGTCCTGCTGTCTGCCACAGATCAGCTAGCTGATCCCTGTCACTGATCCATCAATTCCACCATATTTCTGAAACTTATCTCCACTGGTACAATATTGTTTCTCTGGGAGACTGGATCCCTCATTTATGCATCTTCAGTCCTTCAGCTGAGGATTGTCATTTCTCCTCACTTGGTGGAGGTAAGAAGTGTTGCTATGGGCAGGGGATGGTTGGTGTGCTGGGGAAGAAAGGATGTTCATAGTTCAGGTTAACTGATTGGAATGTGAGAATGAAGAACAACAATGTGTCCAAATGCCAAACTGAGAGGAACAGACAATCCCACAGTGGTGGAGGCAGGGGATGGGAAGGAAACATGATAACAACAAATGCAGCAAGTAAAGCTAAAAGCAAGGGAAGGAATGATGGATTCTCAATATTTCAGTTTGATACGTTCAAATTAAGTCCAGAAGGTTGTAAAGTGCCTAGTCACGTTATATATTAGCAGTCTGGACGAAGAAAGTGAGGGTGCTGTTGCTAATTCTGTGTCATCTGCAAGAAAAGGTGGAGAGACAGGTAGTGCTGAGGAAGAGGGAACGCTGTAGAAAGACAAACTACGAAACCTGCACCCCCTTTCATAATATTTGGGAACTCAGTGGGCTGGTCCAAATGACACTCATCACTAGGGTTTCCTGTTAATAGACTAGGGCATTTTTTTTTCTACTCCTCTGAAAGCCTAGTTATTGTAGTATCCTAAGTTGTGCATCACTAATCAATCACAAGACGTGTGGCCAGTGTCAAAAGAATTAATTGGCTGACTAAACAAGCTGCAAGCGAGTAGGTCAGAAATTCCAATGTAGATATGTTTCTTTATTGTTATTGCATGGAAGCTTTCTATCAGAATTAATATGCTAAAGTACTGAAAAAGTCTCAAGACTATCTAGATTCAATAACTGTATGCTCCACAAAATGCTACAAATAGTCGTGCTTTTGTTTTGCTACATGTGATGTAAGCCCTTCTGCCAGAACACTAGTGAATCAGACATTATCTTTTTAAACTCCATAGGTTTACTTGAAAATTAATCTGAACTTTTCACTTTGTAAACAGATTATCCATACAGTTGTGAAAATGATTTTATTTAATGTTGACATGCGTTTCCAGTTTTGTGCAGTGGCCCAAATCATTCTGTCAAAGCTGATGTCATGTTCTGATGTAGTTAAAGTATTAGCATTTGTGCAATGGCAGGGATTTTGGTTTGCATTTATCAAAGCATTTGCTGTGGTTTCAGACTGATGACCATTTATTATAGCTGTATTAAGACTCTGAGACACAGCATCTTTTTACATCTCAGTTTTCAGGAATAAGGACTTTATATTTTCACTACTGAATGCTCTTTGTAGATGGACATACATGGAATAGTGTAGGTTAGATGGGCTTGAGATCGGTATGACAGGTCGGCACAACATCGAGGGCCGAAGGGCCTGTACTGTGCTGTAATGCTCTATGTTCTATGTTCTAAAGTGTCAGATGGAATACAATGTGGGAAATTATGAAGTCATGAACTTTGGTAGGGGACAAAAAAAAGGCACAGGTGTATTTTCTAAACGAGGAAGATAACATGTACACTTGTGATCCCAACACTAACTCCTGCGGAACTCCACTCCACTGGCTGCCATGCATGAAAAGACCCCTTTAACCCAGTCCCTGTTTCAGCCAATCTGTGCCAAGCATGTTGTTTTGAAAGCCAAATTTTGATGGAGGAACCCTGTTGCAACTTGCCAACTTTAAGGGCATTTAAATGGTCATTGGATAAACATATGGATGATAATGGAATAGCGTAGGTTAGATGGGCTTCAGATTGATTTCACAGGTTGGCACAACATCGAGGGCCAAAGGGCCTGTACTGCGCTGTAATGTTCTATGAGATGTTATTTGCCCAGTTTGCAGTGATTCACTGGAGCCCTGCAGCATGCCAAGGACAGACAAGCAGGCACGTGAGCAGGATGCAGTGTTAAAATAACCAGCTACGGAAGAGTCGGGGTCATGCTTGCACACAGACTGGAGGTGTTCTGCAAAGCAGTCATCTAGTCTGCATTTGGTTTGTCCAATGTAGAGTAGGCCACATTGAGTTCAGCAAATACAATACACAGGATTGGAGGGGTTACAGATGAAATGCTACTTCACCTGGAAAGATTGTTAAAGTTATTGGATGATGAACAGAGAGGAAGTGAAGGGGCAGGTATTGCACCTTCTGCAGTTACATGGGAACCTGCCCTTCATGCATATTTCACCTGCACCTCCAATCTTGTGGCCTACAGCCTTTGGAGAATTATTTTTGACATCTGTTTTAAATGGGCAACCCCTTATTTTTAAACTATGATTCCTAGCTCCAGATTCCCACATAAGAGGAAACATCCTTTCCACAACCAAGTGGTCTAGTCCGGTCAGGGTCTTAAAATATTTCAATTAAGCCACCTCTGACTCTTCTAAACTCCACAGGATACACGCCTAAACTTAGCCAGACAGTCAGCGAGTCATACACCCGGAAACCGAGTTCAACTTATCCATGCCAACCGGACACCCAACCCAACCTAGTCCTATTTGCCAGTATTTGGCCCAGATCCCTCTAAACTGTTTCTAATCATATTCCCATCCAGATGCTTTATAAAAGACAGTTATACCAGCCTCCCTCACTTCCTCTGGCAGCTTGTTCCATACACGTGCCACAGTCTGCATGAAAAAGTTACCTCTCAGGTCCTTTTTAAATTTTTCCCCTCTCACCTTAGTCCTATGCTCTCTAGTTTTGTACATCCACACACTAGAAAAGAGGAGCTTGGCTATTCACCCTATCAACACCCCTCATGTCTTCATAAACCTCTAAAACATCACCCCTCAGCCTCTGATGCTCCAGAGATAAAACCCCCAGCCTATTCAGTCTCTTTCTAAAACTGAAACCCTCCAGTCATGGCAGTGTTCTTGTAAATCTTTTCTACATCCTCTCCAGTTTAACAACATCCTTCCTATAGCAGAGAGACCAGAATTGAATGCAGTATTCGAGTATAAGTATATAAGTAACCTTACTGATGTCATGTACAACCACAATATGACATCCCAACTCCTATTTTTGGCGTTCTGACCAACGAAGGCAAGTGTACCAAATATCTTTTTCACCAGAAGGCAGCGTTTGGCACACTTCACTTTCAAGGAACTATGCACCTGCATCCTTGGTCTCTTTGTTTAGCATCACACTGCAGGGCCCTACCACTAACTGTGTAAATCATGCCTTGTTTGCCTTATCAAAATGCAACACTTCACACTTTTCTAAATTAAACTCCACCTACCACTTCTCAGCCCATTGACCAATCTGATCAAAGTCCAATTGTCCTCAGAGATAATCTTCTTCATTGTCTAGCTCACTACTAACCAGACGTCCTATATTCACGTGCAAATCATTTATATAAATGATGAAAAGCAGTGGACCCAGTACCGATCTTTATGGCTAGTAATAGACATCCAGTCTGAAAAGCAATCCTTTACCACCACCACCAGTTCTGAAAGGTCACTGGACCCAAAATGTTAATTCTGGATTTCTTTCCAGAGATGCTGTCAGATTTGTGTTTGACTCTGATTTTCAGTTTTCACAGATGTTTTTGGTGTTTTATTTGGTATTTAAGTCACTAACAAGGTATGAAGTTTTGCTCCTCTCCAGCAGGATTTCCATTTCAATCTTTTGTGTTCACCCAGTTCTGAGGAAGAGTCACTAGATGTGAAATGTTAACTGACTGCTCTCCACAGTTGCTGCCAGACCTGCTACCTTTTCCCAGCAATTTATGTTTTTTGTTTCCTTCTCTACCATCACCATTTATCTAATATCTTCAAGCCAGTTTTGTATCCAATTGGCTGGATCCCAGGTGATCTCACCTGATGAACGAGCCTACATGCAGGACCTTGTTGAATGCTTTGCTGATGTCCATAATACTGCTCTGCCTTCATCAATTTTCTTCCCCACTGCTTTAAAAAACTCAATCAAGTTAGTGAGAAATGATTTCCCATGCACAATGCCATGTTGACTATCCTTAATCAGTTCTTGCCTTTCCAGATGCATGCAAATCCTGTCCCTCAGAATCCCTTCCAACAACTTAGCCACCACTGACATCAGGCTCACTGTACAGTTCCCTTGTTTTTCCTTGCAGCCTCTCTTAAATAATGGTATCACATCAGGAATATCCAGTCTCTGGCACCTCATCTGTGGCTGTCAAGGATACAAATATCTCAGTTAAAAGCCCAGCAATCTCTTCCCTTGCTTCCCACAAAGATCAGATCCCAAAGATTTATCCACCTTTATATATTTTTGAGAAACCAGCACCTCCTCCCTGTGAATATGAACTCTTTACAAGACATCACTGTTTATTTCCCTAAGTTCCCTAGCTTCCGTGTCCTTCTCCACAGTAAATACCAGTGCAAAGTATTTATTTAGTATCTCACCCATCTCCTGTGGATCCACCTATAGACAGCCACGTTGATATTTAAAGGGGTCCTATTCTCTTTGTAGTTCCTGCCCTTAAATGTACTTATTGAATCTTCTTGGCTTCTCCTTAACATTATTTGCCAAAGCTAGCTAATGTGTCCTTTTTGTCCTCCTCATTCCATCTCAAGTATACCCTACTGCCCTTATACACCAAGATTTTGTTCGACCCTAGCTATCTATACCTGGTATACGCCTAGCTTTTCTTGACCAGAGCCTCTATCTCTAGTCATCCAATGTTCCCTACAACTGCCAGTTTTGGCCTTCGCACTAACAGGAAATACACTGCCTCTGAATTCTCATTATCTCAATTTTAAAGGCCTCCCACCTCTCAACCGTCCTTCTAAACTTTTCTCACATTAATCCAATCCTTCCATTTATCAGTTAAACCTTCTTTGAACTGCTTCCAATATATTAACATCTTTATGTATGTAGTGACAGATACTGTACACAGTACTCCAGATGTGGACTCAATAATGCTCTATATAACTAAATCATAACCATTCTATTCCCCTGCAATAAACATTCTATTAGCTTACCTGAATGCTTGCTGTACCTGTGTACTAATCTTTTGAAATTCATGCATGAGGAATGCAGTCAAACGTACTGAAGGAGACAAAGGGGAGGATGACAAGGGAAGCGCCAGAATGGAAGGTTGCATTATCTGAATGGTCATGATGGAGACAGAACCCAAAAGAATGGAGTCCTTACAGGAAATGGGCTGCCAGTGAGACTCAAGGCGGCTGTGAAAGTCAGTGAACTTACAATGAATATTTGTCGTCAGCCTAACCCGATAAATTCTACAATGGTTACACCAAAGAACACTTAAAATGAGAGAAAACACTGGAGAAATTCAGCAGATCTGGCAGCATCTGTGAAGAAAGGAATAGTTAATGTTTCTAGCCTGATATGACTTCTTCATAATTGTTTCTGGCATCTGCAATATTTTGCTCGTAAAGGAGGGCATTTGGCTCATTGGAAACAATGGCAAGTCCCTGCAAGAACATGTCATGTCAAGTGCTAATCATTCATCTTTTACCAGCAACCTTTTCTCTTTAGGCAATCTTGGTTCTCTTCACTTTCAACTTAAATCAGTCTTCCCTAGTTCTCAACCGTCTACCAATGTAAACAGCTTCTTCCTATCATGTCCACGAGTCTCATAATTTGAATATTTCTATCAAATTCTGTTCTAATCTTCTTGCCCAATTGGAAAATAGTCCCAGTTTCTCTAATCTATCAATTTCACACACATTCCTCATTCAGGGAATCATACTGAGCAGTTCTTGCAGTCCCTTCTGTAATGCCTTCATGTCCTTCTCAAAGGGATGTGTCCAGAACAGTGTTTTATAAACGTTTGTCATTACACAATTGCTTCTGTCTCCAGCGTCCCTAGTTGTAAGGCTCAAGATCCTATTTGCTTTATTGCTCACTATTTTAACTTACACTGGTACTTTGGATGATTCATTGGACTATCCCTGGGTCCCTTTGATCCTGCACTCTCTTTAAAGTGATGTTATATTGTCTTTCTTTGTACTTCCTACCAAAATGAATCAGTTTACATCTCTCCATTAAATTTCCCCTTTTCATTAGCCTGCAGTTCCTAACTTTTTCTTTCAACCCTTCCTTAAACATATGTTCTTCCAGCCACTCCAGTTGGACCTTCCAGAATCTGGGCAACTTAAGCAGATTACAGCTAGTGCATTCACTTTCTCAGCAATTTATAAAAATGATATGAGCATCCTGTGAGGACCCACAGGAATTTGCTGACTTTCAATTCTAATTAATTTTGCCAGAACTTTTTCTTTACAAATATGAACTTTTGAGTTACTTGCTTTCACCAGACCCTTGATTCCCGAAGATTCCTGTATATGGTCTATTTCAACGAAGGCAGTTGAAAAGTGCAGAATTTTAACTTCCAAGGGGAGAATCATCCAGGGCAATCTTTGTATAGTTTGGGAAAAATCAAATTAGCAAAGATGGTTCAGAGATATGTTTACTGCTTGTATTGAAAAAGGTTTCTCAGAAAAATTCATTGCAGAACCAAGCAGAGAACAGACTATTTAGAATCATCCAATCTGCTTCAGAATCTCCACTTAGGATGGAAGATATGCCCAAGAAAATCGCAGAGAGGTAAGTAGGTAACCTAACTGACGAAGTGAAGTATTCCTTGCAGAAGTCATGCTCCTATTAACAGTGCTAGCTGTTGTAATTTGGTAAGTTAACACAGTTTAAAGGTCCAAAAGCTGCTTTAAGAAACTTTTTCTCCTTGGCAACTATAAGTAGGTCACAGGGTAGGATGGCAGGCAGGTGAATCCGGGGTGACCGGGGGTGTGTGGCGGGAGCTGCAGTATTTGGATTTGGGCTATAGTACTAGCAAAAAGATGAGGACTAAAAATTGACAGTTTACTTGGGACTGATTGTCTGCACTCTAAGTGACTACAGAGGTCGGTAGATGTATTGGTTGTGATCTTCCAAAGTTCCCTCAATTCTAGAAAAGTGCCAAGCGGTTGAAAACTGGAAGTGTACCTCTATTCCAGAAAGGAGTGTAACAAAACAGCCAGGTAATCTAATGTGCATTAGATAAACACTAAATTCCATCAAGTAACTAGCACCAAGACATTTAGCAAGTCATAACAAATCAAAAGTCAAAAAAACAGAATTCCTGTTACTATTTACTACTTTTCTGTGCTCCGAACAGATCAACACTGGTTTTTATGCTGTACACGAGTCTCCTCCCACTTTTCTCCCTTACCTTCATTAGCTTAAAGTCAACGACCTCACATGTTCATCAAAACTGAAAGAACCACGAATGCGGGAAATCAGAAACATCAATAGAAATTGCTGGAAAAGCTCAGCAGGTCTGGCAGCATCTGTGGACAGAAATCAGAGTTAACGTTTTGCGTCCTGTGGGGGCACCCTTCCTCAGAACTGATGGCAGCTAGGAATAAGTTGCTTTTTATGCAGAAGAAAAGGTGGAGGGAGATGGTAAGGAGTAAATGATAGGTGGAGATAGAGACAAAGAGAGAGAACAGTTGGACAGAAAAGGAATGGATAATGATTGAGCTCGGAGAATGAATAGCTATTAATGGGGACAACTAATGGCTAACAATGGGTTATATGTAATAGCAGAGCATGTGACAACAAGGCCTGGTATTTGGGAATTGGGGTAAGGATGTAGATGGTGCCAAGCTCTAAAACTATTCAACTCTGTACAGGCTGAACATTTAACTAGCGTAAAATAAGGTACTGTTCTTCTAGCTTGCTGTGAAGTACTGCAGCAAGCCGAAGACAGAGAGATGTTGTAGTGGACCAGGATATCCTGTAGGCAATGGTCCTTGTCGAAAACTGACAGGGAAGGGTGATGCGTTTGATGGCAGCATCCTGCCAGAGGAAATAGTGGCTAATGATCCTTTGGGTGTGGATTCTGGTAGGATGGTAGGTGAGGACAAGTGGGACTTGATCGCTGTTATGGGAAGGAAGTGCAGGCTGAAGTGCAGAAGATGGGTCAGATCCGGCTAAGGGTCCTGTCAAAATGTTCATGAGTACTATTTCAAGAAGGTATGAAGAGTTCTCTGTTCAGTTCCTAGGTTTTGCTTTGCCAAGTGAAGTCCAGGAATGGTTTTGACACAGAACCCAAGCAGGTTTAAAGTGTTTATATTTCCAATGTTTGAAAAATCCAATCGAATATAAATAATTAAAAGGGCCATGAAAAATGGCAATTTAAGAAAATGCATGTGACCTGAACAGTACTTGTTACAAAATTAAAAATGTTGATGTAAAAATGTTCACATTCCATTGTTTGTCATATTTTATTCTTTTATTCAGTAGCACACTGTTATTGTCAAAAGTACCAATAAGGTCTCGAGTAACAAATGCATCTTGAACATTATAAAACACCTTATTGAATTTGAAGATTTATTGTATATTAGTGCTCCAGATTTCCAGAGATAGTTTCGGTGGTATTTAGTTTCTCTTAGACAATTCTCTAAAAACAACTTAGTAAATTCAGTTCAAAGATGTGTTGGACACCCTCTATTTTGAAACATGATCAAAAACAGTTTTTCAAAGTGCATCACTAGCAGTCGTCAAATTCGCCTGAATTATAATTAATTCAAGTTATTTATTATATAAAGTCACTTGCATGAACTTGGAAGGCAAAAAACTGAAAACACAATTTGTTACTTGTAACTATTTCTATTTACAAATTATTGTACCCGTGTTAGGAAAAAAAACAAGTCTACAAAGTGCACCATGTGGGCAAACACTGCAGTTGGAATATTCTTTAAAATTCATGGCAACAATTATGAAATTTCAAAACTTGATTGAATTTTGATGGTCCTGCAGCAACATATTGCAATGAGCGTGTCACATAAACACTGAAACTTTTCCAATCTTTTACTTACAGGTATATATTCTTAATATGAACACTGAAACAGTAAGTATTTTGTAGCTCTCAAAGAGTCAGGCAGATGATCTATATATAAAATGCCCCATTTAACACATGCCTTTTTTCTGTAGCTAACGAAGGTAATATAAATAGCATCTACAGTGTATGTGTGCAGTGTATGAGTACTGAACTAAATATTTGAGAGTAGCAGTTTGTGCTTTTGTTTTGTAAGGTAAACCTATTAACCTATTGCACTATTAAATAATGCTTTATTTTAAGCATGTTAAAATGGAAATACAGTTCAAGTTTTGCAGGTCACGTTCATGCCCCTCAAGTAGGACCATTTGAAATGCGAAGTACACTGTTTTGTGAAATAGTGGCTTTCATCTACTCAAAAATCAATGTAAAAATTAAGATTCTCCCCCACCCCCCAACCACTGGAACAGAATTATTTTCTGTTCTGATGCAATATTGTAATAAAACCTATATGTAGAGTGTTTTCTGCCTCAGTGCTGTCCATGTTCAAATGAAAAATCCACATGTTCACTCCTTCCATAGCATTTATCAAGTGATGACATTGAACAGTTTATTCCAACATTGTCTTGAATACCGCCTGTCTTTTCAGCAGCTCACACCGAGGCCTGTCCAATGTTCTGGGACCTTCAGGAAATACTTGTCCATTGCTTCGCAGAATCTTGTTCTGTAAAGCTCTGGGGAAACTACAGTCGGCATTTTTCCTGTGGGGGGGGGGGAAATAAAAAAAAAGTACTGTCATGTTTTTATAACAGATGGGGTACAAGATTTTATTTTTGACATATGAAAACCAGTGGCTCAAGCAAGGTGTTTTATTGACTTTAATGTCCACAGGTCAAAAATGAATAGAGTTTAAAAAAAAATCCCCACTTAATTTTAAGCTTATTTGCACCGAACATTGTGTGGTACGCAAGTAATTTATTGGATATGGCTGTTTACTGTCATGCATCACATTGTAAATACCCAAAGTCTCTATACGCTTTCTACAAGTTTCATACAATGGCTTTACTACCCTCACTGTAAAGGTGATGAAAACAACCAGAATATGGACATTTCCAGATAAATACATGATAATGTTAAATGAAATGAAAGCATCACAATTAACAAAAAGAAACAGTGCCTTTTTCACACCCACAAAATCCAATGAAGCAGTCCGAAACTAGGTCATGGACATCTTACATATAATTTGCAAGACAAACAAGCTTTTTGGCATGACAAATTATGCATGTTCATGTTCCACTTGAATTCAAGTAACTTTCATCAGAAGGTGTGCAAAACAAATTTGTTCTAGAGTGCCAACATCAAGTACCTTGCTCTACATTTTATCTCTTTCATTCTCTGTCACATTATCCAAGGGGCAGCACATCAATATGACATTATTCAACATGATCTACTTCACTGCACACTGAAAATGATAAGATAGGTCAGCTGAAAGAAAGTTGACCTTGTGGAAGTAGCATAAATCCTAACAGCTTAAAATAACTAACAGACAAGGGATTTTTTGGGCGACTTGTGACAAAAAGTTTATTCAGTTTTCCAGACAATATTTGAAGAAATGTGGAGTTAGGGTTCACCCATGACACTGATTTAAAATACAAATGTTGAAATAATTGCTGCTCTTGTAATAGTGACATGGAACTACAGAAAACTTTCTTCTGAACAGCAAGGTCAGACGTTAAATGGTTCCAAGTGAGCCCTGGAAGGCAAAGTTAGACTAAATACTATTCTGATGAAGGTTTGGGTAATATATAAAAAAAATTACAATTTTGGGACACAAAGGTGTTTCTTTTCATAAAACCAAGATTCACACAAAAAAACCCCACTAATTCCTTGTTTTGGTTCTTACCCGCACATTCATTCAAGGTCTATAGAAGATATTTTCTCATTATTTTCTTTAATCAATTGTACACAATGGCTGTAATCAACTACTTACAGACTCACCTTGTCCACCTAAGATTCCTGTGGACTTTACCACCATTTCAAGTTTCTTATCCCAAGTAAATGTCCTGATATAATCTAAATAAACCAATAGAAAATATTCAGGATGATGATTTAAAAGGGAAATAAACCAAAATCCGACCCCACCACCCAAGACATTTGTCCATCCCCACCGTTGTCTGCTTTCAGGAGAGACCACTCTCTCCGTGACTCCCTTGTTCGCTCCACAGTGCCCTCCAAGCCCACCACACCCGGCACCTTACCCTGCAACCGCAGGAAATGCTACACTTGTCCCCACACCTCCTTCCTCACCCCTATCCTAGGGCCCAAGATGACTTTCCATATTAAGCAGAGGTTCACCTGCACATCTGCCAATGTGGTATACTGTATCCATTGTACCCGGTATGGCTTCCTTTACGTTGGGGAAACCAAGCGGAGGCTTGGGGACCGCTTTGCAGAACACCTCCGCTCGGTTCGCAATAAACAACTGCACCTCCCAGTCGCGAACCATTTCAACTCCCCCCCTCCCATTCTTTAGATGACATGTCCATCATGGGCCTCCTGCAGTGCCACAATGATGCCACCCGAGGGTTGCAGGAACAGCAACTCTCATTCCACTTGGGAACCCTGCAGCCCAATGGTATCAATGTGGACTTCACCAGCTTCAAAATCTCCCTTTCCCCCACCGCATCCCAAAACCAGCCCAGTTCATCCCCTCCCCCCACTGCACCACACAACCAGCCCAGCTCTTCCCCTCCCCCACTGCATTCCAAAACCAGCTCAGCCTGTCTCTGCCTCCCTAACCTGTTCTTCCTCTCACCCATCCGTTCCTTCCACCCCAAGCCGCACCTCCATTTCCTTCCTACTAACCTCATCCCACCTCCTTGACCTGTCCGTCTTCCCTGGACTGACCTATCCCCTCCCCACCAATACTCTCCTCTCCACCTATCTTCTTTTCTCTCCATCTTCGGTCCACCTCCCCCTCTCCTCCTATTTATTCCAGAACCCTCACCCCATGCCCCTCTCTGAAGAAGGGTCTAGGCCCGAAACGTCAGCTTTTGTGCTCCTGAGATGCTGCCTGGCCTGCTGGGTTCATCCAGCTTCACACCTTGTTATCTAACATTTTTTCTTTACAATTTTACGGTTATCTCAAAATAGATTTAAAAACACAATAAGCAGTTGCATTCGAACTGCAACAGGTTTATTACGTACCAATGTACAATGGAGAACAGCAAAGATAGCCCACAAATAAAAGTTTTAAACTAGGAAAAGATGAATTTTTTTTATCATCAGAGGGATCTAAGGGACAGTAGCAAATTAGATACAAAATCGGTTAAGTCACAGGAAGTAAAATCTAATAGTTGTAAAATATTTGTGTGTTTGAAGGATTCTTTCCAGTAAATGTCTACATGACTGTCTACTATTTTCCTTACCATTCATACCCAATGATTTTGAATTAAATGCAGGATGTGTGAAGTTTTTAGATGATATTAAAATTGACTGTATAGTTAATAGTGAGAAAGACTGTTCAAATGGGTGGCAAAAATGGGAAACAGAATTCAATCCACAATGCAAGAGGTAATGCATATAGGTAACTATCAGATACTTGTGTTGCCAGAACTGGAGAATTTTAGCTGCAAAAGCAGGATCACACAGCTGGGATTGTTTTCTTTAGAATAGAGGAGGCTGAGAGAAGATTTATTTAAGGTTTATAAAATTGTGAAGCACTTAAAGTCAATAAAAAGGATCTTCTTCCCAAAGCAAAGTTGTCAATAATCAG
This sequence comes from Stegostoma tigrinum, assembly GCF_030684315.1. Taxonomy (NCBI): domain Eukaryota; kingdom Metazoa; phylum Chordata; class Chondrichthyes; order Orectolobiformes; family Stegostomatidae; genus Stegostoma; species Stegostoma tigrinum. Next base: position 27,371,872 of record NC_081360.1, read on the forward strand.
GGTTATTAAGTAACTGCTGGAAGGTTAGAGAGGTTTTGAGGGATAAATTTTCACCTAGGTGCTGATCTGGCACTTAAAACAGCAGAAACCAAAATCTTTATGAATAAAAAATTAAATGAACACATGAAGAGCTTTAACCTATAGGCTACAGAGCCAGAGTATAAACTGGAATTAGGCTGGATAGCTCTGCTTTGGTTATTTCAAATACTATGGCCAAAATGGTCTCCTTTTCTACCATATCTTTCCTGACTTTTCCTCTATGGAGTTCCATCCAGTTTTTGAGTTGGAACTCTAGTACCCACTAGTTATGAATTGTTGCTTTAAAGGCAACTTTCTTTAATGACAGGAGAAGAGCTGTCAGCCTGCACAACTGTGGTCATCTTATTCTGCTCTTTCTCCTCCAATAATGGTGACAATATCTGCATTTTGCTGTGGTAAATAAAATAGAATAAGACCACAATTCACTTTCCAACACACTTACCGATAATTCCAACAACCAACTCATTTGTAAAATCATCTCTGCCCACTAGCAAGGAATAGTCAATTATAAGATGACTGGACAGAAAATATGCATCACTGTGAATGGATGCCCGTAGCACAGCTTTACAATGTGATCGAATGTAAAGAGGGTTATCACGAATCATTTTTAATAGGTTTTCATCCAGTAATACGACATCACATGTCTCTTTTCCAGTTTCAGTTTTAACGTTTCGATTCCTTAAAGAACCTTTTAAATCAAAAACCTGTATAGAAGAAACAATAAATTTAAGGACTCAAAAAAAAACGTTTGCATTCAGAAAAACAGAAAATCCAAAGGAAATTGTTTAGATTATTGCTACTATTTTTCTAATTTCACTGGGTTAAAATCTGGAATTCCTTCCCTTAGAGCACTGTAGGTATACCTACATCCAAAAGCTGGATCAAAAGAGACTACACAATATCAGCTAGGGATTGGTAAATAAATGCTGATCCACCGAGTGTGATCTACGTTGCATAAATTTTAAAAAAAGCTTTGGTGATCTTTAGAACTGATACGATTTTTTAAAAAATTAATCTCAGAATTATGTAGGAACTGACGCACCTTTGATTCAGAATTATTTCATTAGATTTCTCAGGAAACCAATTACCGCTATGTAATAGTTGGTATATAATCAGGTCACAGTAAATGTTTTTGTTTCCCAATTCTTTTATCACTACCCAAGTTGCAACATTTTATGGAATAATTTTAATTTAGAAAACAAATATTAATTTAAACCATTTGCAATTGTCAATACCATGTACCTGAGCCATTTTTCTTCCATAGAAGAGATTCTCCATAACCAAAAGATCAAGTTTCTTTTCTGTATTATTCTGAGAGTTTTTGTAGCCTATTCGATATACCCCCAGAATTTTGGCCAATGCTGTCGGTCTCTGTATAATAGTTCAGGGAGGAAAACAAAAACAGAATTTTAACATCCAATATAAAATAAATAATTTGATACATCAAAAGAAGTACATAGGAAATGGCAGGACCAGACCATACAACCTCCTTTGCCATTTGATGAAATCATAAATGATCTTCTACATCAACTCCACATTCCCACTTTATTCCCCAAATCACTTGTTTCCCTTGCTTCTGAAAAATGTTTTGATTTCTGTCTTGAATACTTAAATAAATAAACTACAAACTGTTAGCGCGGAGAATTCCAAAGATTCATCAGACTGAGAAGAAATTTCTCCTCATTTCAGTCTGTAGTAGCCAACCATTTATTCTAAGACAAATTCTACTTTTAAAGTCTCCAGGAGGTTTTTTTTGCGGGGTGGGGTGAAAGCTGTCCTAATATCGTATTCTTTTGATCGAAATATTTTTCTTTTACTGAATGCTGAAGAACAAAGCCCAAATTTTCCTCAACCTGCTCTCACAGGACAGCCCCATCATCCCAGCAATCAATTGCACACTGCCAATGCAAGCATTTTTTTTCTTCAATGAAGACCAAACCCAACAAAATATTTTAAGAAGGTAGCCTAGACCCTAATTTTCTCTTATTTTAAAGGCAAAGGTAATGTGCTGTGTTCTAGATGCAATTTGACTGGTCAAATTACTCGATATTAAGCAAAAATAAAACCCAAGGCCTCACAAACTGTTTATGTTACCACAGAGAGCTCGGTGCCTCTCATTCATTCAATCTCTCTCTTAAAAGAAACCAGGACAAAATATACCTCAAAGACACAGCATCGACACAGAAGAGACTTCGTTGCTCTCCAGTGTGGTGTCAGCAAAAATGTTATATAATTGCACAAAGACTGTTGTACTGTCACACACCAACCACCTTTAAATAGGAGCAAACATAGCATTTGCTTTGTCTGCGCAATAACTTTGTGATAAAGACAAAAGCAAACAGATACTTCTGCATATTCTCTACTAGTCTCTTGGTATTTTGAAAAAAAGCTTTTATAATTTTATCAAAATGCATAATGTCACATTTCTTCATTTTCACCTTGCACGTTCGGCTCACTGAGACAAATTCTTCTGCAGCCTCTTTCAGTAATCCTGAGTTTGCTTTTCTACTTAGCTTTTACCGTCAGCAGATGTGAATATATTACAGTCAGTACCCTGAACTAATTAAGTGTATAGATTGTAAACAGTTGAAATCTAAACATGATGTTTTGTAACATGCACAAGATCTAAATTATCAACTCGCAAGTGACCTCTTTATTCTGACTCTTACTGTTTGTGTTAAGATCTTTCATAAGTTTCACGTAAATAGCTTTTGTTTGTTTTATGTAACAAGCTCATGTTCTTTTGTTACAAAACATTTAGAGACACCAAGGTGATCAACCACAAAAACAAAATAAAGCTGTGATCTCTCAAGGAAGTTTCATTCTGGGATCTGGTGTTCCCAGGGTGCTCCTGAGATGCTGCTTGGCCTGCTGTGTTCATCCAGCTTCACACTTTGTTATCTTGGATTCTCCAGCATCTGCAGTTCCCATTATCTCTGATTACAATCAATCAGTTGGGATTGTAACATTACTACTCTCAATTCTGTAAGCCCTAATCTTGCAAAACAATCTTTTGCACAGCAGTATACCGAATGTCTTCTGAAACAATGTCCACAGGTTCTCTTTCGTGTACTCTGCTAATTGCACCTACAAAAAACATTACTAGTTTGTCAAACAATTTTTCTTTCAAAAGTGTGCAGACACTATCTAATTATACTTTGTTTTTACCTTCTTTGAGTTTTAAAAGAAGTTGTACGATTCAAATGTCAACTGTTTTTCTCTCTACAGCTGTTCTTGGAGCTGCTGGGATTTTTTTCTGTTTCTTTACTTGAAAATAGCCATTCCTGATGTCTTAAAGTTAAATAATTGGTCTAAAATTCTTCCATTTCCATATTCTTGAATTTTACAACAAAAGGTAGCCCACCATGTGTGCTGCGAGAATTGCAACAGTTTCCACTATGACTCGCCTTCCAATCTGCCCTCTGCAGATACGCAAGGGCCTGCATTTATATCTCTTGAAAGTAAGTGAGGTCAGATACTTTAATTTCTGGATTTGTTGCTATGAACTAATATTCAGTTACTTCAACATTACTTAGTTTTGAGTTTAGCGCTAAAATTTAGAAGGCCATTATGCAGTGAAACTGTGCAAACAGGCATCGACCAAATGAAAAGTTAACTACTTTTCAGAACTGATAGCTTAAAGGTTCAATTTTCATAGCAAGCAATCTGGATCAAAATCTTTTCAATGTTACATACAGCACTGATCAACAAACACAAAGATTGGGAATTAGCACAAGATGATAAAACTTAGCATTCTCAAACTAAAAATGACTACAGAAGAAAAATAAATACAAGATTTAATTATGAAATTTTGAGAGGTTAACAGTCTACTGACAGTCCACCACAGTATGATGCATAATACTGATGCCATACTGTAACAAGAAATCAAAGTTTTTAGTAGGAGAAACAGAATTAGCATAAAATGGGCAACCTCCATACCGCCCCACCCCGAACCTAATTTACCTTTTGCTGAACAGCAGTTGTAATATAAGTAAAATAATGAGGAGCAAAATCCAAGAAAGACTGGACTTCCAGTCGAGGCATCTGCTTCAGAATAAAGCGGTCATCTAGAAAAGATCATATTTTTAAAAATGACAAAAGTCAATGAATACATTGTCAGTATCTGATAATCAAGATGAAATACCTCAGAACTGACACTTTTTTCTTGGAAATAAACAAGATTTCTCAAACTAACATTTCAACTGCATTTTCAAAAAAAGTAGGACAGAACAAAAATGCAGAGTATAGTGATCTCAATTGCCTTGTTTTGCTTCAACATGGTTAATGTGATCTTCTGTTAGGTCTTGTTAAAATATGATTGAACTGCAAGGCACTGATATGCACCCATCCCTTCCTCCCACCCCAAGCCGCACCTCCATCTCCTTCCTACTAACCTCATCCCACCTCCTTGACCTGTCCGTCTTCCCTGGACTGACCTATCCCCTCCCTACCTATACTCTCCACCTATCTTCTTTTCTCTCCATCTTCGGTCCGCCTCCCCCTCTCTCCCTATTTATTCCAGAACCCTCACCCCATCACCCTCTCTGATGAAGGGTCTAGGCCCGAAACGTCGGCTTTTGTGCTCCTGAGATGCGGCTTGGCCTACTGTGTTCATCCAGCTTCACACTTTGTTATCTTGCCTCCTCTCAATGCTGTCACTAGTATGGTAAAGGCTCATCAACTTCTTTTCTTCAGTATAATTGTTTTTAGTTTTTAGTAAAGGTGAATTTAAGTGTGTGATGGTGGTGAACAGGGAAAGGTCATAATCGCTCAATTCTAAGAAAGTCAACTATTTTCAGCACTGCATGTTACACATTATACAGAAGTACCAAAATGGCATTACTGACAAAAGTTTACAATGATTCTTTAAAACCAAGTAAACTTCTGTTTTTGAAGTGAGCAGAAACTTCAAAAACTTTATAAACCTTATGAGCATGCATCAACATAGAAACTCTCAATTAAAGAACACTGGCATCTTAGGTCTTCTTTCGTATGCCATTTCACACATTAATTGATTTCTAAGTATATTAGAAATGTTTTGAATTCCTATCTCTCTATTCCAACAACTGTAGTTATGTGATTTCACAGGACAAGGTGATTTTTTACCAATTCTCAATACCTGCATTTACAATCAGTGATTTTTTAAAAAAAATTTGGTACTTAAACAATCAAATGGTACATTCTAGGAACGGGGTCTTTGCCCAACATTCATTCTGCGACCAAATGGTTACTTATCCCTTTTGTGATTTGTGGGACCCTGCTAAACACAGTTTCTGTGTTTACCTACAAACTAACACCTGAAGGAGGACTGAGGCTCCAAAAGCTTGTGATTTCAAATAAACCTGTTGGACTATAACCCGGTGTCGTGTGATTTCTGACCTTGTCCAACACCGGCACCTACAAATAATAGCAGCTGCTACACATCAGAGTTAAATTAGAATAGATCATTTTATCCATCCAAAATTATAAGAAAGATTCTAGGGAAATGCAAGTTATAATTTTACGGATTCAACAGAAATAGTACAAGTTTACACTTGGAAATTTTGTAACTCAGAGCTCTCAGTTTGTTATTATAGCTTTTACACATACATTGTGCATTCCAAAGATTCAAATTTAAGTTTTGTACTCTCCCAGTTTGGTAAAACAACAATTCCTCAACCAAGGAGCTGAAAAGAAACTTGCTACTATTTTATATTTATGTTATCTGAAGTATACTTTTGGAATACAAAGTTTGATATTGAAACTCCGTACAGTGCATCAGTAACTGACTTTCTAATTATTTGCATACCATGTTTCAGTAAAACTGTCTTATTGAATCTTCATCATTTCATTGAACCAACAAATTCTTTTACCTTCTGTAGCATAAAAGGCTGCTCCTGACTTGCCTCCTCGGGCTTGCCATGGTGCACAGTGAGACAGCGATCGGATGAAGTCATCCTCATTACTAGCCAAAATCACTTCTCGCATTTTGTGGAATTCTTCAGCATAATAAATTCTACAGTAAAACTTGGCACTGGCATCGGAAAATTCTATGCAAAAATATTTAAAGAAACATTCTTATAAACAAATAAATAATCACCTTGGTCAGCGAAAACTACACAGTCCATTTGTTCTTTTCCTCTGTGGCAAAAGATTAATTCATTCACTCATCACTGTTGCTGACATTGCTACCAAGTGGCAATTACACAACCATAATCTGCTCACTGATGTGCATTCGGATTTCACCTGGACCACTTGGCTCATTACAACTTTAGTCTGGACATGTAAAAAGAGCCAAGTTCAATAAGGGTGGTTAGAGTGACTGTCCTTGGCATTAAGGTAGCACTTGTCTGTGCCAGGTCTCCTGGATGGCCTGTAAAATTAGAGTCAGTGGGAATCGGGGTAAAGCTCTCCACTGACTGGAACTATGCCAAACACAAATGCAAATGGCTGTGGTTATTGGAGATGAATCATTTCAGTCCAAGTACATGTCAGCAGGAGTTCCTCAGGATAGCATCCAAAGACCCAACCATTTTCAAAAACTTCATCAATGACTTTGCCTTCATCATAAAGGTCAGAAGTAATATGTTTGCTGATAACTGCACAAAGTTCAGTATCATTCACACCTCCCCAGATACAGAAACAGACTGTCAATGTGCAGCACGACCTGAAAAATATCAGTGACCATGTCCAGCAAGAAAGAACTTAACCACTTCCTCCTGACATTCATTGCTATTTCTATTGCTGTATCTTCTACTAGCTACCATTCTTGAAAAACTAGTTTAACTTTATAAATGATTCAAACTACAAGATATGGGGAATTCTATGTGAATAGCCTCATGGGAAATAAGTGCCACTCTATAAGGCACAAATCATGTGTGATGGAATATTCTCCTCTGGCCTAGATTAGCAAGGTTCCAACACTCAAAGGTGGTTGACACTGAATCAGCACAGTTGTTTGGCAATCCATTCGTTACCCTAAACATTCACTACTGATGCACAGTAGCACCAGTGGGGACTTGGAACAATATTGCATTGGGGCACAAATCCTGGAACTCCATTCCCAGTAGCACTATGCAATAGAGTAAGCACTGGCTGAAGGTAGCAGCTCATCAACATCTTCCCCAAGGGCGATTAAAATGAAACACTGGTGTAGTATTAAGTCACTATACTAGCAATACCATGGCCCAGGCTAACACTGGACTCCGCGTTCATATCCCACTGCAGCAGCCGATGGAATTTAAACTCAATCAATAAAATCTGAAAATTGGAAACTCTTTCAGTAATAGTGACAAAGAAATTACCATTGATTGTTGTAAAAAATCATCTAATTCACTATTGTCCTTACCTAGCCTGATCCACATATGATTCCAGATCCAGTGACTCTGAACTGCCCCGGCAAACCACTCGTTTCATAAGCAATAAACGGATGGGAAGCAAAACTGGCTGATATTCCATGAAGGAATAAAAACCAATTGCTGGAAAGTGATCAGATGCAGGAAGTTCATTCCATTCTTTCTTTTCCTTGCTTTGAGGCATTCAGGGCAAATATATTCCTTACACTGAAGTCAGCCAAATTTGCTGCTAACTTGAAGCATCCTGATTTGTATCCGAGTCAAAATCATGTTGTGCATTAATACAGTTAGTCATTAATAAGTATAAATAAAAATGTATCTGACACTGAAATAAAGAAACATACTCTATGAAGTTCAAAAGGTTGTCAATAACACTTACGAAGTTCCACATGTGGGTTTCCAAGTTGCTTCTTTTGTTTGTCTCCATCACCGTCATCTAAAATAAACAACATTGAACAACTTGGGGAATATGGGCTGATGGATCTTAAACTCTTTTTAGCATTTAGTTCACTGTAGCCTGCGTAAAAGTTAGTTTGTTCACTTCACTAAAAATTTAAGAACATCATAAGGAGCTGGATGATATCATTCTTAACTCTCATCTGCATTTACATTATAATAAGACCTTGTCAAATTTCAGATCTGCAACCTTTACTTCATACACACAATTGTCATTTTAAGGCATACATTGGAGACAATTTGAAGCTGAAAACAATTTGTTGGTCAGATCAAGCAAACAAACTTATACACATCATCCAAATTAATATAAATGGGTTCATGTTAGTGATGTATGGAAGATTTTAAAAACATATTTCTATGTTCTAAATTTGATTCAATATACTAGATTAAGGTGATTGGATTTTGATGAACAGCATCAGTATCTTGATTACTGCAGTAAATGTAAGTGCAAAATTATACAGCAGAAATAATCAAATTAAAAGTAACTCATCATAGCTGCAAATCCAAAATCAGTAATTAGCCATCATACCCAGGTTTTCTTCCACTAACAAACAGTATATCCTATTCAATTCAATGAGAAAATTACACGCATCATAAACTTATCTGTGAGACCTATTAAAAACTGATTAACTTTTACTAGAAATATTGCTGACACAAAAGCTTTGTTGAATTTAGATCTTTACACATTGTAATTAGAGCTTAAACATGTATATAACCCTGGAAAAAACAATACTTTCTAAAGAAAATTATCTTCAGTCTTTTTTGCTGCTTCAGTCTTAAGTGGCAAGACTGTTTGGTTTCTTTGAGTAGTGGCAGAAGCCAATTAGTCAGGCTGAGCTAAACAACAAGTGCTTTGAAGGAATTTGAAGTTTAGAACTTCATGGAAGTGGTTCTAATCCTGACTTGCCAATTACATTAAAATATTAATTTTACATACACAAACATGCATCCAAGTTCATCATGTTAATGAGGTCATTTCTTACTTTTGTATCTGCAGAAAATCATTTACAGTGAAAGTAAACATCTTGACTTCTCATTTTGATATGTGTGCCATACAAATTTATTGACTCTGAAATTAGTTCTAATGCTTTTAAATTGCTTTGCAGAGATACTGTGTCTTTGGACACCAGAAGAACAGATCTCATTTTATCCATTCTTTGCATTGGTTTCAAAAGGTTTTAAAATCTTAAGAACTGCAACAATGCAAAAGCGACATCTTTCAACTAGTAGTCAAAATATGGCCAGCAAATCTTCTACAGCAAGTCCATTTATGATGTAATCAGAGATAATGGGAACTGCAGATGCTGGAGAATCCGAGATAACAAAGTGTGGAGCTGGATGAACACAGCAGGCCAAGCAACATCTTAGTAGCACAAAAACTGACGTTTCGGGCCTAGACCCTTCATCAGAAAAGGGAGATGGGGACAGCGTTCTGAAAAAAATAGGAAGAGAGGGGGAGGTGGATTGAAGATGGATAGAGGAGAAGATAGGTGGAGAGGAGAGTATAGGTGGGGAGGTAGGGAGGGTATAGGTCAGTCCGGGGAGGACGGACAGGGCAAGGGGGTGGGATGAGGTTGGAAGGTAGGAAATTGAGGTGCAGCTTGAGGTGGGAGGAGGGGATAGGTCAGAAGAAGAACAGGTTAGGGAGGTGGGGACGAGCTGGGCTGGTTTTGGGATGCAACTGGGGGAAGAGGAGATTTTGAAACTTGTGAAATCCACATTGATACCATTGGGCTGCAGGGTTCCCAAGCAGATTATGAGTTGCTGTTCCTGCAACCTTCGGGTGGCATCATTATGGCACTGCAGGAGGCCCAGGATGGACATGTCGTCTACCGAATGGGAGGGGGAGTGAAAATGGTTCGCGACTGAGAGGTGCAGTGGTTTACTGCGAACCAAGCGCAGGTGTTTTGCAAAGCAGTCTCCAAACCTCCGCTTGGTTTCCCCAATGTAGAGAATGCCACGCCGGGTACAGCGGATAGAGTATACCACATTGGCAGATGTGGAGGTGAACATCTGCTTGATGTGGAAAGTCATCTTGGGGCCTGGGATGGGGGTGAGGGAGGTGGTGTGGGGGTAAGTGTGGCACTTCCTGCGGATGCAGGGGAAAGTGCTGGGTGTGGTGGGGTTGGAGGGGAGTGTGGAGCGGATGCTCTGGAAGGCAGACAAGGGTGGGGATGGAAAAATGTTTTTAGTGGTGGGGTTGGATTGTAGATGACAGAAGTGTTGGAGGATGATGCATTGTATCCGGAGGTTGGTGGGGTGGTATGTGAGGACTAGGGGGATTCTCTTTTGGCATTTATTGTGGGGGGGGGGGGGTGTGTGTGTGAGGGATGAGTTGTGGGAAATGTGGGAGACTCGGTTGAGGGCGTTCTTGACAACTGTGGGGTGGGGAGGAGTTGCGGTCCTTGAAGAACGTGGACATCTGGGATGTATGGGAGTGGAATGCCTCATCCTGGGAGCAGATGCGGTGGGGGCGAAAGAATTGGGAATAGGGGATGGAATTTTTGCAGGAAGGTGGGTGGGAGGAGGTGTATTCTAGGTAGCCGTGGGAGCCTGTGGGCTTGAAATGGACATCAGTTGCAAGCTGGTTGCCTGAGATGGAGACTGAGAGGTCCAGGAAGGTGAGGGATGTGTTGGAAATGGTCCGGGTGAACTTGAAGTTGGGGTGGAAGGTGGTGAAGTGGATGAACTGTTCGAGCTCCTTTTGGGAGCACGAGGCGGCGCCAATACAGTCATCAATGTAACGGAGGAAGAGGTGTGGTTTGGGGCCAGTGTAGGTGCGGAAGAGGGACTGTTCCACATAACCTACAAAGAGGCAGGCATAGCTTGGGCCCATGCGGGTACCCATGGCCACCCCCTTTGTCTGTCGGAAGTGGGAGGAATTGAAAGAGACATTGTTGAAGGTGAGGACGAGTTCGGCTAGGCTGATGAGGGTGTCGGTGGAGGGTGACTGGTTGGGTCTGCGGGACAGGAAGAAGCGGAGGGCCTTTAGGCCATCTGCATGGGGAATGCTCGTGTATAGGGACTGGACGTCCATGGTGAAAATGAGGTGTTGGGGACTGGGGAATTGGAAGTTCTTCCTCTCACCTATTCCCTCCTCCCACCTCAAGCCGCACCTCCATTTCCTACCTGCTGACCTCATCCCGTCTCCTTGACCTGTCTGTCCTCCCCGGACTGACCTATCCCCTTCCTACCTCCCGACCTATACTCTCCTCTCCACCTGTCTTCTCCTCTATCCACCTTCTGTCCGCCTCCCACTCTCTCCCTATTTATTTCAGAATCCTCTCCCCATCCCCCTTTTCTGATGAAGGGTCTAGGCCCGAAACGTCAGCTTTTGTGTTCCTAAGATGCTGCTTGGCCTGCTGTGTTCATCTAGCTCCACACTTTGTCAATTTATGACGTGCACAGGTTGACGTCTGAGATCTCAACTTTTTAAACCATACATTTGCACCCATGAATTTATTGCTGTAAATTAATATATGTGTAAATCTGACCAAAGAAAATTAGGAGAAGCATGTTGGCAAGGGTATATCAAAAAATACATTAAACATTTGACAGCAGACAGACAACAGCTATAGTTGAAATTTTAAAAATCAAAAACTGATACATTTTTCTCAGGCACAAAACACTGAAGGGGAAAGACTAATCACCATGGTTAAAAAAGAAGTTAAAGATTGTATTACATTAAAGGAAGTTGCTTACAAGAATGCCAGAAATAGTGGTAAACTAGAAGATTGTGAACAGTTTAATACACAAAAGAAGGACCAAGATACTGATCAAGAACAGGGCAAGATACGATGAATGCAAATTAGCAAGGTACCTTAAGGAGGACTATAAAAAACTTTTATTGATACGTGAAAGGAAAATATGAGCAAGGATAAATGTGGGCCCATTATAGGCAAGGTATAGGAGAACTTACATTGGAGAATAGAGAACATGCATTAGTCAGTTATTTTGCATCTGTCTTCACAGAAGACAATACAGAATTCCAGAAACATGAGTTACTTGAGTCCCTTGGTCCCCTAAAGAACAAGACGACATTCGTTTTGTAAAAAGATAACTTGAAAACTAATTGGATTGAGGGTTAACAAATTTCCTTCACCAGATTAGCTTCATCCCAGTGCATTGAAACAGGAGGCAATGTATGCATTGGTGGTAATTTCGCACTTTTATAGATACTAGGCAAGGTTCCTATTGTCTGAAAGTAGCAAATGTAACTCCATTGATGAGGAGCAGGAGGAAGAGTGCACAGCTCTAGACATGTTAACGTGATGCCCATAGAAGGGAAATTGTTAGAATGTATTAAAAAGGATGGGGATAACTGAACATTTAGAAAATAATGGCAATTTGGGAGACTCAACATGGATTTATGAAAGGGAAATCATGTTTGACAAACTTGGTATTTTCTCAGGATGTTAAACGTAGTATGGACAAGAGAGGCAAAAAAGGAACCAGTGAATGTAGTGTATTACATTTTCATAAGGCTTTTGATAAGATTTCCATAGGAGGTTAATAAATGAAAACATACGAGAGTGGGAGAGGGAAATATACATGGATGGATTGAGAATTGGTTAACACACAGAAAACAGACCAGGAATAAACAGGCCATTTTCAGGATGGCACGCTGTTACTAGTAGAGTACCTCAAGGGTCAATGCTAGATTCACAAATGCTTATAATCTATGTAAATGATTTGGATGTGGGGATCAGGTAGAATATTACCAAATTTTCAGAGGACACCAAATTGAGTGGGGACATGAGAATGACGCAAGAGGCTCCACATGATAGATGGAAATTAATGAGAAGTTATTCACTCGAGTAAAAAATAATAGAGACACTACAGCGGGCATCCACAAGGATCGGGGTATCCTTACAAGTAATTAAAAGCTAGCATGCAGACGACAGTAAGCAATTAGGATGGCAAAAAAATATGTTTACATTCATTTCAAGGGAATTTATGTATAGAAGTAAAGATGCCTTGCTGTAATTGTACTCAGCCCATTAACACCTCACCTGGGGTACTGTGTACAGTTTTGGTCTCTTTATTTAAAGGAAGAGTATACTTGCCATAGAAGTAGTCAACAAAAGTTCATTACATAAATCCCAGGGTTGTTTCATAACAAGAGATTGAGAAAATTGGGATTATATCGTCCAGAATTTCAGACAATCAGGTGCTATCTTCTTGAAAATTATAAAATTCTTACAGCCAAGGCAATGACCGCAAGGAGCTTGATCACAGGACAAGGGGCAGCCTACTTAAGGTTGAGACAAGGAGGAATTTCTTTACTCAGGATGATGGATCTTGGAATTCTCTACCCCGGAAGGCTGTAGAAGCTTAATCATTAAGCGGGGTCAAGACAGAACATTTATAAGTTTCTGGAGACTAATGGCATTCAGGTTTAAGAAAATAGTGCGGGTAGCTGGCATTCGGGAGATTATCAGCCATGATCTAGAATGGCGGGGCAAGATCAATAGGCTGAAAGGTCTGTTTCTGTTTTTTTTTTAAAAAGGAGCACAGGAGTAGACCAATTGTTACTGATTTACTATGTGTTTGAAAAAGTACTTCAAATGGAGGCAAGTCTGTTATACACTTATTTCAGAGTGTTTCACAGACTTACCTACCTTTAAACTGGCTTTAAATACTAAACAAATGCATAAACTAATATAACCCCTTATTAAAGGGCTAATTCACAGGGAAGGATTAATAGCAGAAAGAATATCAGCTCAATAATTCTGGTAATCAAACATGAGACAGAATATACCAAGATAAAATGGTGTTTTTTTGGGTTGCTAATAACATAGTTATTAAGTATACTAATGAATAAAATTTTCTTATAACAGATGACTCAAAAATATCTTTCATACATTTATGCAATCAAATAAATTCTCCAGTTGCAGAGTTCAGGAAACTAAAACCCTTTACACCTCATAGCCAATTCTCAATGATTGGAGCCAATTGATTCTCATTATTCATTGCTGGTGAATAATAATACCACTGGAGAAAGAAGTGATTTTTTTTCAGCAATTGTTCCAATTTTAATAAAATTTTATACTGAAGTGAGAAGTACTATTAGTGATGTAGAATTCCAAAAGGCACATGAAGTTTCATTCGATTAGGTTTAATGTGTCAGTGACCAGCATTTAACTGTACCTTGTAACTCTGCAGCTTGATTCTCTGCCCTTTCTTTCCCTGATTGAAAGACTTGGTAATAAGCACTATCTGCACCTTGCAAAGTCTCTTTTCTCTGTACGGACAGATCAGGGCTTTTACCCCCTGGACCTCGGAAAAATGACAAAACTCCAGGTGTCTTTCTTGCTAGAAAAGAGCAAGACAATTTCTTTTTATAATTTCTAAATGGATTCTTATCCACTTTTGCTAATAACTACAAGCAGTAAGCCAGCAGTAGCACTGTAGCAAAAACTCTGGTGCTGCTGAGCCGTTATGCAATAATGCACTACAAAGCAAGTATTGTATCTGCCTTTAAAAGTAAACTTACATGTCTGCTCAGATTCTGTACTGCGATTTCCTTGATTGCTGTTGCTTTCTAAATGTCTTGCAGGACTGTTGGCCTTCGGTCTGTCTGCATTACTGAAACACAGCCAATACAAAGAGAGACATTAGGTATAAATATTTTCTTAAAATATATAAAAAGGTTAAATGGATGACACACATACATCTGGATTTCTTTTCATACATAGAAAGGAACAGAAACATTGCAGTGTTTTTCAGTAAAGATTTCAAGGCTATTTCAGAAGTTTGCTCAGCTGGTTCTAACAAAGATTGTAACTAGACAGCAAAGCTTTAATAAAGATTTTAATCGTACTGCTTAAGAAAAACATTGCACAGAAAAGAATAAAAGATGACCAAACATTTGGAAATTTGTAATAGCAGCCTAAAACGGGAAGAACTGAGATGAGCAACACAAAACAAATACTGTGGAAACCTATAGCCAGAACAATATTTAATGTAATAAGAAATTCCAAGATGCTTCATTAAAAGAAAAACCCTAAAAACAAAACGCTGTTATGATCCATGTAATTTGCCTTTACGGTGTTTCACATGCTCCCACTTCACCCCCATCCAATTACTTTGCTTGTTGTATTCCTTCATCATTCCCATTCGTCATGCATTCTCGTCCAAGATCTTCCACAGCATTCTTGTATTCCTTGCAACTATAGAAAACATTAAAATGTTAAAGGCCAAAGTTTACATTATGAACATAATGCACGTCAAAAAGAACAATGCTTTAAAACAAAAAACACGCATCGTACCTGAGAGCAAATGCAATGATCGAACTTGGCTCTTTCTCACATACTGTAATTGGTACACGTTCGTGGTCCCACATCAGGTAATGCTTATCAGGGTCACTGGTAAAGAATTAAAAATTCATGTAACAAACAAAATAGTTTAATATGCTACTTATACACACAACCCTGACCATAGACCGAGATTGTATTTAGAAATATTAAATACCTGAAGAAGACAAATTGCTTTAAAAATGCTGAGGAATCCATGTTTCATTGTATTGATTTTACGAGCATTCAAGAGAGGACAGCAAGAAAGAATGTAATGCTAATCTGTTGGACTTCTGAGAGGTAAAAACAAGATGTTGGAATAGGGGAGCCAGTGGATGTATTATCCACTTTTGCTAATAACTACAAGCAGCAAGCCAACTGCTTGATGGGCAACAATGTTTCACGCTGAGAGCTTGAATCACTTCTAATTCTTATTGTACTTTGGTTTTAAGTAACATTAAACATAAATTGTGCAAGTTGAAATATATTAAGCTTGATCTTTGCATCAGGGTAATCTAATGTTCACGATTAGTTACTTAAAGCGCAAGTGAAATGCACAAACGTTTTTGCACAGTAAGTCTCCAGTTCAGAACACAAATCAATTCTAGATATTCTGGTTTCACTCAAGTTATTGGAAACTAGGAACACAACATATAGAAATGAAATTGAAATTGTGATCGACTGCAACAGAAAGACGTCTTTTTAAAAAAAGTACATATGAGCATACAAAACAGAAGCATGCATGGGCTGTTCAGCCTATCAAGCTTACTCAACCATTTGTGAAAGTCATGGATGATCTGATAATTAACCTGAAATCTGCTTTCCCACTTGCCCTTGATAACTGCTTAGCCCTGTTTAACACTAACCTCTCTACCTCATTTTTAGGAAAAAACGAGTTCCAAAGATACACAGCGCCCCCTCCCCCTCACCGAGAGAAACAATTTTGTCCAATACCTGCTCTAAATGGCCACACTTGACTTCTCAAACAGTGACCCTTAGTTCTAAATTCACCCAAAACAGGTAATCTCCTCTCCACATCTATCCCTTCAAGACCCTGCAGGATCTTATCTGTTACAATCATTTTGCCTCTTACTTTTCCGAACTCCAGTGGATACATTGGACAGGTTGGCTCCGTTCCTCATAAGGCAAATCCCCATTCCACACGTTAGTCTAATAAACGTTCTTGGAGTTGCTTGCAGTACATCTATATCTTCCCTTAAGGGAATCAAAACTGAACAGTGTTTCAGATGTAGTCTCATGAGTACCCCTGCAACGGAAGCATAGCCTCCCTGCTTTTGTAATCAATTGCCCTTGTGGTAAATAAAGACATGCCCTTACCTTTCCTAATTACTTGCTTTAGACGTACATTAACCTTTTACGATCAATGCACCAGGTCATCCAGATATCCCTACATCTCAAAGCTTTGCAACCTCTTATCATTTAGATATGATTCTTTTTGCTAATTTGGACAACTTTATGTTTTCCCAACCTAAACTCCTTTGCCACATTTTTTCAAATTAACTTACCCTATCCACCCATCTATATTTTCGTGGTCTCGTGTCCTCTTCACAACTTAGTTCCCTTCTCTGTGTTATCTCTTCAACACAGGTCATTTACATTCAGTGTAACCAGATAAGATCCCAACAGGAATCCTTGTGGCATTCCACCTGTCACACCTTTTCAATCTGAAAAAGATACATGTACATCTACTCTCTGCTTCCTGTCGGCCAGCCAATCTTCTTCAATGTCAATATGCTACCCTCTCCAACATGAACTTTAATTTTACACAAAAAAACTTTAATGTGGCATCTTCTGGAAATCTAAATACAATATGTCCATTGGCGCTTCTATGCCAACGTCTTTTTTTACGTCCCCGAGAAGTCCAACAGATTAGCATTACATTCTTTCTTATTGTCCTCTCTTGAATGGTGCCATGGTCAGTTAACATACACACACACCGCAGTCCTGATTCTCATCCTAACTGGATGCAATAACGTCAAACTTTTTTTGGAAAATTGCAAAGGCTGAGCTGACTGCACTCCTTATCTGCCTCTCAGTCACACTCTTCTCCCTGAACTCCTTTCAAATCAGATGACCCAACTCCAAGGGATGGAACCGCTTTCTGGTACAAAGATTTGTTTGATTTGTCATGGTGTCTGTAGTTCAGCCTCCAGATCAAACCGAGTTGAAGCAGTTTGAACTCCAAATGCTTACGGCATATATGCTTACTCTGGATAAAACTGGCATCCAGGAACTCCCATATGCCGAAACTGTGAACATCACCTGTCTTGGCATCCTTAATATGTTCTAATTAATTATATTACTTTATTTTATAGTTAATTTTTTTTGTATGTTTTATTAACGTTACCACCAGTTGCTAAAGCACGTTGAATTTTAGCAAATAAATTAATCTTAGTTATTTACCAGATACTCACCAAAATAACTGTACTAGAATTCCTGAGGCTGAAAATGTTTTGAAAGCAAAAACAGAACACCTCTCTTCTTTCCTCCCAAAATTTCCTTAATCACTGAACTTCCATACTCTATAAATCATACTAAATTAGCTAGGTTTGTTCGCACCTAAGACAAAAGGCCATGCTGACTCACTTAATGAGGATGTAGTTTCAACTGGTTCTTAATTATCTGTTATTTCACTGATAGCCTTGTTAAAACCCTGCTTAAGGTTGGCAACTACAGAATTTACACTGTAAATTTCAGTTTAATACTAAGTACAAACTAGAATAGACTTTCTTACCCAACAACCGTATTTGACTTTAAAAATGTGTCGACAGAACAAAAAAAAACTTACAATGGGAAAGGAATGGAGTTGTAACTGCTTCCAGGAAGAAGATTTGCAAAAATAGCCTTCATAGTTGACTTTTCTTTTACTTGACTGTCACTGGAGCCCAAAAGGTGCCCATCGTATACATCTGCAAGTTTAACATAATATGTTAAAACTCATTATTTTGAGAAGGCTGTCACACAAATGCAAGGAGTTTAAAAGATGTCAAAATCTCAAATGCACCCCAGTACATTTCCACCTGGACTACTTGAAGCAAGATAACTCAATACGCAGAATGGCTAGTGTGTCAATGCTATTGTTTGCGCAAAAAAAATTGAACAAATGGCTTCATTTAAAGGCAGCATATTTATTATCCAAAATAAAGTAAATAAAAGAAGTTAGTTCTAGCAAAATCAGTCACTGACAAAGTGCAGAGACTCAATGTGCCAATTTCCTGCATGACAAACTTAAAAGTGCATTACAGGATATAGCAATGAAATTTCCTTGTTTCATTACATTCCTTTCTTTGGCCCAGAGATAAAACATGCAGCCTAATGTTGGGAACATGCTAAAGTATAAATATAACAAAAGTATAGGTAACAGTTTAGTTAACTGCATATTTGTAATTTACCAACTAAATCCTCAGTTTTTTTTTTAAGCCAATATTCCATGCTGTCATTCAAAAGAAACCCATGGAATTGACTGACTTTCAATTTATTTGGCCAAGTAAGCTTATTTGAAGTGTAACAGCAATATGCTAAAAACATTTTTTTAAAAATTTGCTCCAATGACTAAAGCCGGGTTTAAAATACAGGAGAGTGTTGAACACTCCTGATCTAGTTGTCACACACTGCACTATAAAAGTTATCAATAGTTAACATAGTAAACTTTTATTTTCAGCAATGCACAACAGAATAGCAGTCGGGCATGCAGCCCTCAAACAACACCTGCGGACAGAGGAACAGAATTAATTATTTAGACAGACATTAACACTCTTTCTTTGCAGATGCTAGTCAGGCCTGCTGAACAATTCCAGCACTGTGTTTCTATTCCTCATGCACGTCACTGATGCTGAAAAATCTTTTCATGAACTTCCTACCATCAGAATTGTTGGTATCCTGGTCACTGATAACAGACACTGTGGGAATATTGAGTCCAGCAGGTACTTGTTCAGTGCATACATCTGGGCAGGAGGGCAAGTGAGAATTGGCAGTGTTGGTAGAGTTAGCTGCCATGGTGGGCAATAAGCGATCTTCTGGAAGACAGAATTTATTTTCATCATACATTGGTTTCATAAGTTTGAGATCACAAAAGTTGATGCTAAATTAACTATTTTATTGCTGAGAAAATTACTTTTAACAAATATAAAAAAACTTAAAAAAAATACACCAAAATAAAAAAAAGTTAAACCTAAGCTTACAGATGGCCTACATCAGATAGCAGTGTTTGCTGCATTCGAAAGTACGTTATAATATATATATAAAACTTAACCCTCTTTATATCAATCATCCCTCTATTATACATGGTGCTTGAGTTGCAATGTTAATTCTACAATATACGGAATAGAACTTTAATTTCTGATCATATTGAAGATGTGTTGCAAACAAAATCATTCAGGCAGGGTAGTAGGACAAACATTGAGCTGTGAAATGATACATAAATTTGAACCCTCAATTCTCAAGTAACAACTAAATAGGGGCCTGTCTGTAAAATACTGTCTAGCAAAAACAAGGTGATCCCTGGAAGGGAATGTGTACCTTGCCTACTTGCAGAACAGAACACTGGGCGTTACAGAAGCTGAATCATAAAAAGGGAGAACTACTCCCCATTTTCCACCCAACATAAACAAAAAAAAACTGACGGAGAAAATGAGAGTACAACATTTCAGACGAAATTTTCTTGACAGATGTACAAATAACTCTCATTAGTTCAGCTGCCAAATATGAATGCACATCAATATTCCAAAACTAGGTTTCAGGTAAACTTTACTAAATTAAAGCAGGCTACGAAGTTTATTTGTTACTTTATTTTTCTCTTTGATTTACATTGCTTCCAAGATTGGGAAATTGAATTTTTAAAAATGATATAGCCACTGGAACAGAATGCAAGTAAGCTTCATGCAGCTTGAGATCAACTCCTGTACAGGAGCAACAAAACAAAATAAAAACTGCATATACCAGAATCCATGAAGATGAACAGCTCTGCCATGAAAAAGGCAGAGGCAATCTATTGCGTGATGAGGAGGCTTTAACCGATTAAGGGCATGAACATACCCACAGTACAGAATGTGTATTTTAGCAGAGATGCTTGGTTTATCGTAATGAAGCTCTTTGCATACTGATTAAATTTTGAAAAAGACCAAGCCAAACCTTTATCGCCATTTGGTAGCACTAAAGCTGAACTGCATGGAGACGTATCCAGGACACTGCTCTGTAAAAGACATTAATAACACACAATGAAAGAAATGGAAACTAAAAACATAATAAAAATTTGAAAGCTCAACAAACGGTCAGGTCAACAGTGCATTATGAATATGAAATAAGGTAGTTTTAAAATTGTTGGTTCCGATTGAATGTAAAACAGCATATTCTTAAAAAGGCAAACAATATGCAGCTATGTTGGACGCCATCTGGTTACAAGTCAAGTCACATTTACCATTTGAATGGAGGTCCAGGCTATGATTAATTGAAGCCTGTCATACGTAAAACAGCATATTCTTAAAAAGGCAAACAATATGCAGCTATGTTGGACGCCATCTGGTTACAAGTCAAGTCACATTTACCATTTGAATGGAGGTCCAGGCTATGATTAATTGAAGCCTGTCATATTCCACACCCGAACACAAAGAAACACAGTCAGTTGTCCTTGCTCTGTGAAGACATGGATTCCCAGGCAGACATGCTGGCAGCTGCCACTACAGGCAACAGGGAAAATATGTTCCCTACTAGGTACGAGGAAAAATGCTAATGAATGTTGCCCTCTGGTCAAAGCGAAGAAACCTACAGAGATCCAAGGACACTGGAAAGCAATCATGAGGATGAGCCTTACTGCAGGAAGTTGCTTTGGGAATTTTCACAACTATGGAAAAAGGACTTTTGATGGTCAGTGAACATTACGACTTGGTGAAATGGGGAGAAGTGGAAGCACAGTAGGAGCGATGTTGTAAAATCTGCAATTCTGCAGAGGTGTATATACATGATGCAGTGTTATTGGTTATATTAAAACATTAAAAAAGTTATTACTTCTGTAGATTAAAGCATTGCTTCCCAAACCTTTTGCAAACTGTGACTCTATACAGAGGTCTGAAATATTATGAAATTGTTATGACCACCCTGAGGACTTTGAGAGAAGCTGAGGGTAACACGGGTAGGTCGATCGATGACGGATGGGGATGGGGGAGTAGACCTGCAAAGAATAGGGAAGTGGTGGGGTGGGGAGGGGAATGCAGAGCATTTTGGAGTCTTTATATTAGATTTCCTGCACCTGCAATTCTTCATTTTATATTGAAATAAAGCAAAATATAAATAATATAACATGTGTGCCTTCAATTCAGAAAACAAAACACTTCTGCTTTGCTGACAACCACACTTTGGGATCAAGAAAGAAAGGAGAGAGTTGGACACTGAAGCACAGAGAATATAAGTGAAACTGTAAATGAAGTAAAGGGGGAAAAGGGTGCAATCATTAGTTGAGTTAATACAAGTTAATCAATAAGTTGATTACCTTGGTTTCTTCAGTTGACCTCAATCTACCAGGACTTGGTGGTACTGCTGGTCGTTTCCGACCCTTTTCTTGTTGAAACAGATCCTGTAGTCTGCAAGAAAGGGTTTATGTTTTTAAAAAACAGTTCAGGCTATACTATAAAATTTATTAGAATCTATTGAGCTATCCAAACAGGATAAACACTGCGCACCCTCAAAAAAAATTAAAAACAATAACTGGTCTTATCTGCACCAATTAGATAACTGGCAATTAAATATTATCAATCAATTGACGATACTAAACTATATTTCATACAGCTTGTAAATAAATAGGCTATCACCGTTATTTGTTATTCAATAACCACTCTTCTTAACCTTAAATATTTTTAATCAACTTGGTCAGTGATGTTAAGACACATCTTTGAAGTGAGAGAGGATGTGACCCCAGGTCTCTGGCTCAGTGGTAGAGACACTAAAACTACACCACACGAGCCTGAAAACTGAATTTCAATCCAAAGCTTCAATCTGCTTGAATGCAGTACAATGTTCTTTAGTTTTATGTGATATTAACAGTGTTATTGTAACTTTGTATTCTTATATGTAATGCAAATTATTAAAGCCAGTTATTTTGAACTGACAAGTATATGAAGTCATTATCGTAGCCTCAATCCCACCTGTTATTCCAAGCCTGTAACAGCTCACACAAATTCTGTTTCTTGGTAATTAAGCAATCGTCCAAAAATACCAACTGCTGAGGGTTGTCGACGGAGGAGGTCAGTAATCTTGCTTGAGTTTTTTCAAACCAGTTTAGAAACTCTGCCTCTTCCATCTGTATCCACAAAGAAAACACATCAGCCTCAAGAAGGAACAAGTTTAATGAGAGGGAAGGGAGCTTTAAACATTAGACAAAATTTTAAATATTATTTTACATATGCTGTGTTCAAACTGGTTTGAAAAATATAATTACTTCTTTTTGTGCAAACAAATCTTCAATTTTTTCTTCTCTTGTTTTGTTGAAGGTATCCGTTTTCAGGGACACCAGGCGATCGTCTACTGCTGAGTAGATTTGAGATACCCTGAAAAATAGCCAATATTCATTAATCACCATCTTTAATCAAATTATCCATTAAAAGGAAGAATTTTTTGCCAACTGGGTTCAAAAACTTACTTTTGTGAAAAATCCTTCAAATCCTGAACAATCAATTGCTTTGATGGCATTTGAGGTTTGATGTATATTTCTAGTGGGGGTAGGCAAATTTCAAGTATTCTGATGGGGGAAAAGCTGGTAGTAGAAAAAGTTAACATATTTGTCAGTCAATAGCAGCAATAATACATTTATCGTAAAAAGTAGTTTCTGAAAATGATGCAATTGAACATGTTTAAGATGCCACTAAAATAGCTCAATTCAAAAACAAGAAAAATGAATAAACTGAACACAGAAACATTATTCTGCAATGACCGTTGGAAAATTCTAGCCAATGAGTAGAAATGTTTTTGGTAAAGGGAACATTCCTTGTTAACATTAACAAGGTAGAACCGGGCAAGTTTGGATATCCTCGTGCCATTCCAATTTCTGACTACGACAAAGCAGTGACTGTGAGCCCATCCTACTTCATTGTACTCTGCAGGCTTCAATAGATTGC
Source organism: Stegostoma tigrinum (assembly GCF_030684315.1). NCBI lineage: Eukaryota > Metazoa > Chordata > Chondrichthyes > Orectolobiformes > Stegostomatidae > Stegostoma > Stegostoma tigrinum. The sequence goes on from NC_081360.1 coordinate 27,395,122, forward strand.
TATATAAAAAACAAACTGCAGATGTTGAAAATCTGAAGTTGTGAAGAAGGGTCTCTGGACTCAAAGCATTAACTCCGCTTTCGCTCTGTTGGATGCTATCAAATGTGCCGAGTTGCTCCAGCAATACATTTTGTATGTGTACATTGCTCCTGAAGCTTTTCACAAGGGGCTTTTAAAAATGTTTTGGAAATGAAGCAAGAGGAGTTAAATTCCCTGAGGTGCAGGATATTGAAGTTAGCTCCAATATCATCGATGACCTCGATATTATATGCTTAAGTAACTATATGACAATCATATTTTGGACACAATTGAGCAACCATACCAGCGCAGGGTATTAATCATTCTGGATAAAAGATCTGACACTTCGCAAATACAGCAAGTGATTGACAAAACACATCAAGGAACAAAAATCACGTAGATAAAGATAACATGTAAGTCTTATCTATGATTATTCCCTCAAGTGTAACTCTTATATGGATTTAAATAATTTGCTAAACATGCAATGCTCACAAAATAATTTGCAAGAAAATATGACAGGAATATTTCACATCTTCCATGAAGAACAACCAACTACTCAGCAGCGGATTTATATGGTTTCCTAAACATTAATAAAACGTCTTACGTGAATGTAAACAAAATTTTGATTTAAAGCATTGACTATGTGCACTGCATGCTAAAATAGATATGACTAGACTCTTATTTACCTGAATGATGCAACCATTTGATTATAGGAGAAATACTGGTGATAATCGTGATGCATCGAGTGACCACAAGGCTCCGCATTTGCTCTGCGGGTATACTGATAGCCATAGAATCTTAGCTCCAGATATTTGGCAAAGGACATAGACCAAGAATCCCTAGACAGCGGAACCACTGGAGTTACCTACAGTAATACATAATACATCACATACAGTGTAGAAAACAAAATATTTCTTCTACTGAATAAACTTTGGGCGAACACCACTTGACTTTATAAAACGGTCATGGTATGCAAGTGGCTATTTTGAAGATAATGAAATGTGAGGCTGGATGAACACAGCAGGCCAAGCAGCATCTCAGGAGCACAAAAGCTGACGTTTCGGGCCTAGACCCTTCATCAGAGAGGGGAATGGGGAGAGGGAACTGGAATAAATAGGGAGAGAGGGGGAGGCGGACCGAAGATGGAGAGTAAAGAAGATAGGTGGAGAGAGTGTAGGTGGGGAGGTAGGGAGGGGATAGGTCAGTCCAGGGAAGACGGACAGGTCAAGGAGGTGGGATGAGGTTAGTAGGTAGCTGGGGGTGCGGCTTGGGGTGGGAGGAAGGGATGGGTGAGAGGAAGAACCGGTTAGGGAGGCAGAGACAGGCTGGACTGGTTTTGGGATGCAGTGGGTGGGGGGGAAGAGCTGGGCTGGTTGTGTGGTGCAGTGGGGGGAGGGGATGCACTGGGCTGGTTTAGGGATGCAGTAGGGGAAGGGGAGATTTTGAAACTGGTGAAGTCCACATTGATACCATATGGCTGCAGGGTTCCCAGGCGGAATATGAGTTGCTGTTCCTGCAACCTTCGGGTGGCATCATTGTGGCAGTGCAGGAGGCCCATGATGGACATGTCATCAAGAGAATGGGAGGGGGAGTGGAAATGGTTTGCGACTGGGAGGTGCAGTTGTTTGTTGCGAACTGAGCGGAGGTGTTCTGCAAAGCGGTCCCCAAGCCTCCGCTTGGTTTCCCCAATGTAGAGGAAGCCGCACCGGGTACAGTGGATGCAGTATACCACATTGGCAGATGTGCAGGTGAACCTCTGCTTAATGTGGAATGTCATCTTGGGGCCTGGGATGGGAGTGAGGGAGGAGGTGTGGGGACAAGTGTAGCATTTCCTGCGGTTGCAGGGGAAGGTGCCGGGTGTGGTGGGGTTGGAGGGCAGTGTGGAGCGAACAAGGGAGTCACGGAGAGAGTGGTCTCTCCGGAAAGCAGACAGGGGAGGGGATGGAAAAATGTCTTGGGTGGTGGGGTCGGATTGTAAATGGCGGAAGTGTCGGAGGATGATGCGTTGTATCCGGAGGTTGGTAGGGTGGCTATTTTGAAGTACCTGTTTACACATTCTGCACCAAGAGTATGTTAGTATTGTGTGTTGATAACCAGGAACAGGAGAGTCCAGCTCTTTTGATACGATCTGTACACAACCATTGCCATGCACAAAACGGCGTATATGATGCACCATAGGTGTTTCACAGAACATGTTGGGACACTGATAGGAAGGTCTGCAAAGAAAAACAGAATATTATAATGTGTAAAATTCCCAATATTTAAAACCACGAAAGGTTTTGACATTTATAATTGCATGGCATTTTGGAATTTGTTACTATTTCAAGATCCTTTGTGATTCTGTTGATGTTTTCATCGAAAGCAAAGTGTCTTTGCCCATAATTAAAATGTTTCAAGAGTGTTCCGTTATGTTGGTTCTTCAAATTATGTACTGTATTATCCACTAGCAAGGATCGCAGTAGGAACTAGTGCAACCTAAATCATCAAATCATGCAAAGCAGTCAGGCAATTAGCAGCAAATCCCCTACTCTATTAAATAAATCCTTTAATTAATAAACTTTACATCATGAATTAAATGAAGTATTCGTTGTAAATAAATAAGCCACACTATTCATCCTGACTTATCAGACACAACAAATGTGGAGAACCATCAGACTCACCTAAAGCAGTACCTTTCCAAAAATATTCCCAAAGTCAGATCATTTTTTCCATAAAATTCCATTGTGACAATCCTAAAAGTACAACCAACATAATCAACAATTAAAAATATTTGATAAAATAAGTTCATTAATAACCATGCATAGTTAAAACAGTAATTATTTCAATTCATGTCGGAACAATCCATCACATTTTTTATATTTATGGTAATGCCTAACAATGTGGAAGTAAATTATTTCTCAGATGATCTGTACTGGAGACAAATGATTCTCAATGAATTATTTCCCTCATCCTCTTTACAGCATTGGCAAAAAAAAGCATTTCTGTGCGGATTTTAGGTGGCAAATAGGAGGAAAACATTTCTTAAAATATTTCAATATTGTGGGATTAAATTAACCCAAACATCATAATATGGATTTGAAAAGATTACCTATAAAATTGATGAAATGTACAACAACATTAAGAATTTACAAGATTTTTAATTGAAATGAAGTGTTATATCAATCAAAAAGCTTGCACATACAATGTGCTATTCAAAAATATAAACATTTCATTAAAAACAACATACTGGCAACTGAAAAGATCTCAACCTAGAAAAGAACATTACCTACTCAGTTTTACCTTTTCAGTTAAAATTTATAACCCTTTACTTCTGACATCATAAACTCAGCGCGCTTGCAGACAAGCTGCACTTTAGCCACTGCCTCATCAATGTCACCTCTTGTGTGTTGTGGTCATCCTTGAATCAGAAGTCAGTAGACTCAAGTCCTGTTCCAAAGCCTTTAGGGCAATAGTGAATGGAGTGTAATCCTGCTAAGGGTTGCAGCTTTCAGATTAGACCTTAATATATGGCCCAGTGAGTTTTCTCTCGTAATTATAAAAGATTCCTCGGCACTAATCAAACAGCAGCAAGGATATTTACTCAATGTTCTAGCCAATAACTATTCAATTAATATTGCAGAAAAAATATCAGCTCATTTGTCTCATTGCTACTTGTGCACACTTCGTCTGACATTTCGCTCAGATATCACCGTAAATACATTTCATTTGTCGTGAAGCAGCTTGAAACTAAAAGGACAAATAGAAATGCAAGTTCATTCTTCAACGCTGCTGCAGAGAAAGCTGTTAACAAGTTCTAAAGAAAAATAGATTGCATTTATACTGTGGCTTTAGCATACTAAAATTGCTGAGAGTGCGCGATTGTTTTCTCCAATGTCCTTTTAAAGAAGAAATGCATTCCTCTACTCAGTGTCTCTTGACTGGTTAACAAAGCACAGGAAATGAAAAAGCTAGAATGTCACACTTGGATCCAACATGTATTCACTACAAAGTAAATGTCACAGCCCTATTGATATAAAATGCAATATAATTAAATGTACAACATTAAATCATTCCATTATCACCTATTGCAAAGCCTCTTCTTTTCACAAAACAATAATGCAAGAGGCTGAGGAAGAACCACCAGCTACAACACTTCTTTGAAACGGATGGCTAGTTCAGGATTTAATCTGTGGTTAGATTGATGACAAAACTCTGAAATTAGTTTTTTTTAGGAACTGCTCCACCATAAGCCCACAACCAACATGAACAAATTACTGAAATTAGCTGATGTGGCACTTATTTCCTTACATTTCACTATGTCAAATGATTAAAGGATTCCCTAATTGTTCAATTAGGGGTGACTGGGCATTTACTGGTGATAGGATTTGCATTTTTTGCTAATAGATTTAGTACTAAAATATTAATTTGTTAAATATCACCGTCATGATTCCTTGTTAGATTTCTTAAAGACCAGTAATTTCAATTTATGCCTTCAAACACTTATTTCCAATCGTTATTTTTCTCTGTATAAATTTTCAAGAGGAATTTAATGTGTGCTTTTCATTTCTTGGCTAGCTATCTAAGAATTCTTTAGCGAGACTAGTTGCTTGGATAGCATGGTGATATCACAGTAGGACCAAGCTGGGAATCTATACTGATGTATGTTGCAACCCACTGCAATGTACTCAGTAATGGTTCTATGACTAGATCTCTCACTGCAGCTTTATTTAAAGTCATCTGTGAATAGCCATTTTTTGGCCCTGAAAACAAATTTCAAAGGTTCTCTTAATTCCATCAACTTTTATGTTACATATAGTTTGATACTTTGAACTCAAATGAAAGTAAGTATACAAAATGGCAACGTAGTCAGATAATTTGAATGAAACAACACTCAAGAATAGCAGATAGCAAGAACTGCAGAAGCTGGAATCAAAGTCAATAGTGTGGAGCTGGAGGAACATAGCAGGTCAGGCAGCAGAGGAGCAGGAGCATCCTGGTTAAGGGTCCCGAAGCAAAAACGCCAACTCTCCTGATCCTCTGATTCTGCCTGACCTGCTGTGTTCCTCCAGCTCCACACTGTAATGCTCACGTGTATATGGCAACACAAATATAGCTATCCCTACTTCAGATAATTAGGACAAAATAAAGACAAAATTAAGGGGTTTGTGGACCTTATTCAAACAGATTATAATTTTCAACTGGCCCCTAGGGTTCATTTCATGGACTATATATCAGATGTAAGCATTCCACCTTCAAACTACTCTACGAAGACTGAAGTTACCACAAAATTTGTTCTTACCATGTTGTTATTTACTACAAATTACATATTCAGCGACATACTGCATATACAAGGAAAGTGTAAACAGCACACTGGATGTTCATGCAAAACAATTATAAACAAATTCCAAAAACAAATCTAAGCATTTTCCGATCTTGGAACATTATCGCAAATATTTATACTGATTTTAAAAAAAAACTAGAAAAACTGTATTTGTACTGACAAATGAAGAACAAGGGTCAAAAATAAGAGGGGGCATTGGCAGCACATTTAAACAGGAAATAAAAGCATACATAGGACCAGGAATAGACCCGTTCAGTCCCTCAATCGCCCAAATTCCTTAATATCTATGCAGAACAAAAATGTTTCTATCTCATAATTAACAATGGATCCTGCATCTGCTGCTATTTGTGGAAAATTTCCAAACAAACATCGATCACCCGTCTGTCTGGAAATGTTTCCTAACATCACTCCTAGATGATCTGCCCCTCGTTTTCAGATGTCCCTTAGTTCTAGAATCCCCAAATAGTGGAAATAGTTTATCTTTATCTATGCTGTATTTTTCTGTTAATATCTTGAAACATTCCTCTTAACATTCCAAATCCTGGAGAAGACAACGCGAATTTCGATAGCCTCACCTCATAACCAGTCTAAAGTTCAAACTTATAGCATGTTTTTCCAAAATAATTTAAGACTAAATAAAGTGAAAGCAAAATGTTTACTCACCACGGACTAACACATGGATTTGGTGCATTGCTTGACTGAACAGAGGAACTACTGAAGAGAACACAAAGCTTCTGATGGTTTGCAGGGCTCAAACAGTCCACCTTGGAAACAAAGAAAAAAAAGACCTGACAAACACATTCCTACTAATAGTCAAAAACACTGCATTCATTCTTATGGTTTATGCAGACAAAAGCATCATGCTCACTCACCAGTGATTAAACTCAGTGCTCAAGCTTGCCATTGTTCGTACAACTTTTGGGTCTGCATGTTCACCCAGTGGATTCCTCAACCAATAAAAACCTGAATGACAAAGTTATCATAGAAGCTAAAAATTAATTTACCGGATTTCTGTTATAAAATTTTAAGGTTTTTTTTTATTCATCTGTGGGATGTGGGCATTGTTGGCTAGCCAGCCTTTATTACCCATCCCTAGCGGTCCTTGAGAAAGTGGCAGAGAGTTGCCTTCTTGAACCGCTGCATTCCATGTGCTGTGGGTGGACCCGCAATACCATCAGCGAAGGAATTCCAAGATTTTAACCCAGCAACAGAGACAGAAATATTTGTAAGTAAGCATGTGGAGTGGCTAGGAAGGGAACTTGCAGGTGTGGCTTTCCCATGTATCTGCTGTTCTTGTCCTTTGAGACAGAAGTGGTCGCAGGTTTGGAAGGCACTGTTTAAAGTTTGATGCAGTGCATCTTGTAAATAGCACACACCATTACTACTGACCGTCAGTGGCGGAAGACAGTGGATGTGATGTCAATCAAGCAGGCTGCTTTGTCCTGGTTGGTGCCAAGCTTTGAGCATTGTTAGAACTGCTCTCATCCACGCAAGTAGACAGTATCCCTTCACACTCTTGACTTGTGCCTTGGTGGTGGTGGGCAGGCTTTGGGGAGTTAGGAGGCGTGTTACTCGCTGCACTCTTCCTAGCCTCTGACCTGCTCTTGTAGCTGCTGTCTTTATATGGCCAGGCATGTTGAGTTTCTGGTCAGTGTTAACCCACGGATGTTGATAGTGGAGAATAGTAGGAAATTCAGTAATGATAACACCATTGAATAACAAAGGATAGCAAAGGTTGTTAGAGACAAGAGCTGGATTTTGTGTGACACAACTGAAACTTGTCTCTTATCAACCCCAAACCCAGATATTGTCCAGATCTTGTTGCATTTGAACATGGACTGCTTCAGTATCGGAGTTGTCGCAAATACTATTGAATTGTTCTTCAATCATTGGCAAAAATCCTCACTTCTGTCCTTATGATAGAGAGAAGGTTATTGATGAGGCAGCTGAAGATGGCTGTGCCTAAGAAATGATCCTGGGGGACTCCTGCAGCCAAGGTGACTGACTTTCAACAACCACAACCATCTTTCTAACTGCGAGATATGACTCCAACCAACAGAGATACCCAATGATTCCAGTTTTGCTAAGGCCCCCCGGATGCCACACTTGGCTGAATGTGGCCTTGATGTCAAGAGCTGTCACGCTCATCCCACCTCTGGAATGCAGGTTTTTGGCCATCTTCAAAACAAGGTTATAACAAGGTCGGCAGTTGAATGGCCCTGGCAGAACCCAAACTGTGCATCACCAAGTAGGTTATTGCTGAGCAGGAACTGCTTGATAGCACTGTTGACGACACCTGTTGATTGAGAGTAGGCTGATAGGGCAGTAATTGACAAAGTTAGATTTCACAGAACCTCAGAATTCCTACAGTACGGAAACAGGCCATTCGGCTCCACAAGTCCACACTGCCCCTCTGAAGAGCATCCCACCCAGACCCATTCCCCTACCTCTGTACTTCCCTTGTCTAACCCACCTAACCTAAACATCCCGGGTATGATGGGCAATTTAGTATAGCCAATCCACCTACCCTGTACATCTTTGGACTGTGGGAGGAAACTGGAGCATCCGGAGGAAATCCACACAGACGTGGGGAGAATATGCAAACTCCACACAGACAGACAGTCACCAGGAGGTTAAAATCGAACACAGATCTCTGGCACTGTGAGGCTGCAGTGTTAACCACTGAGCCACCATGCCACTTTGTTTTGTCCTGCTTTTGTGTACAATACATAACCGGGCAGTTGCCAATAATTGTAACTGTATGGGAAGAGTTTAGCTAAGGGAGCTGCAAGTCTCTGGAGTGTACACCTTCAGTGATATCGCCAGAATGTTGACAGAGTCCATAGCCTTTGCACTATCCAGTGTTTTCAACTGTTTTTTGATATCACGAGGAGTGAATCGAATTGGCTGACGATGGACATCTGTAATGATCGGGACCCCGGGAGGAGGCCGATATTGTTCGTCCAGTCAGAACCTCTGGCTGAAGATTGCTGTGAATGCTTCAGTCTTATCTTTTGCACCGTTGGTCTGGCCTCTTCATCATTGAGAGTTGGCATATTTGTGAAACCTTCTTCTCCAGCATGGTGTTTAATGGTCCACCATCATTCAAGACAAGATGTGACAGGACTGCAGCGCTTAGGTCTGTTTGTGAGATCACTTGCTGCTTGGCATGCAAGCCATCCCATGAGTAGTTTCACCAGATTGACACCACATTTTTAGCTATGCGTGGTGCTACTTCTGGCATGCTTTGCTGCAGTCTCCATGGAGCCAGGGTTATCCCCTGGCTCAATGATAATGGTTAAATGGGGGAAGATGCTGGGCCATGAGGCTGCAGATCATGCTGGAGGACAATCCTGCTGTTGATTGATCACAAAGCCTTATGGATGCTCAGTCTTGGGTTGCTAGATCTGTTCAAAGTCTGTCCTATTTAGTAAGGTCATAGAGCTACACAACGTGACGGAGGATATTCTCAATTCCTCCTAGAATATCTTTTATCAAAGCAGTTTCACTGCAGAAGACTTTTAGTTCATTAGTTTTGGCATTCTTAATCCTGGTGATTACTCAAGACTTGTTAGCAAAACTGTTCTAATGCAACAGAAAAGTTAAAGACAGTTTATTAAAGCCATTCAGAGGGAAACAAATCAAATCAACAAAGCTATCTTAATTGCTAAAATTGTAACGTATTCAAAATAATGGCATGTTATTCTCTTATATCTACAGTATGCCTGCAAATATGTTCTAAGTCACATCTGGCGCATGAATACACCAAATTCAGAAGGACTCAAATTTATCCATAATAAAAACTAAATGAACTGCAGATACTGTAAATCAGAAACAAAAAGAGAATTTGCTGGCAAAGTTCAGCAGATCTGGTAGCATCTATGAAGAAAATATCAGAGCTAGCATTTTGGGTCCAGTGACCACCGGACCCGAAATGCTAACTGACTTCTTTTCTTCACAGATGCTGCCAGATCTGCTCAGCTTTTCCAGCAACTTTTCTTTTAGCTCAAATTTATCCATGATCATATATCTTCGGACATTGACAAATTGCTAAACTTTCACAATTACATGTAGTTTAAGGACTGTCTACAAATATCAATCTCTTCTAGAATTCTTAGCATTTCAATATGACTGATTGGCTTGCTAGGTCAGTCCAGAAGGCATTAAGAGTCAACCATACTGTTGTGTGCCTTGACTCAAGTGGTGCAATTCAAAACCATGCCCCACCAGAAATAGCCAAGTCTTGTGGATTACTACTTCAGTCACATCGGCATTGTCAAGTTTAGAGTTAACAAAAGCATGGATGTCTGTTGCAGCAGCAGATAAGCTGAGAAAAGGCAGATTTCAGCAGTGACAGTTGAAAATACAAGGCCTTAGTGATAGCACGGTTCGATATTCAGAAGCTCAACCTGGGATCTAAGGTTGGGAACAGTATGGTTCATGAAATCATACAGTCACAGAATAATATCGCGCACAAGAGACCCTTCGACACGTCGTGTCTACACAGATGCGCAAGAAGCACTTGGCCTTCAACCTAATCCCATTTACCAGCACTTGGTCAATAGCCTTAAAATGTTATGACATGTCTAGCTCACATCCAGGTACTTTTTAAAAGGATGTGAACCAACTCACTTGAACTACCCTTCCAGGCAGCATATTCCAGGATGTCACCACCCTCCGAGTCAAAAAGTACTTATGCACTTTCCCTCTAAACATCCTGCTCCTCACCTTGAACCCATGTCCCCTCAACTGACTCTTCAACTAAGGGGAACAGCTGTTCCTTGTCGACTCTCCTAATGCCCTTCAATCTTGAACACCTCAATCAGACTTTCCCTCCATCATTTCTGCTCCAAAGAAAACAAGCCAAACCTACCCAACCTTTCTACATGACTTGAATTTTCCATCCAAGGCAGTATAGTGGTGAATCTCCTCTGCACCCCCTCCACTGCAATCACATACTTCCTGTAATGTGGTGACCAGAACTGCACACAGTAATTTAGCTGCGGTCTCACCAAAGTTCTATACAATCCCATCACGATTTCCCTGTTTTGTTATATACCTCAACTGATAAAGGCAAATCATTCCATATGCCTTTGCACTACCCTCCTAACATGCCCTTCAGCTTTCAGAGATCTATGGATAATCACGCAAAGATGCCTTTGTTCCACAGGAATTCCTAATGACATGCTGTTCGTTGAATACTTTGTCAAATTACCCATTTAAAGTGCTTTGAACATAAGATAGATTCAACCACTGCTCAGCATTTAATTCTATCATTTATCCGCCCATTTGACCATCCCATTTATATCTTCTTGTAGCCCAAGACACTCAACCTCACAGTTAAACGCTCGACCAATTGTTGTAACGGCTTCAAAACAATTTCCATAGAACATAATGGAATTGGTTGCTGGGGAACAATGTCTCCTGCAAAGTCAGGGTTGGGGGGTAGTATGTGCATTATTCCCAGTATTTAAATTGAGTAAATTATTATTGTTCAAACTCTATTTTAAATAAGCAGTCTGGTAAATTAGCAACATTAAAAGGAATTAAGAGGGATGGTGGCAAGATGAACCTTCATATCATCAGTACACACATGAAAGCTGATACATTGCTATTGAATGATGTTGCTGAGTGCAAACAAGTAGCTAGGAAGTATGAGTGGCAAAGGATAAAATTATTTGAGACACCAGAAGTAATGCTGGAAATGCTCAGGTCAGTGAATATTGTTGGGAAGGGATCAGAGTTAACATTTCAGTTTGATAACATTCCATCAGAATTGATTGAAATTAGAAACATTAAAGGTTTTGAACAAGTAAAGTTGTAGGGGGAAAAGTTAAAAAGGGAAAGTCTGTGACAGGTGGAAGAAAGAAGAACAGCACAATGGCTCAGTGGTTAGGACTGCCGCCTCACAGCACCAGGGACCTGGGTTCAATTGCCCAACTGCTCACCAGTGGAAATTTCACATTCTCCCCATGACTGCGTGGGTTTCTTCCCGATGCTCCAGTTTCCTCCCACAGTCCAAAGATGTGCAGTTTAGATGAACAGGCCATGCTAAATTGCCCATAGGGCCCAGGGTTGTGCATGCTAGGTGGGTTAACCATGGAAAACGCAGGGATGGGGGAAGAGGGATGGGTCTGGGTGGGATGTTCTTTGGAGGGTCAGCATGGAGTCAGTGAGCTGAATAGCCTGCTCCTACATTATAGGGATTGTACGACAAGAGTTGGTTATGCTAGATCAAAAGATGTGGCAATGGCACAGATCTGGTGAAAGATGCAGCCTAAAACAATAGCTGTTTTTCTCTCCACAGATGTTTTTTCTTGCACTTTCTACTTTTTGTTCAGTGGTTGAATCTATCTTATGTTCAAAGCGTATTTTTCCAAATTAGGTAGCTGATTAGAAATTTACATGTATGTCACAAATAAACTGTTTTCACAAATTAAATTCCTTACCTTTGACGCCCACACAAACTCATTTTGGGTTTGCCCTCGTAGGATTTCTTCTTCCCCATTTTTCATGGCTGATTTACTGTTATCCTCTTTGCTCTGCAAAAAATGATCCTCCAGTTTGTTCTTGATCCTACCACCTCTAGCTCGATAATCAGCTAAAAGCTTTGACAAGCTCTGGTTATTTCCTAAGGAATGAGTTATTCTGGTACTCAGCAGATCATGAGATGGAAGAATTTGAGTGCTTTTTGCCTGCATACTACCATTCAGACTCTGAAGGTTTGTCAAGTCCTTTAGTAGTTGTTTCTTCCTCCTACATTCTATTTCCTTTATATCTTTGTGCAAGAGAGGGGACCAATAGACTTGTTCTGGGAAGTAACCTCTTGTTGGACACTTCATACCTTTCTCAGTCAATAGGAACGGCTCTTTGAAAGTAATAAAAGGAGATATGCAAAGAATGACATCTTTAAGTTCCTGCTTGAATGCAACAGAGTAGGATTTCAACCTATCTTCAGAGGAAGTAACATGTTCAGTAATGAACAGATCTGTATCATCCTGAAGGGGGTCACGGAAACGTTTAGGCCTGTTTCCGACAGATGGTTCAGAGTTATTTAACAAACTGGGTTGTTCACGTAGGAATGCATGGTAAGCGTCTGAAGGTCCTTGGTCTTTCTTGCATTCAGATAAGATGGAATCTATTACAGGGGCATGGACAGATGATGTCAAAGGAGGGTCAAGAAAAGGTGTTTCAAAATCTGGAGGGGCCATATCAAGTGTGGACCCCTCAGGTTTTACAAAAATACTGTCTCTGGAAACACTTCTTCTCAATGGCTTCTCTTCTTCACAAAATGTGCTATCTTTTGGATAGTCAAAAGTGGCAGTTGGAGCAAATTCAGATCCCAATGAAATGTCTTCAATTGGACCATCGGAGTCCTTGGAAAGACTGCCAAAGTTCTCATCAGTAAACAAGTCCTGTCCAACATTTTCAGCAGTCTCGCCATCAATAATGGAATGAATTGATCCACTTTTAGATAAACTTGGAGGCATGGCAAACTCATCCATGAGAAAAGAAAGCTCCAGTTGAGAATGGTAAGCTACACAGATCATGAATATAATAATTTCTTTCACTCTTGCTAACTCATATTCTGAAGCACCCCTCAGCTTCACAGTGCAGCCCAAATGTTGGGGGCAACCTTCAAAAAACATAAGTGTCTTTATGTGACCTAGGTGAAGAAAATGGAAATAAATTAGTGCCATTTCCAAACTGTCTGTTACATTGCAGTAGCAAAGACACCCACATATAAAAAGCTGCCATCAGCACATTTTAATCCTGATCTGATGTAATCTGAAAATGTTCTTGATAATTTTTTTTAAAAAATTGTTCAGTTTAAAGCTTTTCGCCAAACTGTCAAAGTAATCCCATAAGAGGCCTTTCCAGATGGGTCAAACGGCCTCCTTCTGTATTGTAAATTCTATGATTTATAGCAGATTAAAAATCACACCCTATACAAGGCAAAATATGCATTAACACAAGAGCTGGTACAGTGCCACATCCCAATTTCTATATTGGCTGTTTATGCTATAATTTGGAATTATAAATACATCAAATAGTGAAAATGCTGGTTTGCAGATAGCATCAACCAATTAGCAACAAAAATCCTACCCCAACAATTCCCTTAATACAGGATCAATAAATTGTTACGTCTATTTTTGTGTTTTGCAGGACTCAATTTTTGCTTTTCATGAACAGCATGATTTTTAAAGAGTAATTAGTTGGAATTTTCTAAGAACAGATGATGATAATACAATACATTGGGCTGTAATAGTCTCTCAATTGTACCCTGAAGTTTACTCTGATTTTTAATTAATTGAAACTTCCCCAAATCAGGAAGGGAATAAAAAAAGCAAACACTGGTTTTGTGGATATTTATTGCTCGAAAGATAGCAACGTAGCAAACTAGAACCTTTGAACCAATATCCAGTTTGTGCCTTGTTAGCTGTAAGACCATTAACATAGCAAGATATGAAATATTAGAAAAATCCTATTTAATGTAAGCATTCTGTGAAAGGGGTAGGTGATTTGTATGCATGTATGTGCGCACGTATTAGATGGTGAGGAATATGATAGGGGACACATTAAGCGAGCAAAAAGAAAGGTTTCACTGCCACAACATTCTAAGGTGAAATGATTTACAAACATCCACTTGTCCAGCCCTCACGCAACCACAGCATATCCAACTGCAGGAAAAAAGAGGAAAAATGATTCTATAGAAGCAAGGTGCAAAATTACTTACCATTAGGAAGCTGGAATGGTTGAAGGAAAAATTTATGACATGTTCCAAGACGAGGCTTTGTAAGAAGTTGGTCCATTGACATGACCAAATCACCCTGGGTAACACGACTCACTCGCTCTAGCACTTGCTATGCACAAAAACAAATAAGATGTTCCCAGTATTCAGTTTCTCATTAAATAAAACTCGAAACAAAACTACTTACATCTGTCCCCATCAAAAACTGATAAATTATAAATTGTGCGCTATTTCTGATTTATTTTTGCTTGTCAACCCAGTGGTTCACTGTGTCTGCACATTTCACTACATTGTCCTTAGGTTAGCCCAAAGAAATTCAGCTAGCTTAATAATGTATTTTTTCCCAAATAAGATTTGAAACAACACCAGCTGTAATTAGATAGTAATATATGAACTGCAGTGAAGTTCCCCAAAATGCCACAGAAAAAGTACCTCAAGCAATTTTTATAGAATTTCAAACTCACTGAAATATTTATTCAATTCAAACATATTTTGAATACCTACAAGCGGTTGATTTCCTTCCCATTAAACAAAAACATGAACCATGTCAATTTGTACAGATAACGTATCACCAAAAAGTTAAGGTGTTAAACGCTGACTGGCAAAATTGGGAAACTTACTTGTTTCACATTTATCACTAGGGTAATTCCATTTTCCAGAAGCATATCTTGAGCAATACGAGAAACAGTCTTTTCCACAAGAACCAGATTTGGTCGAACATCCACTATTCGTTGCACATAATTCTTCAGAAATTCTCTTTCCTAAGTACCATGAGGATAACACTTAATCATGTAGAGTTTATAAATCACAGAGTAAGTGAAGATTTGAAAATCAAACCGAACTTTGTCTCAACAATTAGCTTTGTGCAAAATAATGCAGCTAACTTGCGTCCAAATACAGACTAGTATTTAGGAATGTACAACAGCAGTAAATTATTTTCACTAACAGGTTTCAGCACAATTTAAAACACAAACCTGTAGGACAATGGGATCTATGCACGTAAACTTCGTCTCCTCTCGATAGAGGTATTCAATAGAGCATTTCAACAGCAGAATCTTTGGATTTTTTATGTGAGGGTTCATCTGAGAAATACCAGAACAATAGTTGTATTACGAGGATACAAAATGAGCACAATCATTTCAAGTAACAAAAACTTTCAAATGTAAACAATAATTAGCAGATCACTATTACCTTTTTATGGGCTATGTTCTTGGTACAAACGAACCCATTGACCACTGCAGAATCAAATTTTTTACCACCTGGTATCTGCAAAGCAAAACAAAAAACATAGTAAATATTGGCATACATTTGATGTTTAGCGAGCAATTCCATTTGTTCTGAGGAAAGATCATTCGACCTGAAGTGTTAACTCTGATATCTCTCCACAGATGCTGCCAGACCTGATCTTTTCGAACAATTTCTGTTTTTGTTTAAATCCATTTGTTACTTGGAATTGAAAAGATTATTTTCAAATTAGTTTTATCATTAATCTATTCAAAAAGTGCATACAAGATTTGCATTTATGATTTTATTACTTATTCATTACGTAGCATTTGTTATAAACATGGACATTCAAGTGCTTTTAAAGTGTTGTCAATGTAGAAACACGACAGCTAATTTTTACACAGCAAATTCAACTGATAGAAATGTGATAACAACCAGATAATTTTCTTCTGTGATACTCATTGAGGGATAAATATTGTTCAGGGCATCAGGGATCCTATTCTCACCCTTGAAATGGTGGTATGGGATCACTTAGGTCCCTAGAGGAGGCCATACATAGAGGCAGATGTCTTATCTCAAAGCCAACACCTCTAGTAATACTGCACCAGATCTACGGCTTTGAATTTTGTGCTCAAGTAGAGAAGTGTGGCTTGAGCATAGAACCTACTGACTCAAAAGGAGAGAGCACAACCCATCAAACTACAGACAAGTAACAGCTAAAAACAAAAAACAATTAGAAGTTCTAGCAAGTAGAGATTTTTTTGGTGGATTCTGTTAACATGAATCTTTGTAAGCAGAACACATCTTTTAATCCAAAAGGTAATTTGTCTGGGTTTAGTTTTAAGTTCACTCGTGTAACACAGGCATGCCTGGCTGCCAATATTTATCCCCTGTCCCTTGCTGCCATTAAGAAGGTACTGCTGAGCTACCTTCTTGAACTGCTGCAGTCCATATTCTGTAGCTAGACCCATAAAGTCACTAAGGAGGGAATTCCATGGTTTTGACTCAGGACAGTGAAGAACAATGAAACATTTCCAAGTTAGGATGATGAGTGACTTGGAGAGGAACTCGCAGGTGTTGGTGTTCTCATGTATCTGCTGCCCTTGTCCTTCTAGATGGAAGTGGTTATGGGTTTGGATGGTACTGCATGTGAGACTCAGGTTCAGCATTTGATACCTTTTTTATATGAACAAATTGGCGGATATCCATGTCATCATCATTGTTCTTGACATCCGGACGCACAGCCTGTACAACCTGGCGGACCACAGGAACAATTATGTCTCTCCAGGACAGTGAGAGGGACTCACTATATAGCAGTTGCTGCAACAAGGCCATCATATGGCTATGGTTAGCTGAACTGGATGTGAAAAGATGATAGAACATAGAAGTCAATGAATTTTTGAATAACACACATGCAATAAAGCAATTAATTTTCTAATTTTCTATATTCTTATGGCAATGTAAATTTAAACTGAAAACTGCATGCATCATTAAAAGCACATACAAGACTAAAAACATTTGCCAACATTAGAATTATGCTTAGAATGCTAGCAATTATTAAAATAGTGATAACACAAACTCTAGCTTTCAAAGTAACATAAAAACAAAAAGTTTTCCGAAAACACTAATGACTGTGTAAACAGAAATGACAAGAAATGGGCAACTGTAAATTAACTATATTTTTCACATAGAGGGGTTAAACCTTTACAAAGATTACTTACTGTTCACCAGCTTTAAATGCAAGTTTGATTTCTTGTATATTGACATCAATTTAAATTGACTGCAGTGTTGATAGATATTTCTCCCAAGAATCAAGATGGCGCCAACACCAGATAACTGTTTGCAAGTTTTCTACAGCAGATTTTATTCTCACTCGTCTTATAACCATTCTGCACTTTTCAATCTAAATTCTAAATCTGTGAAAATTATTAATAACATTCTTGCTAATATTGACTATACTTTGTGCAACACCTGTGCAGTGTAACCTGTATGCTTTGTTCTTTCTAAAGCACCCTATGCCCTGTATGTCCTTGTTTGCTATGATCTGCCTGTATGCTCACAAAACAAAGCTGTTTACTGAACTTAGGTACATATATGGCTACAATAAATCAAACCAAAAACTTGTTTTTCCAGTGGTAACACAATTGCCGTAGAAATAAAAGATTTTAAAACAGTGCTTCATGCACCTTAAATATAAAAGTTGCATTGAATAGCAAAGATCATATAACGTACCAGAGGAAGTCAATTATTTTCTGCCTCATAGTGAAAAAAGGCAAGCTTTTATGTGGGAAAGATTGAATTAGAGCTACAACTGATCACATTGTAGCTTTAATATGTGCACTCACAGCAACCTCTCCATTGCTTGTTTCTCGCCATTTTCTTCCCTCAGATGTTCCAGGGAACTGTGATGCCAACCAAGTGGTGTAAAAAGATGATCTTTGGACTTTTCTTCAACACGACGATTAAAGAGAGATTCTGGAGATGTAGAGAAATAATTTAAAACATCTCCTCAAACTGCTTGGAAGGAAATATCAGAAATCAAGACCATGAATATTTCTCTCGTATATTTTAAATTCATCCAATATTCAACATCAACAAACCAATTAAATGGTCATCACATTGCTGCTGCTGGCAGCTGGCTGTGGCAAATTAGCTGTGTTCTACGTTAAACGGGTACACTTAAGTACATCAATGTCTAGTATTTAGGATTGTCTGGTGGTCATAACATTTTATATCAAGATTTTGGAATGTTTTAAAGTGTTTAACAAATTGATTAGCTTCAAAAGCAGAGTCACTGTCAATCAGGTAAAACAACAATAAACTGTGCACAGTAAAGTAAGTCAAACAGCAAATGACCAAATAGCCAATGTTTTTAAGTGACGTTGATCTTTGATATACGAGGAGAGATTCTTTAAATGGAGTTCAAGATTGATTACATTCACTTAGAAAGAAAGCAGGAATGTCTTAAACTTTAAAAAAGGCACTTTACTTGATATTAACCAAAATTAATTCCAAAATTTTGGGATGAATTTAAACATTCTGTCTCACGAAAGTATGTAAATTGAATAGATCAAACTCCTACTAGCAAAAACAACCAGTGTATCTTGCAAACCTTATTCAAGTCTTTCAGCTACTTAAGGAGGAAAGTTCATACTCAGAATTAGAAACCCCTTGAACAAATCATTGTTATTTGATTCTTTATAGGTGTTATACCTAAATGCTTACCTACCTTTAATAAAAGCATCACTTATGCCAATGACCTGTTGCACTCCATCTTCAGACACCAAGAACTCTGTCAAAGGGTATAATTGACATGGGTTACCAAGATGCAATACTAACAGCTGCACATTTGTCATCCACAGCATGCAGAACCACACACACAAAAGTTTCTAGAATTGACGTCAGCATTTTATTTTAATAAATTTGTTTATAGTAGTGCAATAAGGGCAGTTTGTTAACACAAAACTAAAGTTTGAGTACTTTTATTTTATACGAAGGTACTGCCCCCTTCACAAAATACTAAAACATTAGTCTTAGCTATGTACCATAAGGCCCTCTTTTAAAATGAAGAATTATGTGCAAATGTCAGCAATCAACAAACAACATGGATAGAGGAGACGAGACAAAGCTTGATACTGCACAACAACAAGATGAGAGAAGACGAAGACCAAAACCATAGATGCACATTACTGAACAAATTAGGGTGCCTTGCAACAATGACTTTAGCTTAGGGAGACTGAAATAAGGAGAGATTTGAATAGCAGCAGTACTGCGATTGCAAGTGAACGTAGTAACTGCAGTTCAAATTGACAGGCCAAGAAAGGAAAAAAAAGACGAATATAAATAAGGACACAAAAGATCATAATCAGCATAGCAAATAGGAAGTGACATTATTTGCAAAAAGTGCTTGGTTAGTCATTGTTCAAAAGCCGGCTGCAAAGCATATATAAAAATGATTACCATGCAGAAATCTGGTTTAAAAAATACAGCAATGAGAATAATATTCTTTTCTACAGGGACTAATAATAAAGCGATGGGCTAGGAGGAGGCAGCAGTGAACAGGAGGAAAAATAATGAGGACTGTTTCGTTGGCAAGCCAAGGTGCAAAGCCAGCCCACTTTTCACAGGCTTAAGGTTCACTCCTTCAATTAACATTTCGTTTTAAAAAGAACTGATCTCCTTCAAAGTAAACGTTGCAGTTCGAATTGCTAAACTAACCATAAAAGGTGTGAGCCATTGCTTCACCTTCAGTTCAAATATAGTTTGTTGTGGGTATTATCTTCATCCAAAACATTGGAGTAAAGAACTGAACTTCATTCCTACCACTGTCTCTTTCACTATGTTTCTTTCTCCCTTCCATACCTTTCTGATCTGCTGGATGTGTTGGGACATACGGGTACTTGGAATGTTTCTTGATATGAAAGTTGACATTGTCCAGTTCCACATTTAGGCTGATAGAAGCTGCAGAGTCGCTGTCCACGACTGACTGAAAGCTGCTTACTGATGTACGTTTGCTAGGGCTGGAAAAGCCTGTAAAAAATGATGATGACTGTGTTCGTGGAAATTCAAGCAAAGTACTTTCAGCTTATGACATGCAAATTGTGTAGCAAGCCACATTATGGCCTTTATTTAAAAAAAAACGTTCAACACCAAACCACTTGGCATTCAATTCCAAATCCATTTGCTATGATCCAATGTAGTCTGTATAGCAGTGGAGAGGAATCTATGGCAGAGGTGCCCAAAGTAGCAAGTGGTTCATTTGAGTAAAAAGTGATATCATATTTGCCCAAGGTATTTAGTTGCAATCCAAGATTGTTTCAAGTTGAAATGAAGCCATACTCACTGAAGTTAATCAACTGGCTTATACCTTAGACAAATTCCCATTTAGGTGACTGTGCATAGCTCACTGGTAGGTTAAATTATTAACCCATACCAAGGAGAGAATACCATAAAATGAGTAGTGAGAGGTCTCACTGATCGTGAAGTAAAAATCTGATAAGTCTACATTTTGCCATACAATGGCAAAACTTCAAAAAGATTGCCCTTGTTATCTAAAAATTATTTAACTTCTGTAAGAGATTATACAGTTGGAAATAAAACTAAAGATGTCTTATAATGTAAGCATCCACATTCTTCGTCCCCTGCTTTCCCACAGCTGTGGAGGCTTTTCTTCAACACTTTACAGAGTTCATTCAACTTTTAATCAGTCTGCAATGTTACAACCGCAACTCACTTTAATCACATGTAGGACATAGCCGATATTATGTCTAATATTAACCAGAAAACTGCATGCTATTATTAAAGCTATTTCACCTGACTAATTCAGTTTAGTAGTTTTCCACACTTCAAAAACACAAAAAACACTTATTTGTCCATGGAATGTGGACTTCGCTGGCTTGGCCAGTATTTATTGCAGATCCACAGTAGCTCTAGAGAGGTGGTGAGCTGCATTCTTGAACCAGGGCAGTCCTCGCGGTATAGAGGCATCCACTATATTGTTAGGAAATGAGTCTCGGGATTTTGACCCAGCAACAGAAGGAACAGAAATATAGTTCTGCTGCACAAGAACTTGGTGTGGAAATTCTAGATGTTGGCATTTCAATGCATCTGCTGTCTTCATCATCTTGTAGGCGGTAGTGGTCGTGGGTTTGAAAAGTACTGTTGAAGCAGCCTTTGAATTACACCAGTGGATCCTGGTGATGGTACATGCTGCTGCCACTGTGTATCAGTAACAAAGGGAGTCAATGTTGAAGATTGTAGTTGGAATACCAATCAAACAAACGGGTCTGCCCAGGCAATATTGAGGTTCTTGAGTTTTGTTAGCGCTATACTTATTTAAGTAAGTGAATAAAATTTTAAGGTCACACTTCCAACTTCTGCCTTGGAAATGTAGGTGAGGAAATTGGGAGACAAGAAGGGAGTTACTTAACATCGTATTTCTAACCTCTTGTTCTTGTAGTATTTACATTGCTAGTCCAGTTCAGTTTCTGGTCAATAGTAACCACCAGGATGTTGATGGTGGGGAATATTCAGTGATGGCAATGCCACCGAGTGTCAAGGGGCAATGGTTAGCTTCGTTTACATTGGAGATGAGGTCATTACTTAGCACTTGTGTGGTACAGATATTAATTGCTACTTATTTGTATGTTGTGCAGATATTGCTGCATATGGACACCATCTGGTTCAGTACCTGAGGATTTGCAAATGATGATGAATATTGCATAATCAGCAGTAAATATGCATAATTCTGACCTCATGATTGAAGCAGCAGCTGAAGATGGTTAAGTCTAGACCACTCCCCTGAGAAACTCCTGCAATGATGCCTTTGGAATGACCTCCAAAATCCAAAGGGCAGCACTTTCCTGATTCTGGGTCACCAGACCCGAAAAGTTAACTGATATTCTCTTCACAGATGCTGCCAGATTTGCTGAGCTTTTCTAGCAACTTCTGTTTCTGTCCCATAGACTCCAGTTTTGTTCAGGATCCTCAATTGAATGGTTCCATGATGTCAATGGCAGTCACTGTCACCTCAGCTCTGGTGTTCAGATCTTCTGTCCATGTTTAGACTGAAGCTGTACTAGGAGCAGCAGCAAAGACACCTCCGCAGAATACAAACTGAGCATCAGTGGGCAGGTTATTTGTTTGAAAGTGCTACTTATTTGTACTGTTGAAAATCCCTTCCATCAATTTAACAATGATCATGAGTAATCTCATAAAACAGAGCTAACCTGCCCTGATTTTTGTGAACAAGACCCATAAGACAATTTCTTCTACACTACCAGATGTCAGCATTGTAGAGCACTGGAACAGCTTGGCTAGAGGTGCAGTTAGTTTTGGAGCACAAGTCTTCATTCACATTCCAGACTGTTATCAGAGCCTTTAGCACTGCAGTATTCAGTTTAATGGTCCAGCAGAGTTGAAATTGTTTAGCCCTGTTTATTGTTTGCTGCTTTTACTGTTTGGTACCCATGTAGTAGTACCTATCACCAGACTGTCGTTTCATTTTTAATGGCTAATTTTTAATGCTACTGGCATGCTCCTGAAGTCTTCATTGAGTGCAAGGTTGACCATTTAGCTTGACAGTAACGGTAGAGTCGTGGATATGCTGAGCCATGAGATTGCAGTTATGGCAGAATACAATAACGCTGCCACTGACAGCCCAGTGCCTCATAGATGCCAAGGTTTTCTTGCTACATATATTCAAAGTCTCTCCTATTTAACAGTGGTTGTGCCACACAACATAATGGAGTGTATCCTCAATGTGAACATAGGATTTTGTCCATAACGATCGCACAGCGGTCAGCTCTAATGATAGGATCAGTGACATAACTACGGAAGGTGGTTTGGAGAGGACCAGGTCGAGTAGGTTTCTTCCCTCTCATCACTTGCCACAAACCCATAACTCAAGAAGCTCGACATCCTCCAGAGCAAAGCAGCATGCTGGATTGTTTGATTGTGATGCTTTTCACTCGGCTTGTCACAGATGCTTGGTAGTGTATACTACCTAAAGATGCATTGTAGAAATTCAGCAAGGCTCCTTACACAGCACCTTCAAAACACACGACTTCTTCCCTCTAAAAGGCCAAGGGCAGAAGATATACGGGAAGACTACCATACACAAGTTCCTCTCCAAGCTGGAAATATTATACCACTCCTTCAGTGTTGCTGGGAAAAATCTTCAAACTCTTTCCCTAACAGTATTGCGAGTTCACATATAGTACATGGACTGGAGCACTTCAAGGGGGCAGTTCAACATCACCTTCTAAAGGAAACCAAGGTTAGGCAATAAGCAGTGGCTAGCCAGCAATGACCACATCTCACAAAAGAATAAAAAGAAATTTAGGGCTTGACAAGTTCAATCAATAATGGTGCTTCCAAATCACTATTGGTGATGGACACTGACGTCCCCTACCAGAGTACATGGCATGCTATTACCACCTGCAGTGCTTTCTTCAACTGGTGTTCACCGTGGAAGAGTACTGATTCGTCAGGGGAGCGGAACTCTCATTTGACCTGACACCATAAGATTTCATGGAGTCCAGTGTCAACATCGAGCACTTCCAGGGAAACTCCTCCCTGACTGTGTACCTCTGTGCCACCATCTCTGGTGGATCTTCCTAGCAGTGGGACAGAGCATGCTAAGGAATGGCGATGGTGGTGTTTGGGACATAGCCTGATAGGAGAGGCTATTGCTTGATGAGCTATAAAGGACACCCATCTCAATCTTGGCACAAATCTTAGATGCTGATAAGTGGAACTTTGCAGGATTGATGGGTGGTCCATCCAGTTTTATTCATTTTCAAAGTGAGCGTGCAGAAAACCTACATGGTGGAAAATACAATAAGAAGTGAAAGGACAGGGATGGTTTTAATTACCAATTTAAAAACTTGTAGTAACAGTCTCATCATACACATAAATGTTTCATAAATCCACGGTAAGGCAATTTAATCAAAGTTCTCACAATTATGACCACTAGAGATAAAATAAGAATACAGAATGTATAAAACTGTACACATGCTCAATTTTGAGCAACCTCTCACTGCAAACAAAGCTTAAATTGCAAAAGTAGAAATAGAATGCAAGATTTACTACTTTCATTATATATTCTACACTACATTTGAAATAAAGATCGCCTGCAGACTGCAATAATCTTGTGACAGAAGGAGTGATTTGAACTCTTGGCTGCACTATAAACAGACCACGACAAGTGTGTGGATTGTGATGGTGCTTCAAGTCATTTGTGCTTTTGATGTTCAAGTATTTTAATAAATAGAATATACCAATCAGCACATGAGACAAGGAAATCTTATTAATACTCTACAAATACAAAAGTGGAAGTGGAAAAAAATACACAACTAAAAAAATAAGCACCACACAACAAAGTTAGAATTTAGTAATGAACAGCAAACACACATACAGATTTTCAATGTTTAAGCACCAGAGAAGCCACATTTGGCAAATGATTTTAACTTTTAAAAACCTCTCACTTACTTGTATCAATAGACGAACTTTTAAAACATTTTACTGAATGGAGTACATAAAATATAAATGCTTCATTACCAATAGTACAAAAAAAAATCAATGGGCATTTGTTCGGTCACAAACAAATTCTCATTAGGTACGCGCACCACTGAAACATTTACAAAATTGTAGTTCTAACAGACCTCAACATATCAGCTGTAGTTTTTTTTTGTTGTCTCTTGTTTTACTTTTTGACCTTCCTGACCCATGTACCTCTTGTAGGAAACAGCTTTAGGGGCCTCCCTTCATCGAGAAGTGATCATAACGTGCCTGGTGACAACCTTTGATCTTTCCGACTCCACCCAGGTGAGGAATTGTTTACCATCTTCTCAGCACCACACAGTAGCAGAACATGGAATTCCCGTTTCTGTCCATTTCTGCTATGATTCCAACAACTGTGCAGCTTCTCCCCACTCTAGGTTTTTCGTGAAATTAGAAAGTAGACACTGCCTGTAATAATTCACTCTCCTATGAGTTTCTGAAGTCTAGTGAACTTACCTGTCAGATCCTTTGTTACTCATTGGAAAACCCTGTTCTCTTTTAAGAGTCGTGAGGAAAGATATAGCTTACTTTAAAAAAATGCCATGATGCACAATGCTGTAATTAGATATATCTAGAAATACATAAGTTTGATATATTCCTCTTGTTTCAACCCTTCTATCGCAGTAATCTAAACAGCTTAGTTTCATTTTCTGTACAAACATTAGGTAAAGTAATTTACACTGAATACTGCAGGAAAGCGACTACAGATTAGGATTGGTTGGGGAGGCGGTTTATGGTGATGGAGGAACCTTGGTCTTTCACTCTGATCAACAGATAATTACTACCACCTAGCTTTGTGGAGGAGAAAAAGAACAAGATGTGTCGCTGGGAAAACTGACCATAACACCATGATGCAGGAAGAGAGTGGTGAGAGGTCTTTACTGGCCAATAGTGACATTTTTGCCAGATCATAAAACAAGAAACAACTAAATTATGTATCACAATACAAAGTAATGATCATGGGAGACTTCAACCTCCATACAGTTCTGTCAAATCAAATTAACAAAGGTACTCTGGAAGAGGAGTTTATAGAATACTTTTGCAACAGCTTGGTAGAATGATGTTAAAAGGAACCAAAAGAGAGACAAGTTATTTTAAATCTTCTATTGTCCAATATGGCAGGGTTAATTTGCAATCTCTGTGAAGGAACCCCTGGAAAAGTGTAACTGTAAAACAATTAAATTCCATATTAAATCAGAGTGATATGTTTGAGTCCAAAACAAGAGTGATTAACTTAAACAAAGCCAACTATAAGGTATGAAACGAAAGCTGACTAAACTTTATAAGGCAAACTAACTAAAAGCCTCTAAACAGTGAGATACTTTTCAAGGGCTGATTCAAAATGTTCAACAAGAATATGCTCAATTAGAAAACAAAAATTCAGCAAAATTAGTGGACTGGGGGATTTTTAGAAAGCAACAAAAAGGTGACCAAAAATTTGACATCTAAGCTAAAAAAAAGGACAGTAAACTAGCCAGGAACATAAATTCCAAGAGCTTTGACAAACAAGCACTCTGAAGAAGAGTGACTCAATTAAATTATTCTTTCAGAGACAGACAGGGTAATTATCGTGGTAAATGAGGGAATGGCAGAGAAGCTGAACAAACATTCACGTCTTCTCAGCAAAAGACCAAAATAATATATCAGAAATTCAGGGTAACCAAGAAACTAATCAGCATGACCAGCTTAAAAGTAATTAACATCAGAACAGCAAGAAGTACTAGAAAAATTTAAAGCACTAAAATCCAATAAACTCTCAGGCACGGATGGCCTACATCATAACATATTAAAGTAGATTGTTACAAAGTTGGAGGATGCACAAGATATAATATTCTAAAATTGTGTAGATTCCAGAACAGTCCCAGCAGATTGAAAGTTACAAAATATAACATTTGTTTAAGGAGGAGCAATGAAAACATGGAATGATTGGCTTGCTAGTACGAACAGCAGAGCAGGCTGCTAGGTTGACTGATAAGAACCTCATTCTAGTTGGTGTAATTGGAGTGTAATAGAAAAGGTTATTATAGTTGATGAGTTCATAAAAATGTGCTTTGCCAATTTCTCAGATATAGAACCAGCTCAAGTGTGTTCCAATTATTTACTGAATAAAACCTAAAGTCCTTCTGCTTTCTCCCTTCGTTTGAGGGGGAAAATATTCAGCAAGAGCTACTTATATGTTAAAAAAAAATTGCTGTCTGTACGCTTCAAATTAATTGTTCTCTATTTAGGCAACATAAATACCTCGCTGTTTGTAGGTACACCTGTAAGAAGATCTACCATCACAGTATGCTGTGTTTATCTGTCTTGCCCACTGTAGTGTGTCTATCACTATTCTTTGATGTCTATCCTTAAACTACACAGACCAATCCCACTTTCGTTCCCTTCTACTTTGCTTTCCTGAATAGACCTCTGAACCACTGGTCAAAATACTGAAATTCCAAAAAGAATTATTATTAAAATACTTCTAAAATATTATTAAAACACTTCTTTTCACCTCGGTGTTAAGAATTAACCTCGCCTCCTGCATCTTAAAAATGTAACTTACTTTGCATGATTTCTTCTCCATCATCCTGCATCTGCTCAGTATCGCTGTCATCAAACTTGATGTCCTTAAACCATGACGGTTCAGAATTGCCTTCCACCGAATTCATTGAATCACTGTCTGGAGACGGTGTCTCAGAAAACTCTGTACTCTGCAATGTAGATATTGGTTCTTAAAGCCAAAGTGGAAGATAAAGTGTTCTTCCTGTCCAAAAGATCTTGCTACTTGGTACGACAGACTTGAATGAGATTATTGGAAACAGGTTGTTTATAACTGGTAGTCTTCAATCTTAAAGTACTACATTTAACATAGACTAACTTTAATCAGCATGAAACATGAACATATAGGGGAAAAATACTTCCTGTTAGTCAATAACTTCCTTAGATACCACTTTCATTTCTCTAATTTCTTTATTGTTAATACCCAGGGAATATTGACATTTAGTACCTCCAGGTACTCTGAGAGAATATGGTAGAAAATAATATTCTTCCTTGCTTCAGAAAAGCGAACACAAAATATACGCATCATGCAGCAAATCAATTGACAAATCAGAGAAATCAAAGGGACATTGTCAAATGGAATCCTACACAGGCGACTGTGATACAAGTAGAGAAACATTTAACATGGTAAGACACACCATCACCTCATTGATGATTTTTCTCCCAAAACCCCAAGAGCGGGTCACCACTGGCCTTTCTTTCTCTGCCAACTGCACATAAGTGGGGCCTTTTTGCACAGAGGTCAAGTCCGAAGAGGATTTCGCATCTGATAGCCTCTCAATTCTCTTCCAGAACCACCATGAGAAAGGAAATCCTAGGATGTAGAAGGTTCAGAGCCTTCTGACCAAAGAGAGTGTGTCTTGTATCAGCATCTTCTCCAAGTCTGGCCCAATATATCCCTGGCCAAGTCTTTAGTATTAGAGTTTGGATGTCACCCTTGGAGAGCACCTGCCTTTAAGGTCCCTCACTAAATCTACTGTACCACTAGGGTTTTATTGTTTAGCACTGGCAGGCTACTTTTGGCAGCAGGAAGCAAACTTGGGGATCAATAGAGTCATACAGCATGGAAATAGACCCTTCAATCCAACTAGTCCATGCTACGTTTCCAAACTAAACTAGTCCCACTCGCCTGCGTTTGGTTCATATCCCTCCAAATCTTTTCTATTCATGTACTTATGCAAATATCTTTTCAATGTTGTGACTGTACCTGCATCCACCACATCCTCTGGTAGTTCATTCCACACAAAAACCACGCTGTATAAAAAAAAGGTTGCTCCTCATGTCCTCTATAAAACTTCCTCCTCTGATCTTAAACATGTGCCCACTTCTTTTTAAATCTCCTAAACCTAGAGAAAACACCCTTGCTATTTACCTTATCTGTGCACCTCATGCATGTTTATAAGCTGTGTAAAAGGTCACCCCTTAACGTCCTACACTTTCGTGAAAGAGTCCCAGCCTATTCTTGTAGCTCAACTCTCCATTCCCAGCAACATTCTGATAAATCTTTCTTAACCTCCTCTAATTTAATAATACGCTTCCTATAGCGGGGCAATCAATCAGAGCTGCACACCATACTCCAGAAAAGGTCTCACCAACATTCTGTGACAGCATGAACACTGAATATGGAAAACTGATTGGAGTTGGGACAGAGTTGGTATGAAAGGCAGCCAAATCCTGCTTCAGTAGTATTCCATGCTGAAAAGTAAACTTAAATAACAGTCCAGAAAAGACAGTAAACTAAGGGAATGAAAACAAGTTGGCTTCACCTGCTTTTAAATGTTAAAACATTTTAAACTTGAAGTTTACAGTGCGCGAAATGATAGCAGAGACATTATTGGATGCTTTCCAGGTTTATTATGAAACTTTAATAGTTGGGAAACAACCATCTGATAGTGAAAATAAATTAACTTTGTTAACTTTGTTTTTAATTTTAAAGAAAATGCTGCTGACAACGTTGAATGCAGCCTACACTTGGGTTTGGTAGAAGTTTGTGCTAAAGCCAGAACCACAACAGTTTGTTCCTCTTTCCTCTGTGACATTGTTTAAATCATTTGAAATGTTTTCTTGTTTTAGGAACTTGAAGATACAACCATCAACGGTGAAGTGATTAATGATTAGGAATAGACAACTGATCAGACTAGGATTAGAGGAGTGCAAATGTCTTAAGATCTAAGACATAGGTGCAGAATTTGGCCATTTGGCTCATCGGATCTACTCTGCCATTCCATCATGACTACTATGTTTCTCAACCTCATTCTCCCGACTTCTCCCCAGGACCCTGGATGCCCTGAGCAATTAAGAGTCTACCCATCTCTGTCTTAAACACACTCAATGACTTGGCCTCCAGAGTTCTTTGTGGCAATGAGTTCCACAGATTACCACTCATTGGCTGAAGAATTTCCTTGTCATCTCAGTTCTAAATGGTCACCCCTTCACTCTGACACTGAGCCCTCTGATCAGAGTCTCTCTTACTAATGGAAACATCTTCTCCATTTCCACTATTTAGGCGCTTCAGAATTCTGTACATTTCAATGAGATCCGCCCTCATTTTCCTGAACTCCATTGAGTTGAGGTAGTTCTCCCATAATGCGATAGTTGCGTTCTTGTGTGACCTTGTGCTATAGAAAAATCACCAAATATCGTGTTATAGGAAATTCACTATACTTGTACAGCGGGAAGATCACATTATCCAAACAGCATCCACTATTTATCAATTGCGTTACAGCCAATCCGCGTTAATGAAACACGCGTTATAGCAGAAGTACCTCTACAGATCAAAAGTTCTCAACTTCTCCTCAAATGCCAAGTCCTTTATTCCTGGGATGATTCTTGTAAAACCCCATCCAGACAGCCTTCAACATCAGAACATCTTTCCTTTGACACTGGGACCAAAATTGTTCATAATATTCCAAATGCTGCCTGAGCAGAGCCTTATTCAGCCTCAGCAGTATAGTTCTGCTCGTATATTCTAGCCTTGAAATGATTGCTAACATTGCATTTGCCTTCCGACCTGCCAACTGAATCTGCATGATAACCTTCAGAGAATCCTGAACGAAGATTCCCAAATCCCTGTGCTTCAGACTTCTGAAGCACATCCCTATTTAGAAAACAGTCTACTCTTCTATTCTTCCTACCAAAGTGCACAACCTCACACACTTTATTACATCTGCCATTTCTCCACCCACTCTCCTAGCCTGTCTAAGTCATTCTGTAGTTTCCCTGCTTCCTCAACGCTACCCGATTCTCCAGCTATTTTTGTGTCATCTGCAAACTCAGCAACAATGCGCTCAGTTCCTTCGTCCAGATCGTTAATTTATGACATCAATAGCTGTAGTCTTAACATGGACCCCGGCAGAACTCCACTAATCATTGGCTGCTATCCTGAAAAAGACCACTTTTATCCTTACTCGCTGTCTTCTGCTAGTCAGCCAATCCTCTATTCATACCAGTACCTTGCCCCTAAAAGAGCCCCATGGGCTTTTGCATGCTCCTGTGCAGCATCTTGTCAAAGGTCTTCTGGAAATCCAAATAGATTATGTCCATTGGTTCTCCTTTAAATAATTTGCTTGTTACCACATCAAATAATTTTAACAGATTTGTCAGGTATGACCTCCCATTGACAAAGTCATCCTGATTCAGCCCTATTTACCAGGAACTTCCAAACCCTCTTCAGTCTCGTGCTTCATAATGGACTCTAAAATTTTACCAACGACTGAGTTCAGGCTAACCAGCCTACAGTTTCCTGTATTCTGCCTTGTTCCCTTCTAAAATAGGGGTATTACATTCACTATTGTCTAGTCCTCTGGCATTTTCCCTGACTCCGGTGATTCCCGAAAGAATGCTTTGACAATCTCCTCAGTTATCTCCTTCAGAACTCTGAGGTGTAGTCCATTTGGTTTGGACCAGGTATCCACCTTCAGACCTTTCACCTTCCCTTTGGCGACAGCCACTGCTCTCACCTCTTCCCTGACCCAAAGCTCTGATATGCTGATGTTTTCCAGCATGAAAACTTATGTTAAGTACCTAGTCAGTTCCTCCGCCATTTCTTTCTTCCCCATTACAACTTCTCTAGCCTCATTTTCCAGTACTCCAAAGTCCACTCTTGCCTCTCGCTTATCATTTACATATCTAAAAACTGTTGCAATCTTCTCTTATATTATTAGCTAACCTGCCGTCACATGTAATGTCCCTCCTTATTCTTGGTGCAGACTCAACAGGCCTTTTCTGCAGCTGTATGAATCTATTGCTTTTTTTGAAAACAATGATCCTCTGCTGGTTTCCCTCATGCTTCCAATCCTCGGGATTTCCATTAATCTCTACCACATTTTTACCTTTTATCTTGCTTCTA
This sequence comes from Stegostoma tigrinum, assembly GCF_030684315.1. Taxonomy (NCBI): domain Eukaryota; kingdom Metazoa; phylum Chordata; class Chondrichthyes; order Orectolobiformes; family Stegostomatidae; genus Stegostoma; species Stegostoma tigrinum. The sequence continues at coordinate 27,426,388 of NC_081360.1, forward strand.
TGCTGTCCCTGACTTTCCTCATCAGTCACAGTTGCCTTGTCCTTCCTTTCATCTATTTACAAGGAATTTCTGCCATGCCTCCCAAATTAACCCCAGAAGATTCTGCATTTGCTGCTCCACCTTCTTCCCTCCTATGTCCCCCTTCCAATCAACTCTGACCATCTCCTTGCTCATGTTTTTGTAGTTACCTTTGCTCAACTGCAATATGATTACATCCAATTCCAGCTCAAACTGCAAGGTGAATTTGGTCACATATATGGTCGCTGGCCCCTAGGGGCTCCTTCACCTTAAACTCCTGAATCAATTCTGCCTCATTATATATCAAATCCAAAACTGCCAGCTTCCTAGGAAGCTCTACCACAAGTTACTCCAAAAAAAACCCATCATGCTGACATTTCACAAACTCCTTTTCTTGACATCTGCTACCAACCTGATTTTCCCAGTCCACCTGCATACTGAAATGGCCCATGATTACTGCAACAGTGCCTTTCTTATATGCCATTTCTATCTCCCGATTTATTTCCTTCCCCATATCCTTACCAATTTTTGGAGACCTAAATGCAACGCCTATCAGGGTCTTGTTTTCCTTTGTGGCTCCTCAACTGTACCTGCATGGATTCTACACTTTCTGACTTGATAATACTTCTTGGTGTTGATTTCATTTCATTTTTTGGAAGGTGATGGGGTTGGAGGAAATTAGAGATTAGAAGAAGCAAGGCTACATTACGGATTTGAGAACCAGGATTAAAAATTTTAAAATTAAGGCATTGCTTGACAGGGAGTTAATACAGGTCAGTGAGCACAAGGCCGATAGGGCAAAATGGGCTTTGTTGCGAATTAACTCTCAAGAAGCAGAGTTTTGGATGACCTTAAAATTAGAGAGGGCTGAATGCGGGAAACCAGCCAGGAATGTGTTAAAATATTCTAGTTTAGAGGTTACAACAGCCTGATAGAAAGGATCTGTAAAGGAATGAAGAAACAGTCAGTGATGCCACATTTATCTCTAATTTTCCTTGCTTGGAATGCCTTGCTAGGTCATTTAGAAGGTGGTTAACAGCCATACACATTGCTGTGCTGGATAAATGTGATCAGACTATTTAAAAGATGGGAACTTCCATTTTCTACGGAGATTGCTGAGACTGGTGGAGTTTTACACAATTCATGATTGTTTCATGATCTAAGTGAGGCTAATTCAGCTGCTGTGGAGGGACTTGTACCTGCATACCTATAACATTAGCCTGGGTCTCTGCATTATTAATCCAGTGACATTACACTGTCACCACCTCCCCTGACAAACAGGCAGAATGAGTCAAGGATGAAGTCAGGCAATGTCATGGAAGTGCAAATTTGTGGTCTCAGAATTGGCATGAAGTGGGAAATTCAATTTGAAATCAAATGTGATTCCAATAATACGAACAAACTGGCTTAATCTCAATTGTTGACACAAGACAGATATAATCAGTAGCTCAGGAATTTGAAGCAGGGACTGAAAAACAATGATTTCAGTTTTCCCAATATTTAATTGGAGAAAACTTCTGATCATTCAGTACTTTTTTTTGATAAGCAGTCTGATAAAATTGTGGAGGCGATGTCCGAGTGGTATTATCACTGGACTATTAACCCAGAGACCCAGGTAGTGTCCTCGGGACCAGAGGTCGAATCCCGCCATGGCAGATGGTGGAATTTGAATTCAATAAAATATCTGGAATTATGAATCTAATGATGACCATGAATCCATTGACAGTTGTCAAAAAAACCCATCTGGTTCACTAATGTCTTGGGAACCCTGCAGCCCAATGGTATCAATGTGGACTTCACCAGCTTCAAAATCTCCCCTTCCCCCATCGCATCCCAAAACCAGCCCAGTTCGTCCCCTCCCCGCACTGCACCACACAACCAGCCCAGCTCTTCCCCCTCCCCCCAATGCATCCCAAAACCAGCTCAGCTGGTTTCTGCCTCCCTAACCTGTTCTTCTTCTCACCCATCCCTTCCTGTCACCCCAAGCCGCACCTCCATTTCTTACCTACTAACCTCATCCCACCTCCTTGACCTGTCTGTCTTCCCTGGACTGACCTATCCCCTCCCTACCTACACTCTCCTCTCCACCTATCTTCTTTTCTCTCCATCTTCGGTCCGCCTCCCCCTCTCTCCCTATTTATTCCAGAACCCTCTCCCCAACACCCTCTCTGATGAAGGGTCTAGGCCCGAAACGTCAGCTTTTGTGCTCCTGAGATGCTGCTTGGCCTGCTGTGGTCATCCAGCTTCACACTTTATTATCTTGGATTCTCCAGAATCTGCAGTTCCCATTATCTCTGCTTTCCTTACCTGGTCTGGCTGACATGTGACTAGACCCACAGCAATGTGGTTGACTCTTAACTGCCCTCTGGGCAATAAATACTGCCTAACTAGTGATATCCTCATCCCATAAATGAAGAAAGAAGAAAACAAAAAATCATGCAGCAGTGGAGAAATCAAGAGAGGTGCGAGTTAACATACAGGAAACAGAGTTTTGGATGACCTTAAGACTAGGGAGGGCAGAACATGGTAAACCAGCCAGGAATGTGTTGAAATATTCTAGTTTAGAGATAACAACAGCCTGAAAGAAAGAGTCTCTTTATTCCTTTCCAAATGTGGCATTCCTGACGAGATCCATCTCTAATTTTAATGTGTGGAATGGCTTGCTAGGTCATTTACAAGGTGGACTGTTAGAAAAACTTTTAGGCCTGGATGCAACCAGTGCACATGTAAAAGCTAACAAAATGGGAGAGAGGTAAGGAGTGAACAGGGCAGCATGGTGGTTAAAATGGTGACTCAGTGATTAGCACTGCTGCCTCACAGCACCAGGGGCCCGGGTTCAATTCCAGCTTCAGGCACTATCTGTGCAGTGTTTGAACATTCTCCTCACATATGCCTGCGTTTCCTCCAGGGGCTCTGGTTTCCTCCTGCAATCCAAAGATACGCAGGTTAGGTGTATTGGTGATGGGAAGTGCAGAGCTACAGGGTTAGCAGGGGATGTTCTGCCAGAGGATCGGTGTGGACTTAGTGGCCAAAAGGCCAGCTTCCATGATTGCTTAGAGGGCGTCATAGTTATCTATGATCAGACAAAGTTGGAAATAGATTAGGGGGTGACAATACGTTCAAAGATTTTAAGAAGTTGAGTCAATTAAATCATTAACTATATTATGCATAAAATCTTCAAGTACATTTAATAATCGTCTCACCAAAAACTGGCGAAACTGAAACAAGCAAGTGCCATATTCACTTACTTGTAAAGGCCTATACAAGGCATATTCATCCCTGAAGAGCTGATCGTGATGGGTTACACAGTCAAACCATCGTCCATCCACTAATGCCTGACCGATGGCAATTGCCTGAGCTCTGAAAAAAGAGGAGATCACGGATGAAGTAGATGATCTGGTCACATTCAAATTCACAAAAAAAACACTTCTAAAGTGCTGCAGAGTAGTGGGCATGTTTGCGCGCAAATCCCAAGGTAAATTCATTTTCACGCACGACCAATTCAGAGAAAAGTTACCTCTAAAGATATTTGCTAAAGAGCCTATTCTGAGATGTTGTTACACACCTCTGGAACAGGAAGACCTTGAACCAAGGCCTTCTAATTAAGAGGTTGGGCCACTACCACTGCACCACAAGAACCCCATTTGACCACTAAAGATATTTTTAATCAACTTCTGGAGCAGGTAGGACATGAACCCGGGCATCCTGGATCCGGCCACTGTGCCACAAGAGCCCTTAAACACTCCTGTAAAGTTTGTTTCAACTTTCCCTTGCAGTACTTGTTGCTTATCAGTCTTGTGCCAGTATTTTGCCTTAAATGGTGTTGACTATGCGCTTTGGGCTATATTCACAGGCAATCCAACGCAGCGAAGACTCAATCCTGACAAGATGGGATTTAATTTAGGCTGAGTAATAATGACTTAAAATAATGCATGACTAGGAGCACAAAGTAGGGAAACTTTAGCTTTATGAAACAGTACATATTGCGAGAACTGTAAACTGCCTTTCCCTAGTTTGAGAAGTCATGTAGGATAGATAGCAAAAAGCTAGGACTTGCAGGATCTGTGCACTCTTATCTTTACTGCATTCTGCTTCAATTAATGTTTGTGCGGTTGCCTAAGTAACAACCTTAAAACACAAAGCAATTGTAGTTTGTTTCAACTTGTTTGTACCACTGCATAAATTCTGTTTCTTTTTTGTACTTGGGAGTTTTCGGACCTAGCTTTTTGTCAGCGTCGACTCTCTGACATCACAAATAAAATCTCTTTGCCTCAAAGTCTGGGCCTTTTGTGTGAGATTTAATCTAGTCTCTTCGACACCCTTAAGCCTGCTCCAGGATTTGAGAAAATAGAGGCTGATCCGATTGCCTTCAGTTCACAATTTTATTAGGCATGGTGTATTGCTGTGCATTCACTTCTGTTAATTTTTAATAGAGTTTTCTATCAATTTAAGTTTTCAGTTGCAATTGTTCGCTGGCCATCATGGTCATGCTTTAGGACATTTTCTTCTGAAAAGGAGGAAACAAGGAAAAGTAAAGATTCCACTTGCAAAACAACAGCTAATACTTTTTATTAGCTAACAACTCAGTCACCATCATAAACTGCTTTGTTAAACATGCTTTGTAATGTTGATAATTTGACCTTTGAGATGTCAGCAGAGCTTGAAATTGACCTTGCATTCACATTAATTGCTCATTTTCTTACTGGCTGATTTACATGTATGAGAGTTGCACTTCAGAATGTCTCAATTACCGTGTAGTAATATGTCCATTTCTAATCAACCAGTTCACCAGTTCCTTTCCTACAATGCAATTAGGATAAGTTCGCAACCAGTATCGATGATCCTGAAACTCCATGCCAGTGCTGTGATGGCAAATTTTCTTCCACAGGTCTTTGAGTTGCACAGAGTCCTAAAACAGAAATTAGAAATTAGAAACTCAAGATGAATTTTGGAAAAAGGCAAAAATACTTTAAATGTAATTTCATGTCAGAGTGGATTGTGTGTATCAATTGAAAAAAGAAATCCAACATTTTTCACGAGTACCAGGTATCTGCAAGCACCTCATTCAAAAAAATACTTTTGAAGGGTCACTAATGTTGTAACAGAAATGCAGAAAATCAATCTGCAGACAGCAAAGTTTCAAAAAACTTTTTGTGACACTGATTAAGGGATAATTATTGGCCATGGCATGTTTTACATCCACCTACAAAAGGTAGGCTAATCCTTAGTTTAATGTTTAATCCAAAAGAAAGCATTCTTGATAGTGTAGCGCTGCCTAAGATCTGTAAAGAAGTGTCAAGTGTGATTGGCATGCCCAAGACCGAAGGCTAGATGTTATGCGCCTCAGCCATATTTTCTGGACATGACAGCATATAAGATAGGTCAGATCCTTAGCCCACCACACTTCCATGCACCGCTGATCTGGCTTATTTATAAAATGGGTGTGAAAATTGGCAGTACACCCACCATGTGCAAATAATTGTTGAGATCAACTGGCCCAACAATACATTGTCAATCCCAAACTACAGCTCGCATGAAGAGGCAGACAGGAGGAAGGAGGCTATTTAAGTCATAGTCAGCATAAACAAAGTTAGCATGGGGTGGGTGTAACTCATCTGGGGTTGCCGTGTGCATATTCCTCCTAAAATACTACTCCATTCTTCCTTTCGTGCCACCTGCTTGGCAGAAACTGGCCACCTAGCCTCCATCCTTTGCCCCCTAGGATCCCTCCCCATTATAAAATACTGGCACTACCTTTTAAGGGCAGTCATAATCGAATTCTCAAGCCTCTTTCGGCAGTCAATGCCAGGGAAGATGGAACCATCTGTCCATCAGATTGGTTGCCAACTCCCAAGGCCCGGATTAAGTCTTTGAAGGGAGGGCAGAGGATTCTTTTTAGTTTTCTGGCTCACCAGTGACTTTCCCTTTGAATAGTCTGCAACCCTGAATTTGCTGCACTTGGAGTTGGATCTGAACTCACTGAGAATCAAGATTGCTAAGAATCAAGCTATGGACTGACATACAAATCACTGTAAAACAAAGCAAGTTAATTAAAATTCTGGACTGCAGAACACAATAAATAGTGCTCAATAATCGTCCAGTTTTGAGATTAATGTGAAGGGATGTTATTGACATAAATCAATATGAAACACATGGTAAAGTAACACAATTACATTCGAGCATATCGGGGATGAAAGAGACAAACAAAACCAAGTAAAACCATGTACTACAGCACTTTGCATTATACCACTGCACAGATGCAACACTTTGCCTCTCACATCTTGTCTAACTTCCAGAAACCATTAAAATAAGTACCAGAAGAATTTTTCTTTCATCTTCATTGGGGTCAGTTTTAACATATGCCCGAGAGGCTTGAGGACTGATCGAGCTGTCATATGAAGGAACCATGGGTGAAGCTGACCGGTCCAAAGAAAGATTGGTGATGCTGACAGACCTGTTAAGCAAAGGAGAGTAAAATCAACATAAACAAAACTGCTAAGGCTGGCAAATACATCCCTCATGATTAAACTGTATAGACCTGAGCCAATAACAGAGATAACTAATATCCTTACTGGATTTGATAACCTGTTGCTTTTTGCAACTATCTTTTTCTCTCAAGTATCAGTTTTGATGCAACTTTAATTAATTTCTCTGTGAAGCAAGCCGTCAGGATACTTCACGTAATAGTACGTTCAAGAATATGGGGTGGGTCTGTTGATCAAGATAAAACAACTATATTGAAAACATCAAAAAGCAAATTCTTTTAGCATGGTATGAAGCCAGTAATATTTGAACAAGCACTGGGGTTTCTCCAAAGAAGATGTTTCACCGAATAGGAAAGCAAACTAACATTTTTGAGATAGCATGAGAGAGAGAGAGATCTTAAATGTTTTCTAATCAATTACTTTACCTTAAAAAGGAGCAAGAATATAAAATATGAAAGACATAAAAGACAAGGTAGCTATACATTTTAGAATATGCTGCAAAGACTACTCATTCTGTGGAGAACACAGATTTTAGTTTGCAAAGTTCATGCTTGTAAAACAAGTTTAACACATGGTATAGTTTTGTACTGAGTTTAAATTAACAATATTTCTAAGATTGAGCCTATTATTGCAGGTGAAGTCCTATTGAATTGAACAGAACCTGGAGAGCATTCCCCAATGAAAACCAAGCCATTAAAAATTAAGTGTGGGGTTAGATAGCTCAGTTGGCTGGATGGCTGGTTTGCAATGCAGAGTTTGTCCAACACTTTAGGTTCAATTCTTATACCGGCTGAGGTCACAATGAAGGCTCTGCCAAGAATTTGATCTTCCAAAATGCATCACCTCGCATTTGCCCGGATTGAACTCCATCTGCCATTTATCTGCCCAACTCTCCAGTCTATCGATAGTGAAGGGGACTGTCAGAGATTACAGCAGACTATCAGCTACTCCACCAATCTTAGTGTCATCAGCAAACTTGCTGATCAGACCACCTACACCTTCCTCCAGATCATTTACATATATCAGTGGTCCCAGCACAGATCCCTGTGGAACACCACTGGTCACAGGTCTCCAATATGAGAAACTCCCTTCTACTATTACTCTGTCTCCTGTTGCCTAGCCAGTTTTTTATCCATCTAGCTAGCACACGCTGGGGTCCATGTGACTTCACTTTCTCCATCAGCCTGCCATGGGGAACCTTATCAAATGCCTTACTGAAGTCCATGTATATGACATCTACAGCCTTTCCCCCAATCAACTTTGTCACGTCCTCAAAGAATTCTATTAAGTTGGTAAGACATGACCTTCCCTGCACAAAACCATGTTGCCTATTACTGATTAGCCCATTTTCTTCCAAATGGGAATAGATCCTATCCCTCAGTATCTTCTCCAGTAGCTTCCCTACCACTGACGTCAGGCTCACCGGTCGATAATTTCCTGGATTACCCTTGCTGCCCTTCTTGAACAAGGGGACAACATTAGCAAGTCTCCAGTCCTCTGGGGCCTCACCCATGTCTAAGGATGCTGCAAAGATATCTGTTAAGGCCCTGGCAATTTCCTCTCTCGCTTCCCTCAGTAACCTGGGATAGATCCCATTCGGACCTGGGGACTTGCCCACCTTAATGTCTTTTAGTTCATGCTTGTAAAACAAGTTTAATACATGGTATAGTTTTGTATAGACTAACACTTCCTCCTTCTTTATGTCAACTTGACCTAGAGTAAGCAAACATCTATCCCTAACCTCAACCTCCGTCATGTCCCTCTCCTTGGTGAATACCGATGCAAAGTACTCGTTAAGAACGTCACCTATTTTCTCTGAATCAGCGCATAAAACTTTCCTTCTTTGTCCTTAAGTGGACCAATCGTTTCTCTAGTTACCCTCTTGCTCTTTATATATGAATAAAAGGCTTTGGGATTTTCCTTAACCGTGTTTGCCAGCAATATCTCATGTCCTCTCTTAGCCTCCTTAATCCCTCGTTTCAGATTCACCCTACATTCCCGATATTCTTGCAAAACTTCGTCTGTCTTCAGTCGCCTAGACCTCATGTATGCTTCCTTTTTTCTCTTGGCTAGTCTCACAATTTCACCTGTCATCCATGGTTCCTTAATCTTGCCATTTCTATTCCTCATTTTCACAGGAACATGTCTCTCCTGCACGCTCATCAACCTCTCCTTAAAAGCCTCCCACATATCAAATGTGGATTTACCTTCAGTTTCTCCCAATCTACCTTCCTCAGATCCTGCCGAATCTTGGTATAGTCAGCCTTCCCCCAGTTTAGTACTCTTCCATTGGGACCACTCCTATCCTTGTCCATGAGTATTGTGAAACTTAAGGAATTGTGGTCACTATTTCCAAATTAGTCCCCTACTGTAATATCAACCACCGAGCCGAGTACATTCCCCGGCACCAGGTCCAGTATGGCCCCTTCCCGAGTTGGACTACATACATACTGCTCTAGAAAACCCTCCTGGACACACCTTACAAATTCTGCTCCATCTTGACCCCTAACACTGAGTGAATCCCAGTCAATGTTGGGAAAATTAAAATCTCCTATCACTAGCACCCTGTTTCTCCTACACCTTTCCATTATCTATTTACATATTGATACCTCTATCTCACGCTTGCTGTTGGGAGGCCTGTAGTACAGCCCCAACATAGAAATACGAAGGGTGCAGTAACAGAGTTCTACCCATATTGCCTCACTGCTCGAGTCCTCCATGGGGCCCTCCTTCAGTGCGGCTGTGATATCGTCTTTGACCATTGCTGCAACTCCTCCACCCCTTTTACCTCCCTCTCTATCCCGCATGAAGCATCGATATCCTGGGACAACTAGTTGCCAATCATGCCCTTCCCTCAACCAAGTCCCAGTAATAGCAATAATATCATACCTCCAGGTACCGATCCAAGCCCTAAGCTCATCTGCTTTATCTACTACACTTCTCGCATTAAAACAAATGCACCTCAGACCACCTGTCCCTTTGTGTTCATCATCTGCTCCCCGACTACTATTCCCTTTAGTCACACCGATTCCATTATCTAGTTCCCTACAGGCTTTCATTTCTACCTCTTTTCAAACTAATGTGGCAGGGGGATGTGAACCAAATATTGGACAGAACAGTATAGACAGGGTGGATAGCAAAAAGCTTTTTCCCCCCCCACAGTGGGGGACTCAATTACTAGGTGTCATGAGTTCAAAGTGAGAGGAGGAAAGTTTAAGGGAGATATGCGTGGAAAGTTCTTTACACAGAGGGTGGTGGGCGCCTGGAATGCGTTGCCAGCGGAGGTGGTAGACGCAGACACGTTAGCGTCTTTTAAGATATATTTGGACAGGTACATGAAATGGGCAGGGAGCAAATGGACAGAGCCCATTAGAAAATAGATGACAGGTTAGACAGAGGATCTTGATCGGCGCAGGCTTGGAGGGCCGAAGGGCCTGTTCCTGTGCTGTAGGTTTCTTTGTTCTTCGTTCTTTTTCTCACAACTTGCCTGAAGTGTGGTGATCTCCAGGTTAAATTCACCATCTGTCATTGCCCTCTAGTGAGAGCAGCCTATGGACCTCTGGGATTGAGGCAAATTTTACTTTAAGAATTAAAAGGGGTCACAACATGCAAAGGCTTAAGCACTTGTGAAGCAGCAAATTCAACAGCTGGTTTTTACCGCTACCACATTGAGGCATCTTGCACATCAGCTGAGAAGGCAAACTTTGCCTTAAAGAGCTCAAGTGCAAAGCAGGCAGAAGACTCCTACAGTATAAAATGCTGTAGGAAAATAGTAATAGAAAAATGCAACATGCAAGCTTTCAAATCTTCAAATTCAGAATGGTCATAGCTACTTTTAACTGAATGGGTTGGTACACAGTTCTAGTAAATGGTGAAACCAATTAAACAAGATGTATATTTATCAGTACGGTTTCAAAAACACTGACTCATGTGAAGTCATCATATTAAAAAGTCAAGAAAAACCTGTAATTTGTTTCATCGAAAAGGACAAAAGTTCATTCAGAATTTTGAGTAATGTTTCATAGCAATGTGAAATATGAATGAAGACTTAAAAAAGGGGAGAAACAGACATCAAGTAGATACAAAATGTGACAATTAAATAGTTAGAAATAGGAGAACAGTTCATACTAAAATGTTTCGATCTTTCCATCCCATCTTGCTGCACCTTCTTTATTCTTCAAAGAAAATTTCAACAGAACTGATAATTCAATGTTGATTTCATACTAAAAGTAGTACATTTCTCTATTGATCACAAAATTTCAATAATGCAAGACTAGCGTATTTGTCACATTTTCAAAATGCTTAAAACATTTATACAATTGAAAAATATAGAATACTGATTTTCTTTTTCTTAAAAGTTCCCTAATCAATAATAAAAAAACTAACATTGAAGTTTCATTTCTACGTTTGTTCCTCCAAAAATCGACTTCGTAGCTATACGTCAAAAACGTATCCAAGAGACAAAATCCCTAACATTTAAATTCAAGGCTTTAAATGCTTCAATTATTGTTCTGGTTTTCGTTTTTCATATGAAGACCTTTGTGATTTCAAAAATAAATTCACACACAATGTAAAGAATGATGGCAAAAATGAACAGAGTATTCCTTTTAAACAAACCTGTTTCGTGCAGGTGACTTTCCTACATCCTCCTGCACAGTTGGGAGACGTGTTGTCAAATTACTCTGAGAATCCTGGTGACCCAAGCTGATTGAAAAAAAAAAGAGATAACATCATCAATTTCAAAATTAAATGTTGGCTGTCCTAGCTTAACAGCTAATTTAAAATTTAACAAGTGCATCACATATGCCGGAATGGTAAAAAAACAGCAGGTCCTAACACACTCACTCATTCCATAACTGTTTCAAACTCCACTGATGGTCCAGCAAATTTTTCAACATTAATTTGCTTATGTTATCAAACTATTACAAGATACATTTGAAAAAGAGTACAATAATGACTGATATTTCAATTACTGAAAAATTTTAGCTGCTGTTTTGTAATTGCAATTTTTTTTCCTCTTTCTTGATCCCTCCTTTCAGAAGGAATTGCTAATGTGCTATCTAAAGATTTTCTAGTCATGGTATCTTGATATTTCTTTTCCTTGTCCCTTGCGTGTGGGTTTCGCTAGCCCATCACAAATGGGCCTTAAACTTGGTAGCTTGCTACACATTTCAGAGGGCAGTGGACAGTCAACCAGATTGATTACAGAGTCACATGTGGGCTAGACAGGGCAAGATGGCAAATTTCCTTCCTGAAAGGGCATCAGTGATTCAGCTCGGAATTGCTCAAGTAAAAGGAAATCCTATTGGAAAGGAGCTAAAATGTCTGCACAGCAATGTATGCCGTCAAAAAATAAAGGGAACTGGAGCTATCGCATCACGTGGAACTATATACTCTAGGGATTCTGGTGACATGTTACAGAAAATTCAGGACTGGGAATTACAATTTACGTAAGACATTTAGGAAAAAAAAAGGGCGAAGGTATAGTGATGTAACTGCACTTAGAAGGGATAACACAATGGCAGTAGATAAAATATCAGCAAGATCAAAGCAGAATCTGAGTGGCTGAACACAAGACAACAAGGAATCAGATCAAATGGAACAGTTTATATACTGCATAATAGTGGAGAGGGTGTGGTAAAGGAGGAAATATACACTTTGGAAAATTGACCAAAAGGTATTGAATAATCAAGTACTTCAATTACCCTAATATTAATTGCATACAAGATACAGGCAAAGGGGATAAAGGGAATAAAGGGAATGGAGTTCATGCAATGGTGTATAGAACTCCTATGTAATCCAATTCATGTAAATGCCAACAAAAGAAGATTTGCTTTTGGTTCATTCCTCATTTTGAGACCCAAAGTACAAAAGTAAAAGATGGAAGACATTTAGGGAATAGTGGTCTTAATACAATCTGCTTTAAAGATAATAAATAGAGACAAACCAATGATGGAAACAACAGGAACAGATTTATGAAACACTGATTCCAGAGTCCCAGACTTTTGGGGAAATAAATGGGCAATGAAGAGGCTGAATAGCCTATTCCTGCTTCTGATTCCAATGTTTGTATTTATTTACAAATAACAACGTAGAGCAACAATGGATACAACTAAAAGCTATGTTCAAGAGGATGCAGGCAAAACACATTCTGCTAAATGAAAAGCAGAAATTAACCATTAGTAAATCGGGTGAATGAAGGAGGGTGGCTGGTGCAGGACTTTTGGTGAGGTGGCAACCTAGCGAGACAGCAGAGCCAGGCACTCCTGGTTGTGGTCGGCCCAGAACAGGGACTCCTGGTCACCAGCGAGGCAGTGACAACAGCTCCTGGTTGTGGTAGGTCCGGAGGCAGGAACACCTGATTATCAGCAAGGCGGCAGTGGCAGCAGCAGCAGAGTCGGGGGGGGGGGGGGGTGCCCGTTCGCTGGTCCAGCATGGGACCTGTCATTGGTATCCTGTCAGCAGCATGGGTCCAATAATCAAGAGATAGCACCTGAAGAACAGCAACTCCATCACTGGTGTATTTGTCAGTGGGGTGGCTCAGCAGTCATCCTTCGTCAGCCAGCTCATGGCTCGTGATAGAAGTGGCAGAACAAAGATGGACGTTCTTTCAGCTATAGTCTTTTATTCTTAAACTATTTAAAATGGCACCAGGTTATGGCGACAGTTGAAGCTTTTCACTATTTTGCTGCGTTGACCATTCCAGAGTACAAGTGACAAATCATTCAATCACATTTCCCTAACACCATTTCCTAACAAATACGCAATTTCCTTTGGTTCCTCTCACTAGACCCCGTATTCCCCAAACATTTTGGGCATTTGAGTCCTCGGAGAAAACAGAGCGAAAATATGTATTGAATTGGTCAGTTATCTCTTTGTTCCTTATGAAACTTCCCCTGCTTGTTTCTGACTGACCTATATTTTTCTTAACTTATCATTTTTATTCTCACAGACCTTTAAAAGCTTTTATAACCGATTTGTACGTTTTACTCAGTATTCCAATAACCAAGTAATTCATGTACATCATGAAAAAGCAATCCAAGCACTGTTCCTTGTGGAAAATGACTTAAATCTTAGGTACACCTTTCCTTAATCTAAATTTTATTTTTAAAATCAAAGCAGGCATTGATTCTCCTAGTCCAGGAGCCTCAACTTTGTTAAATCAGCCTTTTAAGTGATATTCATCAAAAGCTTTTTTGCAATCGACACAGACAACCACTGTATTCCTTTCACCTCATCTGTAACTCAAGTAAAAGCCCAATTCGATTGTGTTTGATCAATCTCCCTTCCACAAATCGGTGCTCAACCTTGTTCAGTAACTCAAACTTTTCAAGTTTCGCAATTTTTTCTCGAAAATCTTAGTCACCACAGAAGTGATCTTTGCCCATTCAGCTATTCATAAAGCACAAAGTAACAAAAAAGTGAGAAACTTCTGATTTACTGAAATCATGAGTTTGTGATCCTGTTATTAGTTTTCTTAAAAGTAAAATATGGGAATCGTTGGTGCAGTGGCAACCCTATTATAGTGCCTGGCAGGGCAGCAATGTCATCAGCAAAGCTCAAATCTATAAATGGGCAGCTTCATTTGCTCGTATCTTTTTCAGCACTCCTTTTCACCTCCCTTTAATTATATAAGTCTGATAAAAGCATTGCTTCCAGTTTTGCTTTTCTTGAAGTACCTTCATTTCTACTATAAAAGGTCCATATTTGGTCAGTGACCCAGGCTTCATTCAGAGATGCTTGATATCCAGACATCTTCTAGCCCTGCTACTTTTAATTCCTCCCACCTGCACATCACATCTAGGTAAGCTGAAAATCATTTTTAGTTTCAAGTGACATTGACCTACTGATATCAAATCTGTTCAAAATCTTTGATTCTTTCACCTCTTTAGCTTGGTCTTGATTTTTACTATTATCAAATGACAATCACTAAACAAGTTTATTCCTTTCTGCACTTTAATACTCTGTAAACAAGCAGTTCTCCAACTTGGTCCCATAGTTAACTGGTTAATTTGTGTTAGAGTTCTGTGGTCATTGGTAGTCCATGTAATTCTGTAAACGTCTTTACGAGTGAAGAATGAGAACCCAACCCTGAGATTATGTATTGCAAAATAACTGTATAAAGCTCTCTACCATGTAAGTATCTTCTAAATCTATAGGTGGGGAGGTGTGTGCGTGCACGCGTTCTAACAACGTTCAAAACCAGATTAGTCCTCACCCATTTCTGAATCCATGTCAGCCATGGTTTCAGTAATGTCACCTATCAGCAATCAGGCCCAGAATGGGTCATCATAAACACAAAAAAGAAAGGATGTCAGGAAACCCACTAGACAACAGACATTTATATCGGAAAAATGTTGACATCACAGAGGACTTCTCCTGTCCAGGCAGTCCCACTAATATGCAGGAAGCCATAGACAGAGTTCAATCAGAGAATCATCAAAATATCAGATTTCAGACTTCAACCTACTGAAAGATTTGAAACAGTTAAAAGGTTTCCCATTAAAACAAGCTGTACAATGCAAATATACTCTCTGCTCTGCTGTGGTTCTAAACCGCAAACTCGCTCTTTGCTCTATTGTATGGTTGTGAAACTTAGAACATGAAAAACCTGTCGTCAAGAATGAAACTGGATACTCTCATACCAGATTCCTTCAAAAATCTGAGGCAGACACTTGTGGGATCCCAAAAACAAAAACTAAGTTGATCAGAATAGTCTGCAGCTTCTTATGTCACCTGCAATAGATCACTCGACTGATTTGGGCTTGTCACTCCATTTCTGATACTGTAGCCCAGACAGCAGGTTCCTACCAGATTTGGGAGAAAAAGGTGACCCAAGATGAACTGGATGAGTCAGACTGTCAGTAGAGACCTCCAACTGAACAAGACGGTCTGGAGTGAGACAAGAACTTTAATTTTGGACACGATTGAAGAACATCTATTTTCTGCCTTAGACACAGGAACCGCTAAGTCTAAATAAGTATTCCAAGATTGGCGTAAAATTTGGGATATGATATTTCATGGCTCCTGTTTGTGCAAAAAAAAAGATATTAGAACAATTTTCACTATTAGGTCAGATTCTATTTTCAGTCGTGATGGAACGACTTTTGTTGTTCACGTTGCTGTCAACTGGCCAGATATTTTACAATTTTATCAGAGATCAAAATTGAAAATTTGCCATTTAGAACATAGAACAGTACAGTACAGCACAGTTCAGGCACTTCAGCCCACGATGTCGTGCTGAACCTTTACCCAAAACCTAATGTCTATCTAACCTCCACCGCTACCTTATACTATCATCTATTTGCCTATGTAATAGCTGCTTAAATGCCCCTAATAAGGCCAACTCCTATACCCACTCTGGCAACGCATTCCATGCCCCTATCACTCTCTGAGCAAAGAATCCACCTTTGACATCTCCCCGATACCTACCTCCTTTCACTTTAAAGCTATGCCCTCTCGTAAAAGCTACCTCCACCCTAGGAAAGAGACTTTGACTGTCTACTCTATCTATATCTCTGATCATTATGTACACCTCTATCAAGTCACCTCTCATCCTTGTTTCAATATGATGCCTTCTACATGAAGTTGTGGCACTTTTAAACAGGGCATGAAACAACTACCCTCTGATCAAACTCATGAGACAGATTCCAAATGAAGAAAATACAAACTAGGAAATATAAAATTTGTGTTAAATTCTGCACATTAAACTAAATAACAATTAGAAAGTAGATAGAGAGAGGAAAAAAAAGACAGATGAAAAGCTAAAAATGGGTCTTTCACCTCTTTAACAGTAACTTTGAGGAAATGAAAATCCACATTTACAAAAATTATTAGAATTGTGATCTAAATTACTCAATTATCATTTACCGTACTATGAATACTCCACACTTCTTTGCAACAGCTCTCATGTTTTCAGCTGTTTTACAAAACTAGCGGGTAGCATCCAAGATTCATGCACTTGATATTGAATTCAACATCAAGACTATCGAGGACAGCTCTTGTCAGAGTCAGTGAGTTCCTACCTCTGAGTCAAGGGGCCCAGGTTCAAGTTCCACCTGCTCCAGACATGTGCAAAAACATCTCTGAACAGATTTATTAGAAACTATTATCAAGGCTATTGGCAAGGATCACAACAGCACATCTTCAGAGGAAGAAGGATATATTTGACAGCAACCATTACATTCTTGTATCTAATTGCTTCTCGGTAAATACCAAAAATTGCTGTCAGATTTACTCAGTATTAAACATCAAGCAATGATTTCATCAGTATTACAACAAAATCTAGGTCTTTAAGTTCAGCATGCCTTTAATCTACCAATACTTATGAACAATAGAATTGCAGGTGCATCATATCCCATTGAGTCAAGATCATGGTGTTGGTATAAATACATGAAATCCTTCCACTTTCTGATTTAAAAAAAATGCTTTAAATATTTACAATGTCAGTAGTGAGCCAACAGATTGTTAGAAAACCCTGATTGATCAGTTTAGTATCTCAAGTGCTAAGATGCAATCTGAAGTATTGCAGCCTGTCAGATCTGACCATCTACTTTAATCAGAAGATCTATTCTACGTGGGACTTTGACAGAGGTTGATTTTGATGGTTGTTGATCACACTGCACCTCATGAAGTTAACCTCTGACTCTACACTAATCTTCTGAATTACCCATAAGAAGAAAAATTGGGAGACATATTCAACATTTTCTATGATGTATTTCAAAAATTGCAGAGTTTCTGGAGTTTTCCATTTTACATATGAACAAGAAACAAAAATAGGCCACTCAGCCCTTCCAGCCTGTTCTGTCATTCAAAAAAAAATCATGGCTGATCCGGTTTTATTTTCATTTCTATACTCCTACATATATCCAATAATCTTTCATGCCCTTGATATCAAGGATCTATATCTGCCTTAAAGATATATGTGAAGATTCTGCATGCACTGGTTTTTGAGAAAGAGAATTGTAAAGACTCTCAACCCTCAAAAATGTTTCCTCATCTCAGTTTTAAATGTTATAATTTATTTTTAAACAATGCCCCCCGTTCTATATTCTTCCACAAGAGGGAACAGGCTTTCTAAGTCCACCTAGTCCCCTTACGTTTCACTTAAGTCACCTCCAACTGTTCTAAACTCGAGGATACAGGCTAGCCTGTTTGACCTTTCCTCAGGAGACAATCTGTTTATTCCAAATGTTAGTCTAGTAAACTTCTGAACTGCTTGCAAATGTCAACAACCTTCTATAAAGTATTGTCATCTGTACTATACACACTACTCCAGATGAGGCCTCACCAATGCCCTGTATAATTAAGAAGTGTAACCTCCCTTTTCTTGCATTCAATTCCGCTCACAATAAACCATAACATTCTATCAGTTTTTCTGATTACCTGTTGTATATGAATACGAACCTTCTACGATTCACATACCAGGACATGCAGATCTCTCCACATCATCTCACTACTGAGGTAAGCGTTGTCATTCTTCCTGTCAAAATGAAGAACTTCACACTTTTCCGCATTGTACTCCATTTACCAGATCTTGACCCACTCACTTGTCAAAATCACTTTATAGGCTCTATGTCTTCTTCACAACTCAATTTCCTACTTAATCTTTGTGTCATCAGTAAATGTTGCTACCATACCATTGATCCTTCATCCAAATCATTTATATAAAAAGTGTAAAGAGTTGAGGCTCCAGAACTGACCCCTGTGGCACTATACGTGTGATATCCAGGCTGAAAAAGACCTACTTCCCCCAACTTAATAAAATGAGAGGCTGGATGAACACAGCAGGCCAAGCAGCATCTCAGGAGCACAAAAGCTGACGTTTCGGGCCTAGACCCTTCATCAGAGAGGGGGATGGGGTGAGGATTCTGGAATAAATAGGGAGAGAGGGGGAGGCGGACCGAAGACGGAGAGAAAAGAAGATAGGTGGAGAGAGTGTAGGTGGGGAGGTAGGGAGGGGATAGGTCAGTCCAGGGAAGACGGACAGGTCAAGGAGGTGGGATGAGGTTAGTAGGTAGCTGGGGGTGTGGCTTGGGGTGGGAGGAAGGGATGGGTGAGAGGAAGAACCGGTTATTCCAGTTCCCTCTCCCCAACCCCCTCTCTGATGAAGGGTCTAGGCCCGAAACGTCAGCTTTTGTGCTCCTGAGATGCTGCTTGGCCTGCTGTGTTCATCCAGCCTCACATTTTATTATCTTGGAATTCTCCAGCATCTGCAGTTCCCATTATCTCTGATACTACTTCCCCCAACTTTCTACTTCCTGTTATCCAGCCAATACGTCACCCTCTACATTTTGAGCTTTTACTTTCCACAATAACCTTTCATATGGCACCAAATGAAATCAAATTTTATCCCAGAAAGCCCTTTGTCATATTCCTTAATACCCACTCAATGGTGGCAACAAACAGAAGATGAGAAACAATGCAACTTTGCCTGATATCATTCAGCACATGGAACCAGTCACACTCATTTTGTGGTTTCACACAGCATTTGAAATTTTCACAGACCTTCCCAAGAGCTGCAAATCATTCTCGGTGGGATATGACAAGTTTAGAGTGAAGACTGATGTAGGAAATCTAAGGCTTTAGTAAAATCAATTAAACTAACTGCAAAGGATCCTGATACTCTGGGTAGTTCCAAACAATCCACATGTGCAAAAATCTGCTCATAGCGAAGGCACCTTGGTCCAAATTCTGCTTACTCTAATTTTCACCATCCACTGTGCTGTGAATAAGGTCAAGGATCAAAGCAGCACACTTTAAATTGGTATTGATAAGATAGTGACTGCCTTCCAATACTGATGAGAGGTGATGGTCTGAAATTATTAAAAACTCAAATAATGAACGATGAAGGCTCTGATGTTCTTAAATGGAAAACTAAGAGATAATAGGAACTGCAGATGCTGGAGAATCCGAGATAACAAAGTGTGGAGCTAGATGAACACAGCAGGCCAAGCAGCATCTTAGGAGCACAAAAGTTGACGTTTCGGGCCTAGACCCTTCATCAGAAATGGGATTTCTAGGCCCGAAACATTAAAAATGAGTTTTGGGCAGCTCACAGAAATGGGGAAGCGAGGGTTGGAGTGGGGGCGGGGGGAGCACAAGAGCTGGGAAATAATGAGAGGGAGGAGGGGTGGGGCTGGGGAAGGTAGGTGGGATGGTAACAGGCAAGTGCAAGTAGGGAGTGGTGGGAGAGGCGATGGACAGGTTGTGTCAGGTCGAGGGGGCGGGGATGAGGGGGCGGGTTGGTCCTGGGATGAGGCTGGGGGTGGAGTGATTTGGTCACGGAATGACCTGGTCACGGAATGACCATGGAATCTCCTCATCCCCAACCTCATCCCATGACCACCCCACCCTCTCATCGCCACCTCCTTGACCTGACACAACCTGTCCATCTTCTCTCCCATCTATCCACTCCTTGCGCCTCACTGACCAATCCCCAACACTCCCTATCTGCACTCGCCTGTCACCATCCCACTTACCTTCCCCAGCTCCAGACATCCCTCTCTTTACTTATTTCCCAGCTTGGCCCCTGCACCCTTCCAGCCCCATTTCTGAAGAAGGGTCCCAGCCCAAAACATCAACTTTCCTGCTCCTATGCTGCCTGGCCTGCTGTGCTTCTCCAGTTCCACACTGTTATATCTATTACAAGTTGTACTCCTGCACTCTTTCCAAAATGGCATCCATCTGATCCCCAGAAAAAGTAAATAATATTTTCTTAGGGTTGATGAATAGCCCTTTATTCAGTATAATTCGTAATCCATCAGCACAGCACTTTTACCATTTGGCAAATATCTTCAATCCTACACTCTACTTCATGCTGCATTACATGAGGTTTGGTTGCTAAACTGAATGATGGTATGGATCAGATGCCAGAGGATCCAGCAGGTTCAGGATCAGACTGAAGCAAGGTAATTTGAGAGTGATACACTGAATGTCAGTACTGTCAAAACAACACCGATTTAATCACAAATACAGCTTTGTTATAAATGCAAGTAGAAATACTATAAGAAAGAAAATTTACACTTGAAAAATTTCACTGAGACAGCTGTAAAAGCTATGGAAAAGATGCCTGATCAGCCTGACTAGCCACCACAATCGAAATATCTGATCCGATAAGCTTCCATTACCAGATTAGACCGCACCAACCCTAGACACAACTACCCACTCACCTATTTATATACCTCACATGCGTACCATCCTACACACCTGACACCTTGCCTCACCCTCCCTACGTACATTCATTCACAGGTATATTCATCTGTTCTGACATTCACACTGGACCATTAACTTAATGGCTGGGGCTGTTACAATGAAACATCCGATTTTACATCCACTGCCAACATCCCAAAAGAAACTACAGCATTGCAATAGACCTCTTTGGTGAATACTGTGTAACAAATTTCTGTAGCAATCATGCGTAGTTCCAGCAAGAACACACAGCCAAAGTTGAGATGAGTAAAAGTCGGAGTGGAGCAGTAATACAGTGACTGCTGCTTCACAGAATATCCTAGTCAAAATCTTTTAAAAGGTGACAGCAAGAATTGCAACAAAAGAACAGAAAAGAACACAAAAGTAGAAAAAGATTACATCTATACTCCAGCAAGAAGATTCCAGATCAATAAATGGTCTCCTTTTTTGGACGATTGCAAATTTTAAACCGAAGGACAGATATTGATTGAACGAATAAGAAAGAGCGAGTTACCTTCATTACATGAATTACTCCAAGAAATTATAGACAGCATCCTTCCAAATAATGAATTTCATATGAAAAATCTGCAAATACGTCTACTATCCATTATGTTAGTTACAAACAGAGAAAACAAACCATTTCCACTCCCCCTCCCATTCTTTAGATGACATGCCCATCATGGGCCTCCTGCAGTGTCATGATGATGCCACCCGAAGGTTGCAGGAACAGCAACTCATATTCCGCTTGGGAACCCTGCAGCCATATGGTATCAATGTGGACTTCACCAGTTTCAAAATCTCCCCTTCCCCCACCGCATCCCAAAACCAGCCCAGTTCGTCCCCTCCCCCCACTGCACCACACAACCAGCCCAGCTCTTCCCCTCCACCCACTGCATCCCAAAACCAGTCCAACCTGTCTCTGCCTCCCTAACCTGTTCTTCCTCTCACCCATCCCATCCTCCCACCCCAAGCCGCACCTCCATCTCCTACCTACTAACCTCATCCCAGCTCCTTGATCTGTCCGTCTTCCCTGGACTGACCTATCCCCTCCCTACCTCCCCACCTATACTCTCCTCTCCACCTATCTTCTTTACTCTCCATCTTCGGTCCGCCTCCCCCTCTCCCCCTATTTATTCCAGAACACTCACCCCATCCCCCTCTCTGATGAAGGGTCTAGGCCCAAAACATCAGCTTTTGTGCTCCTGAGATGCTGCTGGGCCTGCTGTGTTCATCCAGCCTCACATTTTATTAACAAATATCACTCAATTGTTTTACTGCCACTGAATTTAAAAATACAAATTAGCAGATCTGTCTCATGGATAAAATCAGAATAATGTGTGGTACATTGCACATGCCAGTCTTCTATAGCTGTTTTTCCTTCACATGTCTCAGTCAAAATTTTTGCATCATAAAACATTTTTCTTAAATCTTAATAAAAAACTGCAATTAATTTGGCACAGTTTTCACTGTTCTTAAATACCACAAAGCATCCTGCAGAAGCTTTCCATTAAATGTCTGAAGAGGGATGGTCAATGCAAGGACTATCAATGCTAGACAGAATGGAACCTTTACCCATTCTCCTCAATCAATTGTGAACATCAATATTTCAGAACTAAGAATAACGCAGGCCACAGGTGAGTAAAATTCTGATCAAATAAATATACCTTAACCAAAAATGTGATGCCTATTGCATCAGTGTTTCTAGTCCTTAAATCATTAGGATATTAGACAAAGTAAGATTGTCATAAATTTCCATCTTGTGCTGCGGGCCTCCATGCTAGTTATTGTTCTGTATAATAATTATTTATTGCTCTCGTAGCAACTTCTATCTGTCTCCCTCAGACAGAAAACTACATCTTGAGTGTGAAAGGATAGTTCAAATGTAAAATGCCTTATATATACCTCTGCCACACGAGGTCTTCTTCCAAAAATATATTTTTGATGACTTTTCTTCCACTTACAGGAGTTCTAGGTTCGACTGGATCCAATATGGATACAGAATACATTGAGTCAGTCAAAACATTTAGATCTTCACCGATGGAACTGCTGTCTGTGGAATGTGCATAGTTCAAAGCTATTTTACGACAGTACGTGCAAGCTCGAAGATCACCTGAAGAGAAAAAAAAAATGACTATTTTAGAATAGTATGCATTTCATAGAAACATTAGAGCAAAACAACAACTCAAAAAGTATTAAAGACAAGCTTCAGGCATTCATTATCAAAGTTTGCAAGCTAGTTTGATCTTTTTTATGTATCAACATACATTTCTGAAAGAAGTGTTATTGTTAACTGTGCCAAATACAGGAAAAATGTTTCACCTTGTGGTGAAAATTGGTCCACCCACAAGGTAAGATTAATGACTACATTTCACATGCAAGTGCTGTAGAACATGGATAAAATCAGTAGCACTTTTGCATCACCTGCATGCAGCAGTAAATTGCACATTTAATATCTGTAACTTTGTCAACATCAATTGTTACCGATAACTTGAGAGACTAGACTTTTACAACTTTTATATTTACCACTATATTTGTGTAAATTACAAGCCCATGATTTATTGCCTGAAAAGCTGATTCTTTTCTGTACGTTTAATGCAGACATCATTTAATTTTAAGAAGAGGAGATCAAACCACGCTGTGATTACTACTTAGGGCAATTACGACAATTCACTTGTTAAACGCACGAGTATCTAGATTTTTCATTCTCCAATTCTAGCAGCAAACTCCCAGTCAACAGATTGATGTGTACCACATGATACCGTGATACTTTCAAGAATGAATAGAGAGAACTTGGTTCAATTTAAAATGAAAGTTGCAACATTCACAGAGAAGATTAATAAATGATACATCAGCCAGCAAGTTTAAATGTTTTTTAAAAAAAAGACAGGAGAAAGATGTCTAATAAACTAAAAATGTGCAGAAAAATTAAATCCAGCAGCAGAGAAA
This sequence comes from Stegostoma tigrinum, assembly GCF_030684315.1. Classification (NCBI taxonomy): domain Eukaryota; kingdom Metazoa; phylum Chordata; class Chondrichthyes; order Orectolobiformes; family Stegostomatidae; genus Stegostoma; species Stegostoma tigrinum. Next base: position 27,450,027 of record NC_081360.1, read on the forward strand.
TTCTGAGTAAATGGCCTTGGCTAGATAATACGCAGAATAGATTAACAAACACCGTAAGAAGATTGGTAATCCTAATACCTCCAACATCAACTCATTTAATGCACTCAGAAAATCACAGAATTCTTACAGTGCAGATAGAGGCCTTTTGGCATCACACCTGGGCCTACATCCCCATCCTATTCCCATAACCCTGCATTTCCTGCAGCTAACCCATCTGGTCTGCACAACCCAGGGTGTAACGGAGTAATTTAATACAACAAATTCATGCAACCTATGCATCATTGGATTATGGGAGAAAACTGGACTTCCCGGTGGAAACCGACACAGACTCACTGAGAACGTACAATCACCACACAGACAGACACCCACGGCTGGAATCAAAACAGTGTCACTGGTGCTGAGGCGCAGCAGGGCAAACCAGTGAACCACTATACAGCCCCAGAGAAGTGAAAATAGATGATATTTCAAAATTTAAGGTTGGTGCACACACAAAAGGTAGACTGACTGCTCCACCAGAAAACCAAAACTTCACAGGGCCTGCCCCCGGAGATCCACAAAGTAAAACTTTCACCATTTTCTCATCCAATGGTGGCACAGTGGTTAGCACTGCTGCTTCATAGCACCAGGGACCTGGGTTTGATTCCACACTTGGGCAACTGCCTGTGTGGAGTTTGCGTCTGCATGGGTTTACTCCCACAGTCCAAAGACGTGCAGGCTAGGTGGATTGGCCATGCTAAATTGCCCATAGTATTCAGAGATGTAAAGATTAGCTAAGTTATAGGGGAATGGGTCTTGATGGGATGCTCTCAGGGTCGGTGTGGACTTGTTGGGTTGAAGGGTCTGTTTCCAGGGATTCTGTAGAGATTCTATGATTCTTCTAACTTGAAGAGAAGAACTTTCAATGAATGACTTTCATTAAAAATGTGACTTAAACATTGATAAACCTCAGCACGCCAGAAAAAAAAGGCCATTACAAAATTTATTGAAAGAAAACATCCTTTAAAAGACAACTGGCTACAAGATGTAGGATACAATAGTTCTACTTTGACAGATGATACAAACATAAAGCCATGGTGATATTCAAGAGCTAGATTTACACTTTAAAAAAGAAATTTCAGAAAATCACTGCTGTCCACATTCACGAAAAAAGGTTGGACTGATGAAAGTAGATACCGGGAATGAATCAAAGGATCATGAAATTTGACTCCAGGCAGAGTATGCAAAGAAAAGATTTTACTAATCTGGCATACTCTCAAATCTCACCTAGTCGATGGTGCATTGAATGATGTAAAAATCAACCAATAATGATGTAGCAGTTTTTCCAACAACCTTTTGTTGTTTACCCCGTAACATATGTATAAAATGAGTTCTCGAGGACTTACCTTGAGCTGAGAAACAATTGTATGTTCACATGTATAGAACCATAGAAAGACTGGAAATAAGATACTGACTAGCAAAATGGTTTCAGACCCATAGATGTATGGGATGAATTGGATCCAAAGAGTCCACATTTCAGATTTTTTTTTGACTATCAAATGCATATGATGGTATCAAGGGCAATTGTTTGTGAAATGAGGATATTGAAGTTACTGTTCTATTGTCATAGTGACACAGGAACCCTTATGTACTTACAGACATGCTGAACTTTTAAGTATGTGCTCTTAAAAAAAAAGACACAATCAAATGATGACTGCAGCTGTAAATATAGTGACCTTTGGAGAGAGAGAAATCCTAAGATATCACACCTGACAAGGCATCAGTGAAGCTTCAAACAGAAGGACATAAATGATGAGAAATACACAAGCTGAAATATAACCTTTTGGGAATCATTTGCAATTGTGAATATGTTGGGGAACAGATGAACGTCAGGACAAGAGACATCTTTTAAGATCTCCCTTTCAAGAAAACACAACAGGGATGAAAAATCAGTTCAATCTGTGTTAGTGTGTGCAAGTGAGCTGAGGTGCTAGTATTCCAATGGGTTGGGGTCATTGTGAGTACTAGCCTAGGTCTAAGAGCTAGTGTGTTGCAAAACCAATACAAATCGTAAGTAAAGGACTCTCTCACGCTGAATGCTGCAAGTCTGCTCAGTAAAGGTGGGGAGACAGTTCCCAGTTCATTACTTTTCACCTAGAAGCTTGACAATTTGAAATCAGGAACTGTAGCAACTTGAAGAATACCGTTCAGGGTCTGGTCATTACACAACAACTAGTGATGAGGAAGGTAAGGAAAATCCACATTATATAATTAGGGCATAGGGATGAAGTGTTTGGTGATTCAGATGGGGAATTTGTTGTGATTTTGAATACTGACAGGTTGCTAAGCTTTGAAATGCAGAGGGATCTGGGTATCCGAGTGCAGAAATCACAAAGAGTTATTCTGAAAAGAGAGCAAGCAATTGGAAAAGTGAATATAAATTTTATAAATTGTTGCAAGGGGAATTGAATACACAAAAGTAGGAGGTTATGTTTCAGTTATACATGGCATTGGTGAGACCACAGCTGGAATAGTGTACACAGTACTGGTCAGTTTCAGGAAGAATGTAAATGCATTGGAAGGAGTTCAGAGACTTACTAGATTAATAACTGGAATGGCCAGTTTTTTCCCCATGAGAAAAGCAGGATAGGTTGGACCTGCATCAACTGACATTTAGAAAAGTAAAACTAACTTGATGGAAACATACGAGATCCTGAGGGGCCTGATCAGGCTGCATGTGGAAAGGAAGTTTCCTTTCATGGGAGAAGCTACAACTAAAGGTAATCCATTTAAGACTGCGAAGAGAGGTATTTTCTCAGAAAGGCATGAGAATTGAAACTTTCTTTTTCAAAAAGGTAGTAGAAACTGAAGCCTTAAGATATTTTTAAAGCAGAGGTAGATAGATTTTGATAATGAAGTGGTGAAAGGGTATTGGGGATAGACAGAAGTGTGCAGTAATCAGATCAGCCACAATCTTATTGAATAATGGAGCAGGCTCAAAAGGCCGAGTGGCTATTCCTGCCCCTAATTCATACGTTCACATGTATGAAGAATTTCAATGTAAAGTATAGTATCAGAGATAATGGGAACTGCAGATGCTGGAGAATTCCAAGATAATAAAATGTGAGGCTGGATGAACACAGCAGGCCAAGCAGCATCTCAGGAGCACAAAAGCTGACGTTTCGGGCCTAGACCCTTCATCAGAGAGGGGGATGGGGAGAGGGAACTGGAATAAATAGGGAGACAGGGGGAGGCGGACCGAAGATGGAGAGTAAAGAAGATAGGTGGAGAGAGTGTAGGTGGGAAGGTAGGGAGGGGATAGGTCAGTCCAGGGAAGACGGACAGGTCAAGGAGGTGGGATGAGGTTAGTAGGTAGCTGGGGGTGCGGCTTGGGGTGGGAGGAAGGGATGGGTGAGAGGAAGAACCGGTTAGGGAGGCAGAGACAGGTTGGACTGGTTTTGGGATGCAGTGGGTGGGGCGGAAGAGCTGGGCTGGTTGTGTGGTGCAGTGGGGGGAGGGGACGAACTGGGCTGGTTTAGGGATGCAGTAGGGGAAGGGGAGATTTTGAAACTGGTGAAGTCCACATTGATACCATATGGCTGCAGGGTTCCCAGGCGGAATATGAGTTGCTGTTCCTGCAACCTTCGGGTGGCATCATTGTGGCACTGCAGGAGGCCCATGATGGACATGTCATCTAGAGAATGGGAGGGGGAGTGGAAATGGTTTGCGACTGGGAGGTGCCTCTTTGTAGGTTACGTGGAACAGTCCCTCTTCCGCACCTACACAGGCCCCAAACCCCACCTCTTCCTCCGTTACATTGATGACTGTATCGGCGCCGCCTCTTGCTCCCCAGAGGAGCTCGAACAGTTCATCCACTTCACCAACACCTTCCACCCCAACCTTCAGTTCACCTGGGCCATCTCCAGCACATCCCTCACCTTCCTGGACCTCTCAGTCTCCATCTCAGGCAACCAACTTGTAACTGATGTCCATTTCAAGCCCACCGACTCCCACAGCTACCTAGAATACACCTCCTCCCACCCACCCTCCTGCAAAAATTCCATCCCCTATTCCCAATTCCTCCGCCTCCGCCGCATCTGCTCCCACGATAAGACATTCCACTCCCGCACATCCCAGATGTCCAAGTTCTTTAAGGACCGCAACTTTCCCCCCCACAGTGATCGAGAACGCCCTTGACCGCGTCTCCCGTATTTCCCGCAACACATCCCTCACACCCCGCCCCCGCCACAACCGCCCCAAGAGGATCCCCCTCGTTCTCACACACCACCCTACCAACCTCCGGATACAACGCATTATCCTCCGACACTTCCGCCATTTACAATCCGACCCCACCACCCAAGACATTTTTCCATCCCCTCCCCTGTCAGCTTTCCGGAGAGACCACTCTCTCCATGACTCCCTTGTTCGCTCCACACTGCCCTCCAACCCCACCACACCCGGCACCTTCCCCTGCAACCGCAGGAAATGCTACACCTGTCCCCACACCTCCTCCCTCACCCCCATCCCAGGCCCCAAGATGACTTTCCATATTAAGCAGAGGTTCACCTGCACATCTGCCAATGTGGTATACTGCATCCACTGTACACGGTGTGGCTTCCTCTACATTGGGGAAACCAAGCGGAGGCTTGGGGACCGCTTTGCAGAACACCTCCGCTCACTTCGCAACAAACAACTGCACCTCCCAGTCGCAAACCATTTCCACTCCCCCTCCCATTCTCTAGATGACATGTCCATCATGGGCCTCCTGCACTGCCACAATGATGCCACCCGAAGGTTGCAGGAACAGCAACTCATATTCCGCCTGGGAACCCTGCAGCCATATGGTATCAATGTGGGCTTCACCAGTTTCAAAATCTCCCCTTCCCCTACTGCATCCCTAAACCAGCCCAGTTCGTCCCCTCCCCCCACTGCACCACACAACCAGCCCAGCTCTTCCCTCCCACCCACTGCATCCCAAAACCAGTCCAACCTGTCTCTGCCTCCCTAACCTGTTCTTCCTCTCACCCATCCCTTCCTCCCACCCCAAGCCGCACCCCCAGCTACCTACTAACCTCATCCCACCTCCTTGACCTGTCCGTCTTCCCTAGACTGACCTATCCCCTCCCTACCTCTCCACCTATACTCTCCTCTCCACTTATCATCTTTTCTCTCCATCTTCGGTCCGCCTCCCCCTGTCTCCCTATTTATTCTAGAACCCTCACTCCATCCCCCTCTCTGATGAAGGGTCTCGGCCCGAAACGTCAGCTTTTGTGCTCCTGAGATGCTGCTTGGCCTGCTGTGTTCATCCAGCCTCACATTTTATTATCAGTGTAAAGTATTATGGTTGATTCAGTATGATACATATTAATATTATGAAAGATGAAATGTATGTAGGTTACATTTTTAATTAAACAGTATTGTTTGTTTTGATCTGTTCCATTGCAACAATTCTGCACAAGCAGGAATTGTTCAGAAGTGTTACTGCATAAAAGAATCAATATTATGACCTGGCCTAAAAGACTAGTTTAAAATTAAAATTAACTTCCTCCAAGTATATATGACAAACAATGTAAGACAATAAGATATAGTAAGACAACTCAACCCAAGTTATGTTATCAATAAATCTTGCAATCACTGTTTTCGTTTTAAACGTTTTAATCATACTGCATTATTTCTTTCTCCATAAAGATGAAAAGCATGTTCATGACTTGAAGGTTATATTTAACTCACCATAACGTACATAAAACTAATCACTTGCTCTCTTCCAGTTGTTTAAATTAATCAACCAAATCAAATCATTGGCACATACTAAGAAGAAAAGTTGACTTCAAAATTGAGTTTTCTATTTACATACCAGCATAACCCATGAATTTCCCAGGTATTTCTTGATTGCAACAACGACTGCAAAAGATCTGTCCACACAAACGGCAATGATGTCGACGTCTGAAGGTGGTAAACTTCTCATTACAATCATAACACTCTTTACACTGACTATCAGGCATCCAGTACTGCTTCAGATCAGTATCCTGTTTTGCAAAACCAGGAAATAATCCAGGAATCAGAGGTTTTGAAGTATTAGAACTTACATGCATGCATTACAAATAAACACATCTTGTTATATTCTGTTATAACTAAAGCTTTTTTTATGACTTGCTCGCCGAGCTGGCTGGTTGTACCTTAGACATTTCATCACCATGCTAGATAACGTCATCATTGCAGCCTCCTCTGAAGCAATGTAGTTCTACTCTGCTTCGTATTTGTGTGATCCTGTCTGCTGAAGTGTTTCACGTCATTTTGCTTCTTTTTTTGCAAGGTTTTGTATGAGGTCTAATTCCATAAGTTTATTGCTTGCATTACCAGTGGAGAACCATGTCTCTAGGAATTCTCATGCGCGTCTACGGCTGGCCCGAGCTGGGATGGTCACTTAGTCCCAGTTAAATTGATGGCCTTCATTGTGCGAGTTTACTGAAATGAGGGAAAGTTCGTCATGTCATTTTGCTGCTAGCTGGTCTTTGTATCTTGATGTCTGGTTTCCTTCCTGTCTGGAGGATGTAATATTTTTGGCAGTCCTCGCACAGTCATTTGTACACTGCGTTGGTCCTGCATGTTGTGGGTATGGGGTCTTTGGTTCTGGTAAGTGTTCGTCTAACACGAGCCATGAGCAAATCGACACAACAAACTGTCCCTCATTTCAGTACACTCCGACAACGAAGGCTATCAATTTAATTGGGATGGCGTGACCATCCTGGCTCAAGCCAACCATAGACACACAGGGGAATTCCCAGAGGCCTGGTTCTCTACCTGTAATACAAATCACTAAACATGCAAAATTAGACCCCATATACAAGCTCTTGCAAAAAAGAACCGGAAATTACAAAACACCTCAACTGACCGGATAATAAGTACGTACAGTGGAACTACATCGATTCATTGGAGGCCGCACTGATGATGTTATCTAGCATGGTGACAAAACAGCTGAACTATAACCAGCCAGCTCAGCAAGCAAATCAACAAGCTCATCCACAACCCAAGCTACAAATCTTCACAAGAACCTTAAGCTTTTTCATGATTTTAGTTCCTCCTTATTTGGTACCTTGATATGCAACTTTGCTATAAACAGAACTTAAACTGTTCAGCATTACAATCTGAGCAAGAATGAAGGATGGACAGAAATCAAATTTTTGCAGTTATTGTAACAGATGCATCATCACTCTTATACACCACTATGGCACAAGGTGACGACAGTTCATGTAATAAAATTGTCTCATTTTTCACCTCAAACTACAATCATTTATTGATTTTTCTTGGAGTTCTTATGGTCAGTGATTTGGCTCTTCACTTCCTTAACTTTCCATTTCCTATCTGTTTAGGAGATCGTGTCAGTCATTCTCAGAATTAGGCCATTGGTAGCCCATCTTCTCAAGGGAAGTTATCAGCAAAAATGCTATTTATCCTTTCTGAAATACATTTCAAAGACATCAAACCTATCCATCAATGGCCACCTTCTCGGACTTTTTCCCTGGAGTATCGGAGATGAAGGGGTGACCTTACAGAGGTGTATAAAATCATGATGGGCATTGATAAGGTGAATAACCAAGGTAGGGGAGTCGAAAACTAGAAGGGAATAAGTTCAAATTTGAAAGAGGAAAGATTTAAAAGTGACCCGAGAGCCTGTTGGGGGCAGTTGTATGAAAAATATACTCCAGGAAAGATAGAAATACATTGTCATAACACTTGTTACAATAACTTCTGTTCTTTTTCTTGAAAAGTTTTGCAATGAATCCTTTTATCCAAATATTTGGCGTTGCCCACACAATTAAATAAGCATAAGATGACAAAGTTCTCTTTTCCAATTTCTTTGCAGAATTCTGCACAAATGTGCATCCTTCTGAGTGACTGTCTGCTCTTCAAAAGATAGGAACAGTGCATGACAGATATTCAAAGCAATCAGATATTGTACTTGTTACTGAAAATCCATTGGCCATCTCTGTTCTTTATGCCTTCAAAGTTTGGCAACAAACCTGTTGCCCAAGTATTAGCAGCATTTTCTGTTTTAATGTTTGATGCAATCTTTTCTATGAGGATAAAGTACTCTTGGAAGGTTCTATATAGTTGTTTAATGGGTGGCTATTTATTCTAGTCCTTCCTGCCTTCCGAGCCGGTTTTCCCTTTCTAGTTTTACATGCTGCAGGTTAACAATTTAACTCTGTTTACTGTGTACTGTACCTGGCTTCTTCCCTCCATTATTTCTTTCAAGCGCTTTAGAACTGTTGTAAGGCTCCTCAGTTGTACTGCTGTTCGAGGATCATGGCTTCCCATTGACACATCTGGTTTTCTTGGACCACCTAATTAATAAGACAAACACAAGCTTAAACATCAAACTAACTCATAGGATTACATCAGATACACAGCATAGGAACAAGCTACTAAGTTCAACCTGTCCATGTGAGCATTTCTATTTCTCCCTTACTTCATCTAAATTTAAGGTAACCCTTCCTTTCTTCCTCATGTGCTCAACTTCCCCTTCGATGTATTGATAATATCTGCCTCAACCGTTTCCTGTGGCCGTGCATGGTTCCATATTCTCACAACTCTGCATTAAGAATTTTGTTCAAGTCTTCTATTGAACTTCTTGGTCATTACTTGTACTGATTGCCTCTAGTTAGGCTGTTCTCAACAAAAGCAAATGTACTTTTTGTATCCATTATCAAAACTTTAATTATTTTAAGGACCACTATCAAGTCACGACATAGCTTTCATTTTCAAGAGAAGAGCGACCCATTCTTTTCCTGACTTACCCACATATTCCTGGCATCATCACTGCGAACGTTCTGTTACCTTCTCCAGCATCATTTTCATAACATGGCAAGTAGAACTGCATGCAGTACTTAATGCATAGAACTAAGGTTTGATATATGAGGTTAGCATAACTTCCTTTTTTAAAAATTCTATCCCCCTTAACAGAAATCTTATTGCTCAACATCCTTTTAATTTTTAAATGATACTGCCTATGGCACAACTTTTAATGATTGATTTAGTATGTGCACTCAAGCGATCCCTTTACAGTCTATCCCCACCTAGATTCGTACCTTCCAAGTAACAAGTAGCCTCCGTAAACTAGCAAAAGTGCTAGCTCAATTTTGTGTGTTCGGCTTCATTTGCCAGTTATTTGCCCATTCTGTAAGATTATTAATGCTCTTTTGTAATTTATTACAGTCCTCCTCAGTATAACACACAAACTTAGAAAATGATTTTGATTCCAAATCATTAATGTCAACTGTGAACAGTTGCAGTGCCAGCACTGACCCATGCGGAATACCACTTACCATGTTCGGCCTAGCCTAATTATCTTGTCTATCATGGTAAATGGGAGCTAAATAAATCTGCAAATTCATTGTTAACATACTAAAAAGCTTAATAACGTTAGACTACTTACTACCACAAAAGCTAATGGATAACTCTAACCATTTCAACTTCACTGGGCAAATGAGTAGGAAAGACACCCTTTATAAACCCTTACTGCCAAAGTACAGCTAAACAGGAAGTACACTTAGTAAAATTTAAAAACCATGTGCATGCCTAACTAGGAATGAAAATAGGGGGCATCACTGGAAATTAGATAGGACGCTCAAGATAAAATTTCAAAAGAGAAGTGAAAGGGAAAACCAGAAATAAGACACAAACCAAAGGAAATCTGAAACAATCTTGTAACCACTGTAAAAGGGAGCCAAGATATTGACAGCACGAAACTTACTACATTTGAGAAACTACGCAAAAGAAGTTTTTCTCTTTGGTACACAGGATAGCAGTTGAACAGATTTTCCCACAAATACATATACCCCATTAAAATATACGGTAAAGGTTTGTGTAAATTTCAAGAACTAAAGCTTAAAGAATTTTTAAAAATCATTTGAAATCTTCAAAAATACAAAGAGGGCAATTGAAAATATACATGCAAAATAAAAGTGGTTGTAGAAATTAGCACGAGTGCATTAACTTAATCAGGTGAGAAAAATCGCAAATGGTGTTGAAGTACACAATTGTCCAGATTTCCTAACGTAAATATGCTTTATCATTTTCACAGCAATGTTGCCAATTAATTATTTTTCTTCTAAAACAGAGAAAGATCCAAGATCACATTTGCATGGTTAACAATACAGTGGAAGCTTGTTTCAAGTACACCCCATCAAGTCAGTATTTGAGAATCATCAGGAAGCAGATTTTTACCCAGTGCAAGAACAATGGTTCCCATTAGCATGGAGATGCACCATATTGAAGATGCCAATGCCCAAACAGATTATGGAGTTATCAGCAAACGTGCCTCTCGAGTGTATGACAGTGTTACCATTCATTGTCCTTTTGGGCTTTTTAGTTTCTATCTTCAACCAAATAAGCAGACCTGAATTAACTTTGAACTGAAACCACAGACTACATATGTGAAGCAATTTTGATGGAATGTTAAACAAGAAAGGTTTCCACAGTTAAGGTAATAACAAAAAGAAATTATGTATTTTACTGTCTTAAAATAATGCTTTCAGTATTTGTTTTAAACTTCATTTTATAATTGACATCTTCAGATGGAAGTCTTTCAAATTTATTCCATTCCAAGATACAGTATTACACAGACGTAACAAATATTTGACTCTTTCCTCCCTCACAGTAACCTATCAATCAAATAACTTTCAAAATATGCATTTTTGTAGAGACCATTCATCCATTTGAGCAACCAGAAAGGTACTTACAATACTAATCAAAGAGCATCCCTTATGAAAGGAAAATTGGAAACCTGTGATCATGCACTGGCAAGAAAAATAAATTATAAAGCAAAGACAGCAATCACAACCCAAGTCTTGAGCCCATTAGATCAAAACAAAAAAAAACTTAAGAACAGTTACATCAAAAAATCCAAGTAAACAAGAACAAAAATATCACAATCTTCAAACCTGTCAGTTACTTTAAAGCAAGGCACATCCAAATCCAGAGAGCTACTCTCAGACAAAAAGCATGGTTTAATAAAAAAGCTGCTGGAACAATTAGAGGCAGAATTAAGCAGCATATTACATGGGAACTGAAAGCACAATAAAATAGGGTAAGGGAGTGTAAAAGAAAAGGGAAGTCGTACAAGAACTACAGGAAAATTTAAAGCAAAAGAAAGGCATGTTAAGCATCATAACTTCCAACAGTACTTACACACAAGATAGTGAGGGCAGTAATTCTTCATGCCAAAAGTCAAACTCAGAGGTAATTGAGGCTGTTAGCCTGCATGAGACAGAGAGCAAGAGAGTGCCAAGGTCCTGAGTTGGACCTCCTGAAATGCACCAATATCCCAAACAGCAAATGGGGTCCATAGCAGTAGGTTTAAAAAAAAAACAAACAGATGTGGCAGACATTAACATGGATTAACATAATATCTTTAATATTTGTGAGCTTCCTTAAGTGAAAGCGTGTGCCCTGACATATGCGAGTGTACAAATGTATGCAAATCCAAGAGTTGTAAGCAATTTAATCATCTGTAATAAGACAACAAAGTGTGAAGCTGGATGAACACAGCAGGCCAAGCAGCATCTCAGGAGCACAAAAACTGACGTTTCGGGTCTAGACCCTTCATCAGCCCTCTCTGATGAAGGGTCCAGGCCCGAAACATCAGCTTTTGTGCTCCTGAGATGCTGCATGGCCCGCTGTGTTCATCCAGCTTCACACTTTGTTATCTTGGATTCTCCAGCATCTGCAGTTCCCATTAACCCTTAATCATCTGTAATCTCATCTTTGACGTTAGATGTTTTTTAAACTTTTTAAAAAAATTATCTTCAGGCCACCACATTTTAAAATTCAGGAAATCCTCCTCAAGACCTCTCTACTGATGTATCTTCCTCCTGCTTAAAGATATTTATAAATTTTGACCAAGCTTTTGTAACCTGATTTGTGTTTCCTCAGTGTTAAACTTTGTTATGGAAATGCCACTGTGAAGCACCTACTTTAAAAGATTCTACATATATGAAAGTTATAGTTAGACTGGAAACGAGCATGTTTTCTCCTGTTGTGCTTGTCTGGTGTAGTTAGGAGTACTTTTCACAGCAGTCATGGTGGCACGTTTTTGCCAAGAACGCATAATCTCCCATATGACGGATTTATTTTGCCTCTTCTTTTCTCTCTTCACTCACATTGACAGAATGCTGGTCTTCATGGCAAGCGAAGCCTACAGCATGGTTTAACGAAACACAGTTTGAAGCAGCAATTTCAGACCACGGTCGGCAAAACTCAACTGTGGATGGTTGTCAAGAAATTTCTGGGATGCCTTATAGATTATACTGGAAGAAGCCCATACTGCCCATCTTGCTGATATCTTTCCTGTTCTTTCTTTTAGGAAAATGCAGCACTATTGGGTTTGACAGCATTCACCAAAGTACATGACTGCAATTTTCTTAACAATTGTAATGCATGAGATAGAACCTTTGGTGTTTGAACAGGAGCTGGTTTAAAGCCTGTCATAATTATCAATTGGATGATTTCAAGCATTAACCACAGAACACTTTTCTTCCTCCAAAACCACGTACCCCTCTATTTATTCCCTGCACGCTGACTGAAAAAGCTTTATTGATGAACACTTGTTAAAATTCATTCACAGATTGAGGGCGTTGCTGGCCAGGCAGCATTTGTTGCCAATCCCTAATTGCACCAACAGCAGTTAAAAGTCAACCACATTGCTGTGGGTCTGGAGTCACATGTAGACCAATCCAGGTAAGAGCAGCAGTTTCCTTCCCTAAAGAAGGTCAGTGAATCAAATGGCTTTTCCAACAATTGACAATGAATTCAGAGTCATCATTGGACTCTTAATTCCAGATATTTAGTGAATTTAAATTCCACCATCTGCTGTGGCAGGATTCGAACCTGGATCCCAAAACATTAGGTATCTGGATTGGCAGTCCAGCGATAATACCACTAGGCCATCGCCTCCACCCAGGGAAAAAAAACAGTATAGATTTCATTTATCTCAAAACTGCAAGAAAAGCTTTTAATTATACCACAGTTAACACTGAATTAATAACTACAGGGCTGGTTCAGCTACAACATTTATAAATCAATGGAAGAGAAAGGCTCAACCACACTAGTTTTTACAACATAATACCATTAAAACCATGATGACTATTATAGGAGCCACTGACTCTTTTTATCAGCATTGTAAAAGTTTGTGGAATAATAATTCTTAAGCTAGCTGAATACAGGTTTAGTCAATCCATACTGTTTTAATTGATCAGTTTAATCAGTTGGTTGCAATCCTACCTCACCTATTCAAGTGTCTGGATTAAATTATTACCACTATTTCAACTGCACAAGGAGCCAGAATAATTTTTTTTTGATGAAACTGAGTGAAAGTTCAATACAAATTGATTTAAAAATTACTGCTTGGAACTCAACTGTGGTTGAATTAACCCTCATGATGTCGAAGAATCTAAGACTAAGACATAGGAGCAGAAATCAGGCCACTCAGTCCATTGAGTCTGCTCCACCATTCAACCATAGCTGATTAGTTTCTCAACACATTCTCCCACTTTCTCCCCATAACCCTTGATCCCCTCAACAATCAAGAACCTAACTATCTCAGTCTTAAATATACTCAATGACCTGGCCTCCACAAACCTTCTGTGGCAGTGAATTCCATAGATTCACCACTCCCTAGCTGAAGAAGTTTCTCCTTAACTCCATTCTAAAAAGGTCTTCCCTTTACTCTAAGGTTGTGCCCTCCGGTCCTAGACTCTCCTATCAACGGAAGCATCTTCTGAACATCCAGTCTGTCCAGGCTAATCAGTATTCTATAAGTTTCAATTAGATCTCCCCTTATCTTTCTAAACTCCATCGAATACAAGCCCAGAGTCCTCAAACGTTCATCATGTGTTAAGCTATTCATTCCTGGGACCATTCTCGTGAACCTCCTCTGAACTTGCTCCAGGGCCAGTACATCTTTCCTGACATATGGGGTCCAAAACTACGCACAATACTCCAAATGTGGCCTGATCAGAGTCTTAGAGATTCAGAAGTACATCCTGCTTTTATATTCAAGCTCTCAAAATAAACACCAAAGTTGATTTGTCTTCCTAACTATTGACTCAACCTGCAGGTTTAACTAGAGAATCCTGGACTAGAACTCCCAAATCACTTTGCACTTCAGGCTTCCGAATTGTTCTCTCCCTTTAGAAAGTAGTCCATGCTTCTATTCTTCTTAACAAAGTGCATGACCTCACACTTTCCAACAGAGTACTTCATCAGCCACTTCTTTGCAAACTCTTCCAACCTGTCCAAATTCTCCTGCAGCCTCCTCACATCCTCAATACCTGTCCCTCTATCTATCTTTGTATCATTTGCAAATGCAGCCAGAATGCTCTCAGTTTCTCCGCCGAGATCATTAATGTGTAAAGTGAAAAGTTGTAGTCCCAACACTGACCTTTGCAGAACACCACTTGTCATTGGCTACCATCGGACATGTTTAGTTAAGAGGAGACATGCCAAGAGCGAAGGGAGTGCCACGGCAGGGTTAAGTGTAGCATTTGGGTGAATGAGTGGCTGAATCAAGGGAAAAGGGTGCCTGCCTTGCGGGGAGGGGTGCATACAGTCCAGAAAGCAGGGCAAATTGCTTGGAAAGTGTGATGCTGTTCACTAATGTCCCTTAGGGAAGGAAACTACCATCCCTACTTGGTCTGGCCTACATGTGACTCCAGACCCACAGCAATGTGGTTGACTCTTAACTGCTCTCTTGGCAATTGAGGCAAATGGTCAATAAATGCTGGCCTAGCTAGCGATACCCTCAGTCCATGAATGAATAATTTTTTTAAAAAATGCAAACAGGAGGCAGAGTGGGGAGAAAATCAAAGGCATTATTGAAATGCTCCAGAATGGGGAAAGAATGTACCCCTTCACTTACTTATCTTACCTAAATCCAGAATTTATATCCAAATCCCCATCTGCAATTGTAAATTCAAAATTTTTGTACAATATATTATTTTGTTTAATTTATATAAATTGCTTAACAATTATGTCATGGCAGCTAACGCTATTTTAAGTGGTTTCTTTTATTGCAAAAAAAGCACTAACAAGACAATTTAAAAGTAAACATTGTTATTCTACTCAGGCTGCTGAACTCAAAACCAGAGTGGGCAGGGGTTCTAACCACTCCTATTTGCATTCCTACACAGTGAAGAAAAGGACATTGTGGTTGGAACACAGTTGCAATTTAGAGCGCATAAACTTCAGTAACATGCAGAACACTGTGATGCATCACATAAAGCTATGTTAATCATATGGCATGACTATCATCCGTTGTTGCTTGCCGTTAGTAATGTGATATACTTCTTTTCTCGATTGCAAGAGCTAAACCTGCAAGATACATTGGTCATATATGCGTCTTTCATTAGCAGATAAATGTTTCAAGGAAATCATCTTGATATTGCATTGATCAATCAACAAACATCATGTGCTCCTGAGATGCTGCTTGGCCTGCTGTGTTCATCCAGCCTCACATTTTATTATCTCACATGCTGTTTACTACATTTGCAGTTACTGGCAAAGTACAGGTTTTGAACTGGAAGTTCCAGTTATTATTAAGCAAGACCAGGCAATGTTCTTGAAGGAAATCTAGGGCCTGTTTGAAAACAGCAAGCGATGGCATGTCTTCTTACCCAATAAATTGAAGCAATTGTAAATTAGAGTACTTAATTCAACACAAATTATGTTCAAGATACAAAAAAAGAGAGACAGGAGGTAAAGAAAAAAAAACCAGGACTGGAAAAGATAACTAAGACAGAATGAAGAATTGAATCATGCCTATGATTTTTAATTTTTAAAGATCATCTATAGTTAATAACTGAAACAATGAAACTCCACTCTTGTAACAGGCACTGAGGAGAAATTGTTTAGCAGCAATCAATACTTCTCACACTATTAACTTGTAGGCAATTGACAACACTTAAAATAACATTAGTTATTAGCTTTTCCTTACCTGCACCTTGAGATTTGACCATTGATGCACTAGATGCTCTCCGTGGGTTTTCCCTTGCCTGTTGCTTTTTGTAGGGTGATGATGATCTTAAATATGCTTGGTCATCACTTTGGTGGCTGGTCCAATTTTCTTCTCTAACCAGTGGTTCACTTTGAGTCAGGTCTGTTCGATATGAAGAGTTTGGTCTTCCATCATCTAACATTGAGGTGAGAAGGGGTAAGAGGATTCTCAAAAACATATCCAAAAGTAACAATTTTGATTTTCTAAATCAATATACAATTTGGTACAAAACAAAAACAAAATGATAAATATTGCCAACTCTTCACCTCCACAGCATCAGGCTGTTTACTTCCCATCTTCTGTATTGTCCAAGTCATTTTATTCAATAATTTATTCTCAGCTCGCATAATTTCAAATGTAGCCCCAGAAATCAAGATTGAACAACCTACTGGGAGACCAACATTACTTCTGGTTTAATTACCAAATGATGTGGAGAATAACACATCACTCCTTAATCCTGGTAACTTGTATAACTTGCTTTATACAGACCACTGAGGAGAATGAAGGGACCAAAAATAGAACCTTAGAGAAAAACTATTCTACTACATGTTGAATCTGTACTAAGTATTTTCAATAAAGATTTTGGACTAACTAAACACATATCCATTAACCAAAGCTGACAGAAAATACTGTTGTTACTCATGTACCTGGATTCACTGTAACACACGTACTTCTGAATAAAAAAAACTTTCATTGACCACTGATAATGGGAACTGCAGATGCTGGAGATTCCAAGATAATAAAATGTGAGGCTGGATGAACACAGCAGGCCAAGCAGCATCTCAGGAGCACAAAAGCTGACGTTTCGGGCCTAGACCCTTCATCAGAGAGGGGGATGGGGGGAGGGAACTGGAATAAATAGGGAGAGAGGGGGAGGCGGACCGAAGATGGAGAGCAAAGAAGATAGGTGGAGAGGGTGTAGGTGGGGAGGTAGGGAGGGGATAGGTCAGTCCAGGGAAGACGGACAGGTCAAGGAGGTGGGATGAGGTTAGTAGGTAGCTGGGGGTGCGGCTGGGGGTGGGAGGAAGGGATGGGTGAGAGGAAGAACCGGTTAGGGAGGCAGAGACAGGTTGGACTGGTTTTGGGATGCAGTGGGTGGGGGGGAAGAGCTGGGCTGGTTGTGTGGTGCAGTGGGGGGAGGGGATGAACTGGGCTGGTTTAGGGATGCAGTGGGGGAAGGGGAGATTTTGAAACTGGTGAAGTCCACATTGATACCATATGGCTGCAGGGTTCCCAGGCGGAATATGAGTTGCTGTTCCTGCAACCTTCGGGTGGCATCATTGTGGCAGTGCAGGAGGCCCATGATGGACATGTCATCAAGAGAATGGGAGGGGGAGTGGAAATGGTTTGCGACTGGGAGGTGCAGTTGTTTGTTGCGAACTGAGCGGCGGTGTTCTGCAAAGCGGTCCCCAAGCCTCCGCTTGGTTTCCCCAATGTAGAGAAAGCCGCACCGGGTACAGTGGATGCAGTATACCACATTGGCAGATGTGCAGGTGAACCTCTGCTTAATGTGGATCATTGACCACTTTTTTGTATTAAAACAGGAATTTAAATCATTGACTTGGGCAAGTGTATTTGGCAATTCATAACCTAAAACTGCTGAAGAAATCTGGTTGAATTTGGGAGGTGGTGACCAGGTGTACATATGAGGATAATGCAGTTTACGTGGCTTTCATCAAATACTTTACCAAGGTGCCACGTGAAATTATGACAAACAGTGTAAAAGTGCATGGGATCCAGGGTAACTTGGCAAGTTGAATCCAAAACTGGCTTAGGGATAGGGAGACAGACAGTAGTGAAAGAAGGCTGTTTGCATGACCACAGGCTGGTGTTCATTGCCAAACCACGCAGATCAGAACTGGGACCCTTATTATTCATGAGAAATAAGTAAACAAATAATATAGAAGAAAATGTAGGGGGAAATAAATAAGTTTGTGAATGACTCGAAGACTGACCAGGTAGTTGACGGTGAGGGAGGTGGTCTTAGGTTATGATACGATATATTTGGGTTGGTCACATGGGCAGATCAGTGGCAGATGGAATTTAATTCTGATAAATGTGATGTAATGCACTTTGGTGGTAGAAACAAGACAAGGAAGTGCTCCATGCATTGTAGAATACAAGTAAGCTCAGAGGAACAAAATGATCTTGGGAGACTTGTCCACAGATCTTGTATGCAGCAGGATGGTTCTTAGGCTAGTTAAGAAGGTGTATGAGACATTTGCCTTTATAAACTATGACACAGATTCCAAAAGCAGGGAGGTTATGTTGGGGCTGTGTAAAACTTTCCATAGGTCACAGCTGGAAATCTGGTGTATAGCTCTGGTTACCATACTAGAGGGAAGTTACGACTGCACTGAAAAGAAAGTGTGCTGAAGAGATTCATCAGGATGTTACCTGGGATGGAGCAGTTTAGCTCTGAAGAGGGGCTGGATCAGCTCAGGTTGTTTTCTTTAGAGCAGGGAAGACTGAAAGGGGGCCTGACTGGAGGTATAAAAATTATGAGGGGCATGGACAGGATGGAAAGAAAGTAGCTCCTCCCCTTATTTGAAGGGACAATAACAAGGGGGCATAATTTTAAAGGCAGGGGGTTTAGAGAAGAAATGTTGTTCACCCAGGAGAATCATGGGAATCTGGAATGGTCTACCTGGGAACATAGTTGAGGCAGGAAACCTCAACTTCACAAAGTACTTGGGTGAGCGCTTGATGTGTCATAACAGTCAAAGCTATGGGCCAAGTGTTGAAAAATAGGACAAGTGCAGATTTTGAGGCTGTTTTGTCAATGTTAGACTTGATGGGCCAAAGGGCCTCTTTTGTACTGCATGATGCTATGATTCCAGGATTCCAAGTATTTTCTACTTAATGTAATCAGCAAAATGTGGAATTATTGACAAAGCAGGAACTACAGTTACACTAATAAACTGTCAATTTGACTTAAGGTAGGGTATCGTTTTGCTGATAATTGGGCTTCAGAATGATAAACCCAAGACCTAATGAAGAATATAAAAGATAATGAGCCTTAAACCTGTATATGTGCATCTTAAAAGAAGCATGACAAGATAAAAGGAGAAACCATTCCTACCTTTCATGGCAAGTCAATGATAGGGCTTTAAAGGTGCCTTACCCCTCTGACCACTATTCAGCCACACCTCACCACCTTCCCCTTAAAAGATGGAGATGAAGGGCATGCTGACTTTTCTTCCTTGTATGAAAGGCACTCAACACCACATTGACCACCTCATTGGCAATCCAAACATTTTGATAGACCTGTATCAATAACAATCTCTGTACCCATTCTCAAAAGTGTAGACAGAAGTCAATTACAGGATTAGGCCTTAGAGCTACCAGGACACAAACAAGGGCAGACTATGGAACAGAACCAAGCATTAGTCCAACCAAAGAGGGGATTCTGGATCCAAACAGAGGAAATCCCAGACAAAGCTACTGATGTACAAAGGCAAATGCAGATAGGTTCGGTCCAATGAATGGAGAGGCCTCAAACAGACAGGATGTTTTGTCGGTCGGCTCCTACCTACTGAAGCACAGCACTTCACATGTGATGTAATGCTTGTTCTGTACTGCTAATACTACTAAGTCATTAACGCTTAACCTTGAACAAA
Organism: Stegostoma tigrinum; assembly: GCF_030684315.1. NCBI lineage: Eukaryota > Metazoa > Chordata > Chondrichthyes > Orectolobiformes > Stegostomatidae > Stegostoma > Stegostoma tigrinum. The sequence goes on from NC_081360.1 coordinate 27,469,674, forward strand.
ATGTAATTAAAATATCACTGCCGCACCACAGTCACATCTGTGTTATAGACGATGGAGAAATGACAAGAACATATCCCATCCCCCAAACAACCTTCCTACCTCTTACCTGACTGAAGAAAGTTGTTTGAACAAGTAAATGTGTTTAACCCTTAGTTTTCTCCTAAGTTTAAAAGAATGATAAATATTTATTATTAAAGCACCCAAGTGTATATGCAACCTCTCCCACTCGCACATTATACAGTCATATAGCACCGAAACACCTTTCGGTCCAAACAGTCCATGCCAACCATAATCCCAAACTAAACTAGTCCCACCTGCCTGTGCTTGGCCCATTATACAGATATACACACCTCCCAAGGAAGGTTAGTAATTACGAAAGTAGCATCAATTTAGTTCCAAAAGTTTAGGAGTTCTTTCACACCTGCCCTTCCCCAAGCTGAAGACTCGAAAATGATGCATGCCTGTAATTCAGAAGATATGGCAGCATGTGTGGAGAAAGAAACAGTTAACATTTCCAATCCGGTATGAGTCTTCAGAGTTGAAGGAGAATCATATGTCAGATGCAGAACACTAATTCTATTTCTCTCACCACAAATGATGCCTGACCTGCTGAATTACTTCAACATTCTCTATTTGTTTCAGACTTCCAGCATCCATTGTATTTTGCTTTTATTCAGGCCTGCAATTATTTGTTTGTCCATTGGAAATGATTCTGGAGGTTATAGGAAGATGTGGTTTCCTGCTGCTCTACTCCAATCCTTAAACACTACCAAAGGAAAAAATAATACTTGTAGAAAAACCCTGCTTCAATTTAGCATAAAGATCATGTTCAAATTGAATTGCTGCCCACTGATGATTTCTCAGACAAGATAGTGTTCCTTCACTGGTCAGTGTATTTCTCTCACCATCTCCCAGAATGTATTCTACTAAACCTCATCAGAAACCTAAAATTCTGTCAATGACCAGAACATCTTTTCCACCCTCCTCACAAATGGTTTCTAACGGCTAGGTCACATAAAAGCGATAGGATCCTGCTATTGCTCATGATACACCATTGTGATAATGGAACAAAATAAAGGACTGTGGGTGCTGGAAATCTGAAACATAAACAGAAATTGCAGGGAAAATCTCAGCAGGTCTGGCAGCATCAGTGGACGGAAAACAGAGTTAACATTTTGAACTTCAGAACTGAAGAAGGGTCACCAGACCCAAAACATTAAGTCTGCTCTCTCTCTATAGATGTTGCCAGATCTGTTGAGTCTCTCTGGCAATTTTTGTTTTTGGTTGAGATAATGGAGGTTTATTTATACATTCTCTCCTATGTATTGACAGGAAAGAAAATACCCACCTGACCTCAACTCTATTTTTGAAAGTATCCATTTCAGGATTATATCTCAAGTTCATGCAGCAGAAACATGACATCAATCAGTGCAAAAGGAGAAAGATAATACAATTATTGGCAAAAGTTTTTCTGTACATTATCATTCAGTACTTCTGGTGATAGCACTTCGGAATGCTCATCAAATAAATAAAAACACTAAGCATAAGCTTCTCACCTTTGTTAAAACGAAAAAGGCTTACAAAAGAGCTGTAGGCTGATCTGAAGGGAGGTTCATCTTGATCCGGAGTCAATGGCTTAAAATGGGTGAGCTGAGATGGGCTTGTTGGAGAGTGAGACTGTTCATTCCCAAGCCCCAAAGCTGACGGGACTTTTTCCTCTGCTGCCATGCCAAATAACTGGGATAAGAAGAGAATAAACTCCATCAAAAACTAAAATTACAAGCAAACAACTTTTCAACTGTTATACTATATATGATGCAGTTGATTGTATTCTCACATCCCAGTCAGAAGATTGTGCGTTCAAGGCAAGATCAGAGATTGATACCCAATAATCCAGGCTGACATTACAGTGCAGTATTAAAGGAGTACTCCACTATTGGAGGACATAGCTTTCAGATGAGATGCTAAATCATGAACCTCACCTACTCATACAGGGTATAAAAGAAAGCATGCCAAAAGATTAAAGAGCAATAAGGGAATGATCACCAGCATCCTGATGTTTATCCCTAACTGAACATCACAAAAACAGATTATCTGGGAATTATCATATTGATTGTGGGGGGCCTGTGATTTGCAAACAAATCACTTTAATACCTCCTTACAACAGTGACAACACATTCAAAGTATTTCATTGGTTGTGAACTGCTTGTAGAACATCCACATTTGTCAAGTACAAGACTTACTTTCTTTTCCTCGGTTGGCCCCAAAGGACATAGATTGCAGCAGGTTACCTATTTTTTTCTAATCAACCTGTTCAGAGATGTTATTACACACTTCTGGAGCAGGAGAGAGTTGAACCCAGGTGTCTCTGGTCCAGGCACAGGGACACCACCACTGTGTCACAACAGGGCTGTACAATACTTATTTTCTTTCAGAATATCTGAGCAAACACAGTTCCTGGTATTTGGAGGTGCACAGGAAGCATAAACATTCAATGCCAGGGATTGCGTTGTGGCATTCATACACACCAAAATAACTAAAAACAGAAAGTGCTGGAGTTGCCTGACCAGCTTTGAAAGTTTGGCTAGTGATCAGCTGAGCCACTCAGATAAGTTGATCACTGTGTTGAGATAGCTAATCTCAGCTGGAGTAGGGCAAGAGTTGTTTTGCAAATCAAGTTTTACTTTAGAGAATCAGAAAAATTGGCTCAAGTTCATAATCCCATCAGCCCTAGTGTTGAACTCTGGCACAACCCATTGGTAAAGCTGAGATAGTAAGTGCATTCAACCACACCATTTGGTATCTGTCCTTCTACTGTCTATAGACTTTCTTACAATAATCTCCTTGTCTCTTTCCCCCTTTCAAATCTCCTTAAAACTTAACTTTCTCCATCAAGTCTTTGGAGCTACTCAATATTTCCTCAGCATCAATTGTCCTTAAGGCTGTTTGAACATTCTTCTGTGCAAGTTCTTTATATGGCTCATGTGGATTGAAAACAACCAAGGAAATTAAATAAGGCAAGCAGCTCATTTCTGAGTTGTAATATTCTGACATGAATATTGGCCATAGATAACGAGGTGGGGAGCTGTATGAACACAGCAGGCCAGGCAGCATCAGCGGAGCAGGAAAGCTGACATTTCAGGTCTAGCATTCAGAAATGGGGGAGGGGAAGGGGGCTCTGAAATAATTAGGGAGTGGGGAGACGGTGATGGAAGGTGGATAGTGGAGCAAATAGGTGGAGAGAAGAAGGACAGATTAGGGAGGTGGGGATGAAGCTAGAAAAGATAAGTGTAGGTAGGGAGTTGGGATGGGGGTTGGTCAGTGAGGTGAGAGGAACAGATGGGTGGGAGTGAAGACGGACAGGTTAAGGAGGTGGGGACAGGGGAGGGGGGTGCTGGTCTTGGGTCGAGGGAGGGGGTGGGAGATCTTTGAAGTTTGTAGAGTCCACATCGAGACCACTGGGCTGCAGGGTTCCCAGGCAGAATATATGAGGTGCTGAATACTGGCCATTTGCATGGGGCACCAGATGGTAATCGAGATCCATACAATTCTTCCCAAGCAGTTAGTCAACAGCCTCAATGTAACAATACCTTGCCACAAACTAAAACCTATAAGAACAAGGGAACAAACATGCTTTATTGCATTAGCACTGGAGACTCATTTTCATTAAAATTCCAAGTTATAGCTATTCCTTCTTTAGCATTCCCAAAAGTTAAAATGTTAAATGAAAACCGTTCACGTCTTCAAGCCTGCTCTACTGTTCAATAATACCATAGCTGATTTGATCTAACTTTACATTCCTGCATATCCTTAGTAATCAAGATTCTGCATCTATTACCTTTTGGGGAAGGGAATTTCCAAAGACTCTCAAAACTTACTTCTCCCTTTCAATCATCTTAAATTGGCAGCACTTACTTTTACGCTTTGGTCCCTCGTTCTAGATTCTTCCACAAGAGGAAACATCCTATCTATGCCCAGCTTGTGAAATCTCAATTAAGTCACATCTGTCTCTTGACAACTCCAGGGCCTGCAGGCCTAGCCAGTCTAGCCTTCCTCAAAAGTAGGCACTCAGTCCAGGTATTCATGCAGTAAACCTTCTGTGAGTTGCTTCTTATGCCTTAACATTTTCCCATAAATACGGCCATCAGTACTGTAGGTATTATTCAGATGCAGTTTCAGCAATCAACTGTATGAGTAAACCATAAGCTCCCTACTCTTCCATTCAATTCCCCTCACAATAAAGAAAAATGAACTTTCCTGGTCATTTGCTGTATCTGCATATTAACCTGGAACACATGTATAAGAACAACCAGATCTCTCTGCATCTCTGAACTCTGCAATCTCAAATTTTAGATGATATGCTTTTTTTTTGCACAGCCAAAATGAACAATTTCCCACGTTATACTCCATTTTCTAGAACATTGCCAATCACTTAACCTTATCGCTTCGTAAGGTCCTGGTGTCCTCCACACAACTCACTTTTCTACTCATCTTGGTGTTGTCAGCTTATCAACTGTAAAGTATTGAAAATCCAGCACCAACGCCTGTGGTACACCATTCAGGATTTCTGAAAAAGATCCATTTATTCCAACTCTCTACTTCCTATTTATCAGGCATTTTTCTCAACATGCCAATCTGTTACCACCTATACCATGAGGTTTTAATTTCTGCAATTACCTGTGATTCAACAGCCTCCACTTAATGACTCCATGGCACTCTACCTGTCTAGGTAAACATGGCTCGAACGACACTTGAAGCTCAAAACCATGCCATCCATCACTTTACAAATCAAATTCTCTCCACTAGTATCGCACAGTGGCAGTAGTGCATAGCTATACAAGATGAAATACAGTAACTCACCAAAATTTCGCTAACAGCATTTTCCAAACTAAAGACTTCCGCTACCTTGAGGAACCAAGGAAAACAAACACTTAAGAACACAAGATAATAAAATGTGAGGCTGGATGAACACAGCAGGCCAAGCAGCATCTCAGGAGCACAAAAGCTGACGTTTCGGGCCTAGACCCTTCATCAGAGAGGGGGATGGGGAGAGGGAACTGGAATAAATAGGGAGAGAGGGGGAGGCGGACCGAAGATGGAGAGTAAAGAAGATAGGTGGAGAGAGTATAGGTGGGGAGGTAGGGAGGGGATAGGTCAGTCTAGGGAAGACGGACAGGTCAAGGAGGTGGGATGAGGTTAGTAGGTAGATGGGGGTGCGGCTTGGGGTGGGAGGAAGGGATGGGTGAGAGGAAGAACCGGTTAGGGAGGCAGAGACAGGTTGGACTGGTTTTGGGATGCAGTGGGTGGGGGGGGAAGGGCTGGGCTGGTTGTGTGGTGCAGTGGGGGGAGGGGACAAACTGGGCTGGTTTAGGGATGCAGTAGGGGAAGGGGAGATTTTGAAACTGGTGAAGTCCACATTGATACCATATGGCTGCAGGGTTCCCAGGCGGAATATGAGTTGCTGTTCCTACAACCTTCGGGTGGCATCGTTGTGGCAGTGCAGGAGGCCCATGATGGACATGTCATCTAGAGAATGGGAGGGGGAGTGGAAATGGTTTGCGACTGGGAGGTGCAGTTGTTTGTTGCGAAGTGAGCGGAGGTGTTCTGCAAAGCGGACCCCAAGCCTCTGCTTGGTTTCCCCAACGTACAGGAAGCCGCACCGGGTACAGTGGATGCAGTATACCACATTGGCAGATGTGCAGGTGAACCTCTGCTTAATGTGGAAAGTCATCTTGGGGCCTGGGATGGGGGTGAGGGAGGAGGTGTGGGGACAAGTGTAGCATTTCCTGCGGTTGCAGGGGAAGGTGCCGGGTGTGGTGGGGTTGGAGGGCAGTGTGGAGCGAACGAGGGAGTCACGGAGAGAGTGGTCTCTCCGGAAAGCAGACAGGGGAGGGGATGGAAAAATGTCTTGGGTGGTGGGGTCGGATAACACAGTCACCTCTCCAAATCACATACTATTCTGACTTGACACATCACCACCATTCCTCCAAAATCTTGAAACAAATTCTCATTTAGCATTTTGGGCATTCAAGCAATTCAAGAAGACAGTTCACCATCATCATAACCTCCTTGGGAGCACTTCAGGAATTGGCAATAAAATGTTGCCAACATTGACACCCCAAAAAATAAACGCTAATGAAACAGGGAACATGATAATGCAAAATGTATCTTAAAACCTCCCAGCACAACAGCAAGAAGTGGATCTACTGCCCAACTCTAAAAGGTCTTTTCTTTTAATACCATATGGAATAAACATTTGAAAAAAAGTGAGCTAAATGAGCACATTGAACAGCACAAATACCCCCCATCTCCATATTGAACTTCAACAGAAAATAAATACTTCAGATAAGATCTTTGAAAAGGGCAGGGAAGTTACAAAATAATAGTAAGCATATCGACAAGGAATTTAACTGTATTAGAAAGAGGAGTTATCAATAAGAATGATCAATCAGTAAAAGCATTACGGGCAAGAGTGAAAAATGAAGACCTTATGTAGAATGTCTTATTTTTATTTTTTGTAGCTGTCCCTCTGCCTCAATTGGTTGGATTGTGGGTTATTTCCCTGCTGCAGTTCAGCTGTTAGTGCTTTGCTCCCACTGTGTGACACTTTCGATCGCAAACACAGACTTATTATTCAACCTGTTGCTGCCAATATCAAAGACCCATCACACCTCAGCAATGCTCTCCTACAAGATACAGAAGCTTGAACTCATGCACCAACAGATTCAAGAACAGCTTCTTTCCGGCCGTTACTACACTGATGAATGGGCTCTCTAAATTCAAATAATGCTGATCTTGCTTAGAGCACTCCCTGTGTGCCTCAGTTTTTTTTCACCCTGATCTGTATGCCCATGCTTACTATTAACTGCCTGCACTGCTTGTAAATAAAGCTTTTCATTGTACTTGGGTAAGCATGAAAATAAATAAATCAAATCAAATCCAATCACACCATTCATATGATCTTTTGATATCTCTGCTGTGGGTTCTGTGCCTGTGCATCTTTCTGCACTTCACCAGGCAGGCAAGGCCGGGCTTGTGATTTCAAGTAAATCTGTTGAATTGTAACCTGGTGTCATGGAAGTTTTAACATGACATGTTGTAAGTATAGATTGGATACAGACTTGACGGTTCCCAGAGTTGTAGTTTTCATCACTACAAGTTAGAGTCTGTGATAAACTAAGTGAGAGGCTTTAATTATTGTGAATAGTCAACAATAAGGTTATGTTATACCACTAACAAATGACAGGTAGAAGACCGACTGGTACGTCTTTAATCTTCCTCTGCTCCTATCTGAGGTTAAAGTTTGCACGTATATTTTCTGTTAGTTATGTTTCTTATATCACCTACCTTAGTTTAACAAGATATATAAATGTTACAGTTGGCCTATCTTTATTCATTTTAGCTACAAGCTTTCTAAAGTTGAACTGTTCATTTTCTTGATAATTCAAGAGTTTTACAACCACTCTCTTGCATGAAAACCCATTAAAAATACGTAAATCAAACCTTTGCCCTTTACTCAGTACATCTTCTTCATACTATCTTGCAATTTAACTTAAAGCATTTTTTTTAAGCTGTTACAGTGTAAACATTTTTGATTATACATTGTTCCGACTATTAGAGTATTTCTGTTTTGTTTGAAATTAAAGCAGGCTCAGGCTTCAGACAAAACTAAATGCTGAGTAAAAAGATATGTTAAGAGTGGACCAAAATCTTGAATTGACAGATTTCAAGAACAAAAATGATAGAAGCAGGAGGAGCCCATAAAGCCAAATGAATCTGCTAAACCATTCAGTAGGACTGTGACCGATCTTCAGTTTCAACTCCATTTCCTTACCTCCTCCTCATACCCTTGTTTCCCTGAAAAATATATTCAGTGATTTAGCACACACAAACACAATCTAAATCCTGGGAGACAGAACTGACCAGAACTTTCCGCACCCTTTGCCACTGTAACGCTGACACCCACCCAGCAATGTACAAAGTTGTATACAGAATCAGTGCTGGGCCCACTGCATTTCATCATCTATGTAAATGATTTGGATGTGAACATAGGAGGTGTGGTTAGTAAATTTGCAGATGACACCAAAATTGGAGGTGTAGTGTACAGCAAAGAAGACTACCAACAGAGTACAACTGGAGCTTGATCAGACAAACCCATGGACCAACGAATGTCAGATGGAGTTTATTTCAGATAATGTGAGGTGTTGCATTTTGAAAAGGCAAATCCGGCAAGGATTTAGACACTTAATGGTAAGATCCTGGGGAATGTTGCTGAACAAACAGACCTTGGAGCGCAGATGCATACTTCCTTGAAAGTGGAGTCGCAAGTGGACACCATTAGTGAAGGCGGCATTTGCTACTCTTGGCTTTATTGGTCAGTGCATTGAGTATGAGTTGGGAAGTCATGTTGCAGCTGTACAGGACATTGGTTATTAGGCCACTTTTGGAATACTGATGCAATTCCAGTCTCCCAGGTGTTATGAAACATGAAAAGGTTCAGAAGAGATTTACAAGAACATTGGCAGGGTCGAGCTTTAGGAACAGGCTGAATAGACAGGGGCTACTTTCCCTGGAGCGTCAGAGGCTGATGGATCATGGTGTAGGGGCTTATAAAATCATGATGGGCATGGATAAGGTAAATAGACAAAGTCACGTTGGGGGGCGTGTCAAGTTCAAAAACTAGACAAAAGGGCGAAGATTTATTTGGGACCTAAAGGGCAACTGTTTTCACACAGAGTGGTGCAAATGGAATGAGCTGCTGGAGGAAGTGGTGGACACTGGTACAATTACAACATTTAGAAGGCATCTGGATGGGTATATGAATAGGAAGGGTTTAACTGAGATATAGGCCAAATGCTGGCAAATGGGGCTAGATTAATTTAGGGTACCTGGTTGGCATGGACAAGTTGAACCAAGGATCTGCTTCTGTGCTGTGTCTCCCACCACCCTCTAACACACTGTAGGCTGCATATATGTAGAGATTAGATGAGCTGTTCTAGATTAATGGCAGACTTTCAAGTTCCTACAGATTGAGAGGGAAGCAGAGGTAGTATTCTGGAACAACAGTTCTTGAATTAAAAAGAAAGCCAGTCACTTTAGATGTACCACTCAGATTGAGCCTGAGTTAAGTTAATAATCTAACAAAACCTATTTTGGTCACAAATACCTAAATAACAGAATTCAACATTAGGATTCAGACACAAAACGAAGTGTCACGAGCCAACGTTTTAAGTTTAGAAAAAGTTTACTTTGGAAGGGTGAGCTTTGACTATACCAAAAAGTCTGGGTAAACTATCTACATTAACAAAGAGTATGCATGAACAGTGGGAGACATTCAAAAATGAATTTAGTAAAATTCAAGCCCTGTACATACCGCTGATAGGCAAGATCTCAAGTATAACTTTGAAAAAGTGATCGATTTGCAAAGTGAAGACAGCATAGAAACAAAATGGCTAACGTGACAAAAAAAAGTAGAGATTCCAAAGGTTGGAAGATTTATTAAATATAACAAAGGTACAACTGCGAATGTGGAAAAGCATCACCGATTACATTATTTCAGCAGTTGCTGGCTTCCAGACAAGAAGATACAACTCCCATGTATTAGAAAGAGAAGGGGGCATGTCAAGTTCATAAATGTCTTGCAGGTGTTGGGATAGAATGTGCCCAGCAAATGGAAGTTTGGGAACTTCTCCTCTCATACCTAGCTCTATAAACTTCAACAAAAAGGTGCATTGAAAAGTGTACAATCACATAAAGAAAGAAAGTGCAATATTTGAATTATTAAGTTCCAAATTTCCTTTTGGATTGTCCTGTCCTCAACATAACCAGCATATTAATTAATAAATTGGAACACATTAGCTTACAGATTTCCCTGCAGCAGTATAATTAACCACTCTGCAATGAAACAAGAAAGTTGACACAGTACTGTAAGTCAGTATCTATTAAGTTCTCCATACACAGCCCAATCCAGGTAGTTTACAATAGCTAGCACTATTACAAATTCAGGTACAACAACAAATTATATTACCAAAGGTCAAACGACAAACTGTTGCAGAACCATTTTAAATTTTAAAAAAAATTTAATTTGTGCTCTTTAATTCAAACAGCACAATAATAACTACTGTACACTGGCAGTGTTCTCAACTGCTGGAATATATAAGTACATGTGAAAATCTGTTTGTCAACCAAACAAATTTAAACAAAAGAACATAATAATCAAGAAATCAGGACACAACACAATTGTTGCTGTATCCTGTTGCTGAATTTAACTGGTCAGATTGTATTATTAAAATTATAGCAAGGTTAATTGCTTTCACCAATATTTTTGCAAATCAGAGGAATATCAACTGGGGGCAAATATGTCATTATTATGAAAAATCCAAAAGTTGCTGTACAACATGCACCACTCCCTCCTCAGCTACACAAAACAGCATCTCATCTTCTGAGATAGTAAGAACTGCTGACGTTGGAGTCAGAGATAACAGAGCGGAGCTGGAGGAACACAGCAGCCCAGGCAGCAAAGGAGTAGGGACGTTGACGTTTCGGGTCCCGACCCAAAACGTCAACTTTCCTACTCCTCTGATGCTGCTTGGCCTGCCGAGTTCCTCCAGCTCCACACTGTGTTATCTCATCTTCTGACTCACTTTGACCAACTAAGCACTGCGTCAATAAGTAAGATTTACTTTAAATTATTAAAAAAAACTTTCCCTTTATAAATTTTAGCCGAAATCCCACTCCATCGTTATAACTTACACTGTCCCTAAGTAGACGTTCAAATCTTCCTGAACCAGTCCAAAGAAATTCTTAGCTCTGCTCTTTTTCTTTCTCAGCCTGATTATTTTTAACCCCAGAAATGTCTTTCATAATACTTATTTTCCAGGAGGTTCTTCCTCTCACTTAAGCCAGATGAATCTCTAAGTTTGTTATTAAACTTTACTACTTGAGCGTTTTCAAACTGAGCATGAGCTTTCACCCACATTCTGAATTGTGAACCATACAGACTTACCAAGTATCTTTTCTCTGTCTCTCAGATCCTGAAAGGTTGACATGAATCTAAGCGTCAAGGCTATCTTATAGATGATATTTAAATCCAATCCTACAGTGGCTTCCAATGCATCAATTCTATGGAGATGAGCTTTTCAAAAGATAATGTGAATCACATAGGCTTAGTATCCAGGTAGAAACATTGACTAGTTATTCTTTAATTTCAAATAGAATAAAGTTTTAACATCTAATGGCAGGTGTGCCCAATCCCCCTTTAAGGGGGTCACCCCCCTTTCTGTTGGAGATCTGGGGGTACAGTGTTACATACAACAGTTTCAGACAATAAACATCGAAGTAGGTTCACAGGGCGCCAGGCCTTTCTTTGGTGGGCTGCAGGAAGCTATTTTTCATGTTTATTTGGAATCCAATTGTTTGCAATAGCCTGTCTAAGTTTTTTTTAAAACCAAAAAATGCTTTTGAATTCTTGTTTGCACATCGGCCTCACATTGCTAATCTATGGACACTCTGTGCAGATTAGAGGATCTTTTCACTGGCCTCCTCTTCGGCCTGGTCAGGGTGGCCACTGAAAGGTCCAGCCAGGAGATCATGTACAGGGTGATAGCTGGATATTACATCCCCTCCCAGGTGTCCGGATAGAAAACATGCAGAGTCTGCCAGCAAAAAAATGGCCGTTAGGAGCCAGCAGGTACCACCAGGGGCTGGCTGCATTATCAAAATATCATCACAGGGGATGATAAGTATCCGTTTCTCCCCTTTTTTGATACAGTGCCCACTTCAAGCTATCTAACCTGTACACTGTTTACTTTAAGACAGTAGAATGAAACTGTGTTATGAAGAAAGTACAACCATTTACAAAACTGAACTTTCTTAATACCTTCCCGGAACTTCGGTAGGCCTTCCTTTGAATCTTTTGACACTTGAGCCATCGAAGTTTGAAATCATCAGAATTCAGATCTGGTCACATGACCCTCCTTATTCCTATGATTTTTTCCTATACTGAAACACTAGTTTAACAGAGGCATTCAAAAGGGTATGGAGTTACCTAGAACAAAACTAAAGGGCAGAGCTCCATGGAAAAGATGGGGCAGTGTCACTAAGACAATTGCTTCTTGCAGAGGAACAGCACCGATATCATAAACCAAAAAGGCCTCCTTCCATAGTTCATTATGCAGAATGTGGGTGACTATTACAGCTTAGTGCAATTGAAGGCAATAACTGTTGTTCTTGACTTGGTAAAAATCACCCAACACACTTTAAAAACAATGAATTAATACATCTTTTCCCTTCCTTCACATATCTCATTTTCTAAAATGCCAACATCACAGTGAAGAACAATACCACAAACACTGGGATAACATTGGCAATAGCACACCTTGGCCAGGTACGCATTCCTCAAGGGCAAACCTGAACATTACAATCCTTTTTAAAATTTAATTGTATTGTCGTCATCATCTGGAATGCAGATATGCATGATCAACTGGATTACTGTTAAGCAATCCTGAGTGGATCTTGGCTAAATGTGACTGAAGTGCAGGTGGAATTGAGGTTGAGAGAACGCAGGGCATCAAATTCCTTGAAGTGACGATAACCGACAACCTGTTCTGGGCTTCCCACATAAATGCGAGAGTTAAGAAAGCACAACAACGCCTCTTCTTCCTCAGGCAATTTGGCATGTCTATAAACGTATCTAAATCAATTTCTACAGATGCAGCATTGAAAGCAAACTGCCCAGGTGCATAATGGCTTAGTATGGCAACTGTTCTGCCCAGGACCATAAGAAACTACAGAAGGTGGTGCACACAACCCAGAACATCAAAGAAGCCAACCTTCCATCCGTGGACTCTATTTACACGGCTTGCTACCACAGAAAGGCCACCAACATCAAAGACCCGTCACACCCTGGCAATAACCTCCTCCAACCTCTACTGTCAGGCAGAGGCACAGAAGCCTGAACATGCACAAGCAGGTCCAGGAACAACTTATTACTGGCCATCAGACTGTTGAGTGGACTCTAGTCTCAAGTAAACGTAACCTGCAATGTAACCTGTATGCCTCTAAATCTTTTTGATCTGTACATTCTTCGCTCGTTCTAAATTTTCCTGTACCCCTCGTAAACAAAGCTTTTCACTGTATTTCCGATCATGTGACAATAAAATCAGTGATGAAGCCAACAGTATCATTCGATTACTATGCTCCAAAACTGGCAAATTCACTTCTAAAACGGAGTAGTCAAATTAATTCCCTTTCCTCAATGAACTAATTAAAGCAATCTGCTCATTAGGTTCACTCCCGTCACCAGTGGAAATACAATTGGGACTTTTACAATTCCCCATGCTACAGCTTTGGCGTTATTGGCAACCTCAAACCACTTGCTCACCACGTAACTGTATACCCTATTTTGGCATTAAAGTTATCAAGCAGGATGACAGTTAACTCTGAGCAAATCATTGCTTGCTGCACAATGCAGAAACTCATGAACAGGCTTGAAATCAAAACTAAAAACTGCCTAGTCTACATCAAACTAAAAAAAAATTAAGCAACTGGTAAAGCTAGCTGTTGTATGCTACTCCTTTGCAGCAAATATTAATGATAACCTTCATTAAGTTGATGCTGCCTTTAAACCAAAAAGAGACAGACATTCTATTTACCACACAAATAAGTAACGAGACTACAAAAAGATGAATTGTAAATATGAGAGAGAGAGATGGGACTTTGGATGAGTATTTGAAGGTGACAGACATAAAATTGTCCAGCTATTTCCCGGCCACAAAAAAAAAACAAATCCAAACCAAATGCACCAGTTTATATTCAATCACTGCGCTGGAAGCTTTTATCAACAATGCTACCAAGGCACTCTTATTCATCAATAACCAACCTAGCAATGCTCAGTTTAAATTCTGTCGGTGACTTCCATTTCCAGATTTCAGCACAGTCTCTAATCAAATATTGACAAAGACCTGAATTTTACAGACAAAGTGAAAAGTGCTATCACAGAAGCATTCACTTAAGTTGTCAAAAAAAAGCACAATTAAAGTTGAAGTCAGTGGCAATGAGGGAAAATGGCACCATTAACTGGAGTTAAACCCAGCACAAAAGGACGTTGTTGGAAGTAAATTAATCTCAACCAGGACATCAAGAAGGTGACTTACGACCAGCTTCTCAAACATGATCAGGAATGAACAATAATTGCTGACCGTGACAGTAACATAAATATACAAGGAACCATTTAAAACCTTGTGGCTCTGTTCATTAATTTAGCTCCTCATTCCTGGTATTCTACAAAGAGAATATTTTACATGGAACACCAACAGAAGTCGCTGGAAAAGCTCAGCAGGGCTGGCAGCATCTAGGAAGAAAAAAAGTCAGAGTTAATGTTTCAGGTCCAGTGACCCTTCCTCAGAATTGCGAAATGTTAACTGACTTTTTTCTTCCTAGATGCTGCCAGACCCGCGGAGCTTTTCCAGCAACTTCTGTTTTTGTTCCCGATTTACAGCATCCACGGTTCTTTCAGTCTTTATATGGAATTTTTGCATATTCATCTCCATTCTGTTAATCTCAAACTGGATCAAAATGACTAGATTGCATTGCCGTCCTTTCCCAACAACGTTGCAATCCAGTTTTAGATAGGCCCTCATCCTAGCATCAGCAAATCAACTTGTCATATGGGACTCCCAATTTTGCTCTCAAATTATAGTCGTGCTAGTTACTGAATCTCCAACTACTAACACATTACGCCTTCCCTTCCAGCCATGGTCAACTTTTTGTTCCAAGTAAAAACACAACTTAAGGATTTTTACTGATCTCAAACAGTTACTTAATTGAAGGTGTAACATTCAAAGCACTGCTGATGCACAATGTCATGCAACAGAGACACAAATATGGTCTAACTCACTGACTGTGGAGCAAATGTTGCTTGGGGCAATATACAGCTGAAGGACACAGAGGTTGATAAGGTCAAGGACAAGAAAACAAAATTGTGGAAATATAGAGAAGGTCAGACAGCTGATCTGCTGCCCCTATAAATGCTGCAGAGGCATCATCTTGAGTCTTACTCTCAAACTTCCAGAATTTACATTGATCTAAATAAAGATGAAATTTAAAAATACAGTGACTTATAAATAGTTGACAAGGATGAGAATACTGGGAGTTTTTGCTGTAGTATAGGTGAAGATGCATGCTGCAGTAATCTAAATTAATTGTGATTTGCATATAGTGACACTAGAAAGGGGCCTAAGAAATGCTCTATCAAGTGATATGACATCTTTAAACAGGAAGGGTTCTACAAGACTTTCAAATGTCATCACAGAATCCCTACAGTGTGGAAACAGGCCCTTTGGCTAACAAGTCCACACTGCCCCCTGGAGCATCCCACCCAGACCCATCCCCCTATAACCCACACATCCCTGAACACTAGGGGCAATTTAGCATGGCCGATCCACCTAGCCTGCACGTCTTTGGGCTGTGGAAGGAAACCAGAGCACCTGGAGGAAAACCATGCAAACACGGGGAGAATGTGCAAACTTCACACAGATAGTCACCCAAGGCTGGAATCGAACCTGGGTCCCTGGTGCTATGAGGCTGCAGTGCTAACCACTGAGCCACAATGCCGCCCCAAGTGTTTAGATTAAACACTTGTTTTGAAAATCTATACCATGTAGGTATTATTTCGCTAGCTAACCACGTGGTTTCAAACACAAAAACAGCCTTAACCTAGAAAATCTTTAACAAGCTTGTAGAATAATACAAATTCATACAGTCCATCAACATACTCATTGTATGAACACACGCTCCTTCAACTGTCAGACAAATGAATATCTACTGGAAAAACACACTATATTATTCTGGGTAAGCCTTATTTACTTCTGATCCATACTAAAGGCATATAGCGATATTGTTTAGTCCAATAGTGACAAAAACTAGTACACTGGAGAGCTGATTTACATCTTAATTAAGGAAGCAGCACAAATATATTAACGTGAAGTTCAGTCAACTAAAAGCTTTACGTAAGTTAAATCACAATATTATCCACACAAATTAGTTGTGATAACCACTCTCAGGAGATAAAGACTTAATATCTAACACCAATAAATTTCCATCAACAGCATCTGTAAAAGTATCACCCATTTATCTACCACCATCTAACACAGATTTCATTCTTTTTTCTAAATGATGGGATAGCTGCCCAGTTTACATGCACCTGTAATTTTACCCAACGCGATGAATTTCCAAATCTAAGTGGTTGTTGTACATTCACAACAATAGTTCTAGCATTAATTTTTGAAGCACTCATTACTTTGAAACTCCCTCCAGAATTATTCCTCTATTTCTAGGCCCGTGTCCCTTTGACAGCTACTTGACTCGTGCCAGTATTAATTTGGCAGCAGCACACCTAATCAGTGATTTTCTCGTGGTTTAGGACATATTATAATTCACAAAGTATAACGATTGCTTAGGGGAGAAAGAATTAACCATCAACACCCAACTCAAAATAAAAGTTCTTGATATGTTCATTGGTTCTTGTCACTTATTCTAAATTCTGGAATCTCTTTGCTTCGTATGCAGTCCTAATCCTCAGGATAGTATTTCTCAGAAGGCTGGCAAATGTAGTTGGGTTCATTTACAGCTCGAGCTCTCATGCAGCCAAAATATTTTATTTTCCTCTCAGGGTTTACCAATCTACAACAACAAAGATAATACACTTTCCAACGGGGGGGTCCAAAACTATATTCTGTGGGCCACACTGTGAATCGTGGTACTCTGGTCCACGTCGTTCATTGAAGAGAACACTATACACCTTTACTGATATTCTTCTTTGGGTTTTGTAGATCTGGGCCGTTTAGAAAGGATTGCTCTTAGCGATGCTGTTTTATAATTGAACATATGCTAAGGGATGGGCAACTTGCTTCACTGTACTTAGTGATTAACAAAAACTTCAGATTCAAGAATGAATCCATAGGTATACAACAAGTAACCGACGAATCGCAAAAGCTTGAAAACCATTTTTATTCTATCCTTTGACGGCATCATTATCCAGGAGGCTGAAATTAGCCAAATGAAAGCGATCAATGACAACAGGTACGTTTCAGAAACAGACGCCAAACGTTATGTTGAACACTGCAGTACAAATACGCGCCCACAACACAGCGGAGAGAGGAGTTGCTGCTGATCACGAGACTGAACGCAGTCACATCACATGAAGGATAACCAAACCGAGAGGTTCCATCTCGACTCATTTCACACATATTTCTGAGCTGGGGGCTGCACTCTGCCTAAGCCCCACACCCAACCAGTAATATGAGCTGCTCCGGATCGGCTGCAGACTAGTGGTGAAGGAGCAGTACCAGTCCAACTCCCCTGCAAGTGCCACCTCCTTCCCCATCGGGAAGCTAATCCATCAAGGAGGGAGACGGGTGGAAATGAGGACACCAAAACAAACATCGACATCCCGGGCCAGGGCCTGAACGGCCTCAACTCAACCCGAGACTATTTCAGAGAGCCCTGCCAGGTCTACCGGGGCACTCACCTCTCACAAACTCCACACCTGTCCGACGACTGAAAAGCCAGACAGGCAAAAGAGTGTGTCCAGCTCTAGAAGCACCTCACCCTCACATTGTGTCAGTCCCTGAACCGCTCCCTCCTTTCACCGACATCAAACCAATGGAAGGCAGCCGGCGACGTGCGCGCTCCCCAGAGCGCCGATAACAGCGTGCACGCCGCCGACAGGCGAGCCCAACACTTCGCCTGGCTGCGGCAGCGTTTTCGAGTTGGTCCCACCCTCCCAACGTGGTAAATTTTCCACCATTGTAAGGTGGGTGTTATTTTTTATATATTCGTTCTTGGGGTGTGGCTGTCGCTGGCTAAGACAGCAATTATTGCCTGTCTGTAACTGCACAGGAGATCTGGGCAGTGCAACTTCTCCATGTGTTTTTGAAGCTGCATCTATCCAGGTAAGTGGAGGTATTTCTTTCACATTCCTGGCTTGTGCCTTGTAAATGGTAAACAGGCTTTGGGAAATCAGAAAGTGAGTTACTTACTGTAGACGTTCTACCATTTGATTCAGCTAATGATGGGGCACCTAGGACTGTTGTCGAACAGAGAAACCTGAGAATTCAGGTACATAATTCCTTTAAAGTGGTGTCACAGGTATACAGGGTGATAAAGAAGGCATTTGACATGCTTGCCTTCATTGATCAGAGCATTGAATATACGAGGTGGAACGTCATGTTGCGGCTGTACAGGACATTGGTGAAACCACTGCTGGAGTCTTGCATATAATGTGGTCATCCTGCTATAGGAAGGATATTAAATTGGAAAGGATATAGAAAAGACTTACAAGGATGTTTACTGGAACTGGGGAGTTTGAATTACAAGGAGGCATTGGATACGCTGGGACCTTTTCACCCTGGAGCGTAGGAAGTTGAGGGGTGACTTTATAGAGATTTATAAAATCATGCAGGGCTCAGAAAAGGTTACTAGCCAAGGTCTTTTCCCTAGCATAGGAGAATTCAAAACTAGATGGCAAAGGTTTAAGGTGAGATGTTAAAGATTTAAAAGGGACATGAGCAGCCACTTTTTCACGTAGATGGTGGTGTGTATATTGATGAACTGCTAGAGGAAGTGGTAAAGGCAGGTACTGTTACAACATTTGAGTCATTTAGACCAGTACATAAATGGGGACATTTAGGAGGATAGGGGGCCAGTCAAATGGGATGAGTTTAACTGAAGAAATCTGGTCCCCGTGGATGAGTGAGCGGTTTGTTTCCATGCTCCAAGATTCTATAGTGCTGGAGCCCAGTATTTGAATACTGGACTCATACTATTCCTTCACCTCTAGTCTACAGCTGATCCAGAACAATTCATATGCTGGTTGGATTTGGGGCTGAGGCAAAACCAACCCCCACTGGTCCAGTTCATTCTTAAAAACGGTAACCACATTTTGGAGTATTCAAGGATGGTAATGCCATTTGATGTCAAACATAATAACCAGACTCTATCATGTTGGAGATGGTCATTGCCTAGCACCGTGTGGGCAGCACCGTGGCTCAGTGGTTAGCACTGCAGCCTCACAGCGCCAGGGACCCGGGTTCGATTCCCACCTCGGGCGACTGTCTGTGTGAAGTTTGCACAGTCTCCCCGTGTTTGCGTGGGTTTTCTCCGGTGCTCCGGTTTCCTCCCACAGTCCAAAGATATGCAGGTTAGGTGGATTGGCCATGCTAAATTGCCCGTACTGTTTAGGGGTGTGTGGGTTATAGGGGGATAGTTCCGGGTGGGATGCTTCAAGGGGCAGTGTGGACGTGTTGGGCTGAAGGGCCTGTTTCCACACCATAGGGAATCTAATCTAAAAAAAATGTTAGTTGCCACTGATTCTCAAGACTGGATATTGTCCAGGTCCTGCTGCATATGGACATGGACTATTTGAGTATCTAAGGAATCACAAATAATGCTGAACATTGTGCATTCATCACATTCATTGGACAGTGGAATTGTCTGTACCTCTAAGCCATAAGGCCTGTTTTCAAATCCCATCTCTCCAGTAGTGTGTAGGGACATCTCTGAACAGATTTATTAGAAAAATATCTACACTGAGAAGCTGCTATAGAGATAGCTTGGGGCTGTAATTATTGACCTCCAACAATCTCAAACATGCGCTGAGTAAGACTACAACTGGTCATCGAATTGCTTGGGCCGCTTGATGTGAGACTCAGTCAAATGCAGACCTCAGGTCAAGAGCAATTATTCAAACATCAACTTTGAACTTCAGCTCTTACGTGAGAACTGATTTGGTAGGATTTCGATGCAGTGTAGTCGTCTTTTTCACTAAGTTTTTTTTTCTCTAACACAGTGGTCTTGCTGGAAATGATTATGATTCTGCATCATTGAAAATTATTCAGTTTGGGACTTTTAAAGTTTATATCAAAATCACGACACCAACACAGACAATGAAGATATGAATAACATCTTTATTTTGGTACATATGGCAGCTTTTATCCAACAATATGAGTACACATTCTCTGTTTGAATTTCTTGTGCCATATTCAGTTGAGTATTAGAAAAGAAAAAATAAGATGAAACAGAAAAAGGGCACATGTGATGATGTCAGATTGATAATACTTTAAGTGACAGCAAGGCTGTAGAGAGGAAGCTCAGAGGTAACATAAAAGGAAGTAAGAGAAACAGAGAGACTATGAGAGATGAATAGGAACTAACTTGAAAGAGAACCTAAGACATACAAATAATAAACAAAATCCTGTCCTTATGTTTTTAGATCAATGGGTGAATTTTCAGGATCCAGTTAAGAGTCAGTCATCCAGCACGGAAACAGATCCTTCGGTCCAACTTATCATTTGCACCAACCAGACATCCCAAACTGACCTAGTCCTGTTTGCCGGCATTTCATAGAATCTCTACAGTGTAGGAGCAGGCTACTTGGTCCATCGGAGTCCAAACCGCACCTCCGAAGAGCATCCCAGCCAGACCTTGGCTATTCACCCTATCCATACCCCTCATGATTTTACCAACTTCTATAAGGTCTCTCCTTAGCTTCAAATGCTCCACGGAAAAAAAAACTCAGCCTATTCAGCCTCTCCCTATAACTCAAAAATTATGTATTACCCAAGCCTGTGCTATGTTTGAAGGGGCAGCTGGGAAATCACTTGCCTTTGAATTAGGGATGATGATGATTTGTCAAGATTGCAGGGCGAAAAGGACACCCTCTTATAATAAAACGTAAGTCTTACAACACGATAGTCAGTGATGCATAACAAAGATAGAAAGTGCCCCACACTTTGGGCATAACCTTGAAGAAAAGGTAAGATCTGTTGAATTTAATAAGATTATAGATGCCAGACTGTCATCAGGAAGGGGCACTGCAGCCAATGCCATGTGCAGTGGTTGGTAAGGGCAGTTCCTAGCAGGACAGAGGATGCTTCCATCCCTGGCTTAGTTTCAGCTTCAGGGTGACAAACCAAATCATGAAGATTTTGCTGAGTGGACTTAATAGGCTACTTAACTGATCCAAAAAATACCCATTATTTGTGCCAGAAAGAAAATCAATGCCTTCTGCTGACAATTTTTGGGCCTCCCTGCTGCAGTCCTGACCCTAGTGAAAGTATAAAACACTGTTCTCACTCATCGCTCTTTTTCAGCTTCACTCTTTAAAACTCTCACTGCTGTTTTACTGCTCCTTCTCAGACTCACTCTTTAAACTTTTGCCACTGTCTCACTGCTCCCTGTCAAAAACTCATACTGTAAGTTGTTGCTTCTAACTCACTATATAGCCCAAGATTGCTCTTTACACTGTCATCAGCTTCATTGCTTTTGATTAAAGTCTCTTTATTGTCTCCCTCCCCGAGTTCATTTTTAATCTCCAGTTGCTATCTCACTCGTCCTTCTTGGATTCACTCTTAAACACTTGCTGCTATCTCACTGTTCCCTCTCAGGTTCATTCTTCAAACACTTGCTCCTGTTGCACTATTCCCTCTCAGACGGACTCTTGCTGATATTTTCTTCTCACAGGTTCACTCTTTAAACTCTTGCCACTGTCCTTGGTATGGAGATAAGAGCAAAATGTGCTTCAACTGCAGAATTTCTGGACTTTGGCCCAGATCTACTAACTTTGAATCCTCACTGCTTTGTGTGATTCAAAATCAGATTGGTACTGTTACTAGTAGCCTTTGGACTCAAAATAATTATTCACTAACAATTGCATTTTTCTCTTCCATGAAGTAAAACAAAGTTCCAAAAGCTGTTCATGGGAACATTAAGGAAAAATATCGGACACCAGGCTAAATGAGAATATATTAGGACAGTCAGATAACAAAGAAATTGGCCAGAGAGGTAGGTTTTAAGGAATACCTTACAGAGGAAAAACAGAGAGATTTCAAGAGGGAGTCCCACAGCTTAAGGCTCAAATATCTGAAGTTACAGCCACTACTGAAGTGATTGCAAGAAGCAGATTTTTGTTTTGTTAGGCGTGGAGTGGCGCAACAGCAAGTTGCAGAGCTGGAGGAAATTAAAGAAAGGAAGATACATGGATTTGAAAACAAATTGCTTTTTACACGACAGGCTTTGTTACAAAAGATATTGAACCAAGTTTCCTCAGAGTGAAGTACAATCATTCATTGTTTATTTATTCCAGAGAAACAAATTTCAGTTGTTTTTCTGCACGTTGTGCAGAATTGCATGTAGAAATCAGTTCCATGTTCATAAATATAGAGTTAAACTGGCTACTGAGGCAGCATAACAAAGTGTGAAGCTGGATGAACACAGCAGGCCAAGCAGCATCTCAGGAGCACAAAAGGTTTTGTGCTCTTGAGATGCTGCTTAGCCTGCTGTGTTCATCCAGCTTCACACTTTGTTATCTTGGATTCTCCAGCATCTGCAGTTCCCATTATTACTGAGGCAGAACATTTGCCCATATATGTCAGAAGAGGAATGTATCTTCTGAGCTGACAAAAAACCTTTAATGTGCTGAGGCGCTGGATGGTGATATGTGACTGGTTTAAACGAGGCTACGTGCCATCTTCAGTGAAATGAAATCAGCTGAATAAACTGTGCAAAATGGGGGAACACGGTGTGAAGCTGGATGAACACAGCATCAGAGGAGCAGGAAAGTTTGACATTTTGGGTTGAGACTTTTCTTCAGAAATGGGGAAGGGGATTCTGAAATAAATAGGGAGACGGGGGAGGCAGATAGAAGATGGATAAAGGAGAAGATAGGGTGAGAGGAGACAGACAGGTCAAAGAGGTGGGGTTAGAGCCAGTGAAGGTGAATGTAGGTGGAGAGTTAGGGCAGGGATAGGTCAGTTCAGGGAGGACGGACAGGTCAAGGAGGCGGGATGAGGCTAGTGGGTAGTAGATGGGGGTGGGGCTTAAGGTGGGAGGAATGGTTGGGGAGGCAGGGACTAGCTGGGCTGGTTTTGGGATGTGGTCGGGGGAGGGGAGATTTTGAAACTCATGAAAGGATTGACACATTCAAAAGGAAATCAAAAACCAGATATATATTATTAAGTCACAGAAGGTTCATGTCTGTGGGAATACCACAGGTGTGTTTTGTTCATAGTCATTTTTTTCCTTGAATAGTATCATATCATAATAAGATCAAAGCATTTCTACACTATACAATATAGGCAATTCTTATTTTCCATAACTCATGGCAGAATAACCTGGTCCACATGCACGGACTACAAATCTCTTTAATGGAAATAGAGTCATACAGCATGGAAACAGACCCTTCGGTCCAACCAGTCCACGCCAACCTTATTCCCAAACTAGACTAGTCCTACCTGCCTGCGCTTGCCCTATATCCCTCCAAACTTTTTCTATTTGTGTACTTATCCAAATAACTTGTAAACATTCTAACTGTACCTGTATCCGTCACACTTCCTCTGGCAGTTCATTCAACACATGAACTGCTGTGTAAAAAAAAAAAAGTTGCTTCTCATATCCTTTTTAAATCTTTTTCCTCTCACCACAAAAATGCCCCCTAGTTTTGAACGCTCCCCTCCCCTCTAGGGAAAGTATCCTTGTCATTTCACCTTATCTATGCCACTTATGATTTTATAAACCTCCATAATGTCACCTCTCAACTTCATACACTTCAAGGAACAAAGTCCCAGTCTCAATCCGAGGACTCCCCAACTCCATTGTCGACAAGGATCTCAACCAGGTCTGACCCATCTCCTGCACTTCTGCCCTCACCCCTTCTCTTCCGTTCCACAACAGCGATAGGGTTCCCCTTATCTTCACCTACCATCCCACCATCCAGAAGATCATCAGATGCCATTTCCACCATCTCCAGCAAGATGCCACCACCAGACACATGTTCGCCCTCCCCTCCCTTGTCCGCCTTCCACAGGGACCGTTCCCTCCGGGACACCCTGGTCCGTAATTTCTTCATCCCCAACACGTCCCTGTGTAACTGGCGAAGGTGCAACAACCTGCACATTTACCTCCTCCGTCCGCAGGATCCAAGGGCCCAAACATATCTTCCGGGTGAAGCAATACTTCACCTGCACTTCCCAGAATCTAGTCTATCGCATTCGCTGCTCAGAATGTGATCTCCTCTACATTGGGGAAACGAAGCGTAGATTTGGCGATGGCTTCGCAGAACATCTACGTTCTGCTTGCAAAGAAAACCCTGAACTACCCGTTGCCTGCCACTTCAATGCACCACCCTGTTCCCTGGCCAACATCTGTCTCTGGCTTGCCACACCGTTCCAGTGAAGCCCAACACAAGCTGAAGGAACAACACCTCATTTTCTGCTTGGGGATCCTACAGACCTCCAGACCCAATATTGAGTTCAATAATTTTAGGGCCTAAACTCCCCCACGTCCCAGCTCCCCATGCCACTCACCAGGCCTTGTTACCACATAGCCTACCATCACACACCCCCTGTTGTTAGTCACTAGCAATCCTCGTTAACAACTACTCATCCTCCCAGAGATTGTAGGAACCGCAGTGCTGGAGAATCTGAGCTAACAAGGTGTAGAGCTGGATGAACACAGCAGGCCAAGCAGCAGAGGAGCAGGAAGGCTGACGTTTTGTGCCTAGACCCTTTGTCAGAAAACTAGTAGTTAATTAGATAATTAACTATTAACTAGTTAACAGATAATGTTTGTTTCTGAAGAAGGGTCTAGGCCCAAAAACGTCAGCCTTCCTGCTCGGCCTGCTGTATTCATTCAGCTCTACACCTTCTCATCCTCCCAGCCTGGTAATTAGTAATTCCTTTGTCTATCCAACTGTCTTTCTCTCTGGGCTCTATTCTATCGTTTACCCACTGCCCCACCCACCTCCCTAATTTTTGCATATAAACTGACATTTTCCCAGCCCCCATCAGTTCTGAGGAAGGGTCACCGGACCTGAAACATTAACTCTGTTTTCTCCTCCACTGATGCTGCCACACCTGCTGAGCTTTTCCAGCAACTTTGCTTTTGTCCCAGTCTTTTCAGTCTGATTTATTAAAGCTAACTGACCGTCTGCCCATCAAAACTTAAGAAAACTCATTGGCATTTCACCAGAGACAACTCGCTCAGAACCAAGGCCAGTGAGATGCCCTTGAAGACACATTTTAGTGTGAAGGCTTCGATAAATTGTTGTACTTTTTTTCTGCAGCACGGTCTTGAGCCCATTTGGTACAACCCACTTACACCAAGATAAATTTTAAGCAATGGTATTAATGAAAACGAAAACACTGAGAGAGGGGTAAACACTGACCATAATATGCCTGTGTGCTGAACGAGGTACCTTCCCCCTTAGCAGAATTATTGTTCAGCTACAAGTTTCACGTTATTTTGTACTTAATTGTGGAACAAACGTGAATCGAAAAAAAAACACCGATAGAGATAGTCTTTCTGGAATTTTGATAATGCTTCAGAAGGAAAGAAGTTGAGAACCCCGGGCGAAGATTCATGAGAACAGTATTACTGCACTACCAACATAGAAGGCTGTCTGCGTAGCAGTGGGTACAACCCACATGCTCTCATAACTTTAGATTTACGAAGGTAATTACTGTCGCACCGATGTGGCCTATCCCATTGATTAGTTGCCACGGATGTTCGTTTGACAAGGAATTTCTTGACGGTTCAAGTTTTGGACCTACGAGATGGGTGCCCTTCCCAAGATCCGTCGTTGGTTGGTTTCCCCCTTCGCCTGCATCGCGGGAGTGTACATCACTGACTCGAAGCTGTAGGTGCAGCCCAGCCAGGAATGAGGAGCCGGAAAGCGAGCATCGCTCCAACTGTCCCACCGGCCTCGAGACCACCTGATGTGGTGCATCCCGATTGGACGAAGCCTGGCAGCGTGGGTGGAGACTGGCTGCGAGGTCCGAGCGGATTGGGCGGCGCTGTAAACACGTGGGACGGCTGGGTTCGATCAGTTAAGGGCGAGCTTTTGAACTGTCAGTGCGGAGTGACAACGGCTGTTGCTATCACCAAGGGAGGTTGGTGTATCCCCTTTATTGACACTGCGCTCTCGAACAGGTGAGGGATGTCTTCCCCCCCCCACCCCATGTGCAGTATTTCGGGAACGAGGCCACTCAAAATCGGTCGAAACTTCTAGGAGGTGAATAGACCCCTTGCCAGCACCTCTGCTGATAAGTCAGAGGGAATTCCTTCATGTTATTGTTTTCTTGCCTGCCCCCACCCGTCGACGATTCAACGGGCCATTTAAAGTTAAGAGGCGGTCGACATTTTCGCTGATCTGATCTCGAGAGTTCTCGTCTCTGGTTGGGGTTGATAAGGTTTCCAGTCCCACGTAACATTTGCAATGAAAACAAGAGGAGGAGGTGGGGGAATGTCTCTGTGGTGTCGAGTACAAGATCCGTCAAACGAGTGGTGTCAAACAAACAGAGACAGACGCCTGTGTAGAAAGTATTGCTGTTGGATAAAATTACATAGGTTTCTTTTCCCAACCTATCTGTCAATTTTTTTTTGCTCTTCGTTAGTCACTTGATTGCATTAAAAAGATGCAGGAATCGGCCATTTGACCGTTCCAACCATTAATATCTCGAATTGCCCCGTCCAGTACCTTCTGACATGTCTATTAATCCCTTCAGCCAACATCGCCTACAACCCCCCCCCCACCACCACCCTCTTACTAAAAAGATCCATTTGTCCAGCTTTGACTTGGGTATACACTGGATGATTTAAATATCTACAGCTCTGGTCGAGAATTTGAAAGGGTCACAGCCGTTTGACTAAGTTCCTCTTCCTTTTAGCCCTGATATTGAGAAAGTGACCTCAAGTCCCGGATTCCCAGAAATAGACTAGACAGCGTCCACGATATAGAAGGCAAGAAGTCTCCGCATATGCCCTCAGCTAGACTCCCACTCGCACACTTCCTAATGCTAAACTTTTGATTCATTTTACTGCGACCGTCAACAGTCTCTTAGAAGTGACAGTCTGCAGAATGCAACTGATTAGATGGAAGATCTTAAGGTGGATGAAGATCATAAAATGTGAATGTATTGTATTTTAAAATATTTGGAAAATGTAACACCAGTTTTTGGCATTCAGATGTTTGAAAAACCAGTTTCAGGGTATAAATTACATCATCTTGGAATCTTTGGTTTCATGACGAAATTTAGCTGTTGGAATTTGAGGTCAGATTTGGTAAGGATGATCTAACAAACTACTACAATCCTAGACTTAAGGATTAACACAAAAATTCAAATCTATGTAAGATATTGATCATAGAAAAGATACTCTGAATGGATTATTTGATGATTTTTGTTTCTTTGCAGAAACTAAACACAACAATGTCCTGTAAAAAGATCCAGGTTGGCTCTGTGGTAGAAATGAAAGGTGATGAGATGACCAGAGTTATATGGGAACTGATCAAAGAGAAGCTCCTCTTCCCCTATATGGAGATAAACCTACACAGGTTGTAATTTAGTGAACATTTAAAATATGGCTTTTATTAATTTAAACATTCTATTGGCTCAAAAAAGGAGCCTGTGAAATCCACATTTTGCTTCAAAATTAAAACATTTCCCAATATTTTCAATGTTTAAACAAACAGTTTTTGTCTGTCCAATGAAATAGAGATCAGTGATTATTGCACAATTTGGTGTCCGGGTGAGTAAACTTATAGAATTAAAAATTGCTGATTCATTGTGTAAATAAAAATACTTTGCAGTATTTTTCTCCAAGTATAAAAGTTATTCAATAAACATCAAACTTTTATCATTTACATTTTCAAACTGGTAATTTATCTTGTGTTTTCAGAATTTTCCAAGTACAGTGTGTGGAAAAATGACCAACAATATTTGATCGATGTATGTAAATAAAAGATTGTTTTCTTAATTTTGGCTTTTTCTTTTTCAGGAATGAGGTGAATACTGTTGAGTACTAGTTGTATCAAAGCTAGTATTATTTCCTTCTGTGGAAGGGTCACTTGACCTGAAATGTTAACTCTGAATTCTCTCCACAGATGTTGGCCTTCTGAGTTTTCCCAGAAATTTCTATCTTTGTCTCTGATTTTAAAGCATTTGCAGTTCTTTCAGGTTTTACTATTATTTCATTCCAGCTGTCCTTTGACCTCCACGTACTGCACCTATCCTGTCAGGTTACAGGAAAGGAAATAATATGTGGGTCATGGTTGATATGTGTCTTCCCTATATTTTTGCCACAATAAGTTTAATTACAGTGTTTGTTCTTTCCCCTGCCACACTCTACTATTCTGGTTGACATTGGCCAACTCCACTCAAAGATCAAGCATGGATTTTTTTTACCTTAGTACCATATCAGTTGTTCTGATAGGTGCATCGTATGAGAAGAAAGATTTATAATTTCCCTAAATTCTTTCCATTAATCAGTATATCTAACTTGTGCTTCATGAAAACATTTAGTAAACGTGTGTTAATGATTATTTATAGCTGTTGGACTTTGTTTTAAAAAATCATGATGCAAACTGATTTATTTCATTGAAGTATTTAAACAATTTGAAATCCACAAAATAAAATGTTTTCTGTGTGTGTGTGTGTGTGGGCAGGCAGGCAGGTAGGTAGGTGTATTTGGGACAATGGATCCAGAAGGCAAATGTCCTACTCCTGCTCCTAAGTCTTATGTTCTTAATGCTTTAATCTCAAAATGAATTTGGCTTTTTGGGAAAGAAGTTGGCTGTGGGCATTTTTTTTTTTAAATTAAGAAATTGCACAACCTCATCCTGCTTTTTATTGGTGTTTAAACAGTGGTTAGATGACTGTCTAGGAATTCTATCCTGTACCTGCTCTTACGTTATTTGCCTTTTTTTTGAATAGGGAGATGGAGGAAAAGTGTTTTCTCTAGAAGTCGGTGTTTGGAATAAATTCTTCATTCTTAGAGTTATATAGTGCTGTTTTGCTTTAAGAATTGTCTCTACCTATTTTTCTCTGTTCCTATCCATTCCATAACAGTATACTTTATAGTAGAAAAATTAGCCATTTTTCATCCATCCTTTGTTTGCAGGAACAAAATGATTTGACATAATGGAACGTTAGTTTTGTTCCTATCCCCTTCTTCATCTGAATATTTTTCTTGATTTAATTTTTGTGCCATACTCCCATCCTGATGTATTAGGATTATTTCAAGTTAAAAGAGAAGCAACCACAATGAAACTTTTCACAAATAAAGAATCAAATAAGTTTGTGGTAATGATAACCTATGGATTAGCCTACAGGTTCATTTGAGCATGGTTGGCCACGAACAGAGCCAGTGCAGAAGGTTGCCGTGGAGAAGCTCATTTTGGTCATTTCCCACCACCTGTTGGCTGCAGAAAGGTGTTCAAGGGTGACTAATGAGTGAATACTCAGACCATGAATCCTCCTACTACTACTTTACTATTCCCCAAAAAGCAAAGCGAAACAAACAAGGTGACCACCTTCAAACAAATCATAGAAAGTGCATTCATGGTTTTACAGACTGAGATTTATACTAGATGTCAAGAGATAGCTATGTGGAAAACTGACAGCAGTCCATTTATTAAATGTTATACTTTTTACAGGAAAAGGAATAAACACATTTACATTTAAATTGATGGTTAACTTAAGAAGAAATGTGAAGCAATGGTAATTTTCAAATAAATTTTTACTATATTCCTAATTCCAGTTTTTTGTCATCCTGATCATATACAAAATAATTTGGAAAATCTTGCACTATGGAATATTTTTTAGTAGTACGATATAAACAAAATTAATGTTTACATTAAATTTATTGTTTTATGCTGAAACCTGAGATTTGGCTCTGGAATACAGTTCCCTTTAATAGTGGATAAACAGTGGAACTGTTCCTTTAGATTTCTATTTTAGTTTTAAGTTTGTGTTTGAACAGAAACTTCGGTCACTTTTGAATGGACATAGAAAACCTTTCACTGGTGCAATAATAATCTGAAACCCTGTGTGCTTTCAAAGGAGAAGTACAGAAATATTCTTTTGGAAAATAAATATACAGTATTATGCATTTCAAATGGATCTTGTTTGAAAATAGAATATTGAATTGATTTTTTTTCATTTAAGTTATGACTTAGGAATTGAGAACCGTGATGCTACAAATGACCAAGTGACCATCGATGCTGCTGAAGCTATTAAAAAATATAATGTAGGAATAAAATGTGCCACCATTACTCCTGATGAGAGCAGGGTGACGGAATTCAAGTTAAAGAAAATGTGGAAATCACCCAACGGGACCATCCGCAACATACTTGGTGGCACAGTGTTTCGGGAAGCAATCATCTGTAGGAATATTCCTAGGCTGGTATCCGGCTGGATCAAGCCAATCATCATTGGACGTCATGCATATGGTGACCAAGTAAGCTGAAATATTAATTTTATTATAGTGTTGTAAAATTTATCTCTGAAAGATCTTTGTCTCACAGTTATTTTGATAATCTTTGAAAAAGGAAAAATATTCTAAGTCCTTGTGACCTTAACTGAACATAGATTGTATTCATTCATTTACTGACTTCAGCATTGTTGTTTTGAAGAATGCACAACATTTGCACCAGAATTTCTATCAAAACTGCTTTGTCGCCAGCAAAATCAAATTTTTGTTGCTCCTTATTTTCTTTTTCTGGGCTATCTACATTGGAACTACCTCAAAAAGCTGTTCACTCTTCTAGTGGCAAGAAAGATAGTTGTTCCTTAATTCTGGTGTCCAGAACATGTTATGCAGCAACAGAGCCAAGCTTTCACAGTACCTCTTGGGTCCTGGATAATGTGCAACAATACAGTCTTATCCACTGTGCTGAAACTAAAATTATGATAGCTGTCAATGACTTGCTAGTAAAACAATTGGAGCATTGGTTTGGTTGTAAGAGTATAAATTCAGCCATATTAATCGTCGTTTTACTTCACTAGGTGGATGGCCTAGATTATGGGCACATACATATACCTTCATTGATTAATGGAAAAGACAATGTTTTGGACTGGCATATATGTAAATCTAGAGATGACTAACATGTGAAATGTTGAAAAAAAACCTCAGCTGCTATTTGCTTTTATTATAGAATTCCTACAGTGTAGAAATAGGCCATTCGGCCCAACAAGTCCACACCACCCCTCTGAACAGCATCCTACCAAGATCCGTTCCCCTAATTTTCCATGTCTAACCCACCTAACCTAAACATCCCTGGGCGCTATGGGCAATTTAGCACAGCCAATCCACCTACCCTGCACGTTTTTGGACTGTGGGAGGAAGCCAGAGCACCCAGAGGAAGCCCACGCAGACACTGGGAGAATGTGCAAATTCCACACAGACAGTAGCTCAAGGCTGGAATCGAACCAGGGTCCCTGGTGCTGTGAGGCAGCTGTGCTTACCACTGAGCCACCGTACCATCCTGTTGGATAGCATCATGTAGGCCTCTGGGTTAGTCTGAAACACTCTTCCGGGTTAATCAACAGAGTCACTAGTGGCAATAAATATGAAGCTAAAAGTGTTCTGACAGAGGGTTTCAGCCCAAAACTTTGAATTTCCTGCTCCTTGGATGTTGTCCGACTTGTTGTGCTTT
Organism: Stegostoma tigrinum; assembly: GCF_030684315.1. Lineage (NCBI taxonomy): Eukaryota > Metazoa > Chordata > Chondrichthyes > Orectolobiformes > Stegostomatidae > Stegostoma > Stegostoma tigrinum. The sequence continues at coordinate 27,501,160 of NC_081360.1, forward strand.
TCCAGCTTCACATTTATTGACTCTGGCTTCCAGCATCTGCAGTCCTTACTATCTCTGAATCATGTGGCAACAAACACAGTTTTTGAAAGGTAGAAAAATTAAATTACATCTTCTCATGAGGTTGATAAGATGTATGTGTTAAAAGCATATGCCCCCATATGAAATAAAGCAGAGGGAATATTTTATTAAAACCACTTCTTTCTCCCTTTCTCAAAAACTCTGCATATGTTTTGTGTGTGTGTGTGTATTTGTTCATATTTATTATAATAGAATCATATCAGAAAAGCACGGTACGTTTTATAAAGTTCGAAAATTGGGGTCTATTCTCTGTACTCATTATCCATAGAATACAACTGTCAAAGTCCCTTTTGTAAATCATTTCTACAAGTTTTGCTTCCTTTGTTGAACTTTGTTGTGGAGTAATTGATCATCTCTTGGTCTCTATTCATGAACTAGGGACAAGGATACCACTGTTAATGTATTTCCATGTTTGCTACTTCATCTGCCAAGTTTTAAACTTATTAAAAATTCATTTGAGATAAACAGCAAAGTCCACCTGATGGTTTATTACTATCTATGGTTTGTCACAGCGTTATAGAATCATACAGAACCAAAACAGACCCTTTATTCTAACGAGCCCACGTCGACTGTAATTCCAAACTAAACTAGCCCCGCCTGTCTGTCCTTGGTCCATATCCCTCCAAACGGTTTTGTTTTATTCTTGTACGTATCTAAGCATCTTTTAAGCATTATAACTGTACCCACATCGACCACTTTCTCTGGAAGTTCATTCCACAACGAACCACTCTTCGTGTTTTTTAAAAAAAAACCCCTCATGTCTTTTTAAAATCTTTCTCCTTTAACCTTAAAAAAAATTCCCCCTAACTTTCAAATCCCTCTCCTTAGGGAAAAGATTCCTGATATTTACCTTATCTATACCCCTCATGATTGTATAAGCTCTAGAAGGTCACCCCTTAACCTCTTACACTCCAAGCAAAATCATCCCAAGCTATCAGCCTCTCCTTTATAATTGAAACCCTCCATTCACAGCCACATCCTGGTAAATCTCTTCTGAACCCTCTTCAGCTTAATAATATCATTCTGTAACAGGAAAACTAATACAGGACATAGTATTCCAGAAGAGACCTCACCAATGCCCTATACAATTGTTGGGACTGTTGAGATGCCCTAACTCCTATACTCAAAGGTCTGAGCAATGTAGGCAAGAGTTTTAAACACCTTCTTACTACAGACTAACACATTTTTAATGGTAGTATTTAAACCCTGAGTTGAACCCTTGGAGCAAATGTTAATGCAGAACCTGCAAACTATGTTGCAATAGTAAGTATATAATCCTAACATGGCAAAATAATGATAAAGTCAAATATGAACTTTGCTTTGCAAAGCAATTTTGTATGTTTTGCAATCAAATTGGAGGTGAAGATGATTGTTGAAATTAGTGCACAGTTGTTAATTTTGTACGTATCCTTTATTTCCAAGAAATACTCAACTTTAAAATGTCTTTTTTTCTCACTAATATCTTTCTCAGTTTATACCAATCGTTTACAGTGTCTTGTATATCCTTGCATTTTATTTTTCTCTCTGATTTCTTATTTCCCTATTATATTGTTTTTCATTTTCTAGGTCTGCATCTTTGTCTTCTCACACTTTATCTTGGCTCATTTTTTAACTATTTTGTTTTCTTTCTTCATTCTCAGAGTAAAACTTATTTTCTCGTGAAAGGCATGCATATGAGAAGGCTTATCTATAAAAAAAAAGGAGAGGTTAACTTATATATGAAACTCCTTAAAAATACTTGGATGAAACAGGTAGTCAGATTCAGAATTAGAACTGAAATCAAGGCTTATTTACATCTTATTCCCTTGTAAATGGAGATGAGTGGAAAGAGATTGCCACTTCCTTTTAAGCCTTACTAACCAATGTCTAGATTTTAGTCATCTCAAAAAATGATCTCCCTTGTGTCAATTTTCATCGTAATATGTTCTTAATAAGAATATAAGGATAATTTCTTACTTCAAAGAGATATATAGTTGAAAGTGCTTGTCAGGCTGGAAGATTGTGGCTAATAACATTAAGTTTCTTAAATGAATCAATATTATTTTAACTGTAAGATTAAAATATTACAAGGGAATGAAATCAAAATGGTTTTCATTCAAATCTAAACTGATACAAAAATCACGTGCTGAACTTTTCATTAAACCTAGAGGTCTTACTGGTGAAACTGGAAGCAGGAACAGCTGCTGTTTAGTTCAGCGAAGTGGAAATTCTTTTCTTCATTATTTCAAGGCTAGTGTTTGTTGCCCATCCTTGATTATCCTTGAACTTAAAGGCTTGCATGTCCATTTCAGAGGTAAGTTAAGAGTCAGTTTTATCACACCAGGCAGTGTCTGGTGTGAATACTGTTGTTTTCCTCTGTTAGAAGATTGGTGACCCTAATGAAGAACAACGTCGGTAACCGTTATGCAAGACAGCATCTAGCAAACTATCCTGCAAGCATTTGATAACTCCATAAACACTGCATCAGTGGCTGAACAAGACATCTGAATTCACTGCCTATCTTTGCACTATTCGGGGTGCGGAGATGCAGCTGTGCATTGAAATGATAGAGGAGTGGCTGCGTGAAGCATCTGTACGCTCCTCTTGGGGTATTTCTGGCATTATTTCTGGCAATAGTTCCTCAGCTCATCCAACTATGACACCAGTGCCTCACTTGGTTGTGATGACAGCTAGGCTTTTGGAATTCTGAGTAGTCCTTGATATGCCAGCATCCACCAGGCTTCAGGCAAAGCTAGGTCAGCAGCCCGCCTCCACGTCGGCTGATGTTGCAGGAAGCACACAATTAGAAGCGCACTTCAAAGACTTAAGAAAAGTATCTAGCTGCATTCTTGAGTTAATAGAATAAAGCATGTTGTGTGGCACTTTTTCTTCCTTTTGTACATCAATAAGTATGGTATGGCGAAGTAAGAGATTTCTTTGCATTTCAGTGAGCTTCTGGGACTTCCAAATTGCCTTGACTTGGCCACTAAGTTTAATGAGGGGGGTCTAAACATGGTAAGATTGAATCATTGCCCCCAAAACTATCTAATGTTTTAGTGCATGCAAATACATGGCAAGATCAATGAACGAAGCAGCAAAGGGATGTAGAGTGCTGAAGTTTTAATGAACTACTGAAACTGACATTGAGGATGAAGTAAAATGTGCCTGTTTCAGTATCCCTAGGCTCCCCTGTGTTGATCTTGCTGCATCTTTATTGGCCTTAGATTGCTTAATATCCTAAGCATATTATCACCTTCCTACATTTCCTCATCATTGGAGCAGGCATCAAGCTGTGAGATATTCCCATTGTCAAAGAGTCAGTATTTTTGTTTGTGTTACAGGATGCAAATGTCACTGACTACTGTTTATTGCCCATTCCTAATTGTCCTGGAAAAGGTAGTGCTGAGCTGTTGTCTTGAACCTCTGCAGTCCTTGAGATGCAGGGACACTTAGAGATGCCAGGTTGTGCAGAGCACAGTACACTGCCATGGTATGCAACCCCAGGGCAGCCATTCTTTCTGCCCATTTAGAGGCCACTGCGTTTGCCTTCAGCTGCCTCCCTCCCTGATCTGCCTCTCCAGTGGAAGTCTCAAATCCAGAAGAATGAGGCCAGTGGCAGATAGATGTATTCAGGTACCCATAGCAAAAGAAGTGTCAACTCTAAGATGGCATTGTAGCAGTGTGCTTCAACAGTTTGGCTTTTCTTTAAATCCTTGTTCCCTATAACAAGTCAAAAACCTCTGTTGTTTCACTTTTACCACTAAGCTGTTCACAATGGCTGCTGTCGTTCTGAAAACTTACTACCGCCTTTATACTAGGCAAGGAACTGAAGTCCAATGGTTTTCATGCACATTTGGAAATATTGGAAAACCTTGTCAAACTGAAGTGTGAGAGTGCAAGGTCTTCTTTCCTTGTTGACCATTTTTCTGAAAATATGATTGTGATGTGGAGACATTATTTCACCCCTTATATCTACAGTCCACCCCCAATTGGCTAGGAAATTGGGCTCATTTTTTTAGTATTGACTTGTTCGTACTCACAAATGTGTGAAGTACTGTTCATACAATTATATATGGGCAGCATGGTGACTCGGTGGTTAGCACTGCTGCCTCACAGTGCCAGGAATCTCCCCATGTCTGTGTGGATTTCCTCTGCATGCTCTGCTTTCCTCCCACAGTCCAAAGATGTGCAGATTAGGTGGATTGGCCATGTTAAATTGCCCATAGTGTCCAAGGATATGCAAGCTAGGGGGATTAGCCATGGAAAATGCAGGATTACAGGGATGTGGCAGGGGTGTGGTTCTAGGTAGGATGCTCTTCTGAGGGTGAGTGTGGACCCAATGGGCCAAAACGCCTGCTTCCACACTGTAGGGATTCTATGAACATTTCCACTGGTCTGGTGAATATAACTTCCTTGTTAATTTCAAAAATACCATTGTCCATAAAATTTCTACCATAATTTTCTTTTCATGAAATGTTTGTCAAGGAATGCTATCAAGAGGTCAAAAACAAAATTTAATAAAAATCAAGGAGATGCACTTTGCTGACTTGGGGAATGGCCAGTGAAGATGTACAGAGAATAACAAATGTATAGAATATATAAGTGGGGCATGACATTGATGTAAATTGAAGAAACTACTAAATTTTCTTTATTCATTCAGGGGATGAGGGCATCACTGGCTAGGCCAGCATTTATTTCCCATCCCTAATTGCCCAATTATGAGTCAACCACATTGCAGTGGGTCTGGCGTGACGTGTAGGCCAGACCAGGTAAACGTGGCAGTTTTGTCCCCTAAAGGACTTTAGCGAACGAGATGGGATTTTATGACAATCGGCAATGGATTCACGGTCATCATTAGACCCTTAATTCTAGATATTTATTGAATTCAAATTCCATCATCTGCTCTGGGGGTTTCAAACCCAAGTCTTCAGAACATTACCTGGGTTTCTGGATTAACAGTCCATCAATAATACTGCTAGGCCATTGCCTCCCCCTAAATACCTTTCTGGAAGTAACTTGATCAGGAAATGAGTTGAAAATCCTTCATGTGTTCAGATGATGAATTATGAAGGATCAACTTCTCCACAATATTTTCCATGGATCAATAAAGATAACAAAGAATTATCACTGAATATCTTCAACCCTTAAGTGGAGCATCATACAATTGTTAATTTTCTAAATGGGACAGAAAATCATAGTTGTTTGCACACTGTACAATTCTACTTTTATTTGTACCTGTAATTGAGGTCGCTGGTCATCTGTCAACTGAAGAATGGTGTTATAGCTGACATCTACATAAAAAGTATTTTTGATGTCAAACGCTGGATCGTGAATAAGGACTTTAAATATGCTTTGAAAATATTAATACTAAGTTGAATTAATATCATAAATATTAATTTAACTTGGGGATGTTGTTCTCTTTTTGGCACTCCACGGTAATTTTCAAACGTAACATTGGGCTTGAATAGACTTAAACTAAAATAATAAGCACATGCGTGAATTTGCCCAGTCAGCTCAGTTGGTAGATGACACAAAGCTAGAAGGCGGGCACATTGTTAGGAGGATGAAGAGGTGCTTCACTGTAATTTAGACAAGTTGAATGAGAGGGGAAAATGCATGGCAGATGAAGTGTAACGTGGATACTTGAGGTTATAAATTTTAGTAGCAAAAACAGGAACTAAGATTATTATTGAATGGCAATAGATCAGGAAAGGAGGAGGGGCAACAAGACCTGAGTGTCCTTGTATACCAGTCACTGAAAGTATGCATGCAGGTGCAGCAGGCAGTAAAGAAAGAAATGTTTTGATGTTTGTAGTGAGAGGATTTGAATTCAAGAGCAGGAAGGTCTTGCTGCAATTATAAAGGACCCTGGTAGGATCACACCTGAGGTACTGAGTGCACCTTTGGCCTCCTTAGCTAAGGAAGGATGTTGTAGTTGTGGACGAAGTGCAAAGGAATTGTACCAGACTGATTCCTGAGATAGCAGGCATAATGTGTGGAGAAAGATTCCATTGTTTTAGACCATATTTACTTGAGTTTAGAAAAATGAGCGAGGATGCATATAAACCTCTAAAATTCAAATAGGGTTAAACAGGATAAACAGAAAGGATGTTCTTGATGACCAGGGAGTCTGGAATTAGGAGTCACTGGTTAATGATATGAAGTAGACCCTGAGATGAGGAGAAATATCTTCACCCGGAGTGGTGAGCCTGTGGAATTTTCCACTACAAAAAATGATTGCAGCCAAAACATCGAATGTTTTCAAGGAGTTAGATAGTAAATGGGCTAAAGAGATCAAAGAGTATGAAAAGCAAATGGGAACAGAACATTAATTGAATGATCAGCCATGATTATATTGTATGATGGAGCAGGCTGGAAGGGCCAAAACGCCTTCTCCTCTTCTTATTTTCTATGTTTCTATTTATATTATTATGGACTTGCTGTTAGACATAATTTGGTCTTGTAATTGAAGAGCCTGTGGATATTTATTGTTTAAGCTTGCGTGCAAGGAATGGCCACGTGGGTGAGCGATGACAGATGATCATGGATAACAGTGCTTCCCAGACCTATTCCAAGTATGAAAATCTGGGAGTGTATGGGAGTTGTTGAGCAGATGGTAATGGTGATCTTTATCTGTTGAGTGGAATGGATGGTGGGTTCCAGCTGCTGAGTGGGTTGAAGCTTTCTTTGCTAAGTGGTGGCAATGGGCTTCAGCTGGTGAGCAAAAATCTAATGGTAAGAATTTATCCTTGCAGTTTTGTAAAAACAAACACCTTTGCATGGGCCATTCTTTTGCAACAGCAATCTGTTCTCAAAGATCTGTCCTTTGGGTCATATCTGTCAACACAAAGAAAGTGAGCATTTGAGGAGCTCTTGCAGCAGTAGCCATTGAGCTTAAGACAAAAATTCTCATTCTTGCAACCACCCACAGATTGGGAAGCCTTGAACAGAAACAGAACAATTCAAAATATAGTGTTATATTGACTGGATCATTACTGCTTGCTAAGAGCCTACCTAGTGATTTATTTTAATCTGGGTGTTTTGGCTGATGAACTAAAGTTAAACATCTAATTGAATGTGGCTTGTAAAATATAAAGTCAAACCTCATTTTGGCTCTGATTTAGTCACGGATAAAAATTTTGTCCACAGTACAGAGCTACAGACTTTGTTGTGCCTGGTCCTGGTTCTGTTGAAATTAAATACATACCTGCTCATGGTGAGCCTGTCACCTACTGTGTTCATGATTTTAAAGGTAAGATTTGCATTGTTAAAATTAGCAATGTATGAAATCTGTGCTTTTACATATTCTGCACAATGCATAATGTGATTCTTTTAAGTTGAGTAGATTGTGTTAGATCTTATGTTTTCAGTTACTGATGATATTTAACTGACAGATAATGTTCATTGTTACAGATGGGGGAGGAGTTGCTCTGGGAATGTACAACACTGACTCCTCTATTAGGGACTTTGCTCATAGCTCCTTCCAACAAGCTCTCGCTAAAGGCTGGCCTTTATACATGAGCACAAAGAATACCATTCTGAAGAAATACGATGGACGATTCAAGGACATATTCCAGGAAATCTATGAAAAGTAACTCTTTTAAAGTAATGATCTCATTGTTTTTCTTTTCCTGCTGCCACACTCACTTTTTTTCCATACATTATTCCTTTGTTTTCTGGAAAGAAATCTTCCTTGAAGCTCCTTTTTAGTTGTAAAAGACGATGGGCGCTTTGGCTGTGGTTTATTTGCTTATGTCACTCTTTGGTGAACAAGAGACTGATTCACCTGTGGCAGTGATCCATAAAGAAGCCTGTGGACCAAACTGGCTAGCCCTATCAACTGAAGGAAGAAACAATGACAGGAGAATGAATTTAGGTTCCTAAAAAGAGGAGGGACTTGTAAATTTTATACATTTGGAAAACTTGACTTTATGGTACAGTTGTTGAGGTAAGAAGATTAACTAGATGTCATTGCTTTAAAGTAAAAAGATACTTTCTAACCCAGAAGGGCTTTCTCTTTCAGCAAATACAAAGCACAGTTTGAGGCCAAAGGAATCTGGTATGAACACAGACTAATTGATGACATGGTAGCTCAAGCACTAAAATCTGAAGGTGGCTTCGTTTGGGCCTGTAAAAATTATGATGGTGATGTACAATCTGATTCTATTGCACAAGGTATTCTTGCCAGTTTGTTTGTTATTCTACACTTGATAATATATAGTAACTAGCTAATTCTACTGATGAATGTCAACATTATATTCTACAGTTTGATTTGAAATTTATCAAAATAACTTGCAAAGTACATGTCAACTACACAAATGTTCTTGGAATACCACACTTTCCAATTTCAAATTAACACAGAAGGTAATTAAGATATAAATGGTCAAATTTGTTGAAAAATTGCTTCCATTTCTTGTATATTCTTGGTGCCTGTATTTGACAAAAAAATGAGAGGCTGACCTTTTTTCTTTTAATCACTTGTGGATTGTACTATAGTTTCTTGAATTTGTATGTCTTTAAAAGATTTCTTTGTAATTGTCTACAGGGTATGGCTCACTGGGAATGATGACGAGTGTGTTGCTTTGTCCTGACGGTAAGACAGTAGAAGCTGAGGCAGCCCATGGTACTGTTACTCGCCATTACCGTATGCACCAGCAGGGCAAGGAAACGTCAACCAATCCAATTGGTAAAATTATTTTGTTTTGTCTTATATAAAATTAATGACAAAGTATAACTATTCTATTTTGCTACTATTAACTGAGTTGCAGTGTATTACATGGTAGTCTCAAAATATACTAACTTGAAATGCATTTTATGTGATATTAGATCTGAGTAAAGTCCAACGTCTCCATTGTATGAGTTTATTCTAGGAGCTGATTTTTTTTCTTAGTTTATCTAAATGGAAGAAGTGGAAAAAAAGAGTTACAGCAATAATTCAGAATCATTTATCTTCATGAAACGAAGGTTGTACAGGTTTGGTAATGTTGATAAAGGAGATGAATTTCCATGAAGTTCTTCCATTCCATCCATTGTTTAGATTGCTGAGGAAAACCGGTGTAAGTATTATTGTATGGAGATTTTTATGGCTCATCCACTGAGACAAATTGGTGAAGTAGTGTGGAAAAAATGTTGGAAAACATTGTGTGGTTCTTGTGAAAGCTACAGCTAAAGGTTTGTGAAACCATGGTAAAGACTCTGTAATAAGTTGGTTATTTAACAGGAACCACAGGTAATGATGAATCATTGTATTTTTTCATATCTGTTCAAGATGTGGGAAATTCTGAAACAATAACATTTACTACCTAACACAATTACTTTGCGGACATGAACAGCTGACCACATCTTGTGGAAATTGTTATCATACAGCTGATGGTTATACTGGACAGGTTTGATTCCAGAGGGAAACTTGGCTTGATAGATCATAACTAAATTGCAGATATTAAACTTAACTTGTTATCAGTCACTGAACATACTACCAAGGCACTGATAATGTACTTTTAACGAAATTACATAAGTTTATTACTCAAAAACAAAAAAAAGGAACCAAGCTATAAGAATTTGAAAATGTATAAAAAGCAGAGAGATATTTAGCCATCTTATCCAGCGATTTCCTTCTGAGCAGTCAACCCCACTGAAGTGTCACTCTGATCTTCATTCTTTAATTTAATTCTCAACTGACAAGGTGGGGGTGTCTCAGTGGTTTTACTCCACATATGTCAGATTTCTTTGTGTGTTACTGTCTCTCCAAGACACACAAAACACCACCAGCTGACTGACTGACTGACTGACCTTTTCTCATTAAACTCTTTGAAAAGCTGACGGCTTTTCTAGCCTTTTTGTAAAACTAGGACTGCTAAAACAACTGAAAACTGTTTTCCAGCTCTTATAGCCTGAAGACTGCCAACGTCAAACTGTTCTTTGTGGTTTGGATTTTTTTTTAATCTGAACTGGAGCTGAAGGTCCCTTTCCATCTGTCTGCCCAGGTTGTAGATTTTAAAGTGAGCATTTTCAAAATTAGCTCATCAAGTAGCTTGTCTAACCACTTAACTAATTTCTAGAAGGAAATAACTTGTGCTCAAGTCATGTTTTCATGGAAATACTGTTTTGATCCATTGCCTAAAAAGACATTTCTGAATACTTGCAAAAACTGTAAACCAAAATCTCATTTACTTCTACTTCAGAAATGAAATTCCCTAAAAATAGTATATTACAAACCTTCATCACAAAATGGAGTTTTGCATGAACCACGTAGAGATGGTAGATTCACCACTCTATAAGGCATAATGAATTTGATGGATTCCTGGAAAATCTGACATCTTTGTGGGTTTTGTTTTCCTGGTATTGGATACACAATAGCAAATTTATTGAATTCACTTTCATAACTTCTGCCATTTAAGTCAGGGCAGCTGGGTTGCTGACTCTTTTAGGGTAATTACGACATTGCTGTGTATAATCAACATAATACTTTAGGCTGAGTATGGGGACTTTGCTATCAAAATTACACTGTTTAATTTTGTAGGTGACACCAAGTTTTATGGAAAGCATAATGTTTAGAAAAAGATTGAAAATTCAGGTGATCTAGATTCAGCAGTTAACAACCAGACAAGTAAATTTCAAATTGTTAGTTATTAAATACGATAATAGAAATGTATGAGTTTAGAACAATAGAACTTAATAGAAGGAAGTTAATTGTGTTGCCATTTTTTTAAAACATTGCAAAACTACTTACTCTGTCCTTCTCCTGATTCAAATATATCAACACTTCCTTGAGGGGTCAATGGTCTATCTTCAGAATTATTTATAGCGAAGTATTTCTTGCTGTCAACAGTCCACTAAAGAAAATTGTCTTAAAATTCATGACCCATTTGTGACCATTTTCAACTGATGACTTTCCAAGGAACAGAATTTGACCTTTTGTGTCAAAACACTCAGTATTTTATATGCAATATTTTATTGCCATTTCTCTCATCTCTGAAATCTTGTTCACCTTCCTTACAACACACAACTCCTTTAAATTTGTGAAACCTCCTCTTATCCCTAGTAAAATAGTTTGACAAGTTCCTTCTCGTCTCTCATTCCTTACTGCTTAAGCTAAATTTTAAATTCTAAATCCCATCTGCCACCAAAATTGCTTAGTCACAATTTCATGTTACTGCCATTCTTTATCAATTCTTACGATATCTCTCGAGTTGATTTCTCCAAAATTTTTCTTGCTGATCTCCCAATATATTCAAACTTACTCTGTTCTAAGCCTACTTACCAATCACAACTGTCTATGAATTACTTTGGATACCTATTTCTAATGGGTCAAATTTAAACTTGCCTTCATTTTCAAACCACTCAATTTCTAATTTACTTCAAACTTTACAATTTCCTCCAACCTCATTTCACTTCCTGTGCTGCTCTCTTCCAGCCATCAAGGATGGTAAAGCCATCGTAAGATAACAAAGTGTGAAGCTGGATGAACACAGCAGGCCAAGCAGCATCAGAGAGCTCTGATGAAGGGTCTAGGCCCAAAACATCAGCATCTGTGCTCCTGAGATGCTGCTTGGCCTGCTGTGTTCATCCAGCTTCACACTTTGTTATCTCTGGTAAAGCCGTCAGTTGCTTTAAACTAAGGCCTGGAACCCTCTACTTAAGATCAACAACAGTCTCTCTTGCTTTTAAAGTTATGTGGACATCTCTCCCATGATCATATCGCATCTCTTCTTTTATAATTTCACCTGTCAGCTATGAGTCTCCCAAAGATGTTTTCTTCTGTATTTAACATATTGCAATAATGGTTCAGTGCTTAACAGTCTGTTAAATTATACAGTTGGTTAAAAGTACTTTTGCCTAATAGTATGTTCTTATGCAAGAGTCTTCTCCATCAACTCTCTTCGTACTAATTTTTGTTTCAAGCTTCCATCTTTGCTTGGACTCGAGGACTATCCCATAGGGCAAAGCTGGATAATAACTCTGAGCTACAGACCTTCTGTACTTTATTAGAAGGAGTTTGTGTAGAAACTATCGAATCTGGTTTCATGACCAAGGATTTGGCTGCATGTATCAAAGGACTACCAAAGTGAGTACAAATCCTGCTTGAGGCTAGAAGTCTCATTCAGTTTAACGAATCTGTTTTTTATTCTTAACTCTATTACAAATGTGACAAGGTTTATTCTGGATTGTTAATTTTTAGTAATGGTACACTCATGATCAACACTACTAAATCACAAATTAGCAGAAATGTTTGTTATGATCTGATTCTCCAGCATCTGCAGTTCCTAGAATCTCTGAAACGATTTTAACCCCACTGTGAAGCTTCCTCTAAGGATGCCCCCCTTAAAGAAGTTACCCTCCTCCTGCTGGAAAGACCTCAGCGGATCTCTCTCCCACTGCAACTCTCTCTTAAACCCATTTCTGAAGAAGGGTCGAGGCCCGAAACATCAGCTTTCCTGCTCCTGATGCTGTATGGCCTGCTGTGTTCATCCAGCTCTATACTTTGTTAGCTCTAATGTTCTAGGAACTTGGGTTTGAATCCTGCTGTGGCAGATGTTGGAATTTAAATTCAGTTAAAAAAAATCTGGAATTAAGAGTCTAATGATGGTCATGAATCCATTGCTGATTATCAGAAAACCCATCTGGTTTGCTGATGTCCTTTAGGTAAAGAAACTGCCATCCTTAACTGGTCTGGCCTACATGTGATTCCAGACCTACAGCAATGTGGTTGACTCTTAACTGCCCTTGGGGATGCAAATATATGCTGCCTGTCCAGCCATGCCCTCCTCCCTTGAATGAGTAGAATAAGTACAGTAGTACGACAAAATCAAGGCATTTCCCAAAAACAAAACTTTCTACTAATTTCAGATATTTCTTTGTTGACATCCTGTGAGGACTTGTGTTTGTGCACAAATACCAAGACCCTTTGTGTTGCAAATTTTATCCATTTGCTTAATCTGTTAATGTTTTTCATAGTCAGTTTTTCCACCTATTTTTTGTACCGTCTGCAAATTTGGCTACATTTGCTTTCTTCCTTCAAGTCATAAGTATTATAAATAGTTGCAGTCCCAACAATGTCCCAACACGGAGCCCTAGTGGTCACAGGTTGCCCATCTCAAAAAAAACCCTAAACGCTATGTACTGTTCCCTGCTTTTTCGCCAATTCTGTCCATGACAATATACTTCTAACATTGGGCTCTTCACTAATGACTTAAACTTTTGAGGAACCTTGTCAAACGTCTTCTGCTCCCCCTGCGTAAGTCTAGTTGCGACTACTTCAAAACAAATATTAATAAATTAGAATGGTGTCTGTTAAAGAGTGGCCTATTAACATGCATTTGTTGTTTTTGTCATTAAGATTAGTTGTATTAATTTAAATACTTCAAAGAAAATTGATAAATTTGTTCTAATTTATTGATCCAAATCTCACCCCAGTAAAATTATTCTTGCTTTTATTAAAATCTGACATGTATGTATTCTGGTACCTAAGGCTGATGGTTTGTTTTTTTTCTTTGACCCCTTTTTATTAAGCATTCATAGATTAGTTGCTAATCATGCAACCTAGAATTTTCTATGACCAATTACATTGAATACAAGAAAAATCAACACTATTTAACCATCGGCATTTATGATGGAATATTGTCCTGATGCCTACTTCATTTGTAAACAGGTGGCCTTCCTGTATCTTAATCATCCTTGTTTTGTTCCATGCAAAAACTTAATACAAATGGTTGGAATATTATGAATTCTCAGGTGGTCTACTTAAAAATATCTAAATTTGCTTTGACTTTTTCAGCATGTTATTAGTTTAATTCTCATCTGAAATTCACTAAATCTTTTTGTTTTGCAGAGTGCAACGCTCTGATTATTTGAATACCTTTGAATTCATGGACAAGCTTTCAGAAAATCTGAACTTGAAACTGATATCACATAAGCTTTAAAACTGCATATGCATTGTAGAAGGTACACTACGATATTAGAATTAGCTGTCAACTGGTAGATTGTCATTTTTAAAATAAAAAATCCTAGAGAGAATAAAATATAGCCATAACTTGAATGTTAAAATTGCATTGAGGAGCATGATTGTATTTAAAAACTTTGAACACTTATTCAATAATAATATCAACCCGTTTGAGTTACTGCTAGTTTTGATCATGATGTTATACAGATTATTGAATGTATTTAATAGTGTGCTTACATTATAACACTTTTTCCATTACTTTTGCTGGGTTGGGGTATATACATAGTGCTTACAACAGACACCATGTAAGATGAAATTTTAATGCCTACATAAACATTTTAGAAATGTGAATTTCACGTATTAGTGACTGCAATATTATTTTATCATTCTATGTTCACTGCATACTCCAGTTTAAGACTTTTGGTGGGGGGAGAATTCAAGGAATATTGTGTTCAAAGCACTTCTTCATTTTAAACTATTAGCCTTGGGATAATTACTTCATTGATTTTTTTTTTCCCCCCCAAGCCCTTGATGTCAATATTAGATAGGGTGATGGTCAAAAAAAATAGTTGAGTGGTGGTTTCTTGAACAATGAGACCCTAGAAAACCATACTAGCCAACAAAGATGCTAACTTACTTACTAATATCATGGATATCTGACGTCAAGGACAGCTGGAATATTTTTGAATTTGGGTTAGTTACTGTCAACAAATACACTAAAGAAAATTAGGCTTTTTGCCTGGAATTTCTGCAACAATTCTTACTCTATCAGTACACTGATGGGAGACCCAAGAAAATACTTAAGATTCTCAAGGCTAACGTTTGTTTAAGTTAAAGGGTATATTTTGAACAAACGATTAACTGTTTGGTTCTATCTGGGTTTACTGCAACTTTAGCAACTTCAGTCTGCTTTTATATTGACAAGAGTTGTGAATAATTTTCCATCTGAAACTGCTAAAACAAAAATTTAGTTTATATAATTTTTCATTACCAGATATTACTGAAATAAAGTTTACTCAACATCTTGCATGTGTAAATTTGTATTTAAATTTAAGCAGCCACTTGAATATCTTATGGATAATGTTAAAGTTGATTAAATTCAGTATTTATCCTGTTTAAGAACACAACACAATATATTGACATAATTTCCCTAAAATATTGAGATTTATTCCAGAAAATGTTGAATACACACTTAACTGAAAGGAAGGGCAAGAACATTGAATTTTAATCAAGAAATGCAATCTAAAAGAACAAATTAGATCTAAAATACCATAAATATTAAAAACCCTCTGCACAGCCTTAACTCCCACCCTCCAGTTTGAAAATAGCACACGACGTAAGCTGCATGTTCCCAAAAACACCTGCCAGACAGAAATCAAATTCTGGCATGTAGTGGATATGTACCTACGTGCAATTTCTACCAGTCCGATATCTGTGGTTTTGCCACTCCTCAGCCTCTGGGCCCAGTACTGGACAACGACATCTGCTTGACTCCCTATCATTGGCACAGTTCACTTATGACACTACCCATTATTCCTACTCTGTTGAAAAAAAGATTTCCTTTGCTGTTGGTTGCAATGTTTTCTTGAATTGGTGTTGGTTAGTAAGAAGAGGCTCCTGTTCAGGAAATTCCAAGGCTGAAGTAATCAAAAGGTTAGTGTATTTCTTGGTGATCCAGCTTGGAATCAGATTTTTGAATCCAAATTCTAATTTATGGACCAATGTTTTTGAAAATAAGTTTAAGCATCTGAGATATGACTCATTTTTAAACAAATACATTTCATTTTCAGCTGAATTGTCTTTTTATACTTTTAGGCTTTAACTTTTAAATTCAAGGCTTAACCTCTTCCAAATTAGACATTACACTGTTTGCTCATACCTATTACACTTGGCTGAGAGCAGAAAGTATTGTATAAGGATCTGAAAATTTTTCAATGTTTCAAGAAGAACTAGTACTGTTTATTCAGCTAAATGAGGCCTTTTCTCTCCCCAAACATTTAGTTTCTGCTGAAATTTGCAAATTTTGAGAAGTTACAAACAAATTTCAGAAGCTTTGGTAGAACCAAATTTATTAAATATTTGATTTAAGTGGTTTTGAACAGGAGAACTTATAAATTGATTATACGGTTATTCTCTGTACTGATTCAAGTTTGAACTTTAGAAGCAAATTAGCTGATTTTTAAGATTTTATAGCACCTGTCAGTATCTTGTTTTTATCCCCCCCACCTGCCAATTAACTGAATTTCAATAAATCAAGAAAGCTTTTTTAAAAGACTTCATATTCTTGCCTCAAAAGTAGAGTATTTTGGATATTCCCATATGGATCACAGACTAAACTTTTCTGGAGCTGGGATAGTACATGTGCACACCTGCTGGCACCACCTTCTGCCATGCAAGATTCTTTTTTCAAAAAAAAAGATTTTTTTTACAGCAGTCCTTCCAAGGATGTGAGAGCCATTGACCAAACTAGCATCTTTGTTATTTTTTGACAGCACAACAGAAAATTACAAATTAAGATATTACTATTTAGTCTACCAATCATGTGTCTCTACAAATTATTTCACTCTTCATTCAGTTAGTGTACAGAAAATTAGGCAATAAGATTTTCAATTACAACAATAAAACTTGTAAATACAAAAAACTTATTTTAGGTTCTAGTTTCTTGTACATTGCTGGAGTTAACATAGATCTTATGGACATATGGCTGTATATTTCTTCAAGAAAATACAATAACAGTTTATTCAGTTAGCTATTACTTCACAAGGCAGAAAAATGCAATTTAAAAAAGTACACTTATAAATAATTCTTGACAATGAATTGTTAATCATATAAACTGAGTGAAGATCACATAAAAATGTTAAATGAACTGCTAATTTTGCAAACACATTGGGGGGAAAAAAAAATTCCATTTATTTTCAAAGTGTACAAAACCTAAAACTTATTGCATGTTAAGTCACAACTTTGCAGAGGTATTGCAGCAATTTTTGGTTATGTGCTTTGTCCTGTTTCAAAATTTTTTAAATCAATACAACAAGAGATGAAGACTTCCTGCACAAAAGGAAATAGAAAACAGTGGGGGCTGATTATCTCCCATTTTTGTTGTCTTAAATGATAGCCATAACATTCCCTGCGTCTCTGCAAGGCAGCCAGAACTAGGAAGAAGGCCTTGTTAATATGCAAATGGATACTACTGCATTCTCAGCATCTAGATGGCAATTAAGGGATAAAGTTAGCTGGAGCTTGTGCCCAGTGCCACCATTCAGTCCAACTGAATAGCAGCTTAAATGATAAGTCTTATGCAGAATCTGGAAGCAGCAGTCATGCCCCTCCAGGCTCTCAAAATAATCTGGGCCATGACAGAAGTGAAAGGCTGCCTGCCTCTACATAAATATTTACTGCCTACAGTACTAATGCTTGTACCACCACACCAGATGTTCTTGGTGACAGTTGGCCTGCCATTGAGCATGCTTTGCTCCCAAGTTACTACATAGATCAAAAAGCCATCTTGACCGAGATTCTGATCAGATGCACATAATTAGTATAAACCAACTTAGGTACGTGAACTTTATGGTACAATTGTACATTAACTGGTAATTTTCATATTAGTATTTTTACACTGGTTTTAAGTATTTTTACCATGAAAATGGCAATGCAGTTTGACAGACAGCTTAAAGTAAAGCAAAGTCATGATGCACCTCTAAGGTTCAAAGTTAGACACACAATCTTAAATGGTTTTATGTATTTCCTTGGAACAAGAACGCTCTCCTCTGCCAAGTTAGATAATAAACATGAGCAATAACAACATTACACAAGGTATACACTGCTATACATGCTGCATTTAGAAGCCATGAGAATTTCAGAAATTTTAAAAATGGAGGTAGCGCAAATATTACTCTTCAATCTGAAATTTGTCAGAAATTGAATTCTGTAAAGTTTTTTTTCCCCCTATATGCTCATTATTGTACATTTTGAACACTGCGTCTTTGTCTTTTCTTCTTATTTTTATATACAGGTGAGCACAGAAACCTGGAGTCTGTAAACTGATCCCCTCGACGTAGTTTTCTGCAAAATCAGCACATTTTGCACGATAGTAAATTACCAAGAGTTTTTCTTAAAACCTCAAGATAGTATCGACATAAAATTTCTTTTAACATTTTCAAAAATCTGTCCTGCAAAACATCTGCCTTTAAAATGATTCTTAATCCAATGGGCAAACCAAAGACAATGCAGTATGCCACAGTTAAAATGTAAGTGATGTACCATGTAAGGACATTATTAATATTAAAGATTCTGAAGTAGCACTGGGTGGGAGAAGACGGCTGTTGCTTACATAAATTGTGATGCAACAGAAACTGCATCTTGTAACCATGATGTAGTGCATTTCTACTCTTATGGTCAGAGCACTATACTAAACTAAACCATGTAGCACACTTCTAATGCCCTCTGTGTATTCCACTTACATGCTGAGAACCGCCATAGTAATGTTTATCTTGACCAACCTTCCTCTCAATTAGGGCCCAAAGAATACAGCTGCTACATTTGACTATACAATCGTCAGTGTGCTTTTAAAGTAACACTTTGTGGACTTCAAGATATGAAACATGACTTGTCCAAGCCAGTTAACTTAAATAATTCTTCAAACCCCTCTTTCATTACATGCTATCTTTGTAATCTCCTTCAGATTAATAGGCATGGGACATTGAGATGTGACCTTTATAGAGGTCTAGAGGGGCATAGGTAAGGTGAATACCAAGAGTCTTTTCCTTAGGTTGGGGGGAGTTCAAAATTAGGGTGCATATTTATGATGAGAGGAGAAAGGTTTAAAAAATGACGAGGGGCTTGTTTTAAAAACACAATAGTCGTTCATACATGGAATGAACAGTCTAAGAAAATGATGGATGCAAGTTCAGCTACACACTTAAAAGACATTTGGATAAGTACATGAATAGGAAAGGTTTGGAGTGATATGACCCAAGCACAGGCAGGTGGGACTATTTTTGGTATGGAACATAGTTGGCTTACACTAGTTGAACCAAATAGTCTGTTCTCATGCTGTATGACTACTCAAATATAGTTTCAACCTACTTCCTTACCACCTGTTGATTGATTTTGTTTATAATTCTAATACAACAAATTTAAATCAAAAAGAGGTTTCTCCTGTTGTTTTTACTTCTATGCTTTCATCATCTAAGACAACAAAGTGGGAAAATTTACACACTTCCTTCCATACTAAAACAGCTATAAGGTCACCCCCTCAATGTCCACTGCTCCAGTGGGGGGAAAAAAAGGCCCAGCCTATCTTTGACTCAGACGTTCTATTCCTGGCAACATCCTGGTAAATCTCTTCTGAACCCTCTCCAATTTAATAATAATCTTTCTGTAGGACGGTGACCAGAATCGAACAAATCTGCAGAAGAGGCCTCACCAATGTCCTGTTACAACCTTAATATGACATCCCAACTCGTACTCAAAGGGCTGAGCAATGAAGACAAGTGCGCGAAATGACTTAACCTCCTTGTCTACATGTGATGCAAATTTCAAAAAAATTATGTACTGGGTTTCCTGTATAATTAGTTGTTTATTAGCTTTTAGTAGTTTATTAGCTGTTCTCAAATGATGCTTATTTGCTGAAAATTCTAAAATTTTAGATGAACAGTAACATTGGTTAAGTCATGAAGAGAAATATTTTCATTTAAGTATATAATGTGTTGTTTGGAGAGAAGGCTCAAGATAATGGAACAGCAAAGATTTATAGTTCACAAGACAAAGAGCATCTCAAGTGATTATGATCAGAACAAAATAAGCTGGGTTTAGTATGAGGTATGGAATAGAAATTGCAGACACTGACCAATTTATATGGAACTAGTAAGATTACAATTAAAGTTGTTAAATCAATTTTGACCTTTTGAAAATGCATTGCTAGAATGGAGCGGCAACAGAATAGATTCACTAGGACATGCAAGAAGATAATCATGGAGATTTAGTAACATGAGATAACTTATTAGATTACAGGAAAATACAGAGCGATTTGGTAAAGATGTATAAAATTATGAAAAAGTGTGACAGTAAATAGTAACAGACTTTTCCATTAAGTAGCAATGCAGAATTAGGGGCAATGAATACAAAGATTTTTAAAAAAAGAACAGAAAGAAAGATAACATCTTTGGTTGAAAATGAAATGCATTTTATGGACATTTCTACAGAGTTGAATTTTTTTAAAAAATGCACGTTTTCCAAATTTGAGAAATGAACACCTGAATTTGAACCAATGAGAATTTTACTTTTGTATTTCAAAGAGGTGATAAACAAAATTAATTCACATACCTGCCTATTGATGGTTCTTTGTAATTTAACATTGCAACAGTTTGACGTTTGCTGCGCAAACTGAAAAGACCTTTGTTTTCTTCAGTGAGTTGCAACTGATAATCAAGTTTGTTCTGGGTTACATTTGTTACATCCTTCAGAACATCCCATTCTTTTTTCTCTGATGAAAGAAGGAAAACCTAATTTAAGACTGTAAAAGTCTCCAGTTATATTGCAAAGAATGACAATTATGATATAATATAGTATAGAGCACAGAGTTACTCACCATCGCATCGTTACACTTAAATTATAGTTAAATACAATGGGAAATGACCTATTATTTTACTCCAATGTAGTATGTAAGGCAACACTTGTGTGTGTGTGAGAGAGAGAGAGAGAGAGAGAGAGAGCGGGAGGGCGCGAGCGAGGGAGGGAGCGCGCGGGCGAGGGAGCGAGGGCGCGAGAGAGAGCGAGGGCGGGCGAGCGAGGGCGCGAGAGAGAGCGAGGGCGCGAGAGAGAGCGAGGGCGCGAGAGAGAGCGAGGGCGCGAGAGAGAGCGAGGGCGCGAGAGAGAGCGAGGGCGCGAGAGAGAGCGAGGGCGCGAGAGAGAGCGAGGGCGCGAGAGAGAGCGAGGGCGCGAGAGAGAGCGAGGGCGCGAGAGCGCGAGAGAGAGCGAGAGCGCGAGAGAGAGCGAGGGCGCGAGAGAGGGCGGGCAAGAGAGGGCGCGCGCGCGAGAGAGCGGGCGAGAGAGGGAGCGAGCGCGAGAGAGCGGGCGAGAGAGCGGGCGAGAGAGGGAGCGAGCGCGAGAGAGCGGGCGAGAGAGGGAGCGAGCGCGAGAGAGCGGGCGAGAGAGGGAGCGAGCGCGAGAGAGCGGGCGAGAGAGGGAGCGAGCGCGAGAGAGCGGGCGAGAGAGGGAGCGAGAGCGAGAGAGTGCATTGGTGGGGTGTGGCAGATGTCATGTCAATAGTTCTTTCACTCAGGGATATGGAGGGGTGCAGTGAGCACTTTTCAGAAACACAAGTTTACCACAACAGGAAAACATCAATTTGAAAAAAATTCCGAAGCAATAAATTAATCATTTAAATGACTAATGAATAAAAATGACCAAAATGTCAAGAAGCAGAGCCATGTTTTAAAACTTTCTTTGGCCTTTTTTGAAACTAAGCCAGAGAGCGAGAGAGAGAGAGAGAGAGGGAGACACAGAGAGAGGGAGGGAGGGAGGGAGGGAGAGAGGGAGAGAGGGAGGGAGGGAGAGAGGGAGGGAGGGAGAGAGGGAGAGAGGGAGACACAGAGAGAGGGAGGGAGGGAGAGAGAGAGGGAGACACAGAGAGAGGGAGGGAGGGAGAGAGGGAGAGAGGGAGGGAGAGAGGGAGGGAGAGAGGGAGGGAGAGAGGGAGGGAGGGAGAGAGGGAGGGAGAGAGGGAGGGAGAGAGGGAGGGAGAGAGGGAGGGAGAGAGGGAGGGAGAGAGGGAGGGAGAGAGGGAGGGAGAGAGGGAGGGAGATACACACACACACAAAACCCAAGGCCAAAGTCCAGATCACGAGGGAAGGGAGTTGGGACCAAGGCCAAGCCAACTGTTGGGATTAATGAACACTGTCTTTTGTGGAACTCACATGCAAGTACGTCAGAAGCCTTTTACTTTGGCTCCTCTTTTTCTGCATGCTTTCTGATGGCAGACACCCATTCTCTTTCTCTCATCACACCCCACCCTTAAGACTGACAACTTTAATTCAACTCCCTCTCTACTCCAGATCGCCAATTCACCTTGTCTCCCCACCCTAGACTGTCAGCTCTCATCCTTCCCACTCTCCAATGCTGCTCACTTCTGTTCTCCCAAGCATCCTGACTCTTTCTTCCTCAGGCAACCAAACACCTGATCACTCACATGCAGGCCAACACTTGTTCACCTGTGTTGTCCAGACTCTCTAGTTTCTGCCAACCAGCCAGTGACAAGACTCATTCACTGCTCCTTTGGCCTCACTGTCCATTTCCCCACCTCTCTTCCATAAACCACTGTCTCCCACAATCCTCCTATTCCCTGTGTTGCAGACACACTCCTGCAGCTCGTGGTCTTCGGCTGAGTGAAGCCAATCAATTTCTGCTGCTACTTTAATCTCTCGCTCTCCTGGATTAACAAGCTCCGATTCAACAAAGAACAACAAATGCAAGAAAGATTCCTGCAAAATCTCTCAATTACATTACGATATTTTAAACAATGGCTTAATGGGCCACTCAGGAACTTTTGCAAGCTGCCTATCAGATAAGGCTGATGTAAAGGAACAGTAGAAAATGGAAGAATACAAGTCCTTTAAAGGCTATTGTTATAACATTACCCATATATGAGGCCCACTGATTTCAATTGACAATTGACAGTTCAACATCTAACATTCAACAGGACAGAAAAATGACTACAGTGCACCACTAGAATAGGAAGTGAAGTCGTGAAAGCTGATGGAGGGCAAGGTCTAGATTTGTCCCAGTATAAACATCAAAAAGAAACTAACTGAACTAGGGTAGAGAAAAGGAATTAACTGGAACATGATTAAGACAGCAATTGCCTTTAATGAAGACTGTAAAAAGTACCTTTCTTAGAAAATTTTTTGTATTCAAAATTCACTGATTTGACAAGTAATTCATAAGTCACTGTTTAAACAGATAGTTTACAAGCACCATGTTGTAGAAGTAAACCAAAGTTAGAATAGCTTTAATTTAAAAGATTATAACCAAAGCAAAAGGAATTAGCAAGTGTATTGCCCACAAAACCTCAAATTACACTAAGTCATGAATTTCCAAAAAACAAAAATGTTATTCCAAATTAAGAACCCAAGCTACTGTTGATTAAACTTGACAACTAAATCTAATCAGAGCTCGAATACTGGATGAAAAACAAGCATCAAGAGCAAAGTTTGAAGACAGAATCTCAAACGTGATTTGAGTCTTTCTTTCTGGAACTAAAATGAAGGAGTTTGTAAGACTTCTTTCAAACACGTTCTGTCAAATGAAATCTTGTTAGGTGCTGTTATGCACTGTCATGACATCAGCTAATCTCATGCCACATTTTAATTTTGCTGATAAAGCAGCCACAGAGTACAGTGGTTTAATACATTTGCAATTTTGCTGGAGGAAGGTGTCTCAGCTTCTGAAACCAAACTCCTATTTCATGGAATTGAACCAATTTTGCCCAACTGATAAATTTTGGTCTACATTCCTACTATCACTTTACTAAGCACATTTTATCTGAACTTCATATCAAGGTGAAGACATGGAATTAGTCTTTATGTTTGGACAAATCAGTGAAGTTTTTGCAGTGGAGTCAGAGTATCTAATTGTACAGCATGGAATCACATTCGTCAGCCCAACTCATCTATGCCAACTAAATATCTCAAATTAATTTAGTCCCATTTGCCAGCATCTGGCCCAGATCAATCTAAACACTTCCAATTCACCTACCCATCAAGATGCATTTTAAATGTTGTAACTGTACCAGCCTCCACCACTTCCTCTGGCAGCTCACTGCATACATGCACCACCCACTGCAGCAAAAAGTAGCCCCTTAGATCCCTTCTAAATCTTTTCCCCTCTCACCTAAAACCTATGCCCTCTAGTTTTGGGCTATACCATCCCGGGGAAAAGACCTCGTCTATCTACCCTATCCATACTCCTCATGGTTTTATAAACCTCTAAGGTCACCCCTCAACCTCTAATGCTCCAGGGAAAATAGCCCCATTCTATTCAGCTTCTCCCTATAATCAAACTCTCCAAGCCTAACAATATCCCAGTAAATCTTTTCTGAACCTTGTCAAGTTCACAACATTCTTCGTATGGCAGGGAGACTAGAATTGCATGAATATTCCAATAGCACCCTAACCAATGTCCCGTACAGCCACATCACAACCTCTGAACTCCTCTCCTCAATGCACTGAGCAATAAATTTAAGCATATCAAATGCATTCTTCACTTTACTTTAGCAACGGAAAGGGATAGGTATATACCGCAGGGCAAGAGTTATAGCTGGGGGAAAAGACAATTATGAGGCGATTAGGCAAGACTTAGGATGCATAGGATGGGGAAGGAAATTGCAGGGGCTGGGCACAATTGAAATGTGGAACTTGTTCAAGGAACAGCTACTGCGTGTCCTTGATAGGTATGTACCTATCAGGTAGGGAGGAAGTGGTCAAGTGAGGGAACCGTGGTTTACTAAAGAAGTTGAATCTCTTGTCAAGGCGAAGAAGGAGGCTTCTGTAAAGATAAGGCGTGAAGGCTCAGTTAGAGTGCTTGAGAGTTACTAGTTACGTCAGGAAGGACCTAAAGAGAGAGCTAAGAAGAGCCAGGAGGGGACATGAGAAGTCTTTGGCAGGTAGGATCAAGGAAAACCCTAAAGCTTTCTATAGTTATGTCAGGAATAAAAGAATGACTAGAGTCAGATTAAGGCCTGTCAAAGACAGTAGTGGGAAGTTGTGCTTGGAATCCAAAGAGATAGGGGAGGGGCTAAATGAATATTTTTCATCAGTATTCACACAGGAAAAAGACAGTGTTGTTGAGGAGAATACTGAGATACAGGTTATTAGATTAGATGGGACTGAGGTTCATAAGGAGGTGGTGTTAGCAATTCCTGAAAGTGTGAAAATAGATAAGTCGCCTGGACCAGATGGGATCTATCCTAGGATTCTCTGGGAAGTTGGGGAGGAGATTGCAGAGCCTTTGGCTTTGATCTTTATGTCTGCATTGTCTACAGGAACAGTGTCAGAAGACTGGAGGATAGCAAATGTTGTCCCCTTGTTCAAGAAGGGGACTAGAGACAACTCTGGTAATTATAAACCAGTGAGCCTTATTTCGGTTGTGGGTAAAGTGTTGGAAAGGATTATAAGAGACAGGATTTATAATCATCTAGAAAGAAATAATTTGATTAGGGATAGTCAACACGGTTTTGTGAAGGGTAGGTCGGGGCTCACAAACCTTATTGAGTTCTTTGAGAAGGTGGCCAAACAGGTGAATGAGGGTAAAGCGGTTGATTTGGTGTATATGGATTTTGGTATAGCGTTTGATAAGTTTCTCCGCAGTAGGCTACTGCAGAAAAATCAGAGGCGTGGGATTGAGGGTGGCTTAGCGGTTTGGATCAGAAATTGGCTAGCTGGAAGACGACAGATGGTGGTGGTTGATGGGAAATGTTCACCCTGGAGTTCAGTTACTAGGGTGTACTGCAAGGATCTGTTTTGGGGCCACTTCTGTTTGTCTTCTTATAAATGATCTGGATGAGGGCATAGAAGGATGGGTTAGTAAATTTGGGATGACACTAAAGTTGGTGGAGTTGTGGATAGTGCAGAAGGATGTCAAGGTTACAGAGGGACATAGATAAACTGCAGAGCTGGGCTGAGAGGTGGCAAAAGGGGTTTAATGTGGAAAAATGTGAGGTGATTCACTTTGGAAGTAGTAAGAGGAAGAGAGAGTACTGGGCTAATGATAAGATTCTTGGTAGTGTGGATGAGGAGAGGGATCTTGGTGTCCATGTGCATAGATCCCTGACAGTTGCCACCCAGGTTGATAGGGTTGTTCGGAAGGCATACTGTGTGTTAGGTTTTATTGGTAGAGGGATTGAGTTTCAGAGCCTTGAGGTCATGTTGCAGCTGTACAATATTCTGGTGCGGCCACTCTTGGATTATTGCGTACAGTTCTGGGCGCCGCATTACAGGAAGGATGTGGAAGCATTGGAAAGGGTGCAGAGATTTCCCAGGATGTTGCCTGGTATGGAGGGAAGGTCTTATGAGGAAAGGCTGAGGGACTTGAGGCTGTTTTCATTAGACAGAAGGAGGTTAAGAGGTGACTTAAATAGAGATGTACAAGGTGATCAGAGGATTAGATAGGGTGGACAGTGAGAACCTTTTTCCTCGGATAGTGATGGCTAGCATGAGAGGACGTAGCTTTAAATTGAGGGATGATAGATATGGGACAGATGTCAGAGGTAGATTCTTTACTCAGAGTAGTAAGGGCGTGGAATGCCCTGCCTGCAACAGTGGTAGACTCGACAACTTTAAAAGGACATTTAAATGGTCGTTGGATAAACATATGGATGATAACGGAATAGTGTAGGTTACGTGGGCTTCAGATTCGTTTCATAGGTCAGCGCAACAGAGGGCCGAAGGGCTTGTACTGTGCTGTAATGTTCTATGTTTTATCCCATCCACCTGCAACTCTACATTCAAGGAACTATGAACTTGCACTTCACGGTCTTTGTTCAGCAATTTTCCCCAGGACCTTACCAGTAATTGTACAAGTCCTGCCCTGATTTGCCTTTCCAAAATACAGCACTGCACATTTATCTAAATTAAACTCCACCTGCCACTCCTCAATCCACTGGCCCATTTGATCAAGGTCCCGTTATTAGAACATAGAACAGCACAGCACAGAACAGGCCCTTCAGCCCACGATGTTGTGCCGACCGTTGATACTCATGTATGCACCCTCAAATTTCTGTGACCATATGCATGTCCAGCAGTCTCTTAAATGACCCCAATGACCTTGCTTCCACAACTGCTGCTGGCAACGCATTCCATGCTCTCACAACTCTCTGTGTAAAGAACCCACCTCTGACATCCTCTCTATACTCTCCTCCAACCAGCTTAAAACTATGACCCCTCGTGTTAGCCATTTCTGCCCTGCGAAATAGTCTCTGGCTATCAACTCTATCTATGCCTCTCATTATCTTGTATACCTCAATTAGGTCCCCTCTCCTCCTCCTTTTCTCCAATGAAAAAAGTCCGAGCTCAGTCAACCTCTCTTCATAAGATAAGCCCTCCAGTTCAGGCAGCATCCTGGTAAACCTCCTCTGAACCCTCTCCAAAGCATCCACATCTTTCCTATAATAGGGCGACCAGAACTGGACGCAGTATTCCAAGTGCGGTCTAACCAAAGTTTTATAGAGCTGCAACAAGATCTCACGACTCTTAAACTCAATCCCCCTGCTAACGAAAGCCAAAACACCATATGCTTTCTTAACAACCCTGTCCACTTGGGTGGCCATTTTAAGGGATCTATGTATCTGCACACCAAGATCCCTCTGTTCCTCCACACTGCCAAGAATCCTATCCTTAATCCTGTACTCAGCTTTCAAATTTGACCTTCCAAAATGCATCACCTCACATTTATCCAGGTATTCTCAGAGGTAACTTGCTTCCTATTTTGATGTCATCTGCAACCTTTGGGGCGGCATGGTGGCTCAGTGGTTAGCACTGCAGCCTCACAGCACCAGGGACCCAGGTTCGATTCCAGCCTCGGATAACTGTCAGTGTGGAGTTTGCACATTCTCCCCGTGTCTGCGTGGGTTTCCTCCGGGTGCTCCAGTTTCCTCCCACAGTCCAAAGATGTGCAGGTTAGGTGGATTGGCCATGCTAAATTGCCCGTAGTGTTCAGGGGTATGTGGGTTCTCGGGGGATGGGAATGGGTCTGGGTGGGATGCTTGAAGGGGCTTCTATACCTGACATATACTTCCTTCTTATTCTTAACCAAAGCCTCAATTTCTCTAGTCATATGGCATCCCCTACACCCACGAGCCTTGCCCTTCACCCTAACAGGAACATCTTGTCTCTGGACTCGTCTCATTTTTGAAGGCTTTCCATTTTTCAGCCGTCCCCTTACCTGCGAATATCTGTTCTCACCTACCCCCAAACTTTGAAAGTTCTTGCCTAATATCATCAAAATTGGCCTCTGTCCAACTTAGAACTTTAACTTTTAGATCCAGAGTATCCTTTTCCATCACTATTTTGAAACTGATGGAATTATAGTCACTGGTCCCAAAGTGCTTACCCACTGACACCTCAATCACCTGCCCTGCATTATTTTCTCAAGAGGAAGTCAGGTTTTACAACTCTAGCAGGTATATCCACATACTGCTTAAGAAAACTTTGTACAGACAAGTTACTCTTCATCCAAGCCCTCAACACTACAGTAGTCCCGGTCTGTTTGGAAAATTAAAGTCCCCTACTATAACCATCCTATTCTTCTTACAAATAACAGATCTCCTTACAAATTTTTCTCAGTTCCCCACTGACGTTTGGCAGATCTATAGTATAATCCCAATGAGATGATTTTCCCTTCTTATTTCTCAGTTCCACCCAAATGACTACCCCGGACATGTTCCCAGGAATATCTTAAGCACAGCTGTAATGTTATTCCTGAGCAAAAACACAACACCCCTTTCTATCCATCCTGTAGGATCTTTACCCTGGAACATTAAGCTGCCAGTCCCATCCACCCTTGAGCCATGTCTCTAATTGCTATAATATCCCAGTCCCATGTTCACCTGCCTTACTTATTAGACCTTCTGCATAGAAATAAGTGTACTTTAATTTATCAGTCCTAACTCATTCTCTGCTTTGTTCCTGTCTGACTATTTGTCTTACTCCTTTTCCCAACCATACTAGTCTCAGAATGATCACTTTCATCACCAGCTCCATGGTTCTCCTCTCTTCACGCACCCCACCAACCCCTTCCCGGGCTCATTAGTTTAAGCAGCTCTAGCAAATCTCCCCACCAGTATATTAGCCCCCTCCCCATTCAGGTGCAATCCATCCTGCTTATACAGTTCACTTCTATCCCAGAACAGATTCCAATGATCCAAAAATATGAATCTCTCTCCTGCATCAGCTCCTCAGCCACACTTCAACTGCTCTATCCTCCTATTCCTAATGGCACCAAGAGTACTCCTGATATTACTATCATTGGGAACCTACTGTTTAAAATTCCTGCCAATTTCCTAGATTCTCTCCTCAAGCTCATTCTCTTTTCCTTTGTCATTAATTTAAACGTGTATAATGACCTCCTATTGGTCCCTCTCCCCTTTGAGAATATTTTGCACCCCCTTCGAGATACCCTTGATCATGGGTAGTTTAATTGACAGTCTTCATGGACTTCAGTAAGCCTTTTAACACCACTTCCAATGGCAGACTGGTTAAGAAGCTGAGAGTGCATGGAATCATATGGCAAAGTGGATCAAAACTTGGCTCTGAAAGGAAGAGTGTTTTAGTGATTGAAAACCTGTGTCCAGTGGCATACCACTGTTCAGGACCGGGTCCCTGGCTGTTTTCAGTATGCATTAATACAAGTGTTGGAACAGGAGTAGGCCATTGAGCCCCTTGATCCTGCTCTACCCCTCAATTCGAGTGGTCTGTGGCCTAATTCCATATATCCGTCTTTGATCCGCAAACCTTAAAAAAAATTGTTGAGCAAAGGCATCATCCCAGATTTAAAATTAACAACTGATATGCATCCACTGCTGTTTGAGAGAGAGTTTTACACTACCTGCCATATCTAGGCATAAATGTGTCAGGTATAATTAGCAAGATTACAGACAACATGAAAATTGGTGGTGGGTAAATAGTGAGGACAAAAGGAGGAGGACTGCAACATGATGCAGGTGGACTGGTCATGTAGGGTGAATATGAGAAAGGGAATTTCATCCTAAAAATATGACAGTAGTGTATTTTGAAAGAGCTAACAAGGCAAAGGAGTACACATTGATTGGTAGGATATCAGGAAATACAGAGGACGAAAGGGACCGTGGTATCCACGTTCATATCCATATACACAATGAAAGCAGGACAAGTAGATAAAATGGTTGAGGAGGAATTTGGAAGACTCACCTTTAGTTGAAGCATTAAATACAAGAGCAAGCAAGTTATGACAGAACTCTATACAAGAGTAGTTAGGCCACAGCTGGAGGTCCAGTGTATGATTCTAGCTGCCACACATTAAAGAAGGATGCAACTGCACTATAGAAGGTGCAGAAGAGATGCAGCAGGATGTCGGAGCTGGAAATGTTTATCTATGATGAGACACCAGATAGGCAGGGCTGTTTTCCTTAGAGCAGAGAAGGCTGAAAGCAGATCTGACTGAAGTGTGCTGAGGGGCATAGATTGGGAGCAACTTTCCCCCTTAGTACAGTGTTCAACAACCAGGAAGCGTAATTTTAAGTTAAGGAGCAGATTGAAGCCTTTTTTCTCCCCACCCAGAGGTTAGTGGATATCTGGAGCTCACTGCCAAACCAAAATAAAAAGTGGTATAGACAAGGATCCTCAGGACATTTTACTGTTTAGATGGAGGTTGGTCAGCTGTGTTTACTGTTGGTTTGCAGCACAACATGGGTTCAATTCCCACACCAGCCAAATTCACCATGAAGCTCTGACTTCTTAACTTTGCCCCCTACCTGAGGCAGTTTAATCCAAAGGTTAGCATGACCACCAGTTGTCTCTCTAAAGAGAGCAGCCCTATGGTACTCTAGAACAATGGTAACTTTATCTTTATTTACAAGCCAAGATGTTGGAAAATGGGATTAGAACAGATGGATGCTTGATGACCAGCACAGACATGACTGGTGTTAAGACCTGTTGCCATGCTGTAGAATTTCAAACTCTTAGGTACCTATGCGAAGTTGCACTTGGTACAGCAGAACTGTGAATAAAAACAGTGAAATGACTAACAAATTTTGGAATGTGTCCGCCTCATCCCTTGCATTTAATGCCTCACTGGAGAATTGTTGGCCTTCATCTCTAGAGAAGGCACCGTGTCTTCAAGGAAGGATGAAGCGGTTTTGGAAGGAGCACCGCACAGATTCACAAAATGCAAAAAACACTTGCCCACCATTGTATCGTGACAATCAGCTGCCTCTGCAGCATTCCCCCCTTCTGTCAGTCTACCTGACAAAACTTTAATGATCTACCTTCTGCTAGTCCCAAGTTGCTTTTCTTCATTTAGGGAAGATAGAAGAGAAATTGTCTTGGAGCTCATTTAGTTCCTTCAATTTTATTCCCACTAAATAGGTGTCCCAATTGCCTCTCACTCCACGTAGTCATTTTTATACTTGTGGTTGAGAAAGAAGCCTATCAAAAATCACAATTAAACTTACTGAGACTACAAACAGAGAGATTGCGCGTGCAGTGTGCATGTAATCTATTCATTTCTAAAATCAGAAGTACTGCGAGGTCTCTATCGCCCCCATTTTTATAAATACACCATAGAAAGCATCCTATCCAGATGCATCACAGCTTGGCATGGCACCTGTTCTGTTCAAGGCCTCAAGAAATAACAGAAACTTATGAACGGACCCCAGTTCACCAGAAAAGCCAGGCTTCCTTCCACCAACTCAGTCTACACGGAATGCAGTCAACATAATCAAAAGATCTCTCCCACCTCAGTTATACTCTCCTCCACCCTCTTCCATTAGGCAGAAGATACCAAAGTTTGAAAACATGTAGCAATAAATTTAAGAACAGCTTCTTCCCTGCTGTTATTGGACTTATTATCAGACCTCTCATATTAGAATTAATCTTTCTCTGCGCCTTCTCTGTAGCTGTAATACTACATTCTGCATTCTGTTCTATTAGCTTGATGTACTCAGACCTCAATTTAAGCTCATCTTCTGCCGAAATCGTCATTCATGCCTTCATTACCTCTAGACTTGATTATTCCAACGTATTGTTTCTACCCTCTCTAAATGTGAGGTCATCCAAAACTCTTGCCCATGTCTAAACTTGCATTATCCTCCGACTCCGGATACAACGCATTATCCTCCGACACTTCCGCCATTTACAATCCGACCCCACCACCCCACACATTTTTCCATCCCCTCCCGTGTCAGCTTTCCGGAGAGACCACTTTCTCCGTGACTCCCTTGTTCGCTCCACACTGCCCTCCAACCCCACCACACCCGGCACCTTCCCCTGCAACCGCAGGAAATGCTACACTTGCCCCCACACCTCCTCCCTCACCCCCATCCCAGGCCCTAAGATGACATTCCACATTAAGCAGAGGTTCACCTGCACATCTGCCAATGTGGTATACTGCATCCACCTGTACCCGGTGCGGCTTCCTCTACATTGGGGAAACCAAGCGGAGGCTTGGGGACTGCTTTGCAGAACACATCCGCTCGGTTCGCAATAAAGAACTGCACCTCCCAGTCGCAAACCATTTCCACTCCCCCTCCCATTCTCTAGATGACATGTCCATCCTGGGCCTCCTGCAGTGCCACAATGATGCCACCCGAAGGTTGCAGGAACAGCAACTCATATTCCGCCTGGGAACGCTGCAGCCATATGGTATCAATGTGGACTTCACCAGTTTCAAAATCTCCCCTTCCCCTACTGCATCCCTAAACCAGCCCAGTTCGTCCCCTCCCCCCACTGCACCACACAACCAGCCCAGCTCTTCCCCCCCACCCACTGCATCCCAAAACCAGTCCAACCTGTCTCTGCCTCCCTAACCGGTTCTTCCTCTCACCCATCCCTTCCTCCCACCCCAAGCCGCACCCCCAGCTACCTACTAACCTCATCCCACCTCCTTGACCTGTCCGTCTTCCCTGGACCGACCTATCCCCTCCCTACCTCCCCACCTACACTCTCTCCACCTATCTTCTTTACTCTCCATCTTCGGTCCGCCTCCCCCTCTCTCCCTATTTATTCCAGTTCCCTCTCCCCATCCCCCTCTCTGATGAAGGGTCTAGGCCCGAAACGTCAGCTTTTGTGCTCCTGAGATGCTGCTTGGCCTGCTGTGTTCATCCAGCCTCACATTTTATTATCTTGGAATTCTCCAGCATCTGCAGTTCCCATTATCTCTAAACTTGCAGCATTTCTTTTATCCCTATTATCCCTCTGCTTAGAGCTACAATAGCTCCCATATGGCATCTTAATTTTAAATTTTTCATCCTTGCTTGAAAATACCTTCCTGA
This sequence comes from Stegostoma tigrinum, assembly GCF_030684315.1. Lineage (NCBI taxonomy): Eukaryota > Metazoa > Chordata > Chondrichthyes > Orectolobiformes > Stegostomatidae > Stegostoma > Stegostoma tigrinum. The sequence continues at coordinate 27,534,174 of NC_081360.1, forward strand.
TCTCAGCCTCCCTATTTCTCTTACCTCTAGCAATCCCACAACATTCCCAAATGTCTGCATTCACCTAATTCTGGCATGTTATGCACTACCAATTATAACAGCTCCACTATTCACTGCTCTGCCTTCAGTTGCCCCTAGCTCTGAAATTCCCTCCTTATATCCCCTACCTTGGTTTCTTGTTTTAAGTCACTTAAGGTCTACCCCGATTGAACTGCTGGAGATCTGCCCTAATTCATCATCATATGGTGTGATGTCATATCTTTTCATGAGTCTATGAAACACCTTGGATAATATAATATAAATTCATTTTACAAAAATGAATTGTAACTTAACCTTTGATAATCAGCTTACAAAGAGATCAGGCAAACTAAGGTTGGACTCCTAGGAATTTAGATAGTTAAAGAGTGATGCGATTAAAACTTATAATAAAGGCAGAACAGATAGGTGAGAGAGCGAGCGAGAGAGTGTACAAAGCTGAGCAAGAGATAACAAGGTGTAGAGCTGGATGAACACAGCAGGCCCAGCAGCATCAGAGGAGCAAGAAAGCTGACGTTTCAGGCTCACTTCTACTGGTTCAGAGGAGAAATTAAACAACAGCTATGTCTGCCTGTTCAGGAAAAAATAATACCTACTTTTCGGTTATTACATAAATTGTGCAGGTTGCTTTAAAGACAACTCCCATAATTTTCAAACTTTCACGACTTTTGGGTTACCACTTTACCCAAATATTATCCTGAAAAAAAAAGAGTTCCACAACAGTTTCATGGGTTGAGAGTTCTTTCACTGTCACAGTCCAGAGAAACATCCTTGCACCGTAGTTACATATTTCCATTATCTACCCCCATCTTGTCCATATATTCACTTATTTTTTCTCATGCATGTACCATGTCTCCTTTTAGAGAAGCTACTCACTCAAAATGATCAACACAATATAAAGAAATTGCTTAGTAATTGATTTATATATAATATGGTTATTAGATGAGGAAAGTGGGAACACAACCTCTGCAATCATCTAATCAAATCCCTTCGTAATTTTAGAGGCTAGAAGATTGCTTGAAAAGAGAGATCAAGGACTCTCAGAACTAACTCATTATGAAGTGTTTTAAGACAGCTGAGAATGAAATTGCACACATGTACAAAATAGAATGGCGATGTTCTAACTGCCATGCAGTAAATATTGTGCATATACACAGTTAATCATTTGACCAAAAACAAAGGCAATACCTTGAACTCTTGGGCACTCTGCAGTTAGTACACCCACAGCAATATCATCCCGTCCAGATAGCCATGTGACAAATTCACTGGAACTCCTGACAGAGATTTTCTCAGCATGTATGCTTTCCTCTTTTGAAGTAGTTATGCAAATAGGATTTAAAATTTTGTGGGTGTTCTGCTCACACTCTACATGTTCCTTCTTGACTTCACAGTGTAAAGTTTTTCTCGCTACCTGTATTGAGCAAGTTGGGTCTTCAAAATTTTTGCAAACTACAATTGTTTCATCTAATCTATTCTTCACATTGCTATGGTTTTCTGAAGAAATATCTGCATTTTGATGGCAGATTTTTCTGTTTCTATTCAAGTGCTGATTTACATCCATTTGATACGGCTTTTCACTTCGATTTTCCACAATTAGATTTTGTGGACTTTCAATGTTTTCTAGTATTTTGTTTGCCACAAAGGTCCTTTGATAATCTATTCCTTTTACATAATCTTGTGGCACGACAGATGTTTCAATGTTCCGTTTTGTGCAAGGAAAATGGTCAGCTATTGTATACTGTTCATCATCTTTCTCCTTTTTAATTAGGTTAGAGAAATTTTGTTTAAATTTCTTTCCTTTCTTAGGCACCGCAGCCTTGTCAGTTTTGCGCTTTTTTCCTATGTTTTCTCCTAAGGCATTACATGTCTTGTTGGCTTCTTCCATATTATCCAGACACTCACCGATCATTTCAGGACCATTTCTAAATTTCTCTCGTTTGGATGCTTTTTTGTCCTTTTTAGGTACTGCAACTATCTTTTGGTTATTATTATTCATATTGCTAACTTTTAAGTTCCCTAAACACTCAGCCACCTCCATTTCATTTCGCTCTTTGCCATCATGCCATATCACTGAATTAGTTGAACATTCTTTAATGGTCTGGTGTTGGTCACGTACAAGTGTCCTTTGGTTAACTTTGCTTTTATCACCAATATTTGTTTCTGAAGCATTACAGGTCTTGCAACCCTCCTCCAAACTATCTACAGATTCCTTTGTTACCATTACACTCTGTTTTGTAAGTTTCTCCTGCACAATTGGTTTAAGTGAAATACTTTCAACGCTGTTGTGCTTTTCTGTGACCACAAATATCCTTTGGTCAGCCTTACCTTTAGTGTCAGTATTTTCTCGTGTAGCATGGCAACTCCTGCAGCCCTCTTCCAAGCTATCTGAATATTTACTTTTTACCATTACACACTGTTTTGTAAGTCTCTCCTGTACAACTGGTTTAAGTGAAATATCTTTCATGCCATTGTGCTTTTCTGTGACCACAAATGTCCTTCGGTCAGCCTTTCCTTTAGTGCCAGTATTTTCTTCTGCAGCATGATAATTTGGAAGAGAGCTGCCATTATGCTTTTCTGTGACCACAAATGTCCTTCGGTCAGCCTTTCCTTTAGTGCCAGTATTCTTTTCTGCAGCATAAATGTTTGCAAGAGGGGTGCACGAACTATCTGAATATTCTTTTGTTACCACTACACTCTGCTTTCTAAATTTTTTTGGTACTATTGGTTTAGGGGAGTTGCCTTCAATTTTGTTGAGCCCTTCTGTCACCACAAATGTCCTTCGGCTAGTGCTCTTGTAATTTAAATTCCGGTAATCTTCTAATCCTAGATGTTTAGCCATTTCAACCTTGTGCTCTACTGTTTGCTGTGTAACTGGATTAGATGCACTTTCTTCAATATTGTTATACGTCTTTGACACAGTAAATGTTCCTCGTCTAATCTTTCCTTTTACATTACTAAACTGTTCCTGCAAAGTATCTGAAATTCCTTTGCTCTCTTCCTCATTATTTAGACATTCTTTCCTCTCTGGTTTATTGTAAATTTCAATAGCCTTCGATGCAAATAAATTACATGAGCTTTCCTTAATGCTGTCATGAATTCTGAATGTCTTTTTCTCAAATGTTCCTTTCATCATATTGTTTGTGTTATTTTTTGAAGCACTTTCAACTTGGCTACTCTCCTTCTGTGGATTTGGATGAATGTCCTCTTTATGCCCTAGCCAATTATTCAGTCCACTGCTTGGAATGCTAACATTGGGCTCATTATTATTCATAAAGGTTTGGTCAAAGACAGAAAATTCAGAACATTTTCTTTGTCTCTCTTCAAACAGATGAGAATCAATATTGCAATTCCTTTGAATGTCGTTGGAATACTTTCCCTTTGTCTGTTTTACTTTTCGCAGGGTTGCCACATTCTTTGAGGTTGTTTCAACTTCCTTATTATCTCTTTCAGTTTCTTTCATTTTGCCCTTTGTGGATTTTGTTCCAACAGTAACAATTTCTACTGCTTCACTTGTAGTTAGATCCATCTCTGCATCAAAGACAGTCACTTCAGGTTTCTGCTGCTCAAGTGACTGTTCTTCAGTGATCAGATCCGTGCCGCACTTCAGTGGATCAGGATGAGAGATGTGTAGCAGTGGAGAAGTTTCAACTTGTGGTCCACCCAAACTTATTCTGTCAAAATCAGGGGTATCACTGAGTTTAGAATTTCTTGAACAAGATTCTCTTGCCAAGGAAGTACGTTTTTTCTCCAGTAATTCCAGAGATATTTTAGAACCTCGGGAACTTGAATCTTTCTTTCTTAAGGTAACATTTTGACATGCAATTATAGTTTCATTCTGCTGAGTGCCAGGCATTTGTTCAGTAAATAATGTTTGTGGAACATTGAAGCTATTTGGTGAAGATATTTCAGAATTCCGATGAAGCCAGGCATGGTTTGAAACACTACCTAAAAATACATAAAAAAAGTTTTATTTTAAATTGAAAAGAAAATTTTCTACTAAACTCTACAGTGATGCAGAGAAAAACTAAAAGGATAATATTTCATGCCATACCCTTGGAAGCAAGGAAGGCATTTAATTAGGGAGAATGGTGGTGAGTGGTCTCTGATTGACAACCTGCCCCTAATGTCAAGATACCATGTAAAACCCACCTATGGCTTGTAAACTGCCAGACTAGCTCATAACTTGGCATGGTTCTTACACCAGCTCCGTAGCTTTTTCTTGGGGAGGGGGTGGGATTTGCCCTTCTGCCTCCCTAAAATTCTCCACTAACATCCCAAATGAATCAATTCAAACAGCCTAGAAAAGTGAAAATTCATAAGTTAACTCTATTTCCTAATCAAACTGAACTTGCAACATTGTTGATAAATCGAAATAGCCTGAAGCTGTAAATTGTGGCATCAGCCATGTCCTGGTTGTTTCACAACTGTTGTGGACTTAAGTTCCACTTTTGACATTGGAGCGCAAACAAAATTTAACACCGACATCCAGTAAGGTTGCTGAGAAATGCTGACTGTTGAATGAGATTTAAATCTGGGACCTGCCTTGTCTCTCCAGCAAATGAACAAGATATACATGCACTTCCAAAAAGAGCAGAGACTTAATTTTCTGAAGCAGGGCCCTGAACCGAAACGTCAACTTTGCTGTTCCTCTGATGCTGCCAGGCCTGCTGTGCTTCTCCAGCTCCACACTTAACTGACTTCTGCATGTGCAGTTCTTACTATCTGAGTGGCTTTATTCCTTGTGTCGAGGCCGATATTTATCTCAAATCAACATCATTCAAATCAAATGATTTCGTCGTCAACACATTGGCGCTTGTGGGAGCTTGCAGATTAGCTACTGCGTTTCCTGCATTATTCTAATGTGGTGGTTGGTTGGTTGGTTGGTTGGTTGGCTGGCTGGCTGGCTGAGCTGGTTCGTTGTTCTGCAGACATTTCATTATTCTGGGTAACATCAATGCAGCCTCCGATGAAGCACTGTTGTGTTTTCCCACCTGTTACTTGAACTCGGGTGTCCATCAAGCTGGATTACCTTACTTCCAGTTTTCCTTCGCAGTGCAGTGTATATGGGGTTGAGATCTGTGTTTTTTAAATAGCCTTCTTGGAGGAGTACCAGGTTTCTAGGAATTCCCCTGCTTGTCCCAGGATCCTGATGTTGTCCCAATCAAATTGATGGTTCTCCTTGTCCATGTGGATAGAGATGAGACAGCATTGGTCATGTCTTTTTGTTGCCAATTGCTATTCACATACCCTTGTGGTTAGTTTACTTCCTGTTCGTCCAACATAGTGTTTGTCACAGACTCTGCGGGGAATCTTGTATATGACATTGGTCCTGTCTATAGTGGGTAGTGGGTCTTTGGTTTGGGTGAGCAGTTGACAAAGGGTTGACATCAGTTTGTCTGCTACTGATGCCCAGTTGGTCGTAGGAGACTTGTGGTCAGTTCACATGCGTTCCCGATGTAAGGTAGCCTGATGAGCGTGTTGGGGCATGTAGTATCTTCCTGATGTTGTTCGTGTGATAGGCATCTTCTGACCCAGTTTTTCGGGTATCCATTGTCTTTGATACCTGAAAAAGGTGCTCCTCCTCTTCTTAGCATAGCTCTGTGCTGCTGCAATGTGTTGTTGTCCTTTTGTGGCCCATTCTCCATATGGATAAGAACTACCCATTTGATTGGGACAACACCTGGATCCTGGGACAAGCAAAGCAGAGACAAGCACGAGAATTCCTAGATGGACAGAGTTCAAATAACAGGAAGGAAAACACAACAGCGCTTCATCAGAGGCTGCACTGATGTTACCCAGCAGGGTAATGAAACGCCTGGGGAACAATGAACCTGTCTGGCGAGCCAACCAACCATAACATTCACAATCCGAGCTACAAATCTACTGAAACCATAGAATTACGACATCAAAAGTAGTTCATCAGCTATAAAGTGTTTTGGGATGTTCAGAGGCCTTAGATTTTCCCCACTGTATATAACATGTAGTGTTACATCAGGAAATGGCTAGGCCAAAACTTATGGCTTATCCTTACATGGTCTTTGAGGTAGTCATGGGGGGATGCCTTTGTTAATTCCAGAGTCCTCATAAGGACACCAATATTGCAGAAAGGAAGTTCCAAGATTTTGACCGAGTAACAACAAAAGCACAACAATTCCAGGCCAGGTTAGTGTTGCTTGGAGGGGAATTTGCAAGTGATGACATTCTTATCTAACGCGCCCTTATTTTTCTAGGTGCATAGGGTTGTATGCTTGGAAAGTGCAACTAAGAAGCTGGGGCAATTTGCTGATTTGCATCTTGTAAATGGTACATACTGCTGCCCACTATGTGTTGGTGGCAAAGGTTGAAAATGGTCGATGGGGTATTCGCAATAACATTGAACTTTGAGTGTGCTTAGAGTTGCGCCCATCCAGTATTTCATCCCATACCTTATGGTGAGCAGGCACAGAGGAAACAGGAAGCGAGTTAGTCACCACACAATTCCTAACCTCAAACACAATCTTAAATGGCCAATCCAGTTCAATTTCTGGTCAATGTTAAGCTGCAAGGTATTAATAGTGAGGGCTTCAGAGATAGTGATTCCACTGAATATCAACTGGAGATGGTTACTTTATCTCTTGTTAGAGATGATCATGCCTATCATTTGTGTTACTTGTCACTTTTCAGTCTAAGCCTGGACATGGCCTAGGCATTGCTGGATATGGACATGTGCTTCAGTATCGAAGGCATGACATACATTGCTAAACAGTATGTGCAGTACACATCTCCACTTCTGATCTTATGGTGGAGGGTAAGTCATCATTAAAGCAGCAGGAGATGACTGGACCTGGGACATTACTCTGAGGAACTAGGGGGTGACACGGTGGCTCAGTGGTTAGCACTGCAGCCTCACAGCACCAGGGACCCGGGTTCGATTCCAGCCTTGGGTGACTATCTGTGTGGAGTTTGCACATTCTCCCCGTATCTGCGTGGGTTTCCTCCGGGTGCTCTGGTTTCCTCGCACAGTCCAAAGATGTGCAGGTTAGATGGTTTGGCCATGGTAAATTGCCCATAGTGTTCAGGGGTGTGTGGGTTATAAGGGGATGGGTCTGGGTGGGATGCTTCAAGGGGCGGTGTGGACTTGTTGGGCCGAAGGGCCTGTTTCCACACTGTAGGGAATCTGATCTCTAATCTAACTCCTGTACTAACTTCCCAGAGATTAGTGACCTTACCACATCCATTTCTTTTGGACAAATATGGCCACAAGTCAGTGGAAAGTTTCCCCACCTCCCGCCAGATTCCTGTTGACTCCAGTTTCACTCAGGTCCACAATGTAACTTGATCAAAATGCTGCTTTGACGTGACCACAGTCAACTTCACCTCATCTCTGGATATGTTCCAACTAGTAATCAGTTCCACCCTTGCTACTCAGATTCCCATCCTTCGTTTTGCTGGGGTCCTTGCTACCAGAGTCAAATGTGAATTGATGTTAAGTTCAATCATTTTCACCTCATCATGAGTGTAAAGCTCTTTTACCTGTATTTGAATCATGGTGGTCATGCAGTAAGCAACTAAATGGCCCTGGCTTAAAAACAGTATCAGTGAACAAGTTACTGTTACTGTCCCTGGATCCAGGTGTTGTCCCAATCAAATGGTTAGTTCTTATCCATATGGAGAATGGGCCACAAAAGGACAACAACACATTGCAGCAGCACAGAGCTATGCTAAGAGGAGGAGCACCTTTTTCAGGTATCAAAGACAGGTAGCACTGTTATAGACCCCTTTTTGTTATTTTGCCATGATGGAGAGTAAACTGATGGGGTCAAATTGGACAGCGCTTAGTTTTACGGACAGGGCATATATGATCAGTTTGCTACCTTGTCAGATAGATACTAGTGTTTTCATTGTGCTGGAGCAGCAAAGTCAAGAACGCCATTAGTTCTACAGTACTTTTGTAGGAACTTTGTCAGGGTTCATAGCTTTTGCTGTGTTCAGTGCCTTCAGCCTTTTGAGGAGTGGAGTGGAGAGAATCAAATTGGTTGATGATTGACATCCATAATACTGGGAGATTTCAGGAGGAAGCTGAGACAAGTCATCCACTCAGCATTTCTGGCAGAGATAGTTTAAAAATCTTCAGGATCCACTCTTTTACATGTGTTGGGGTCTGTCAGCAATTAAGGATGGGGATATTTGTACAGAATAATCTTCCTGTCAGTTGTTTAATTGCCCACTACTGCTCATGATGTGTGGTGGATCTGCAGACATTAGAACTAATCAATTGGTTCTGGGACTGATTAATCATGTCAATTGCATGCTGTTTCCATGGTTTTGTTCGTGAGCAGCGTTGCCGTACAACTTTATCAGCTTGACATGACATTTCCTCATATGCTCTCCTGCGTTCTTCATTGAAGCAAGGTTCATCCCCCGGCACAAATGGTAATAAAAAGAAGAGAGTGTGGAGATATGCTCCAAATGAGGTACAGCTTGCAGTCAGACTTAATTCTGCAGCTAATGGCTTCATAGACGCCCAGTTTTAAATTGCTAGATCTAGTTGAAATCTATCCTGTTTAGCACAATGATAGTGTCAAGCACACAACACAAGGAATTGTCAATATGAAAATGAGACTTTGGCATCACAATGCCATGTACAGTGATCATTCCTACCTTTATTGTCATGGACAGATACAACTGTGGCAGATAGTTTAGGGATGAGATCAAATTGGTTCGCCCTCTGGCTGGTTCTCTCACCGTCACCAGCTGACCCCCTTTAGGATTTAGCCAGCTCAGTCAGCGCCACCAAGCCATACTTGGTAATAGACAGTGAAGTTTCCCACTATAACATTCTGTGCCTTTGCTGCCTTCAGTATTTCCTCTAAGTAGTGGTCAACATAGAGGAGTACTAATTGATCAGTCGACAAATGGTAATCAGCAAGAGGGTTTCTCGCACATGTTTGATTTGATGCCATGAGACATCATAGAACCTAGAGCTACTGCTGAGGTTTCCTAGAGCAACACTCCCTCCTAGTGTTTAGCACAGTGGTGTCACATTTGATGCATTGGGACTGTTTGTAGACCAGTGCATACAAACAAAAAAAAACAAAAACAACTAATCATCTAGACAATAAAGTGTGAAGCTGGATGAACGCAGCAGGCCAAGCAGCATCTCAGGAGCACAAAAGCTGACGTTTCGGGGCTAGACCCTTCATCAGAGAGGGGGATGGGGAGAGGGTTCTGGAATAAATAGGGAGAGGGGGAGGCAGGCCGAAGATGGAGAGAAAAGAAGATAGGTGGAGAGGAGAATATAGGTGGGGAGGTAGGGAGGGGATAGGTCAGTCCAGGGAAGACGGACAGGTCAAGGAGGTGGGATGAGGTTAGTAGGTAGGAGATGGAGGTGCGGCTTGGGGTGGGAGGAAGGGACGGGTGAGAAGAAGAACAGGTTAGGGAGGCAGAGACAGGCTGGACTGGTTTTAGGATGCAGTGGGGGAAGGGGAGATTTTGAAACTGGTGAAGTCCACATTGATACCATTGGGCTGCAGGGGTCCCAAGCAGAATATGAGTTGCTATTCCTGCAACCTTCGGGTGGCATCATTGTGGCACTGCAGGAGGCCCATGATGGACATGTCATCTAAAGAATGGGAGGGGGAGTGGAAATGGTTCGCAACTGGGAGGTGCAGTTGTTTACTGCAAACCGAGCGGAGGTGTTCTGCAAAGTGGTCCCCAAGCCTGCGCTTGGTTTCCCCAATGTACAGGAAGTCACACCGTGTACAATGGATACAGTAAAGCACATTGGCAGATGTGCAGGTGAACCTCTGCTTAATATGGAAAGTCATCTTGGGCCTGGGATGGGGGTGAGGTGTGGGGGCAAGTGTAGCACTTCCTGCGGTTGCAGGGGAAGGTGCCGGGTGTGGTGGGGTTGGAGGGCAGTGTGGAGCGAACAAGGGAGTCACGGAGAGAGTGGTCTCTCCAGAAAGCAGACAAGGGTGGGGATGGAAAAATGTCTTGGGTGGTGGGGTCGGATTGTAGATGGCGGAAGTGTCGGAGGATGATGCGTTGTATCCGGAGATTGGTGGGGTGGTGCGTGAGAACGAGGGGGATCCTCTTTGGGCGGTTGTGGCAGGGGCGGGGTGAGGGATGTGTTGCGGGAAATGGGGGAGACGCAGTCAAGGGCGTTCTCGACCGCTGTGGGGGGCAAGTTGCGGTCCTTAAAGAACTTGGACCTCTGGGATGTGCGGGAGTGGAATGCCTCATCCTGGGAGCAGATGCGGCAGAGGCGGAGGAATTGGGAACAGGGGATGGAATTTTTGCAGGAGGGTGGGTGGGAGGTGGTGTATTCTGGGTAGCTGTGGGAGTTGGTGGGCTTGAAATGGACATCAGTTACAAGCTGGTTGCCTGAGATGGAGACTGAGGGGTCCAGGAAGGTGAGGGATGTTTTGGAGATGGCCCAGATGAACTTGAGGTTGGGGTGGAAGGTGTTGGTGAAGCGGATGAACTGTTCTAGACACTTGGATAAGGAATAATTCCTTGAGAATGACAGAGTCAGGCTATACCTGACAAGTCTGTGGGCAAGTTCTCCCTAATCCTGTCACAAGCCCCTGGATGTTGTTAGTTAGGAGGGCTTGCAGAGTCAGTCGGGCTGGGTTTGCCTTTATCATTTCCAATGCTTTCTTAAGTTGATGCCAGATGGTTTACCTGGTTTAATTTCTTTCCCTAAACATAGTGGTTTTGATATAACAAAGTGACTTGCCAGGCTTTAACAGATGGCAATTCAAGTCAAAAAACCACAAAATATTATAAAAGTGCTAACTAAATGCAACTTGTAATTCACCCGCACTTTTTTTGCGCCATCTAGTTTTGTCCATTTAATTTCCTGGAACTATATTGGCTTACAGAACAATTGCTCAAGTTGTTGTTTAGACGTACATAGACAATGGGTATAATAAGCAATTGTCAGAGGTAAGAGCATTGAGATAATGGGGATCTTTTTTCTTAAAAATACTTGCCTGGACGATGTTGCCCAAATTCAATTTGCTTTCTGACATGTGGTTCATTGATTGAATTTCCATGAAAATGTTTCTCAGTAAAAGCTTGACATGTTGGTTCACTAGCTGAAGATACTGAATCCTCTACTGGAATTGCTACTTGTTTCAAGGGATCAATTGTGTCATCCCGGCTGGGATTAGTTTTGCATCCTCCTTCAATTCCAAATTCATGCGGAACCTCAGATGGTAACTTAGCATTTCTGTAATGAAAACAGGCAATCAGGAAGTCAATTTGTTTATTAGTGCATGTTTTATTTTTGCTTGTGTTTCACTGTACATCCAAAGAACCAAAATGGTTCTCAGCAATCAACTTAAGAGCTTTACACTATAATGTGACTTATAGTCCTACAGCATGGAACAGACCATTCAGTCCAACTTGTCCATAGTCGACCAAGTTTCCCAAACTAAACCAGTCCCACTTGCCTGTGTTTGGCCAGCATCCCTCTAAATTTTTCCTATTCACGTATCCAAATAAATTTTTGTTCACATCAAAATCTAGACACAGCTGACCAAAGTAACTTCAGGGATATGCTCATCTCGGCTAGGAGCTTCACTGAGAAAATCTGGGCTTCCACATTGAACCTAATCAAGTCACTAGCTAAAACTTGGAAACAATTTGTAGGCTTGTCTGCCAAGCTAAGAGATGGTGTGGAATGAGAGATAAAGAAATAATGCAAGTCAAAGAAACAGTTGCAACTTACCTCACAGGAAGCAAACTGCACCTCAGAATTCCTGTACAGTCAGAATTTTTTTTATTTGAACTTGTGTACTTAAAATTTATTAATTTGACACCACTGTAATTGAACCTCATTAGGCAACAGCAGCCCTGAATTTTGGAATACACTTCTTTAAGCTTTAAATAAATGCAACTGGCAGATCATTTTAAAGCATAAAAATTTGTTGATTACTTACAAGTTGCAGTTGGAATCTTCACTCACACGGTTACTTTTTTGGAATAACATACCATTCCACTGATGTTCCTGAAACAACACGGAAAACAGTAAATGCCTCAATGAGAAGAACACAAGTAGATAGAGTAAATGGTTTGCTTAATTTGCATTACTTTAACCAAAATGATATCTATTTCCAAATCACTTTTTATGTAACTGACAGTACACCATTTTTTATGGGAGTGATGGAGATAGGAGGTAGGACATGAAGAACTGAACACCCATCACAAAGCACAGCAGTAAAGGCTAAGCTCACTAGCTTTGTGCATTTCATGTTAAGTGAAGATCACACAAACACACCAGATTGGGGCACAATTAACCCTGCAGATGACTGGAAAAAAAAAAGAGAGAGAACAACACGGACAACCGTGCATCATTGTACATCACTGGCAAATGAATCTCAATTTAAACATGGGTGAGATGCTGCATTTGGGAGAATGGTAATGTGATGCTATGCTATATTCCTTGGAAAATAAATCAGGGTAGCAACAGAATCAGAGGTAGACAGACATTCATAAAATCAAAATGATCCCGGTTTTGAAAAAAAAACAGCATTTTGAGGAAAAGAGCTGAAAAGGATGATAAATTTGTACAGAATACTGGCTACATAGCGTGTACAATTCTGTTCTCCATATTATTACAGGGATATGGAGAAGTGGCAGTGCAAGAAAAGCATGCTTACAAAGATAACACCAAAAAAGAAAGCTTGTACTGGTCAGGAAGGACTAAACACGATGTAGCATTATCATCCATTGAAGTTTCAAGAGCTGACCTGAAGCCTTTAAGATTATAAAATATTTTCTAAAGGCAGATGTGAAGATGTTTCCATTTCGAGGAAAAAGTAAGACTAGAAGTATTTATGGGAAAGCCCAGTAAACATATTGGGAAGAAAAACTTATACCTGATAGGCAAGATGAAGATGGAAAAACCTTTGAATGGAGCACAGAAAATAACTTGGATCAGCTAAACCAAAATGACCTACTTCTGCACTGCAGTAATTCTTCTATTTGACTTAATAAGCAATTGATGCGATTGCCTAAAAATTTATGGTCATGTACCAGGACATCTAGATATCTATTACTGCAGACTTTCTTCAAATATATTGCTTTTCTATTTTTCTTGCCAAAGCAGACAATTTCACATTGTCAAACATGACACTCACAATCGACCAGATTTTTGCCCACTCTTTATCCAAATCCTTTTACACTGTGCCCACTTGCACCAAGCATAATTACACCAGTTGGATTGCACGTAGTTCACGAAAGGGATATAACATCACCTTCAAGGGCAATTATAGTTTAGCAGCAAACGCTAGCCTGATCAGTGATGTCAAAATCCCATGAAAGGATTAAGAAAGAATCTTACTTTCAAGTACCTATCCTATTCTCAAAGTTTCTATCACATTTGTTTCCATTGTAGTTTGAGGTAGTCTACTCCAGATCATAACTCATTGGATGGATGTTTTTCCTCCTTTGCTCTGTTTTTCTTTGTCAATTATCTTAACTTCATTTAACTACATTAAATGATAACAGGCCATTATTCCAACATAGTAATATTTAGATTCTAGTCAAAAAATTCAGCTTTGTGTAAGTTTGATGCAGTGCCTAGATTCTATTAAATCCTACAGTTTTAATTCATTCAATATGGAAATGTTCATAAAGAAACTGAATAAAGACAAGTCCTTACATCACGTTCACAGGTACTGATGGCAGTTGACAGGTAATCAGTAGCATCAGAGAAGCAGCTTTTTATCTTCATCAAAAATTCTTCTAAGGTTGAAAGTTTTGCATTCTGTTTCTCAAAAAAAATACAAAATCAGATATTATAATCAACAGTATTCAAGGATCTATTACACCCACATTCAAAAGTTAGATGCTGGCTTAACCTTTCACTGCCCTAAAGCTTATCCTTTTGGTCTGGGTCCAGGTCCAGGTCTCACCCCCCAAATTCTAGTGGATTCACCCACATCTTAAGGATTTGATGTAGAAGACTCTGTTGATGGGCTGAGAATCGAGAAGCAACATTGTAACTCCATCTTGTGAGAAACCATATTGAACAACAGTATCATCTAAATGGGAGCAGGGATCCCAAAAATGCTCAGTTACAATACCACATTAAAGGCAATTCACAATCAAAGAAAATTGAGAATTTGTCCTTTTTACCTGTGTAGTCAACCTTTGCTGAAGCATAACTATGTCATAATTTTGAGTGCATATTTCTTTTTGAAGAATTACTTTTTCCTGTTCAGACAATCTATACTTTTTCTTCTCTTCAGCAAGAGCTAATGCCAAAGCTTTATTGTTATTTTTAAGTGAAATCTTCATCATTGAGGAGTTGTCTGAAACAAAAAATGATTGCAATGGATCATGTTCAAAATGCAATGTTGAAATTATGATCTTTCTTTTAGCATCATCAGAAACAGCTGTGGAACCACTGCCTGCAGTAAGGCAACTTGATGAATTTAGACCGAGTGACTGTTGTGAACGTTGCAGAAATGACTTGAAATGAGTTGTTTGTTTCAAGAAACAAAACAGAATCAATGAGAAACAAAACGTCTAATCTATTTTAAAAATAAACATCTTCATACGGTTTATGTCTTTTAGAAGATTCAAGTCGAAGTTTGTTTTAATTTGTCTTCCCATTGTTCGCTGAAACTAGAAACAAACAGTCACAGAAGAACAACCAACCATAAAATAGTGGGTCGCATAAGGTGTACAAAATTAAGTGATAAAAACTGACCAAATAAGTCTTTAGGTAAATAGACTTGTGTGAGAATAATATTAATGGTGTCATTTGTGGAGCTGATTTCGTAACATCATTGTTTGCTCTATTAAACTAGCCATGTGAAGAGTAACCCAGTCAGCGGTAGACAAAAGTCTATTTGACAACACTTGACAAGATTAAATAGGGCAATTACGATACTTTGCCTCAAGTGTGATGGGGAATATATGACATATTAGAGACTCTCCATGGATATTCTTATAAAGTTATCATGGTCCGTTGCATACATCAAAACACTATACTGAAATCTATTAATTTGATTTTACAAAGAATCTGATGACATTAACCCTTAAAACTAGACAAGAGTCTATCATGGAAATCAAAAGTTAAGTTGATCAAACAGCAGGTTGTGCTAACATTGCACAATTGTAAAATTGCAACACAAAATCCCAAATCAAAAACCCAAAGATACTCTGCGTGACACACAACGGCTACAAAAAGTTAGTGCTGAATGCTGTAATATAGCTAATAAAGGTTCAAGTGCATTTGTAAGATAACTGATTACAACTAAACCATTTATTTTAATTTGCTGCTGTATTAAGCCAATGAGCAGCAGGCGATCAACAAATCTGAAGAGGAGTTACAAGATTTGTAACGCTAACTGCTTTCTTGCCAAAAAAATAATACCAGACTTGCTTATTTCTGTAATAATTATTGATTCAAAAACAGGGACGAATTAATGAAGTAGGCAAGTTGAAGTAGAAATCATGCCAAGAGACAGTGTGAAGAAACAGCTAACCAAAAGCAAAATTTAAAATGTAATAGAGTAGGCAATAAGAGGATTATAAGAGGAGCTGAGCGAAATGAGAAGGAAGTTCAGGAGTGGATCAGACAATTACTTTAGCCATTTCTAATTGATACTTCCACCTTCTCCAAAAAGCGATGAGGAGAAATATCTTAATCCAGAGAATGGTATAATTTGCTGCCAAAGAAAGCAGCTGAGGCCAACACACAATGTTTCCTAGGAGTCAGATATAGTTATTAGTGCTAAAAGGATTAAAGGATATGGGTAGAAAGCAAAAACAGGGCACTGAGTTGGAAAAGCAGTCTTGATCTCATTGCTTGTCAGAGAAGCCTTGAAGGGCGCTTATTTTCTATGTCTGCTATCCCTGCCATTCTCAGCCACTTCACCTGAATACACTAATTCTCCACAGAATGTCAAACAGTAATATTTACCAAATCTTACATCAGCAGTATTTAGTTATAAATTCCTATGCCTGAATTTGTAATGAGAAGATATTTGCTTAATGTAATTTTGTCACTGTAAATCCTCTCTTAGGGGATTTGCTGCATTACCACCAGTGTATGATTACGACCTAACAGTGTAACAAGAATTGCATTACATCTATGCAAGTAGCTCATCTAAGCATTCTTGACTGGAAGACTAGAAAATATATTCATACCATCGGTGCTATTTATATGGTTCTATTGATGGTGGCATTGGCATGAGACAGGAAATCAAAATGTTGAAAACATTTGATAGAAATGATAGCGGCAAGAAGTCACTAGTGAGAGTGGTGTATGGGTCCATCACAGTAACCACACAGAAGGATGGGGAATAACTGAAGAAATAATGACAGTGTCAGAAAGGTATTACAATAATCATTGGAGATTTTAAATTTACATTAACTGTAAAAGGCAAATGGGCAAAAGGTAACCCTGATGGTGAATTCATAGAATGTTTTCAAGATAGCATTTTAAGCACATGTTCCAAAACTGATCAGACATCAATTAATACTAAATAAAAGCCAAAGAAAAACTGCAGATGTCATAAACCAGAAACAAAAAGACGTTGCTGGAAAAGCTCATCAGATCTTGCCGTATCTGTGAAGACAAGTCAAAGTTAATGTTTTGGATCTCTCTCTGACTGACTGTCTCTCTGAACTTCCTCAGCAATCTAGACTAAATTTGGTATTGTGGAATGGGATAGAATTAGTTAGCGATCTCATAGTGAAGATGCTTTTATCGATAGGAAACAATACTTTGATTGAATTTTACACACAGTTTAAGGGAAAGAGGAGTGGGTGTGAGATCATAGCTTTAATTTCAAACCTCTACTTTCAATGGGAGGAGAGTTAATAACTACAGCGCACAAATTTAAGATAAATGCAAAAGAATCAGAAATGACATAGGAATGAAAATAATAAGTAGTGGAATGCCCAAGCAGAATCAACAATTATCAAAACAGGAATTGGATAAATATTTGAAGAAAGCTTTCGTAGGGCTTATGAATAGTTCTTTGCAAGAGTTGGCTTTGCCCGCAGCAGTATTACTAGAAATAACCACTTTGGGCAATGATTAACCTTCCCAAAGCACTGACACAGGCCTATTTTGGTTCTGTACTATTCTATAACATACATTGAACATCAAACTTGACGAAACAGGGAGGGTAGCAAGTGCACAGACCATATTCACTGTGACTGAGTGTGCATGTCTCACCGGGTGGTTTGGGAGCACCTCCAGCTAAGCCCTAAACGACAATTTCCAGATTGGTAGGCAAGAGACCCAACACAAGTCAGTCTTCAAAAATCTACTCACTGTTTTTAAAATCTACCTGTAGCAGGATTAGTGGGAATATTGACTTTGAACATAAAATAGCCTTCACAAAGGGCATTTTCCATTGTGTTTTATGGCATTTTATCCACACTAACAAACAATTTATTGAGTAGTCTCACAGCTAAAAGCTGCAATGTAGAGGTGCCGGTGTTGGACCGGGGTAGACAAGGGCTGAAATCATACAGCACCAGGTTATAGTCCAACAGGTTTATTTGAAAACACAAGCTCGCGGAACCTCAGCCCTTCTTCAGGCATTAGAACTTTGAAACCTCTTTTCATGTGATTGGAGCTAAAAGCTGGGCGCACACAAGACATTGTAGGCAAATCCCAGCAGGCCTATTCCACGTATCACTCACTCAATCACAACCTCCTGGGATCCTCGACATAATAGATCTCAATCTTCATCCATGAGTAGTAAGTAATTACTGAAAGCACTGAGCTAGAATTTCTGGCAATATCCCAGCTGTAGTGCTGAAAAGTTACGCTCTAGAACTAGCCATCCTGTCTAGCCAAGCGGATGCAATACAGTTACATCATTATCCACACAACCAATGGGGGATCCAGGCAGGTCTTATTCACAAAAGATAAATCACAGAGTGAATTCCCACCCTGTCAACCTCTGTCAATCAGCTGGAAACTGTGGGAGGAATATCGTTTGCACTATCAACACCATGTCACCAATAACCCATTCACTAATCCTTGATCTATTAAGATGCAAAGAGAGCAACTGCCCATGATATCACTGTAGCTGTTAAAATCATTCAGAATGGAAACAGCCTGTTCGGTGCAAATCATTCACACCAACCAGACATCCCAATCTGAGATAATGGGAACTGCAGA
The DNA here is from genome assembly GCF_030684315.1 of Stegostoma tigrinum. NCBI lineage: Eukaryota > Metazoa > Chordata > Chondrichthyes > Orectolobiformes > Stegostomatidae > Stegostoma > Stegostoma tigrinum. The sequence goes on from NC_081360.1 coordinate 27,552,352, forward strand.
TGCTGGAGAATTCCAAGATAATAAAATGTGAGGCTGGATGAACACAGCAGGCCAAGCAGCATCTCAGGAGCACAAAAGCTGACGTTTCGGGCCTAGACCCTTCATCAGAGAGCTCTCTGATGAAGGGTCTAGGCCCGAAACGTCAGCTTTTGAGCTCCTGAGATGCTGCTTGGCCTGCTGTGTTCATCCCACCTCACATCCCAATCTGACCCTGTCCCAATTGCCAGCATTTGGCCTACACCCCTCTGAACCTTTCCTATTCATATACCCATCCAGATACTTTTTAAGTGTTCTAATTGTACCGCCTCCACCATTTCCTGATAGCTCATTTCATACACTCTCTTCTCTCTGCATGAAAAAGCTTATCTTTGGGTCCTTTTTAAATCAGTCCTCTCTCATCTTAAAGATCTCTCCCCTGGTTTTGGACTCCCACACGGTAGGAAAACAAAATAAAAATCTAGGTTATTCACAGTCTCGCCTCATGATTTTATGAACCTCTAAGGTCACCCCTCAGCCTCTGATGCTCCACAGGAAAAAAACCAACATATTCAGCTTCTCCCTATAGCTCAACCCCTTCAGTCCCAGCAACATCTTTGTAAATCTTTTCTGCACCCTCTCAAATCTAACAGCAACATTCATATTGCAGGGAGACCAGAAGTGAGCGCAGTATTCCAAAAGTGGTCTAACCAATGTCCTGTACAGCCACAACATCATATTCCATATCCTCCACTCAGTGCATTGATCAATGAAAGTAAACATACTAAACATCACCTTCACCACCCTGTCTACCTGTTACTCCACTTTCAAGGAACTATGCATGTGTACTAAGGTTCTCTTGGTTCAGCATAACTTCCCAGTTAACTGAATGTAGCACTACAAATCCTCAAAACAAAAACCTAGTTATTCATGACCCTCCTACCACAAAGTAGAGGTTTCTCCTTGTTTTTCTTCATGATAAAATTCATGATTTTGAGTATTAACAGATTTTCTCCTCTAGGGCGGACCTCAGCTCCTCTAGTCTGTCCAGATGATAGACGTTACTGATATTGTATTAAATCTGGTCTGCACACCTTTGAAAGTATTGAGTGCTTAAGTGCAGTTTCCAGAATTCCTCACAATACTATACTAGTAATTGGGAAAACTTGCAGTGATTGGAGTCTTGCCTAGTACTCATGATGATTGCAGTTCTAAGAAACAAATCATCTCATTTCAGAACATTACTGTATTTTTCCAAGATGTACACCTTAAAACCAAACATTTTCAATCGCTTCATCACTATCGTTAAGATCAGAAATCAAGGTGTTCGTTGCAAGTAACAGTTAACGCCAGGCACATTTTGGAGAGTGTGTTTACTATGGTGCCACACAAATGGCTTCTGAACAAAGCCATAGTTTATGGAATTAAAAAAAGGGGACAGAAACAACAGATATAAAATTGGCTGAGTGACAAGTAGCAGATGGAAATGAATGCCTTTTAGTACTGGAGTGCCGTCTTCAAGGTTCATTGCTCTGAGCCTTGTTTCTCCAAATATAAAATGACCTAGACTGTGGAGTCCCAAAACAATTTCAAAGTTTGCAGCCAACATGAAATTTGGAAGCATTGTGAACTGTGAGGAGGACGGTGTAGAACTTCAAAAGGATTTAGAATCAGCCAACCGGTGGCATTTGAACTTCAATGTTGAGAAATGCAAACAGCCAATGTAAAAGAAAAAGAAAAAAGGAAAATTTTAATGGGGCGTAGGACAAGAGGTACCTGAATCAACTAAGGTAGCATGACTTGTTGAGAGCATGTTTAATGCAGCATATAGTACCCCAGCTTTTGATAAGAGTACAACAGAAAGTTATGCTGAACATGTATTGAACTTTCAAAGGATACTAGATTGGCCTCGCCTTGAGAAACTTGTCCAGCTCGGGGTGGGGGGGGGGGGGGGGGGGGGGCTGCACTTTACGAAAGACATAAAAACTACAAAAAAAAGAGATTCACAAGCATGACGTCGGGGATAAGGATCAGCAGTTAACGATAGACTGGACAAGTTAGATTTGCTTTTCTTAAAGAAAATAAGACTGAAAGATGATTTGATGGAGACATGCAAAAATCAAGAGGAGTTTAAACACAACAGACAGGGAGAAACTGGTCTAAGTCATGAGAAGATGGAGAAAGGTGAACAGCTTTAAAGAAATTCATAAAAGGAAAAAAATGAGAAAAAGATGTGTTTTCACATATGGAATGCACTCAGTGTGCTGAAGGCAGGTTCAATTTACACATTAAAAAGAAAAACTAAATAGTTAACTGAAAAAAGAAAGCCTGCAGGCTTATGGGGAGCTGGCAGGAGAATAACATTTCGTGAGCTACTCATTCAGAAAAAGGATACAGCCATGATGGGCCAAATGGCTGCCTTCTACATTGCAACAGTTCTGCAATGACCACCTTCAACAGCAGTCACCCAACTTCTCCACAGTTTTTAAGAACATCTAACATTTTTGAGAAGGTTTGTAGCTCAGGTTGTAAGTGAAGTTGTAGACTTGCCATCCATTTGAGCGAATAGCTGTACTTGCTACACGAATGCCTCAGCGAGCAAGTCTACAACCTTATCCCGAGCTATAAATCTTAAAAACTTTAAACATCTACAGGCACAATATCCTCAAACTGGCCTGCAGATGGGAGACAAATGCCATCTGTCTGAGCGCAACTCGAACTGTACTTCCTGCACAAACATCTCAGAACGAGCAAGTCTACAACCTGTTATTGACATCACCAATCAATCCTCTAACATCAACTTTCTGCTATCATTGCTAATGATAGAAAATCAATTAGTCACATAAGTATCAATATCAACAGATTAGTGCACAAGCAGGTTGAGCAATGTAAGATTTGAGGCAAGCTCGACAAAGTTTCAAGGGGAAAAGAATACTTACTGAGAATTTTGGTCTTAATCTTAGAAATCAAAGATGCATTATATTTTGTCTTTTTCATAAAGCAATTCCGGCGTTCCTTCATTTTACCAGAGAACTCCAAATGGTTGGTGGATACAGTTGCATTCATCATTTCACCTTCCATAATTTAAGTTGCTACTTTGTATACCTTAAAAAGGATAGACTACATTAATCGCATGCGATTCTGAACTCTCAAAATAATAAATATCCAATAAATGAAATACATATGTTGACCTATCACAAATATAATGATAATTCTACTTGTTCATACACTTAAATATACAGCACAAGTAATCTCAGTGTTATGTTCCATCCCCAATTCTTTCTGATTTAATAGCAGCGAAAAATCCTATGAGTTAAAATTACACCTACCTAAAAGATTTTTTTTGGGGGGGGGGGGCGCGCTAAGGAAAGAGGGTAGGTTCTCCCAGAAAATAATTATTATTATTTCAAACAATGTACAACAACATAAGGCTGTGGAGTAGACAAAGGAAATCATGGCAAATGTGATCACATACCAAACTGTGCTTTCATAGCATAAACCAACCTAAACAGAAAACTAGTAATTTTGGAGATTTAAAATTACTAAAGTGGCTAGATATAAATTTGTTTGCAGAAGTTCCAAACTTCCAATAGCCCTTCCATGTATTCCAGAAGATTAGAAAACTACCGACAAGTTGTCTTTTGGTTGTTTGGTTGTGTTCTAGACCTATTCACTACATTTTAATGGTCCATGTGTATTAATTCCACCACTAATCTTCATGTAGATTAATAGAACACCTACAATGTGGAAGCAGGCTATTGAGCCCACCGAGTCCTCAGTGACCCTCCAAAGAGTAGCCTACGGAAACCTAACACCTAGTCCTAGCCACGTAACCCTGCATTACAACCCCATATACAATCCACCTAGCCTGCTCGGCCCTAGACGCAGTATGGGCAATTTAGGATGGCCAGTCCACCGAACTGCTACCTTTCAGTGCCAGGGACCCAAGTTCAATTCCATCCTCAGGGGGTGGTATGTAGAATTTGCACATTCTCCCTGCATCTGCATGAGTTTTGTCCAGGTGGTCCGGTTTCCTTCCACATCCCAAAGATGTGCACGCTAGATGAGTTTGCCCTCTGCAATTGCCTGTAGTGTCCAGAGATGCACAGGTTAGGTGGGCTCACCATGGGAAATACAGGGTTACTGGGATAGGGTGGGGTAGTGGCAGGTGTGAACTGGATGGACCAAATAGCCTGTGTCCACCCTGTAAGGATTCTAGATGTAAGTCTGCTCACTGAGCTGGAAGGTTCATTTTCAGACATTTCATCACCATTCTACATAACATCAGCAAGTCTCCAGTGAAGCACTGGTGTTATGTCCCACTTTCTATTTATCTGTTTAGGTTTCCTTGGGTTGACGATGTCATCTCATGAGGGATTCTATGTAATTAACTTGCAAACATAACCCACTCATCCTGGGAACTGCCTGTACTTAGAACGAGTACAAAGTTTTAATATAAGGCTAGTGCAGAAAGTTGAAGTCAATCAGCCATAATCCTCCTGTATGGTGGGGCAGACTTGAGGAGACAAATGGCTTACTCCAACATTTTCTATCCAATCCAATGATGTGGGCCAAAAATTTAACCAATCTAACTGTATAAACTAATTCTGTCCACCAGACCAGATTATTACCACTACAATTTAATCCTATAATAGCGTAAAAACTAATACCTACCTTTCCAGATATCAAGATAAAGGCACTGATTGAATATTTACACATACACACCAATATTCTCCTTGCTCACAGTCAGCTTTCTCCACTCTTCCCCTATTTCTCTGTTCAGTCCACCTCTCTGCTCCTTTATCTCCCACCTTTCTGTCTACATTCCCACCAACCTTGCAATCAGTCACTATTTTCAGTCTCTATTCTCTCTCTCTCTCTCTCTCTCTCTCTCTCTCTCCCCCCCCCCCCCCCCCTTTAATATCATCTACTTTCTCTACACTTATACTCCCTTCATTGTTGGAGAAAGGGATTACAGATTTTCCTCTATCTTTTATTTCTTTATTCTTCCAACTATTCTTTCTGCCCTCCTTTATTCTACTTACTACCTCCCTATATCTTTAATTCCCTCACTCTATTCCTTTCACTTCATTCTCCTCTTTCTTTATTCCTCCATGTATATTCCCCTATTATCTACCTTTAACACTTCATTCTTCTTTTTCTCTATCCCTCTCACTAGCTCTCCAACTCTTTCTTTATTCTTCGCTTGCTCTAGCTCTTTACGCGTCTTTATCACCCATCTCCTACGTCTAGCTGTTTACCTCTCTTATTTCTCCTTACCACTCTATCAGTATTTTTCTCCTCCGCCGGTTAAAATCCACACCACGCGCCTCCAGTATCAAATTAAAAAATCAACAAGAGCCTCTCATTGGTGTTACAACGCGCAGGCGCGAGCGGCGTGCGCTCTCATTGGCCACCGGCGCGGGGGCGGGGACGGGCTGAGGTCACGGGGTGGGCTGCGCTGTGTTCTTATTAGCGGCGGGAGAGCGCTTTTGATTGGGTTGCCCTGTGTTACGTGAGGTTTGGGGGTGGGTCGTGTTTGATCACGTGATCTGTAGATGCTGGAGCTGGATGTGCGCAGCAGGGCAAGCGGCGTCTTAGGAGCACAAAGGCTGACGTTTTGGGTCTAGAACCTTCATCAGAAAAGGGGGAGGAGGATCAAAGATGGATCGAGAAGACAGGTGGAGAGGAGACAGACATGTTAAAGAGAGATAATAGGAACTGCAGATGCTGGAGAATCCAAGATAAGTGTGAAGCTGGATGAACACAGCAGGCCAAGCAGCATCTTAGGAGCACAAAAGCTGATGTTTCAGGCCTAGGCCATTCATCAGAAAAGCTTTTTTCTTTTGGATGAGGCTGTCAGTGGAGGGGGACTGGTCAGGCCTGCAGGACAGGAAGAAGTGGAGGACCTTTAGGCCATCTGCAAGGGGAATGCAGATGTATAGGGACTGGACCTCCATGGTGAAAATGAGGTGTTGGGCATGTGGAATTGGAAGCTCTGGAGAGTGTTGGGTGGTGTCAAAAGCAGCGATGGAGCCAGTAGAGGTGAGAGTAGGTGGGGAGGTAGGGAGAGGATCTGTCAGTCCGGGGAGAATGGACAGGTCAAGGAGGTGGGATGAGGTTGGTAGAAAATGGAGGTGCAGCTTGAGGTGGGAGGAGGGGATGGGTGAGAGGAAGAACAAGTTAGGGAGGCAGGGATGAGCTGGACTGGTTTTGGGATGCATTGGGGGGAGGGGAGATTTTGAAGTTTGTAAAATGCACATTGATACCATTGGGCTGTAGGGTTCCCAAGTGGACTATGAGTTGCTGTTCCTGCAGCCTTTGGTTGGCATTGTTGTGGCACTGCAAGAGGCCCAGGATGGACATGTTATTCAAGGAATGGGAGGGGGAGTTGAAGTGGCTTGTGACTGGAAGGTACAGTTGTTTATTGCTAACCGAGCGTAGGTGTTCTGCAAAGCGGTCCCCAGGCCTTCACTTGGTTTCCCCAATGTAGAGGAGGCCACAACGGGTACAGCGGATGCAGTATATCACATTGGCAGATGTGTAGGTGAACGTCTGCTTGATATGGAAAGTCTTCTTAGGGCTTGGGATGGGGTTGGATTTCACAAGTTTCAACAGTAGTAAATGAATTGAATATCAAGGGAAGATGATTGACAATCTTCTTGTTGCTGACAACCATTGTCTTGCATTTATACACCTGTACTGACTCTTGGGACTTGTCAACCTGAGTAAGAACACAGTTCTGCATTTGCTGGAGGTCTGAAATAAAAATAGAGTGCTGGAGAAACTCGGCAGGTTTGGCAACATCTCTCTTACAGAAACATGAACATACTGAGTTTCTCCAACACTTTGGTTTCATTACATATGAACCCAAGCCTGAATGTTGACCAGATTTCACTGGACTTGTACATTAGAGTATGTCAGGAGTTGTAAACGGTATCGTGCACTGCAGACAACAGTAATCAGCCCCAGTTCTGATCTTATAGTGGAGGGAAGATCATTGAAGCAGCTGAGGTGTTTGGATCCATGAGGTTACCCTGAGGAATTCTGGCAACTCTTCATTGTTTCACGTCACAACCAGCATGAGGGAAGATGGTTGTTGGAGGTCAATCAGGGCAGAAATGAGCCTCAAGTGTCTCGTGTTGACTGAGGCAGTATTGGGGTCAGGAGTTGGTGTTGATTGAGCTGAACCCAAATTGAATGTCAGAGAATATTAATGCTTTGTTTGAGCTGCTTGGTAGCATTGTTGATTAGAGGGACCTGATGGTTAGATATCACAGAATCCCTGTAGTAGGGAAAGAGGCCATTTGGCCAATCGAGTCTGAAGAGCATCCCCATAACTGCCCCCTTTCCATTAACCTTGCATTTACCATGGCTAATTGGTTACACATCTGTGGACACCACGGTTAAATTTAGCAAAGCAAATCCATGTAACCTACACATCTTTGAACTTTGGAAGGAAACTGGAGCTCCCAGTGGAAACCCACACAAACACAGGGACAATGTGTAAACTCCACACAAACAGTCATCCAAGGCTGGAATTGAACCCAAGTTCCTGGTGCTGAGAGGCAGCACTGCAAATTTGTCATCAAAGTTTATCTTCTCCCTGTTTGTTGTATTTTTGGTTTTCATTCGTTAGTCTTTTTAAACTTTCTCAGTCCTTTGGCTTACTTCTAACCTTTCCTACTTTGCATTTTTTTTTCCCTTGCAACTTGATGTTATCTGTAACTTTCTTGCTTATTTTATCTACTTGTGTCTTAAAAAATTTTGATAAGCACAGGAGTGACAGGTTAGCAAGAGGTTGGGCGGAATGTGGAGCAATCAGATTTTCCATGATATTTTTGAATCGTGGAGCAGGTCCAAGTGGCCCATTTCTGCTTCATATATTCTTTTCATATATATTGATTTCTGTTTGGGCTACAAAGTCTGTCCTGGAGTTTGTGCCATACACAAGTTTACACTTGATCTGACAGATGGCATTGTTCATCCTAGTATCCTCCTCCCTCTTCAATCAGAATGTGGCCGTTGTAAAACTAACTACATTTCTACGTTTTCTACCAGAAAAAATACATAATTGTTTTTATTCCCACTTAATGAAAAACAAGATTGTCAAATCTCAAAAGTAAAGAGTAAAGTGATAGCATCCTCATTGTCTGAACCTCCCATTCATGGTATAATGAACGGTGAAAGACAGTTTTCCGACATTCCGCTGCACTTTGCTTTTGCGAAGAATGAAGAAAAGTCCTTGTACAGTTTTGAATGACCTCATCTGAACATGAACAAGTTTGGTTTTGCAGATATTGAAATTTCATGATGTGTCAAATGACATTGGTATGAAAATGCTGAAGTGAAAACTTGGGAAGGAAACTTGGCAGGATTACCAACTGCTGACGTTGCACAAATGGAGTCATCTGGAATAGTCACTGTGTGAAATAAATTTGAATTATTTTACAATTTATCCAATTTGCCTTTTTTTTCTGCACACTGTGGAGTTAAATTGATTAAATAAATTATGTTTAACAGATTTAGTTGGTATCAATATTGATACAAGTGTTCTTTGAATCGCGCTAATTATATTTACACAAAACTGGGCCACAGTGTTATCAATATTCTATCAAGGCCAGTAAACATTTAATGAAAATGTCAGCAAGCTACCCTATATTTATGAAATAGATATTAGTTACTTGCCATCAATTTGAAAGTAACCCAGTGAACTATTTGACTGGTAGTATAATGCAGTGACAGACATGCATGAAATTTAAGACCAGGAGTATCAGTCCCAGGGTGCCTGTTTCTATTTGTGTTTACACCAAGGTTTCCTAGCAACAAGAAAAGTACTTTGGTCTTTTGAATGAGATCAGAAACCCGAGTATTGAGTTTCTGCGCCAAAGAAATTGTAGATACATTGCAGAATTCATGCTCTAGGTATTTATTCTGCAAGCACTTTTTGGCATTGGTAACTAAATTGCATTTTTGGAAAGTCTAGAGTTCATTGCATTTTCTTAAGAATTGAACTGTTGTATTCTTGCATCAAGTTTTTTAAAGATATTATTCAGGTAATGTATACTTGTTTTCAAGACTTTTACTGTTATGAGAGCAATATCTATGATTGAAAGCAAAATTGAAAATGGCCTCCAACCATTTGTTAGTGATTCCACATGTAAGTTTTGTAATGCTATTCTGTAAGTAAAGAAACCTAACCTTCATTACAGGGCATGAACTAAGGAATAGTCTCTGGTCTTCAAACCCGAAGTGATTTTTTTAGAGAAGAAGAATGTCACTGGACATGGAAAAACAACACATAAAGAAAGAAATTGAAAAATTGTTGTATGTATCAAATTGTTGTTTCCTCCTCTTAATGTTGTCTCTATTATATGTGCTTAAACAGCAACTTATGGATATAAAAGAGAGAAAAATATAATTTGAAGGCCAAACAAAGTGGTCAATGACTTCTGTTTTGTAAGCCTCAAAATGTTCTGGCAAGATCCCACAGGTGTTGAAAGCTTTCTAATGCTAAATAAAAGTGAACATTTTTCCTGGGTGAGATCTAAAATAATTGTTAACAAATGGTATGACCATTGTGAGTGCTACCGCTGAGTTTTCTCTTGCTGTGAGCCAGTAACTTTATATGCATACACTTCCAGAGGCCATTGATAACAATCGGGATGGGACATTTGTATGTCTTATTAACATGTAAATTCCATTCACTTTGAGACAGGGGCCTTGAGGTCAATTATCATTCTACAGTTATCAGCTAATAAGGCATAGACCAATAATCAAATGAAGAATCTCCTTCCTATATGGATTACAGTTATAGGGCAGTGGTTTTACCTAGTCATTAATGCTCAATAATCTTTCATGGGGAGGAAACTGCGCATAAAAGTTAAAGTGACCATCTGTTATACTTATGTAACTAGCATCTGTTTCTGTACAAAGGAAACATTACATTGGCACAAGACTTCGTGAAAACAGCTTTGATCCCAAGGGAAAAATTGAACCAGTGGAGTCAACCTACTTCAATGATTTGGTAAAGTTAATAACAAATTAGAGAATTACCATTAACTGGTTAGTCTGAAATAAATGTTAATTTGTTATGAATATTTGTTTAGCAGGAATTCATAACATGGCATCTACTCAAAACATTTTTTGTGGTTTATAAAAATGCAGACATCTATACCCAAACAATAATATTTGTGAAATACACTGAAAAAAATTTTAACTACTTCATTTTAACTTGTTATATGGAACTATCTTCGGTTTACAACATAGTATTTATTCAGAGTTAATGGTAACTGAAATTGCTTGCTAAATTAATTTTGACTAACCAATAGCTATTAACATTTACAGTAGCAACTTCCCATTAAGATGTCGCAGAGTATTGAGTGAGACCTATTTTATCAGTTATTAAAGGAGATGACAAAGTTTGTACTAACAATTATTTATGAATATAGTTAACAACATTTAAGTTAGTGATTAGGGTTAACTGATAGACTAAATAACATTAAAAAGGCTATTCAATTATAGCCAAGAAATTCAGCATTAACTGCTTGCTAAAATTCACATAATAATTGATGAAGTTAATTTGGGATTAGGCATCTTGGATATTGACAAACTAACCCCATATATTTCACAGACATCCTTTCAAACAGATTTGTGCCAAAATGCTTGTAGCCAGCCACATGTCCAGAAGTGTGAACTATCTCATTCTTTTTGGTTGACATGGATGAAATAGTTTCTTTGTTTTCCACGGAGAGGATTGTGGTAGCTTGAAGATACAGAGAACTCTGATCCTTATTGTTATCCATTCATCTTGGAACATCTCCTGGCTAACTTTACTTTTTGTGCAGGTATCTGTCCTTGAACTAGCTGTCTTAAATCTTATTTCTGAATCCAGGAAAACTTGTACTTTATTGTGACACACCTCTTAGCTTCTTAGGTCTTAGTAACAAGCTACAGGCTGACTCAAATACCTTAATATGACCTTTAACAAGCCATCTCTGGATCTATAGTCTTGATAATTTGTCTTCTATCACAGCATGAACCAATTGAACCAATTTGAGGTTTAAGAGTTTTACTGGCATTTGTTATCAGCACAGAATTCCAAATTCTGGAAAAGCATAAGCAATATCTTTCCTATTTCAAGACAACTTTCCGTTATAATCTCTTCAATGTAGACCTCTTTTCGCAATTACACAGACAATGTTACTGAAAGTCACTGAGGATAAATCTTACCAGAAATTGGCTTTGTTATTTTCATCACGTTTTTTGGAGAGTTTCTTCTTGTGAGACTCATACTATTTTATATAGGTCATGAGAAATTCAATTCAACAACTAAAAATTATTCTTCATGGTGTCCACTCATCTCATGCCAGCCCGATTTCTCCCACTCACCGTTGGCAGAAGTACTTACCACTGCTGGGATAGCTCAAGATTACTGGCACCATATTGAAAAGGCCACAGTGCACTCAGTTAAAAATGGGCAGTCCAGAGCTGCCATGCATTGTCGGACACTTTTGTCCTGGACATGGCAGACAAGGGAAAATCGGCACTGTGGACTGGGACCTGGAGGAACTGGTGAAAAGGGCAATGCAGGGGAAAGATGTCCTCTTTGCCCAGGACTGACAGAGAAAGTCAAGACACCAGACCCTGCTATCCTGTTCCCCCAACTGGGCCAGTTGTCTCAACAATCCAAAAGAACATCTACTAGTGCCATAAGAAGGTGAATCACTTTCTCTGCACCACCAGAGTAAGTGCCACCATCTTCTCTCAGCTAACAAGGCCCTGCTAGCTAACTCACGCTCACCTTCCACCTCTGTTATGCAATACCACTTTCACTATTACATGTGACATCTTCCTTACTGTCACTGACTCAATTCTCCAACCCCACTGAAACTGCAAGCCTCCTGCATTGCCTACAGAGTGCCTCAAGATTTCTCTCCACAAACATTTGTATCAATTTATTTAATCAATTTAATTCCACAGTGTGCAGAAAAAAGAGGCATATTGGATAAATTTTGATAAATTGTGATACAATTCAAATTTCAACTCACTCAATCCCTCCCAATGCAGTTGGGCCCTTTCTGCCTCAGGCATCCAAATGCTTGACTACCTTCATGGACAACTTGGTGGCCGACTTGAAGACCCAGATCTACCATTGTCAGTGCACAGACCTGCACTCCACTGTTCCAACCATTGGTGCTCAGCACCACAGCAAAGCCACAGGAGGGCAAGAGACCTTGAACTCACTTCAGGTGCCCCTTCCTCATAAGGATACAGGGTGGCGCCAGGAGGAGGAGAACCAAACACAGGCTCCTCAGTAATTTCTTCTCAGATCATTCCAGAGATGACTGGGCCTTCCATCTTCACCATACCTGCAACTTTCAAACCTCTGGGAGTTGAAGCTGGGCAGGGTGTACCTGTCTACGGGCAGAGCATGCTCAATTCTTGAGGCACAAATGCTCTAATTTTCCAAGACCATCAGGGTCTACTGCAGCAAAAGTGGAGAGTCCTTGAAAGACAGCAGCTCTGGCAGCATCTGTGGAGGAAAACAGAGTAGATGTTTCGAGGCAGTCACCCTTTGTCAGAGCTGAAGGTAACTAGGGAAGGGTAGCATGTATGCTGATGATATGGGAAGGGACAATGGTTGGGGATAATTTACAGAAGGTGGGCACTCTGCAAAATGTAAGCATTGTAACTGCCCCCTGGATAGTGGGTGCATGCCTGTAGCAACTGTTGCCTGTAGTCACAAACAAACTGGACACTGAGAGAGCAAAATGCCTTCCTGTTCAGGATCTGGCTGGATGATGCCAAGGAAACTGTACCGCCACCTCTAACCCAACCCAACCCACACCAGCATTACTGGGAAATCCTCTCTGGCTTTCTTGTGAAAAGTTATTGAATGACAGGAAATGGCTGGCAGATAGCTGGTTTTATCTTTACACATTAGTGGCCTTCAATTTGCAGTGAATATTTTCCTTCAACGCAATGGTTTTAACATACTGTTTGTGAAAAACTTTGTTCAGTTCTGTTTCCCATTTCCCTTTTGGGGTGTATTTTCACCCTACCTAAGTATTGAAGACATGCCTGGACTCATTATTGCACTGCACATTCACAGATATCCTGGTTTGTAGAAACTTTGCAGGAAAGTAATTGTTGCCAGCTTTCTTCTGATTGTTTTATCCAGTACCCCCTTTCTTTTGAATGCACTTTTTCCCATTATTTCTGATGGCCATCTTAATTCCTGTCCCTTCCCATTTGTCTCGCTTCAGCGACCCCCGATTACAATCTCCTTGGACATCTCTCCACCGATCCAACTCCCATTCACATTCAGTCTCATTCTTACTGCACTTCACATTCAGTTCCATTGCTGTTTATCGATTGTCACGTCACCAAGTTGTGCCGATGTGTTCCCCATCCTTCATATCCAGCTCCCAAATCCTCATTGTGTTCATAACTTTCTTATTCTTCCCTCTTCAAGTCACTTTGCTCCTTCCATTCCCCAAATCAGGTGATTTGAGTCGAATTCTCTTTCTTTGCCGCAACACACCTTTGTCTCAAACTTTTCTGTTGATCTCCCTTTTAATTGTACCTCAATTTAATACTTTGTCACTTTTAAGCTGATCCCCCTTTCAAATTCGCATATGCTTGCCCACTCCACCCTGTTATCTGAGTGAGACATTGTGGCTGCCTCAATCAAGTTGGCTAGTGGGCACAGTCAGCCTTCAACCAAGACACTATATGTGGAAGCAGGAACTCCTCTGACTGTCAGCTTTGATGAACTGCTCAACATGGTCAGCCTTCACTTAAGACATTAAGAAGCTGCACCAAAATCTACTCAGAGTCTGAAGGAGCCAAGTATTGTACTCACTAGAGCTTAAAGGAAGCAGTCTACACCTTCAGTTACAGATCTAATGCTCGAGTTGGAATTATAAACAAACATTTTTACCTGAAAGGATTGTGACTTTGGTTGCAATTCTAACGGATTGGGGTTTTCATGAAGTGCCAATGAATGCAAAAGAGAAAGGTGTGGTGATTCACTTGAGAGTTTCCAAGAAATTAATACCAAATGTTTCACGTGCCATCGAGAAACTGGCATCTTGCGTCCCACCCACTTAATTTCCACTGCTCTCCTTTCCAGAATTTTGGGGTAGGTCTGGAAGATCCCAACCCACGCATGCTGCAATTAGTTCACTTATACTTGATGGAAAAAGCTAAAAGCAAAATGGGAACTGGTCATTTATTTAAATTAGCATAGTATCATTCATGCCACTGTGCCAGTAAATGGCATCAAATGTACAGGAAACTTCAGCATTCATTCAGTTAGTCACTTTTCTTGACCTGATGAATCATAAAATGCTTTAAAATTATGTAATTATGTCTACCAAATTTTCATCTGTTAATCCTGTTCCATTCAGGTTTCCCAACATAGCTGCACTATTTCAGCTTTAGCTTCCCACATCTCGATCCACTCTATCACTATACAAGGATACCGTACCAATTTCTAGTCAAAAACAGCATGCAAATGCCAATAACAAAATTCTCAATTCATTACTGTCACTCAAAATAAATGATGCTTGCTGAATTGGTTTGGAATTTATGGAGAGAACATATGTTGGCAAATGGACTAGTCAATTTGTCAATCACAACATAAGCAGCCACAGTTAACATGAATTACTTGGCTTTTTTTTAATATTTGAGCTTACTTTTCAGAATGGCAGAATTTGTGGTTGCGCAATGCAAGTTTAATTTCTTGAGGTTTTGTTGTTTTTAAATATAACTTATAAAATCTTTAAAGTACACTCAGTCAGGTAATGAGGTTCTTCCAGTACTGGTGTTATAAATCAATAGTGAGGGGAGATATGTATAAAATATATTTAAAGGGTAAACTATATTTACGGTCTGTTTGGTTGGGGTCGACATTCACTGAACAAAGAAAAAAATTATTTAAGTGCTACTAAAATTGCTTTACGGTTAAATGGCTGTTCACAATAATTACTCTAACATGCACAGGTATAAACCCAATACAGAAATGATCCTATTGAATAGATTAAACAAATTGAAAATGATCTTGTAAACTTTATCACAAAGGCACATTATGATTTGGCGATCAACGTTGCTTTGCTTTGGCTAAATGAAGAGGAAGATCGAGAATTTCTTGAAAATGAAAAAATGTGAGTACTACCCATTGCCAATAAAGGACTGGTCAATAAATTGTATTTTGCAATAAACCAAGAGGTACGATCTCAGTCTTGATGTTAATATTGGATGAGTTACATCGTAAGCTGATGTTAATACTGGACGAGTTATATCCTAGGGTGAAACCTGGATTGATAAACCTTAATGATTCTTTTTAACCATGGAGGTCAATTATCAAACACATTGATAAGAAGCTGTAAGTGTACTTTTAATTCAGAATGAAATGTACCACACAAGGAAGAAAACTACATTAGACTAGGCAATATGTTTGGAAATATTGCAATACACACACTAGGTAAAGGATTCCGACTCACACTGTTCCTTCTATTGTAACAATATCCTTATAAACACCAAAACCTAGTGAAGATTCACCACTGACTCCTTGTGAAGGTTTCTTGCTCAGCCTGACACAGCTGCAACCAGTTTCATTCCACCAAATGCTTTTCTTCAGCTGGTAGCTCTCCCTGATGCACCTAACGTAAACTGCAACCTAAACTTTCTAGTGCTTTAACTTCCGAATAATCCTGAATTTGTGAAATCCATTTTTTCAACAATATTGTGGGATACCTCATGGGAGATTTTAATCCTCCTGCTTCCACTCTCTGGCGCGCACACACACACACACACACACGCGCGCACGCACGCACGCTTGCACACATACCTTTTTTAACATCTCAGAACAGTATGGAACACAAACATATAAGATATTAGTACTGTTAGCAATCAGTGTGCTGCTTTTATTAAAATTACTATTCAGAGAAGCTTTTGGATCCACAAAACAGTGACTGTTAGAACTAGCAAGGATGGACAGGTTAAAATGATTCAAAATTGTTAGTCATGTAGCTAATCTAAATTTCTATTGTGTGAATAACTTGTTTCCTCAAAATGCAAATTATGTATTGCACACTGACTTTCATTTTAATAAAAATAATTCTGGGCTGTAAGATATTTAGTACAGTTTAATCAGCTGTTGAAATGTGTTAAACCTGCAGTGTATTAGCAGCAAAATATTGCACTTTTTATATATTCAATGCTGTAACTTATGTATCATTCTGGAAAAAAAAATTGAAGGATGTTGTTAAGATATCTTGACTCATAAATTCATAGATATATACAGTACAGAAACAGATCCTTCAATCCAACTCGCTCATGCTGACCAGATATCCTAAATTAATCTAGTCCCATTTGCCAATATTTGGCCCATATCCTTCAAAACCTTTCCTATTCCTATACCCATCCAGATGCCTTTTAATTGTTGTAATCATACCGGCCTCCAACAATTCCTCTGGCACCTCATTCCATACACACACCACCGTCTGCATGAAAATGTGCCCCTTAGATCCCTTTTAAATCTTTCCTCTCTCACCTTAAACGTGTGCCGTCTGGTTATGCAAGCTCACCCTGGGGAAAGGAGCTTGCCTGTTTACTGTATCCATGCCCCTCATGGTTTTATAAACCTCAGTAAGTCCACCCCTCAGCCTTCGACACTCCAGGGAAAATAGCCCTAGCCAATCAGCATCTCCCTATAGCTCAAACTTCCAGCCCTGGCAACATTGTAATTGGTACACCAGTACAAATTTAATCTGAATATATCAACTAGATGAATTGAAATGTATTTAATGCAGGAGATGTGTTCTCCAAATTTTACTCCTTCCAAACCTCTCAGCATTTCTGTCTGTCAGTGCACAAACTTCATATGAAGACAGCAGAAGTCATACAATTGTTTCATCGCAATTTACAGTGCAGAATTCTACAATACAGTTGTGAACTGCCACATATGTTTCTCAGCTACACCTAATTCTATCCCCATCTGTGTTTCTAGAGTAATTTCACATCGTGCTAGGTCAAAATACCCAAATAAAATGGAGCGAGAAGCAATGATACTCTCTTCCTTTGCTGGAATTCTAATGGCAAGTCAATTTCTAATGTATGAATGGATGTATAATACTTTTATTGCAATGAGTAAAAATGACTTTTACATGAACAACACTAAAGCCATTTAAGGAATTCTTTCCTTCCTGGTGTCCCAGTTGCCCAACTCTATCATGTGTATGATCTAACGTTGTCTAAAACAGAATCAGTTTGCTTGGATCAGATACTTTGCACTCGGTTTTTGTCTCTTATTCCTCAAGGGATCCATGTTTAAAATGTACAATATAAAAAGTGTAAGTTTTAGTCTTTCAATGCATCTTCCATTGAACCACCAATTCAGAAACCCATTCTAAACAGGGTATTAATATGCCTGCTATCTTGGAAGTACGTTATTCCTGCATCCCACAAGATTGGAGCAGATTAATCTTAGAAATGCAAGACACACTGAGGGTTTTGTCTTCTCATCTTGAGTTGTGATGGAATGGAGACAGGACAGCACATAAAATTGCAGCTAAATGAAATGCCCAAAAGCTTCACCTCTGATTCCAGTGCCTGCTGTTTTAGCATAGCTTTGAAAGGGACGTGGGTATCAAACTGTGGCTGTCAAAGCTTCAGTTGGTATCAAACTGTGGCTGTCAAAGCTTCAGTTAAGCTCATCTAGGCTGTGGTAAAGGCCCTCCATTTTAGACATATTGCAGTTTTCCAGGAGATGATCATTAATCATGAGTCCTCAGCAATTATGTCCAGAAATGCATGCAAGATCCTTGGACACCACCTACCAAACCCAAGACCACTTCCATTAAGAAGGACAAGACAGCAGACACTTGGGAACACCATCTCCTACAAGTTCACTCCAAGTCACTCACCATCATGACTTGGAACTTTATCACTGATTCTTCACTATTGCTGGGTCAAAATCTTGGAACTCCCTGCATAACACCATTGTGAGAGAACCAACAGCACATAGACTGCAGCAGTTCAAGAAGGCAGCTCACCAGTACCTACTCAAGGTCGACAAGGGATGGGCAATAAATATTGGCCACATCTCATGAGTGAATAAGGGAAAAGTGAAGGCATGCTAGCTGGTAAGGAAGGTCTTTGAAACTTTATTTGAATTGTTTGAACTGGATGAAAGGGCTCTCGATATGTATTGAAAAGTTTCAGGAACTCATCAAAAAAGTGTGAGAAGTCAGGGGTCCAGCCCCTGTTACCCTGGACTAGGAACACAACCAGAAACATTGGAAGATGACTAATACTTGGCTACTAGGCCATCACCTGGCTAACAAAAAGGAGGTGTCCCAAAAATTGACTTACACAATTACAAATAGAAGCCATTGGGGCACTGGAGCAGCAGCATGCATAGCTAGGAAGGGTCATTGAGCATCAGGCATCCACAACTGGGGTACGATAGCCATGAAGGGAAACAGATAATTCAGAGTACAGGATCTATTGAAACGGATGATACTATCTGACCATGAAAAAAAAGCCAGCACGGAAAGTTGGGGGCTGTGGCTCTCCAAGAAGATGGCCACAGACATCTCCACCCTCATCAATAAGGAATGCACGCCTCACTCCATTAATGACCAGGCGCTGCCAATAATAGTCAAGGGAACTGCACTTTGAATTTCTTTGCCTCTGGATCATCTCAGGGCTTAGCTGGGGACCTGTGTGATATTTTGTATTTACCTGCAGACAAGTGCATCAAAATAGTCACAGAGATCCTTTATTGTCAAGGCTATGGTTGACACAAAATTCCCCCCAATGAAATCTCCCAGAACAGGACAGCACTTTGATTTGCTGCACCCACCAGATTCGTACCAGTGCACGGCATTATTTACCATAACCAGACAGCATTGGGCACCATTTGATAAAGGAACTTGGAAGGTCAGTAATCTCCCTCCAAGCTGTAGTCAACATTTGTCAGCAAACCCAATGCCTGCCATAAATTGCAACTGACATCATGAGTTTTAGAAAGACATGAATGCCAAGCCTTTTATTGAGCCCGCTCCAGAAATCAGCCCATCTCCACTTATGAGTCATATTTGCTGGAGTGCATCGCTGTCCCATCTTCAGGCCAGAAGGGGGTAGTTTCACGAGGTAGGGTCAGTCTCACCTCCCAATTTCCATCGCCAGAGAGAAAATCTAGCTCTGGGAAGAAGGTATGTGAAAACATATCTTATGATCCCACGATGCCACTGAAGCATCCTCCTAGATTATTAATAATGCCTCTCAAATTCCACCCTTATGTACTGACTGATCAATGCTGGGAACAGAAGCATGAATCCTGTAGCCTAACCAGTATCAACCTGGAGATGACAGAATCATTCATCTGGAACAAAGGAAGGACCCAAAGCATAGAGCGCAATGACACCCAAAAAAAGTATATCATGTTTACATATGGTAAATCAAAATGAATTTAAAAGAAGAGCAAAATTAAGAGAGTTGACAAATTGGAGCCCCATCCAGAAAAAAAAGCAAGTTTTGCAATAGTAATAGAGAATGTAAATACAAAACTACAGTTGTGCCTGAAAGTCGCTATAACAAGAAATGCTGGAGAAACTTAGGAGGTCTGACAACACTCGGGGATAGAAGAACAAAGTTAATATTTTGAATCTAGTAGGGCTCTGCCTATGTCAATAAACATGGTAATTTTCATGGGCAAAGTGGATGCTGGAAACGGGATACAACATAATAGGATAGAATATCTATGATCGTCACGAGTTATCCATTGTAGAAGTACAGTGAAAACTCTTAGGTACAAGTACCTAGGTACAAATCTTAGGTACTACAGAGGAATAAAAGGTAGTTGCATTATTTAACAGAGTTTTAAATAAGTTAGAAATAAGACATTGTTAAGCAATTGACATTATAGTCAGGTAAAAAATTTAAAACAAGCATTAAATTCCAGCCAAGTGCAGGGCCTCCACATGTGATCTGACCGCCCGCACCAGATCCCAGGCCAACAGCCATTCCCATTCCGCATCAAGCTTCCAGACCACTCTGTACTGGCACTCAGCAACTCCAAGGTAAGTTCCAGAACTGCCTCCGCACGCCAGTCTCCACCTGAGACTTGCTGTCCGTGCACTGCTTTGGGACTCGCTGTCCGCACATTGCTCCGGGATGCACTGTCTGTGCACAGCAGTGAGACATGCTGTCTGTGCGCTACTCTAGGACTCACTGCCGGTGCACTGCTCTGGGACTCGCTGCCCACGCTGCTCCGGTTCTTGCTTCCCTATGCTGGCTCAGGACTCTTGCCCGTGCTGTTTCGGGACTGGATGACCACACATTGCTCTGGGACTTACTGTATGCATGCTGTTTTGGAACTTCCTGCCCTCACTTTGCCCCAGGACTCTTTCGCCGTGCTCTGCTCTGGTATTTGCTACCCGTGCTGCTCCAGGACTTGTTATCCATGCTCTGCTCTGGGACTCACAACCCACACTCTGCTCCAGGACACACTACCCACGTTCTGCTGCAGGACATGCTATCCATGCACTGTTCTGGGACGCGTTGCCTGCACACTGCTCCAGGACTTGCTGTCCGCGCATTGCTCTGGGACTTGCTGTCCGTGCGCTACTGTAGGACTCACTGTTGGTGCATTGCTCTGGGACTCGCTGCCCATGCTGCTCCGGTTCTTGCTGCCCTGTGCTGACTCAGGACTCCAGCCTGTGCTGTTTCGGGACTTGCTGCCCACTCATTGCTCTGGGACTCACTGTATGCATGCTGTTTTGGGACTTGCTGCCCTCACTTTGCCCCAGGACTCTTTCCCCGTGCCCTGCTCTGGTATTTGCTACCTGTGCTGCTCCAGGACTTCTTACCTGCGCTCTGCTATAGGACTCACTACCCACGCTCTGCTGCAGGACCCACTACCCACGTTCTGCTGCAGGACCCTCTACCCACAGTCTGCTGCAGGACATGCTGCCCATGTGCTGTTCTGGGACTCGTTGCCTGCACTCTGTTCCAGGACTTGCTGTCTGCATATGGCTTCGGGACTGTCTGTCCGTGTATGGCTCCGGGAATTGCTGTCCACGCATTGCTCCGGGACTCTGTGTCTGCGCATTGCTTTGGTACATACTACCTGTGCTGCTGCGGGACCCGCTGCCCCCACGCTCTGCTCCAGGACTCACTACCCACGCTCTGCTCCAGGACTCACTACCCATGCTCTGCTATGGGACCCGCTGCCCCCACGCTCTGCTCCAGAATCCGTTGCCCATGCTCTGCTGCTGGACATGCTGCCTGTGTGTTGCTCTGGGACTCGTTACCTGCACTCTCCTTTGGGACTCACTACCCTGCTATGGTCCAGGACTTGCTATTCACACTGCTCCAGGACCCGTTACCCGCACTCTGCTCTGTCACTTGCTACCTACGCTCTGCTCTGGGACTCAGTACCCAAGCTCTGCTCTGGGACTCGCTGCCCACACACTGCTGCAGGACTCACTATCTGCGCTTTTCCAGGATCGGCTGTCCACGCTCTGCTCCAGGACTCGCTGTCCGTGCTATGCTCTGGGATTTGCTCCGGGAGTCACTCCATGCGCCGGCCACTTCTCCAGGATTTGCCCCTGGAGCTGAGTGAAAAGAAAAAGAAAGTGTAGTAAAAGAAAAATGAAAAAGAACAGGCGGAGCAGAGGATCTCCAGCCTGAGCATCCTAGTCTGCACCAGCTTACCAGAAATAGGAAATAAGAATAGAAAAGGCTGCTCAGCAGATTTGGTACCTTCTGTGAGAGCGATAAACAGAGTTAATGCTTTTTATCATGGACTTTGAGAAATGTTCGAAATGTAATCGCTTTTATGAAGGGTGGAGGGACGGGTAAAGATCAAAATGAGAAATATTAAATGATATGAGTTGGTTGGTACAGCCAAAGAGGGTAAATAAACTAAAATGGATTCACCAGGGGTATAAATAACAGGGTAATGAATAGCTGCAGCCCAGCAGCAAAAATGAGAAAAACAAGATTAAGGTCAATACATTGTGATCAGAGATAATGGCAACTGCAGATGCTGGAGAATCCGAGATAACAAAGTGTGGAGCTGGATGAACACAGCAGGCCAAGCAGCATCTTAGGAGCAGAAAAGCTGACGTTTTTAAAGGGTCTAGGCCTGAAACGTCAGCTTTCGTGCCCCTAAGATGCTGCTTGGCCTGCTATGTTCATCCAGCTCCACACTTTGTTATCATGCAGAGAAATGCAAACAAAATTGGGAGTGAGGAATGGTGGACAGAGATTACAATCCATCTCCAAAAGGATGTAAAATGACTAATGTTCTGTTCTTCAAACTTACTTTGTTGAACTGTGCATGTGAATTGAGGACAGGGATATCAGCATGAGAACAGAGTAGAAAATTAAAATGTGAGGCCACTGGAAGTCCAGTGTCTTGCTTGCAGACTGAATTGAGGCTATTTACAATGCAGTCACCTTGCCTCGTTTAGTTTCACCATCCTAGAGAAGCCCACATTATGAACAGTGAAGACTATATTAACTTTGAAAGAGGTACATGTAAACCAATGCTTCGCCTGAGAAGAGCGTGTGGGGCCTTGGCCTGTGAGGAGAGAGGGCATAAAAGGGTCAGGTGGTATATTTATTATGTAACTGTGGAAGTTAATGCTGAACTCAACCTATACAAAGAGGGTACTTGTGACCATTGTGAAGTTCTGTATAATAGTCATATTGGACTCAAAATATTATCTGTGTTTTTCTCTTCACAGCTGCAGCCAGGCCTGCAGCCAGTTTCTTCAAAACTGTCTGTTTTTACTTCAAATCGCCAGCATCTGCAGTATTTAGTTAGTTTTAGTTATATCCAATTTACTGATTGTGGTGTCAGAAGAAACTTATAACAAAGTAAGCTCTTACATTTGGTAGGCCAAAACTTGAGTACTACTAGAAAAAGATATTGTGTCAACACTTTTTGCCTTGCACTCATGACCTCAGATTGTCCTGATGAGTGCAAGATGAAAACCATTGACTAGTTGTTTCTTTTAACAGTAATGCTCAAGAAAACTTTGTATATTGGATTGAAGGATTTACTTTTGTAAGCAACACAAAAAGAGGACCAATTACTACAGCCAGACAGTGGGCCTTCCAACTAGAGGACTTGTCTTGGAATTGTAAAATTCACATGTGTTTGAACTCAAAGATTTTACAAGTGAAACTTGCTAGTTCTTGGCTGATTTGTTAACGGAGTTTTTAATTATGGGAATACCAGGAAGTAAAGATGGGAATGACTTATCATTGATTAAAGATGCAGATTGCTTGAAAAGTCTATTATTTTGTGTCATCCCAAATACTTGACAAAGCATTTGTAAAACATCAAGATGGGATAAAATGCCAAAAGCCTAATATGAGCAACCGATAATCATTTTGTTTATAATAATAGTCGTTTTCTTCAGAAATTCAGTTTTACTATCAATTGCAGGAAGTGGGTGTGCCATTCATTTATTTACCATTATTGCAATTAAAACATTTTCAGGAATCAATATTTTCAATATCTATAAATCATAACTGTCAATCATTTTAAAATGTGAAATAAGTGGCAGGCATATATATAATCTTCAGTTGAGTCCAAGCATGTTGTGATTTTAATAGTTATACTTTTTTGTCATTCTGGAATGCTTCCTTTTAAAAGATTCAGCAACTTTTTTTTCAATCTGTTTTCAGAGCAGTATCCCACTAGAAGATATTCTAAAGATTTACAGATATAAGCCCTCAATTACTCAGTTCTGTAAGACAGTTACGGTAAGATATCTTGTGGAGAGATAAAGACAAGAGTGACTAATTTAGGAGAAATTCATTCTTGGCTATTCAATAGATTTTCAAATATGCTTGATTCATTTGTTGTTGGAATTTACTTGTCTTTTAAGTCATGAAATTTATATTAAAATGGCACTCATTGTGATGATCAGTCAACTTTGAACTTTTAGAAACAGAGAGCCATAGTTCTAGGAAAAATTGTTTTGTGATGTTTTTCTCCCTATGTTCACGTGTGCAGCTCAAAGATGCACATCACTTTTTAATGTTGCCACTAGGTTGCACCCTTTGACCACAGAAGAAATCATCCTTTGCTGCAGTTAGCTCAAATTGTGCAGGTGCCAGTGTTTGGCTGGGATGGACAAAGTCAGAAGTCACACAACACCAGGTTATAGTCCACCAGTTTATTTGGATTCACACTAGCAGTGAGATCAAGGACACGGAGATCATACAAGTGGTGTGAGTGGAATGTCAGATGATAAGTATCTGCTGATGACCAAGAGTGTTAGACAGGGTGTAAAGTAGTTATAAAGTCAAGAGATAATGGGAACTGCAGATGCTGGAGAATCCAAGGTAATAAAGTGTGAAGCTGGATGAACACAGCAGGCCAAGCAGCATCTCAGGAGCACAAAAGCTGACATTTCAGGCCTAGACCCTTCATTTTGTTTCATTTTCATTCAGTTATAAAGTCAATGTCAGTGCTGTGCTAGCATGACAATCAGGCAAAGCCATGGAATATACAGAAGGTAACATCTCAGGTCAGATACTGAATTGTGGGTGTGAGGCTTTGATCAGAATTTGTCTCAGATTTTTAATAGGAATCAGGCTGGTTTTATTCTGAAAGGTGAAATTTATAAGATGCCACAATGACTGTCAATGACTACAGATTGTGTGATTTTTGACAAAGTAGAATGTTTCTTCAAATAAACAAGAATCTTGAATGAAGTTATTCCCTCATGTGTGTATGTGCGAGTGTGTGTGTGTGTGTGCGTGCGTGCGTGTGCATGTGTGTGTGTGTGCGAGTATTTGTGTGTGTGTGCATGTGCGTGTGTGTGAGAGAGAGTGTGTGTGTGTGTGTGTGTGTGTGTGTGTATGTGCAAGTGAGCGTGTGCGTGTGTGTGTGCGCGCGTGTTGTGTGTGTGCGCGTGTGTGCGTGTGTGTGTGTGTGCACGTGTGTGTGTGCATGTGTGTGTGTGCGCGCGCGCGCGTGTGTGTTGTGCGCATGTGTGCGTGTGCGCATGCGCGTGTGTGTGCACGTGTGTGTGTGTGCATGCATGCATGTGTGTGCGTGTGTGTGCGTGCATGAATGTGTGTGTGTGTGTGTATGCGCGTGCATATGTGTTTATTTCTTACCCATGAAGACTGCCTCAACCATGATCTTGGTTTTATGCAACGCTACAGGTGACCCCACCACATTATTCTGTATCTGTAAAATCTTCTTTACTGTCCTGTTTGTAATGATCTCTCTATCTTAATTAGTTTGTACAGTCTTGAATTACTTATTACACTCTCTCTCTCACACACACACACACACACTCACTCTCTCACACAACTACTGTCACACTAACACACACACACTCTGAAGCGCATACACACACGCGCACACACATACATTCGCACACGCATGCGCGCACAAACACACACAAACAGAAATCTATGGAGTGAATCATTTCATCGAAGATTCTTGTTTAATTGCAGGTACAATCTATTTTGTTCAAAAAACACACAATTTGTAGTGTCAGTCAGTCAGTATGACGTCTTATAAATTCCAGCATTTGAAATAAAACAAGCCTGATTAAAGGTTAAAACATTGAGACAGATTCTGAACAAAGCTTCACACCCACAATTCAGTGTCTGACCAGAGATGTCACCTTTTGTATATTCCTATGGCTCTGCCTGACTGACAGCACAACGTTGACATTGACTTCATGACCACTTTACACCCTGTCTAACACTTTTGGCCACCGCAGAGACTTATTATCCACCACTGTCTCTCACCAGTTGTATGATCTTTTAATCTCTCTGCCCTTGATCTCTCTGCCTTATAAACTCTATGTCTGCATGCCCTGCTCTCTCACTGCACCTTACAAAGAGAAAATGCTCGGAAAGCTTGTGAGATTCCAAATAAACCTGTAGGATTATAACTTGGTGTTGTGTGACTTCTGATGCAGTTGGCTCAATGCAAAGGCACAGACTGAATCATTACATAACTCTTTTAGTTAAAGCTTATTTCTCTAATATCACTAACTTAGTATAAGCCAGTGTTAGCAGTTAAAACATATACGTAAACTGTTGTGATTTTTTTCCACCTCTGTCTCTTTGCTCAATGTGGATGCACACACACACACAAACACACACACACACACAACACACTCAAAAATGTTCATACAGATCTGTAGTATTAATTCATTCATGAATTTTGTGAAAAGCAATCAAAAATCTTTTTTAGGATTGTGACAATTATTGACCAATTATACATGTAAATTTGATTTTCCATTGTGCATAGCTTCAAATTAATTTTATATTAACATTACTAGCTTAATGGCAAAATGAGAACCATTCTAGATCTGCACAGAAGATGTTCAACTCATTGTGATGGCCTGGAGTTGGAGAAATGGAAAGTAGTTTGAACTGTGTCTTAGTTGACTTGGATTTGCTAAAGAAAAAATCTTGAATGTACCTGCTGCACAATGATTTGTAGACCAGACATTTAAATGAACCATTTTTACTAGGAATGCTAAAGTTAGTTTGGGCCTCAGCTTTTATGACCTTGTATTTTTTTGAAAATTGCACAGTATCACTGAGAGTGCTATGAAAGCGGATGTATGACTTATTTTTATTATTCTGAGACGATCTGGAAACTTGGCAGATTACTGGTGTCATCGTGTGGAAAGCTAGGGAATTGATTGGTCTTGTAACAATTGTGATGTAGCAGCATTTACAAGGTGATTCAGTTCTGCCATCTGGTTGATTTCCTCAAAGTTAAGAGAGCAATAGATGACTCTCACATTTGACAGCATTTCCTACATTGAGCCGATTTCATGTCCCCATTAGAATGTGTGTTCAATGCATGTTTCTGTGAATAATGAAGCCTGCACGTCAATACCAAATTTTCAAGGAGTTTTCATAGTAACCTTTCCAAGAATTCAAGCACTCAAGCTCTGTTCAGGACAAATGACCAAACATTGGAATAGCAAGTCCCTGCACCAGCAAGAGTAGTCACTGGAATTGCTAAAGGTAATCTGAACCCTGGATTTTTCTCCCTTAGTAAACCTGGGAAGTCACTACATAGTGCTGTCACATGTTCTGACAGTGGTTGCTTGCTTGCTTGCCCTTCAATACTCTACTGTTCAGAAATGAATGGAAATAGAACCCTTAATTGAGGTAAGGGCCTGGTTGTGCATGAACCTGGAATTCAGATCCAAGGATCAGTGATTAACAGACTCTACTGTGCTGGCTGCTTGGAAAGTTTGTACAAGATCATTTTTAATGCACTTCCTTTGGATTTAAAAATAATTTTTACAAACTTGCATTACTGCTTTTCACGAAACTGCCTATTATTATTCTGATGCTAGCTGATGTTATTGCTGGACAAGTCAGACTCTAGGCTGAAATCTAGCTTGATAGATCATATTCTTTCTTTTTTGGTTTCAACATAGTGATCTTTCACTGAAACACAAACATACCATGCTGCAATTTTCAGGTTTAACAATAAAACATACATTGATGACGGAAGAGAAATGGAGATAAAATAGAATAAATCAAGCTATTTACACATAGCATAAATATACAGATTTCAAAAAATAAGGTAAAATGCAATCCTATTAATCCTAAAAGTCTTTTTTTACAGTACTTGCACTGGACAGTATTACCTTCCATTTTACACATATAAGGCTCAGTTTAACTGTGGCATCAATGCCCCAACTTGAGAATCTTACAACCTCTTTCTGGAGCTTCATGCAACTGAACTTAGACTTTCTCAGATTCAATTTACCCTTTCATGGTTTTGATCAAACACTCCTGGCCTGGAACTTTTAAACTAAATTCCTTACACTGAGGTAACCTCATCCTTAATAATCCTAAACTACCTCCCTTTCTCGGGAACAATTGTTACAAACAACCAAGACTGCTGCAAAATGCCCTAACCTAAAACAAAAAAAAACTTATTTCTTTCTCAAATCATAAGTGTTTTCCCTAGGCCAAAATAATTTCCAAAGTCTTCTATCTGAAAGCCTAATGCATGATACCATTTACTTTGCACATAAACTTTACCACAGTAAAGAATTTCCAATTAGTCTGCCTCAACTGTTTATCTCAGACTGTTTAAATAAAAATATTAAATAACTATGGCTGTAGAAATATCTACAGGTTAATCATTAAACCCATTCAGATACCTAGAAA
Organism: Stegostoma tigrinum; assembly: GCF_030684315.1. Lineage (NCBI taxonomy): Eukaryota > Metazoa > Chordata > Chondrichthyes > Orectolobiformes > Stegostomatidae > Stegostoma > Stegostoma tigrinum. Next base: position 27,580,534 of record NC_081360.1, read on the forward strand.
ATTCATGCACTACTAGTAGAAAATTCAAAAACCCCAAATTAAATGATTTAAAAATAAATTTAAAAATCTCTCATCCCATACATCACACATCACTCTCTGGAAGAATGAAGTAGTATTGTGTACAGGCATTTCCATTAGCCATCAAAAATGATCTTGATGCTAATTCTG